>NW_027314766.1:0-738499 GCF_023375885.2 Dermacentor andersoni
GCGAGCGTCACCGCATACATGGACACTCTCTCCGCTTGCCCCGCTAGCCTCCGCAAGCTTAATTCGTTCCCTGTGTTCTCTCAAGCCGGAGCCGGAGGATCACGTGGCGAATACGTCATGGGCCCCTCGTTCGTTTATTTTCGCTCCCTCTTGCGTTTTTGCTGAGTGGCGCACTTCCAGTGATGGTCTCGCACGCGAGCTATTGCATTTGTTTCGTTCCGCGCAGCGGATGATATTGCTCGCTCTGCGCTGAGAACAACTGATTGGCGGTATAAGTCAGCGCCACAATCACGAGCACTGAGGCAGACGCGAGAGGATGAAAGAACATGATCGTGGCGCTGAAACATGATAGAAAATGACACACTTTCGTTCTCTGCACGCGAAACTGCATGACGTGGGAACGAGCAGACGAATCGAAAGTACATCTCTCTTACTACGGAACGAAATAAAACGAAAACACTGAGGCAGTTGGTTTGTATATTCTATTATTTCTGTAAATTTAAGTCTTCCATTGAAGCAACAGATTAAAGAAATGACTTATGTTTCCTTAAATAATTATTAAAGTTACGTGTCACTGTGAGTGACGTCAGAGCACCCTTTTGACGTCGCACTTGTGCGATTGATGTCGTCTCAAATGGTGCTTTTGGCAGAACGCGCACGTGGATTTCTACCAAACGACGTGCTAAGCATGCCGATGCTGCTCTTTTTAGCACCCGCGCACGCATTTGTGCGAAAACGCGTTTTAAGCATGCACATGCATCTTTTGGTAGACGCGGATGAAGTTTTCTGCAAAACCACAAGATGTGCATGCAAATGGTGCTTTTTGCAGAACGCGCTCGTGGATTTCTACCAAACGTCGTGCTAAGCATGCCGATGCTGCTCTTTTTAGCACCCGCGCGCGCATTTGTGCGAAAACGCGTTTTAAGCATGCACATGCATCTTTTGGTAGACGCGGATGAAGTTTTCTGCAAAACCACAAGATGTGCATGCAAATGGTGCTTTTTGCAGAACGCGCACGTGGATTTCTACCAAACGACGTGCTAAGCATGCCGATGCTGCTCTTTTTAGCACCCGCGCACGGATTTGTGCGAAAAAACGCGTTTTAAGCATGCACATGCATCTTTTGGTAGACGCGGATGAAGTTTTCTGCAAAACCACAAGATGTGCATGCAAATGGTGCTTTCGGCAGAACGCGCACGTGGATTTCTACCAAACGACGTGCTAAGCATGCCGATGCTGCTCTTTTTAGCACCCGCGCACGCATTTGTGCGAAAACGCGTTTTAAGCATGCACATGCATCTTTTGGTAGACGCGGATGAAGTTTTCTGCAAAACCACAAGATGTGCATGCAAATGGTGCTTTTTGCAGAACGCGCTCGTGGATTTCTACCAAACGACGTGCTAAGCATGCCGATGCTGCTCTTTTAGCACCCGCACACGCATTTGTGCGAAAACGCGTTTTAAGCATGCACATGCATCTTTTGGTAGACGCGGATGAAGTTTTCTGCAAAACCACAAGATGTGCATGCAAATGGTGCTTTTTGCAGAACGCGCACGTGGATTTCTACCAACGACGTGCTAAGCATGCCGATGCTGCTCTTTTTAGCACCCGCGCACGGATTTGTGCGGAAAAACGCGTTTTAAGCATGCACATGCATCTTTTGGTAGACGCGGATGAAGTTTTCTGCAAAACCACAACATGTGCATGCAAATGGTGCTTTTGGCAGAACGCGCACGTGGATTTCTACCAAACGACGTGCTAAGCATGCCGATGCTGCTCTTTTTAGCACCCGCGCACGCATTTGTGCGAAAAACGCGTTTTAAGCATGCACATGCATCTTTTGGTAGACGCGGATGAAGTTTTCTGCAAAACCACAAGATGTGCATGCAAATGGTGCTTTCGGCAGAACGCGCACGTGGATTTCTACCAAACGACGTGCTAAGCATGCCGATGCTGCTCTTTTTAGCACCCGCGCACACATTTGTGCGAAAACGCGTTTTAAGCATGCACATGCATCTTTTGGTAGACGCGGATGAAGTTTTCTGCAAAACCACAAGATGTGCATGCAAATGGTGCTTTTTGCAGAACGCGCTCGTGGATTTCTACCAAACGACGTGCTAAGCATGCCGATGCTGCTCTTTTTAGCACCCGCACACGCATTTGTGCGAAAACGCGTTTTAAATATGCACATGCATCTTTTGGTAGACGCGGATGAAGTTTTCTGCAAAACCACAAGATGTGCATGCAAATGGTGCTTTTTGCAGAACGCGCACGTGGATTTCTACCAAACGACGTGCTAAGCATGCCGATGCTGCTCTTTTTAGCACCCGCGCACGGATTTGTGCGAAAACGCGTTTTAAGCATGCACATGCATCCTTTGGTAGACGCGGATGAAGTTTTCTGCAAAACCACAACATGTGCATGCAAATGGTGCTTTTGGCAGAACGCGCACGTGGATTTCTACCAAACGACGTGCTAAGCATGCCGATGCTGCTCTTTTTAGCACCCGCGCACGCATTTGTGCGAAAACGCGTTTTAAGCATGCACATGCATCTTTTGGTAGACGCGGATGAAGTTTTTCTGCAAAACCACAAGATGTGCATGCAAATGGTGCTTTTTGCAGAACGCGCTCGTGGATTTCTACCAAACGTCGTGCTAAGCATGCCGATGCTGCTCTTTTTAGCACCCGCGCGCGCATTTGTGCGAAAACGCGTTTAAGCATGCACATGCATCTTTTGGTAGACGCGGATGAAGTTTTCTGCAAAACCACAAGATGTGCATGCAAATGGTGCTTTTTGCAGAACGCGCACGTGGATTTCTACCAAACGACGTGCTAAGCATGCCGATGCTGCTCTTTTTAGCACCCGCGCACGGATTTGTGCGAAAACGCGTTTTAAGCATGCACATGCATCTTTTGGTAGACGCGGATGAAGTTTTCTGCAAAACCACAAGATGTGCATGCAAATGGTGCTTTCGGCAGAACGCGCACGTGGATTTCTACCAAACGACGTGCTAAGCATGCCGATGCTGCTCTTTTTAGCACCCGCGCACGCATTTGTGCGAAAACGCGTTTTAAGCATGCACATGCATCTTTTGGTAGACGCGGATGAAGTTTTCTGCAAAACCACAAGATGTGCATGCAAATGGTGCTTTTTGCAGAACGCGCTCGTGGATTTCTACCAAACGACGTGCTAAGCATGCCGATGCTGCTCTTTTTAGCACCCGCACACGCATTTGTGCGAAAACGCGTTTTAAGCATGCACATGCATCTTTTGGTAGACGCGGATGAAGTTTTCTGCAAAACCACAAGATGTGCATGCAAATGGTGCTTTTTGCAGAACGCGCACGTGGATTTCTACCAAACGACGTGCTAAGCATGCCGATGCTGCTCTTTTTAGCACCCGCGCACGGATTTGTGCGAAAACGCGTTTTAAGCATGCACATGCATCTTTTGGTAGACGCGGATGAAGTTTTCTGCAAAACCACAACATGTGCATGCAAATGGTGCTTTTGGCAGAACGCGCACGTGGATTTCTACCAAACGACGTGCTAAGCATGCCGATGCTGCTCTTTTTAGCACCCGCGCACGCATTTGTGCGAAAACGCGTTTTAAGCATGCACATGCATCTTTTGGTAGACGCGGATGAAGTTTTCTGCAAAACCACAAGATGTGCATGCAAATGGTGCTTTTTGCAGAACGCGCTCGTGGATTTCTACCAAACGACGTGCTAAGCATGCCGATGCTGCTCTTTTTAGCACCCGCGCAAGCATTTGTGCGAAAACGCGTTTTAAGCATGCACATGCATCTTTTGGTAGACGCGGATGAAGTTTTCTGCAAAACCACAAGATGTGCATGCAAATGGTGCTTTTTGCAGAACGCGCACGTGGATTTCTA
This sequence comes from Dermacentor andersoni, assembly GCF_023375885.2. NCBI lineage: Eukaryota > Metazoa > Arthropoda > Arachnida > Ixodida > Ixodidae > Dermacentor > Dermacentor andersoni. The sequence continues at coordinate 3,896 of NW_027314766.1, forward strand.
CCAAACGACGTGCTAAGCATGCCGATGCTGCTCTTTTTAGCACCCGCGCACGGATTTGTGCGAAAACGCGTTTTAAGCATGCTCATGCATCTTTTGGTAGACGCGGATGAAGTTTTCTGCAAAACCACAAGATGTGCATGCAAATGGTGCTTTTGGCAGAACGCGCACGTGGATTTCTACCAAACGACGTGCTAAGCATGCCGATGCTGCTCTTTTTAGCACCCGCGCATGCATTTGTGCGAAAACGCGTTTTAAGCATGCACATGCATCTTTTGGTAGACGCGGATGAAGTTTTCTGCAAAACCACAAGATGTGCATGCAAATGGTGCTTTTTGCAGAACGCGCACGTGGATTTCTACCAAACGACGTGCTAAGCATGCCGATGCTGCTCTTTTTAGCACCCGCGCACGCATTTGTGCGAAAACGCGTTTTAAGCATGCACATGCATCTTTTGGTAGACGCGGATGAAGTTTTCTGCAAAACCACAAGATGTGCATGCAAATGGTGCTTTTTGCAGAACGCGCACGTGGATTTCTACCAAACGACGTGCTAGCTTGCCGATGCTGCTCTTTTTAGCACCCGCGCACGGATTTGTGCGAAAACGCGTTTTAAGCATGCACATGCATCTTTTGGTAGACGCGGATGAAGTTTTCTGCAAACCACAAGATGTGCATGCAAATGGTGCTTTTGCAGAACGCGCACGTGGATTTCTACCAAAAACGACGTGCTAAGCATGCCGATGCTGCTCTTTTTAGCACCCGCGCACGGATTTGTGCGAAAACGCGTTTTAAGCATGCACATGCATCTTTTGGTAGACGCGGATGAAGTTTTCTGCAAAACCACAAGATGTGCATGCAAATGGTGCTTTTGGCAGAACGCGCACGTGGATTTCTACCAAACGACGTGCTAAGCATGCCGATGCTGCTCTTTTTAGCACCCGCGCACGCATTTGTGCGAAAACGCGTTTTAAGCATGCACATGCATCTTTTGGTAGACGCGGATGAAGTTTTCTGCAAAACCACAAGATGTGCATGCAAATGGTGCTTTTTGCAGAACGCGCTCGTGGATTTCTACCAAACGACGTGCTAAGCATGCCGATGCTGCTCTTTTTAGCACCCGCGCAAGCATTTGTGCGAAAACGCGTTTTAAGCATGCACATGCATCTTTTGGTAGACGCGGATGAAGTTTTCTGCAAAACCACAAGATGTGCATGCAAATGGTGCTTTTTGCAGAACGCGCACGTGGATTTCTACCAAACGACGTGCTAAGCATGCCGATGCTGCTCTTTTTAGCACCCGCGCACGGATTTGTGCGAAAACGCGTTTTAAGCATGCACATGCATCTTTTGGTAGACGCGGATGAAGTTTTCTGCAAAACCACAAGATGTGCATGCAAATGGTGCTTTTGGCAGAACGCGCACGTGGATTTCTACCAAACGACGTGCTAAGCATGCCGATGCTGCTCTTTTTAGCACCCGCGCACGCATTTGTGCGAAAACGCGTTTTAAGCATGCACATGCATCTTTTGGTAGACGCGGATGAAGTTTTCTGCAAAACCACAAGATGTGCATGCAAATGGTGCTTTTTGCAGAACGCGCACGTGGATTTCTACCAAACGACGTGCTAAGCATGCCGATGCTGCTCTTTTTAGCACCCGCGCACGCATTTGTGCGAAAACGCGTTTTAAGCATGCACATGCATCTTTTGGTAGACGCGGATGAAGTTTTCTGCAAAACCACAAGATGTGCATGCAAATGGTGCTTTTTGCAGAACGCGCACGTGGATTTCTACCAAACGACGTGCTAAGCTTGCCGATGCTGCTCTTTTTAGCACCCGCGCACGGATTTGTGCGAAAACGCGTTTTAAGCATGCACATGCATCTTTTGGTAGACGCGGATGAAGTTTTCTGCAAAACCACAAGATGTGCATGCAAATGGTGCTTTTGGCAGAACGCGCACGTGGATTTCTACCAAACGACGTGCTAAGCATGCCGATGCTGCTCTTTTTAGCACCCGCGCACGCATTTGTGCGAAAACGCGTTTTAAGCATGCACATGCATCTTTTGGTAGACGCGGATGAAGTTTTCTGCAAAACCACAAGATGTGCATGCAAATGGTGCTTTTTGCAGAACGCGCACGTGGATTTCTACCAAACGACGTGCTAAGCATGCCGATGCTGCTCTTTTTAGCACCCGCGCACGGATTTGTGCGAAAACGCGTTTTAACCACGCGAGACAGATTCTCTTGGTAGACGCGGATGGAAGTTTTCTGCAAAACCACAAGATTGTGCATGCAAATGGTGCTTTGGCAGAACGCGCACGTGGATTTCTACCAAACGACGCGCTAAGCATGCCGATGCTGCAATTTTTAGCACCGCACGCATTTGTGCGAAAACGGCGTTTTAAGCATGCACATGCATCTTTTGGTAGACGCGGATGATAGTCCTTCTGCAAAACCACAAGATGTGCATGCAAATGGTGCTTTTGGCAGAACGCGCACGTGGATTTCTACCAAACGGACGTGCTAAGCATGCCGATGCTGCTCTTTTTAGCACCCGCGCACGCATTTGTGCGAAAACGCGTTTTAAAGCATGCACATGCATCTTTTGGTAGACGCGGATGAAGTTTTCTGCAAAACCACAAGATGTGCATGCAAATGGTGCTTTTTGCAGAACGCGCACGTGGATTTCTACCAAACGACGTGCTAAGCATGCCGATGCTGCTCTTTTTTAGCACCCGCGCACGCATTTGTGCGAAACGCGTTTTAAGTATGCACATGCATCTTTGGTAGACGCGGATGAAGTTTCTGCAAAACCACAAGATGTGCATGCAAATGTTGCTTTTTGCTGAACGCGCTCGTGGGATTTCTACCAAACGACGTGCTAAGCATGCCGATGCTGCTCTTTTAGCACCCGCGCACGCATTTGTGCGAAAACGCGTTTAAGCATGCACATGCTTCTTTTGGTAGACGCGGATGAAGTTTCTGCAAAACCACAAGATGTGCATTGCAAACGGTGCTTTTTGCAGAACGCGCACGTGGATTTCTACCAAACGACGTGCTAAGCTTGCCGATGCTGCTCTTTTTAGCACCCGCGCACGGATTTGTGCGAAAACGCGTTTTAAGCATGCACATGCATCTTTGGTAGACGCGGATGAAGTTTTCTGCAAAACCACAAGATGTGCATGCAATGGCGCTTTTGGCAGAACGCGCACGTGGATTTCTACCAAACGACGTGCTAAGCATGCCGATGCTGCTCTTTTTAGCACCCGCGCACGCATTTGTGCGAAAACGCGTTTTAAGCATGCACATGCATCTTTTGGTAGACGCGGATGAAGTTTTCTGCAAAACCACAAGATGTGCATGCAAATGGTGCTTTTTGCAGAACGCGCACGTAGATTTCTACCAAACGACGTGCTAAGCATGCCGATGCTGCTCTTTTTAGCACCCGCGCACGGATTTGTGCGAAAACGCGTTTTAAGCATGCACATGCATCTCTTGGTAGACGCGGATGAAGTTTTCTGCAAAACCACAAGATGTGCATGCAAATGGTGCTTTTGGCAGAACGCGCACGTGGATTTCTACCAAACGACGCGCTAAGCATGCCGATGCTGCAATTTTTAGCACCCGCGCACGCATTTGTGCGAAAACGCGTTTTAAGCATGCACATGCATCTTTTGGTAGACGCGGATGAAGTCTTCTGCAAAACCACAAGATGTGCATGCAAATGGTGCTTTTGGCAGAACGCGCACGTGGATTTCTACCAAACGACGTGCTAAGCATGCCGATGCTGCTCTTTTTAGCACCCGCGCACGCATTTGTGCGAAAACGCGTTTTAAGCATGCACATGCATCTTTTGGTAGACGCGGATGAAGTTTTCTGCAAAACCACAAGATGTGCATGCAAATGGTGCTTTTTGCAGAACGCGCACGTGGATTTCTACCAAACGACGTGCTAAGCATGCCGATGCTGCTCTTTTTAGCACCCGCGCACGCATTTGTGCGAAAACGCGTTTTAAGTATGCACATGCATCTTTTGGTAGACGCGGATGAAGTTTTCTGCAAAACCACAAGATGTGCATGCAAATGGTGCTTTTTGCAGAACGCGCACATGGATTTCTACCAAACGATGTGCTAAGCTTGCCGATGCTGCTCTTTTTAGCACCCGCGCACGGATTTGTGCGAAAACGCGTTTTAAGCATGCACATGCATCTTTTGGTAGACGCGGATGAAGTTTTCTGCAAAACCACAAGATGTGCATGCAAATGGTGCTTTTGGCAGAACGCCCACGTGGATTTCTACCAAACGACGTGCTAAGCATGCCGATGCTGCTCTTTTTAGCACCCGCGCACGCATTTGTGCGAAAACGCGTTTTAAGCATGCACATGCATCTTTTGGTAGACGCGGATGAAGTTTTCTGCAAAACCACAAGATGTGCATGCAAATGGTGCTTTTTGCAGAACGCGCACGTGGATTTCTACCAAACGATGTGCTAAGCTTGCCGATGCTGCTCTTTTTAGCACCCGCGCACGGATTTGTGCGAAAACGCGTTTTAAGCATGCACATGCATCTTTTGGTAGACGCGGATGAAGTTTTCTGCAAAACCACAAGATGTGCATGCAAATGGTGCTTTTGGCAGAACGCGCACGTGGATTTCTACCAAACGACGTGCTAAGCATGCCGATGCTGCTCTTTTTAGCATACACACGCGAGACAGATTCTCTGTCCGTCTCGCCATGCTGCTTGCTGCGGTGGTGGTGTGATCGGTGCGGTGGTGGCGTGATTTGTGCGTTCGAGCTTCGGTGCTGCGGATCCCCTCCACGTGGGCCCCTCTCGGAATGGTTGGATAGGTGTAAGGTGCGGATTCTTCTAGACTCCAACCCGCTGTTCATCGATTTGGTGAGGTGTTCCGGTGGCTTTTTTTGTCCTTGGTTTTTTTCCAGTCTTTAGCTGAGGGTTTCTAACTTCCTACCTTGCGTAGTGTTAGCTTAAACTAGAACGCGCACGTGGATTTCTACCAAACGACGTGCTATGCATGCCGATGCTGCTCTTTTTAGCACCCGCGCACGGATTTGTGCGAAAACGCGTTTTAAGCTTGCACATGCATCTTTTGGTAGACGCGGATGAAGTTTTCTGCAAAACCACAAGATGTGCATGCAAATGGTGCTTTTGGCAGAACGCGCACGTGGATTTCTACCAAACGACGTGCTAAGCATGCCGATGCTGCTCTTTTTAGCACCCGCGCACGCATTTGTGCGAAAACGCGTTTTAAGCATGCACATGCATCTTTTGGTAGACGCGGATGAAGTTTTCTGCAAAACCACAAGATGTGCATGCAAATGGTGCTTTTTGCAGAACGCGCTCGTGGATTTCTACCAAACGACGTGCTAAGCATGCCGATGCTGCTCTTTTTAGCACCCGCGCAAGCATTTCTGCGAAAACGCGTTTTAAGCATGCACATGCATCTTTTGGTAGACGCGGATGAAGTTTTCTGCAAAACCACAAGATGTGCATGCAAATGGTGCTTTTTGCAGAACGCGCACGTGGATTTCTACCAAACGACGTGCTAAGCATGCCGATGCTGCTCTTTTTAGCACCCGCGCACGGATTTGTGCGAAAACGCGTTTTAAGCATGCACATGCATCTTTTGGTAGACGCGGATGAAGTTTTCTGCAAAACCACAAGATGTGCATGCAAATGGTGCTTTTGGCAGAACGCGCACGTGGATTTCTACCAAACGACGTGCTAAGCATGCCGATGCTGCTCTTTTTAGCACCCGCGCACGCATTTGTGCGAAAACGCGTTTTAAGCATGCACATGCATCTTTTGGTAGACGCGGATGAAGTTTTCTGCAAAACCACAAGATGTGCATGCAAATGGTGCTTTTTGCTGAACGCGCTCGTGGATTTCTACCAAACGACGTGCTAAGCATGCCGATGCTGCTCTTTTTAGCACCCGCGCACGCATTTGTGCGAAAACGCGTTTGAAGCATGCACATGCATCTTTTGGTAGACGCGGATGAAGTTTTCTGCAAAACCACAAGATGTGCATGCAAACGGTGCTTTTTGCAGAACGCGCACGTGGATTTCTACCAAACGACGTGCTAAGCTTGCCGATGCTGCTCTTTTTAGCACCCGCGCACGGATTTGTGCGAAAACGCGTTTTAAGCATGCACATGCATCTTTTGGTAGACGCGGATGAAGTTTTCTGCAAAACCACAAGATGTGCATGCAAACGGTGCTTTTTGCAGAACGCGCACGTGGATTTCTACCAAACGACGTGCTAAGCTTGCCGATGCTGCTCTTTTTAGCACCCGCGCACGGATTTGTGCGAAAACGCGTTTTAAGCATGCACATGCATCTTTTGGTAGACGCGGATGAAGTTTTCTGCAAAACCACAAGATGTGCATGCAAATGGTGCTTTTGGCAGAACGCGCACGTGGATTTCTACCAAACGACGTGCTAAGCATGCCGATGCTGCTCTTTTTAGCACCCGCGCACGCATTTGTGCGAAAACGCGTTTTTAAGCATGCACATGCATCTTTTGGTAGACGCGGATGAAGTTTTCTGCAAAACCACAAGATGTGCATGCAAATGGTGCTTTTTGCAGAACGCGCACGTAGATTTCTACCAAACGACGTGCTAAGCATGCCGATGCTGCTCTTTTTAGCACCCGCGCACGGATTTGTGCGAAAACGCGTTTTAAGCATGCACATGCATCTTTTGGTAGACGCGGATGAAGTTTTCTGCAAAACCACAAGATGTGCATGCAAATGGTGCTTTTGGCAGAACGCGCACGTGGATTTCTACCAAACGACGTGCTAAGCATGCCGATGCTGCTTTTTTTAGCACCCGCGCACGCATTTGTGCGAAAACGCGTTTTAAGCATGCACATGCATCTTTTGGTAGACGCGGATGAAGTTTTCTGCAAAACCACAAGATGTGCATGCAAATGGTGCTTTTGGCAGAACGCGCACGTGGATTTCTACCAAACGACGTGCTAAGCATGCCGATGCTGCTCTTTTTAGCACCCGCGCACGCATTTGTGCGAAAACGCGTTTTAAGCATGCACATGCATCTTTTGGTAGACGCGGAAGAAGTTTTCTGCAAAACCACAAGATGTGCATGCAAATGGTGCTTTTTGCAGAACGCGCTCGTGGATTTCTACCAAACGACGTGCTAAGCATGCCGATGCTGCTCTTTTTAGCACCCGCGCACGCATTTGTGCGAAAACGCGTTTTAAGCATGCACATGCATCTTTTGGTAGACGCGGATGAATTTTTCTGCAAAACCACAAGATGTGCATGCAAATGGTGCTTTTGGCAGAACGCGCACGTGGATTTCTACCAAACGACGTGCTAAGCATGCCGATGCTGCTCTTTTTAGCACCCGCGCACGCATTTGTGCGAAAACGCGTTTTAAGCATGCACATGCATCTTTTGGTAGACGCGGATGAAGTTTTCTGCAAAACCACAAGATGTGCATGCAAATGGTGCTTTTTGCAGAACGCGCACGTAGATTTCTACCAAACGACGTGCTAAGCATGCCGATGCTGCTCTTTTTAGCACCCGCGCACGGATTTGTGCGAAAACGCGTTTTAAGCATGCACATGCATCTTTTGGTAGACGCGGATGAAGTTTTCTGCAAAACCACAAGATGTGCATGCAAATGGTGCTTTTGGCAGAACGCGCACGTGGATTTCTACCAAACGACGTGCTAAGCATGCCGATGCTGCTTTTTTTAGCACCCGCGCACGCATTTGTGCGAAAACGCGTTTTAAGCATGCACATGCATCTTTTGGTAGACGCGGATGAAGTTTTCTGCAAAACCACAAGATGTGCATGCAAATGGTGCTTTTGGCAGAACGCACACGTGGATTTCTACCAAACGACGTGCTAAGCATGCCGATGCTGCTCTTTTTAGCACCCGCGCACGCATTTGGGCGAAAACGCGTTTTAAGCATGCACATGCATCTTTTGGTAGACGCGGAAGAAGTTTTCTGCAAAACCACAAGATGTGCATGCAAATGGTGCTTTTTGCAGAACGCGCTCGTGGATTTCTACCAAACGACGTGCTAAGCATGCCGATGCTGCTCTTTTTAGCACCCGCGCACGCATTTGTGCGAAAACGCGTTTTAAGCATGCACATGCATCTTTTGGTAGACGCGGATGAATTTTTCTGCAAAACCACAAGATGTGCATGCAAATGGTGCTTTTGGCAGAACGCGCACGTGGATTTCTACCAAACGACGTGCTAAGCATGCCGATGCTGCTCTTTTTAGCACCCGCGCACGCATTTGTGCGAAAACGCGTTTTAAGCATGCACATGTATCTTTTGGTAGACGCGGATGAAGTTTTCTGCAAAACCACAAGATGTGCATGCAAATGGTGCTTTTTGCAGAACGCGCACGTGGATTTCTACCAAACGACGTGCTAAGCATGCCAATGCTGCTATTTTTAGCACCCGCGCACGCATTTGTGCGAAAACGCGTTTTAAGCATGCACATGCATCTTTTGGTAGACGCGGATGAAGTTTTCTGCAAAACCACAAGATGTGCATGCAAATGGTGCTTTTGGCAGAACGCGCACGTGGATTTCTACCAAACGACGTGCTAAGCATGCCGATGCTGCTCTTTTTAGCACCCGCGCACGCATTTTGTGCGAAAACGCGTTTTAAGCATGCACATGCACCTTTTGGTAGACGCGGATGAAGTTTTCTGCAAAACCACAAGATGTGCATGCAAATGGTGCTTTTGGCAGAACGCGCACGTGGATTTCTACCAAACGACGTGCTAAGCATGCCGATGCTGCTCTTTTTAGCACCCGCGCACGCATTTGTGCGAAAACGCGTTTTAAGCATGCACATGCATCTTTTGGTAGACGCGGATGAAGTTTTCTGCAAAACCACAAGATGTGCATGCAAATGGTGCTTTTTGCAGAACGCGCACGTGGATTTCTACCAAACGACGTGCTAAGCTTGCCGATGCTGCTCTTTTTAGCACCCGCGCACGGATTTGTGCGAAAACGCGTTTTAAGCATGCACATGCATCTTTTGGTAGACGCGGATGAAGTTTTCTGCAAAACCACAAGATGTGCATGCAAATGGTGCTTTTTGCAGAACGCGCTCGTGGATTTCTACCAAACGACGTGCTAAGCATGCCGATGCTGCTCTTTTTAGCACCCGCGCACGCATTTGTGCGAAAACGCGTTTTAAGCATGCACATGCATCTTTTGGTAGACGCGGATGAAGTTTTCTGCAAAACCACAAGATGTGCATGCAAATGGTGCTTTTGGCAGAACGCGCACGTGGATTTCTACCAAACGACGTGCTAAGCATGCCGATGCTGCTCTTTTTAGCACCCGCGCACGCATTTGTGCGAAAACGCGTTTTAAGCATGCACATGCATCTTTTGGTAGACGCGGATGAAGTTTTCTGCAAAACCACAAGATGTGCATGCAAATGGTGCTTTTTGCAGAACGCGCACGGGGATTTCTACCAAACGACGTGCTAAGCATGCCGATGCTGCTATTTTTAGCACCCGCGCACGCATTTGTGCGAAAACGCGTTTTAAGCATGCACATGCATCTTTTGGTAGACGCGGATGAAGTTTTCTGCAAAACCACAAGATGTGCATGCAAATGGTGCTTTTGGCAGAACGCGCACGTGGGTTTCTACCAAACGACGTGCTAAGCACTCCGATGCTGCTCTTTTTAGCACCCGCGCACGCATTTGTGCGAAAACGCGTTTTAAGCATGCACATGCATCTTTTGGTAGACGCGGATGAAGTTTTCTGCAAAACTACAACATGTGCATGCAAATGGTGCTTTTTGCAGAACGCGCACGTGGATTTCTACCAAACGACGTGCTAAGCATGCCGATGCTGCTCTTTTTAGCACCCGCGCACGCATTTGTGCGAAAACGCGTTTTAAGCATGCACATGCATCTTTTGGTAGACGCGGATGAAGTTTTCTGCAAAACCACAAGATGTGCATGCAAATGGTGCTTTTTGCAGAACGCGCACGTGGATTTCTACCAAACGACGTGCTAAGCATGCCGATGCTGCTCTTTTTAGCACCCGCGCACGGATTTGTGCGAAAACGCGTTTTAAGCATGCACATGCATCTTTTGGTAGACGCGGATGAAGTTTTCTGCAAAACCACAAGATGTGCATGCAAATGGTGCTTTTGGCAGAACGCGCACGTGGATTTCTACCAAACGACGTGCTAAGCATGCCGATGCGGCTCTTTTTAGCACCCGCGCACGCATTTGTGCGAAAACGCGTTTTAAGCATGCACATGCATCTTTTGGTAGACGCGGATGAAGTTTTCTGCAAAACCACAAGATGTGCATGCAAATGGTGCTTTTTGCAGAACGCGCTCGTGGATTTCTACCAAACGACGTGCTAAGCATGCCGATGCTGCTATTTTTAGCACCCGCGCACGCATTTGTGCGAAAACGCGTTTTAAGCATGCACATGCATCTTTTGGTAGACGCGGATGAAGTTTTCTGCAAAACCACAAGATGTGCATGCAAATGGTGCTTTTTGCAGAACGCGCACGTGGATTTCTACCAAACGACGTGCTAAGCATGCCGATGCTGCTCTTTTTAGCACCCGCGCACGGATTTGTGCGAAAACGCGTTTTAAGCATGCACATGCATCTTTTGGTAGACGCGGATGAAGTTTTCTGCAAAACCACAAGATGTGCATGCAAATGGTGCTTTTGGCAGAACGCGCACGTGGATTTCTACCAAACGACGTGCTAAGCATGCCGATGCTGCTCTTTTTAGCACCCGCGCACGGATTTGTGCGAAAACGCGTTTTAAGCATGCACATGCATCTTTTGGTAGACGCGGATGAAGTTTTCTGCAAAACCACAAGATGTGCATGCAAATGGTGCTTTTGGCAGAACGCGCACGTGGATTTCTACCAAACGACGTGCTAAGCATGCCGATGCTGCTCTTTTTAGCACCCGCGCACGCATTTGTGCGAAAACGCGTTTTAAGCATGCACATGCATCTTTTGGTAGACGCGGATGAAGTTTTCTGCAAAACCACAAGATGTGCATGCAAATGGTGCTTTTTGCAGAACGCGCACGTGGATTTCTACCAAACGACGTGCTAAGCATGCCGATGCTGCTCTTTTTAGCACCCGCGCACGGATTTGTGCGAAAAGGCGTTTTAAGCATGCACATGCATCTTTTGGTAGACGCGGATGAAGTTTTCTGCAAAACCACAAGATGTGCATGCAAATGGTGCTTTTTGCAGAACGCGCACGTGGATTTCTACCAAACGACGCGCTAAGCTTGCCGATGCTGCTCTTTTTAGCACCCGCGCACGGATTTGTGCGAAAACGCGTTTTAAGCATGCACATGCATCTTTTGGTAGACGCGGATGAAGTTTTCTGCAAAACCACAAGATGTGCACGCAAATGGTGCTTTTGGCAGAACGCGCACGTGGATTTCTACCAAACGACGTGCTAAGCATGCCGATGCTGCTCTTTTTAGCACCCGCGCACGCATTTGTGCGAAAACGCGTTTTAAGCATGCACATGCATCTTTTGGTAGACGCGGATGAAGTTTTCTGCAAAACCACAAGATGTGCATGCAAATGGTGCTTTTTGCAGAACGCGCACGTGGATTTCTACCAAACGACGTGCTAAGCATGCCGATGCTGCTCTTTTTAGCACCCGCGCACGCATTTGTGCGAAAACGCGTTTTAAGCATGCACATGCATCTTTTGGTAGACGCGGATGAAGTTTTCTGCAAAACCACAAGATGTGCATGCAAATGGTGCTTTTTGCAGGACGCGCTCGTGGATTTCTACCAAACGACGTGCTAAGCATGCCGATGCTGCTCTTTTTAGCACCCGCGCACGCATTTGTGCGAAAACGCGTTTTAAGCATGCACATGCATCTTTTGGTAGACTCGGATGAAGTTTTCTGCAAAACCACAAGATGTGCATGCAAATGGTGCTTTTTGCAGAACGCGCACGTGGATTTCTACCAAACGATGTGCTAAGCTTGCCGATGCTGCTCTTTTTAGCACCCGCGCACGGATTTGTGCGAAAACGCGTTTTAAGCATGCACATGCATCTTTTGGTAGACGCGGATGAAGTTTTCTGCAAAACCACAAGATGTGCATGCAAATGGTGCTTTTGGCAGAACGCGCACGTGGATTTCTACCAAACGACGTGCTAAGCATGCCGATGCTGCTCTTTTTAGCACCCGCGCACGCATTTGTGCGAAAACGCGTTTTAAGCAGGCACATGCATCTTTTGGTAGACGCGGATGAAGTTTTCTGCAAAACCACAAGATGTGCATGCAAATGGTGCTTTTTGCAGAACGCGCTCGTGGATTTCTACCAAACGACGTGCTAAGCATGCCGATGCTGCTCTTTTTAGCACCCGCGCACGCATTTGTGCGAAAACGCGTTTTAAGCATGCACATGCATCTTTTGGTAGACGCGGATGAAGTTTTCTGCAAAACCACAAGATGTGCATGCAAATGGTGCTTTCGCAGAACGCGCACGTGGATTTCTACCAAACGACGTGCTAAGCATGCCGATGCTGCTCTTTTTAGCACCCGCGCACGGATTTGTGCGAAAACGCGTTTTAAGCATGCACATGCATCTTTTGGTAGACGCGGATGAAGTTTTCTGCAAAACCACAAGATGTGCATGCAAATGGTGCTTTTGGCAGAACGCGCACGTGGATTTCTACCAAACGACGTGCTAAGCATGCCGATGCTGCTCTTTTTAGCACCGGCGCACGCATTTGTGCGAAAACGCGTTTTAAGCATGCACATGCATCTTTTGGTAGACGCGGATGAAGTTTTCTGCAAAACCACAAGATGTGCATGCAAATGGTGCTTTTTGCAGAACGCGCTCGTGGATTTCTACCAAACGACGTGCTAAGCATGCCGATGCTGCTCTTTTTAGCACCCGCGCACGGATTTGTGCGAAAACGCGTTTTAAGCATGCACATGCATCTTTTGGTAGACGCGGATGAAGTTTTCTCCAAAACCACAAGATGTGCATGCAAATGGTGCTTTTGGCAGAACGCGCACGTGGATTTCTACCAAACGACGTGCTAAGCATGCCGATGCTGCTCTTTTTAGCACCCGCGCACGCATTTGTGCGAAAACGCGTTTTAAGCATGCACATGCATCTTTTGGTAGACGCGGATGAAGTTTTCTGCAAAACCACAAGATGTGCATGCAAATGGTGCTTTTTGCAGGACGCGCTCGTGGATTTCTACCAAACGACGTGCTAAGCATGCCGATGCTGCTCTTTTTAGCACCCGCGCACGCATTTGTGCGAAAACGCGTTTTAAGCATGCACATGCATCTTTTGGTAGACGCGGATCAAGTTTTCTGCAAAACCACAAGATGTGCATGCAAATGGTGCTTTTTGCAGAACGCGCACGTGGATTTCTACCAAACGACGTGCTAAGCATGCCGATGCTGCTCTTTTTAGCACCCGCGCAAGGATTTGTGCGAAAACGCGTTTTAAGCATGCACATGCATCTTTTGGTAGACGCGGATGAAGTTTTCTGCAAGACCACAAGATGTGCATGCAAATGGTGCTTTTGGCAGAACGCGCACGTGGATTTCTACCAAACGACGTGCTAAGCATGCCGATGGTGCTCTTTTTAGCACCCGCGCACGCATTTGTGCGAAAACGCGTTTTAAGCATGCACATGCATCTTTTGGTAGACGCGGATGAAGTTTTCTGCAAAACCACAAGATGTGCATGCAAATGGTGCTTTTTGCAGAACGCGCACGTGGATTTCTACCAAACGACGTGCTAAGCATGCCGATGCTGGTCTTTTTAGCACCGGCGCACGCATTTGTGCGAAAACGCGTTTTAAGCATGCACATGCATCTTTTGGTAGACGCGGATGAAGTTTTCTGCAAAACCACAAGATGTGCATGCAAATGGTGCTTTTTGCAGAACGCGCTCGTGGATTTCTACCAAACGACGTGCTAAGCATGCCGATGCTGCTCTTTTTAGCACCCGCGCACGCATTTGTGCGAAAACGCGTTTTAAGCATGCACATGCATCTTTTGGTAGACGCGGATGAAGTTTTCTGCAAAACCACAAGATGTGCATGCAAATGGTGCTTTTTGCAGAACGCGCACGTGGATTTCTACCAAACGACGTGCTAAGCATGCCGATGCTGCTCTTTTTAGCACCCGCGCACGGATTTGTGCGAAAACGCGTTTTAAGCATGCACATGCATCTTTTGGTAGACGCGGATGAAGTTTTCTGCAAAACCACAAGATGTGCATGCAAATGGTGCTTTTGGCAGAACGCGCACGTGGATTTCTACCAAACGACGTGCTAAGCATGCCGATGCTGCTCTTTTTAGCACCCGCGCACGCATTTGTGCGAAAACGCGTTTTAAGCATGCACATGCATCTTTTGGTAGACGCGGATGAAGTTTTCTGCAAAACCACAAGATGTGCATGCAAATGGTGCTTTTTGCAGGACGCGCTCGTGGATTTCTACCAAACGACGTGCTAAGCATGCCGATGCTGCTCTTTTTAGCACCCGCGCACGCATTTGTGCGAAAACGCGTTTTAAGCATGCACATGCATCTTTTGGTAGACGCGGATGAAGTTTTCTGCAAAACCACAAGATGTGCATGCAAATGGTGCTTTTTGCAGAACGCGCACGTGGATTTCTACCAAACGACGTGCTAAGCATGCCGATGCTGCTCTTTTTAGCACCCGCGCACGGATTTGTGCGAAAACGCGTTTTAAGCATGCACATGCATCTTTTGGTAGACGCGGATGAAGTTTTCTGCAAAACCACAAGATGTGCATGCAAATGGTGCTTTTGGCAGAACGCGCACGTGGATTTCTACCAAACGACGTGCTAAGCATGCCGACGCTGCTCTTTTTAGCACCCGCGCAGGCATTTGTGCGAAAACGCGTTTTAAGCATGCACATGCATCTTTTGGTAGACGCGGATGAAGTTTTCTGCAAAACCACAAGATGTGCATGCAAATGGTGCTTTTTGCAGAACGCGCACGTGGATTTCTACCAAACGACGTGCTAAGCATGCCGATGCTGCTCTTTTTAGCACCCGCGCACGGATTTGTGCGAAAACGCGTTTTAAGCATGCACATGCATCTTTTGGTAGACGCGGATGAAGTTTTCTGCAAAACCACAAGATGTGCATGCAAATGGTGCTTTTGGCAGAACGCGCACGTGGATTTCTACCAAACGACGTGCTAAGCATGCCGATGCTGCTCTTTTTAGCACCCGCGCACGCATTTGTGCGAAAACGCGTTTTAAGCATGCACATGCATCTTTTGGTAGACGCGGATGAAGTTTTCTGCAAAACCACAAGATGTGCATGCAAATGGTGCTTTTGGCAGAACGCGCACGTGGATTTCTACCAAACGACGTACTAAGCATGCCGATGCTGCTCTTTTTAGCACCCGCGCACGCATTTGTGCGAAAACGCGTTTTAAGCATGCACATGCATCTTTTGGTAGACGCGGATGAAGTTTTCTGCAAGACCAGAAGATGTGCATGCAAATGGTGCTTTTGGCAGAACGCGCACGTGGATTTCTACCAAACGACGTGCTAAGGATGCCGATGCTGCTCTTTTTAGCACCCGCGCACGCATTTGTGCGAAAACGCGTTTTAAGCATGCACATGCATCTTTTGGTAGACGCGGATGAAGTTTTCTGCAAAACCACAAGATGTGCATGCAAATGGTGCTTTTTGCAGAACGCGCACGTGGATTTCTACCAAACGACGTGCTAAGCATGCCGATGCTGCTCTTTTTAGCACCCGCGCACGGATTTGTGCGAAAACGCGTTTTAAGCATGCACATGCATCTTTTGGTAGACGCGGATGAAGTTTTCTGCAAAACCACAAGATGTGCATGCAAATGGTGCTTTTGGCAGAACGCGCACGTGGATTTCTACCAAACGACGTGCTAAGCATGCCGATGCTGCTCTTTTTAGCACCGGCGCACGCATTTGTGCGAAAACGCGTTTTAAGCATGCACATGCATCTTTTGGTAGACGCGGATGAAGTTTTCTGCAAAACCACAAGATGTGCATGCAAATGGTGCTTTTTGCAGAACGCGCTCGTGGATTTCTACCAAGCGACGTGCTAAGCATGCCGATGCTGCTCTTTTTAGCACCCGCGCACGCATTTGTGCGAAAACGCGTTTTAAGCATGCACATGCATCTTTTGGTAGACGCGGATGAAGTTTTCTGCAAAACCACAAGATGTGCATGCAAATGGTGCTTTTTGCAGAACGCGCACGTGGATTTCTACCAAACGACGTGCTAAGCATGCCGATGCTGCTCTTTTTAGCACCCGCGCACGGATTTGTGCGAAAACGCGTTTTAAGCATGCACATGCATCTTTTGGTAGACGCGGATGAAGTTTTCTGCAAAACCACAATATGTGCATGCAAATGGTGCTTTTGGCAGAACGCGCACGTGGATTTCTACCAAACGACGTGCTAAGCATGCCGATGCTGCTCTTTTTAGCACCCGCGCACGCATTTGTGCGAAAACGCGTTTTAAGCATGCACATGCATCTTTTGGTAGACGCGGATGAAGTTTTCTGCAAAACCACAAGATGTGCATGCAAATGGTGCTTTTTGCAGGACGCGCTCGTGGATTTCTACCAAACGACGTGCTAAGCATGCCGATGCTGCTCTTTTTAGCACCCGCGCACGCATTTGTGCGAAAACGCGTTTTAAGCATGCACATGCATCTTTTGGTAGACGCGGATGAAGTTTTCTGCAAAACCACAAGATGTGCATGCAAATGGTGCTTTTTGCAGAACGCGCACGTGGATTTCTACCAAACGACGTGCTAAGCATGCCGATGCTGCTCTTTTTAGCACCCGCGCACGGATTTGTGCGAAAACGCGTTTTAAGCATGCACATGCATCTTTTGGTAGACGCGGATGAAGTTTTCTGCAAAACCACAAGATGTGCATGCAAATGGTGCTTTTGGCAGAACGCGCACGTGGATTTCTACCAAACGACGTGCTAAGCATGCCGACGCTGCTCTTTTTAGCACCCGCGCAGGCATTTGTGCGAAAACGCGTTTTAAGCATGCACATGCATCTTTTGGTAGACGCGGATGAAGTTTTCTGCAAAACCACAAGATGTGCATGCAAATGGTGCTTTTTGCAGAACGCGCACGTGGATTTCTACCAAACGACGTGCTAAGCATGCCGATGCTGCTCTTTTTAGCACCCGCGCACGGATTTGTGCGAAAACGCGTTTTAAGCATGCACATGCATCTTTTGGTAGACGCGGATGAAGTTTTCTGCAAAACCACAAGATGTGCATGCAAATGGTGCTTTTGGCAGAACGCGCACGTGGATTTCTACCAAACGACGTGCTAAGCATGCCGATGCTGCTCTTTTTAGCACCCGCGCACGCATTTGTGCGAAAACGCGTTTTAAGCATGCACATGCATCTTTTGGTAGACGCGGATGAAGTTTTCTGCAAAACCACAAGATGTGCATGCAAATGGTGCTTTTGGCAGAACGCGCACGTGGATTTCTACCAAACGACGTACTAAGCATGCCGATGCTGCTCTTTTTAGCACCCGCGCACGCATTTGTGCGAAAACGCGTTTTAAGCATGCACATGCATCTTTTCGTAGACGCGGATGAAGTTTTCTGCAAAACCACAAGATGTGCATGCAAATGATGCTTTTTGCAGAACGCGCTCGTGGATTTCTACCAAACGACGTGCTAAGCATGCCGATGCTGCTCTTTTTAGCACCCGCGCACGCATTTGTGCGAAAACGCGTTTTAAGCATGCACATGCATCTTTTGGTAGACGCGGATGAAGTTTTCTGCAAAACCACAAAATGTGCATGCAAATGGTGCTTTTTGCAGAACGCGCACGTGGATTTCTACCAAACGACGTGCTAAGCATGCCGATGCTGCTCTTTTTAGCACCCGCGCACGGATTTGTGCGAAAACGCGTTTTAAGCATGCACATGCATCTTTTGGTAGACGCGGATGAAGTTTTCTGCAAAACCACAAGATGTGCATGCAAATGGTGCTTTTGGCAGAACGCGCACGTGGATTTCTACCAAACGACGTGCTAAGCATGCCGATGCTGCTCTTTTTAGCACCCGCGCACGCATTTGTGCGAAAACGCGTTTTAAGCATGCACATGCATCTTTTGGTAGACGCGGATGAAGTTTTCTGCAAAACCACAAGATGTGCATGCAAATGGTGCTTTTTGCAGAACGCGCACGTGGATTTCTACCAAACGACGTGCTAAGCTTGCCGATGCTGCTCTTTTTAGCACCCGCGCACGGATTTGTGCGAAAACGCGTTTTAAGCATGCACATGCATCTTTTGGTAGACGCGGATGAAGTTTTCTGCAAAACCACAAGATGTGCATGCAAATGGTGCTTTTGGCAGAACGCGCACGTGGATTTCTACCAAACGACGTGCTAAGCATGCCGATGCTGCTCTTTTTAGCACCCGCGCACGCATTTGTGCGAAAACGCGTTTTAAGCATGCACATGCATCTTTTGGTAGACGCGGATGAAGTTTTCTGCAAAACCACAAGATGTGCATGCAAATGGTGCTTTTGGCAGAACGCGCACGTGGATTTCTACCAAACGACGTACTAAGCATGCCGATGCTGCTCTTTTTAGCACCCGCGCACGCATTTGTGCGAAAACGCGTTTTAAGCATGCACATGCATCTTTTGGTAGACGCGGATGAAGTTTTCTGCAAAACCACAAGATGTGCATGCAAATGGTGCTTTTTGCAGGACGCGCTCGTGGATTTCTACCAAACGACGTGCTAAGCATGCCGATGCTGCTCTTTTTAGCACCCGCGCACGCATTTGTGCGAAAACGCGTTTTAAGCATGCACATGCATCTTTTGGTAGACGCGGATGAAGTTTTCTGCAAAACCACAAGATGTGCATGCAAATGGTGCTTTTTGCAGAACGCGCACGTGGATTTCTACCAAACGACGTGCTAAGCATGCCGATGCTGCTCTTTTTAGCACCCGCGCACGGATTTGTGCGAAAACGCGTTTTAAGCATGCACATGCATCTTTTGGTAGACGCGGATGAAGTTTTCTGCAAAACCACAAGATGTGCATGCAAATGGTGCTTTTTGCAGAACGCGCACGTGGATTTCTACCAAACGACGTGCTAAGCATGCCGATGCTGCTCTTTTTAGCACCCGCGCACGCATTTGTGCGAAAACGCGTTTTAAGCATGCACATGCATCTTTTGGTAGACGCGGATGAAGTTTTCTGCAAAACCACAAGATGTGCATGCAAATGGTGCTTTTGGCAGAACGCGCACGTGGATTTCTACCAAACGACGTACTAAGCATGCCGATGCTGCTCTTTTTAGCACCCGCGCACGCATTTGTGCGAAAACGCGTTTTAAGCATGCACATGCATCTTTTCGTAGACGCGGATGAAGTTTTCTGCAAAACCACAAGATGTGCATGCAAATGATGCTTTTTGCAGAACGCGCTCGTGGATTTCTACCAAACGACGTGCTAAGCATGCCGATGCTGCTCTTTTTAGCACCCGCGCACGCATTTGTGCGAAAACGCGTTTTAAGCATGCACATGCATCTTTTGGTAGACGCGGATGAAGTTTTCTGCAAAACCACAAAATGTGCATGCAAATGGTGCTTTTTGCAGAACGCGCACGTGGATTTCTACCAAACGACGTGCTAAGCATGCCGATGCTGCTCTTTTTAGCACCCGCGCACGGATTTGTGCGAAAACGCGTTTTAAGCATGCACATGCATCTTTTGGTAGACGCGGATGAAGTTTTCTGCAAAACCACAAGATGTGCATGCAAATGGTGCTTTTGGCAGAACGCGCACGTGGATTTCTACCAAACGACGTGCTAAGCATGCCGATGCTGCTCTTTTTAGCACCCGCGCACGCATTTGTGCGAAAACGCGTTTTAAGCATGCACATGCATCTTTTGGTAGACGCGGATGAAGTTTTCTGCAAAACCACAAGATGTGCATGCAAATGGTGCTTTTTGCAGAACGCGCACGTGGATTTCTACCAAACGACGTGCTAAGCTTACCGATGCTGCTCTTTTTAGCACCCGCGCACGGATTTGTGCGAAAACGCGTTTTAAGCATGCACATGCATCTTTTGGTAGACGCGGATGAAGTTTTCTGCAAAACCACAAGATGTGCATGCAAATGGTGCTTTTGGCAGAACGCGCACGTGGATTTCTACCAAACGACGTGCTAAGCATGCCGATGCTGCTCTTTTTAGCACCCGCGCACGCATTTGTGCGAAAACGCGTTTTAAGCATGCACATGCATCTTTTGGTAGACGCGGATGAAGTTTTCTGCAAAACCACAAGATGTGCATGCAAATGGTGCTTTTGGCAGAACGCGCACGTGGATTTCTACCAAACGACGTACTAAGCATGCCGATGCTGCTCTTTTTAGCACCCGCGCACGCATTTGTGCGAAAACGCGTTTTAAGCATGCACATGCATCTTTTGGTAGACGCGGATGAAGTTTTCTGCAAAACCACAAGATGTGCATGCAAATGGTGCTTTTTGCAGGACGCGCTCGTGGATTTCTACCAAACGACGTGCTAAGCATGCCGATGCTGCTCTTTTTAGCACCCGCGCACGCATTTGTGCGAAAACGCGTTTTAAGCATGCACATGCATCTTTTGGTAGACGCGGATGAAGTTTTCTGCAAAACCACAAGATGTGCATGCAAATGGTGCTTTTTGCAGAACGCGCACGTGGATTTCTACCAAACGACGTGCTAAGCATGCCGATGCTGCTCTTTTTAGCACCCGCGCACGGATTTGTGCGAAAACGCGTTTTAAGCATGCACATGCATCTTTTGGTAGACGCGGATGAAGTTTTCTGCAAAACCACAAGATGTGCATGCAAATGGTGCTTTTGGCAGAACGCGCACGTGGATTTCTACCAAACGACGTGCTAAGCATGCCGACGCTGCTCTTTTTAGCACCCGCGCAGGCATTTGTGCGAAAACGCGTTTTAAGCATGCACATGCATCTTTTGGTAGACGCGGATGAAGTTTTCTGCAAAACCACAAGATGTGCATGCAAATGGTGCTTTTTGCAGAACGCGCACGTGGATTTCTACCAAACGACGTGCTAAGCATGCCGATGCTGCTCTTTTTAGCACCCGCGCAAGGATTTGTGCGAAAACGCGTTTTAAGCATGCACATGCATCTTTTGGTAGACGCGGATGAAGTTTTCTGCAAAACCACAAGATGTGCATGCAAATGGTGCTTTTGGCAGAACGCGCACGTGGATTTCTACCAAACGACGTGCTAAGCATGCCGATGCTGCTCTTTTTAGCACCCGCGCACGCATTTGTGCGAAAACGCGTTTTAAGCATGCACATGCATCTTTTCGTAGACGCGGATGAAGTTTTCTGCAAAACCACAAGATGTGCATGCAAATGATGCTTTTTGCAGAACGCGCTCGTGGATTTCTACCAAACGACGTGCTAAGCATGCCGATGCTGCTCTTTTTAGCACCCGCGCACGCATTTGTGCGAAAACGCGTTTTAAGCATGCACATGCATCTTTTGGTAGACGCGGATGAAGTTTTCTGCAAAACCACAAGATGTGCATGCAAATGGTGCTTTTTGCAGAACGCGCACGTGGATTTCTACCAAACGACGTGCTAAGCTTGCCGATGCTGCTCTTTTTAGCACCCGCGCACGCATTTGTGCGAAAACGCGTTTTAAGCATGCACATGCATCTTTTGGTAGACGCGGATGAAGTTTTCTGCAAAACCACAAGATGTGCATGCAAATGGTGCTTTTTGCAGGACGCGCTCGTGGATTTCTACCAAACGACGTGCTAAGCATGCCGATGCTGCTCTTTTTAGCACCCGCGCACGCATTTGTGCGAAAACGCGTTTTAAGCATGCACATGCATCTTTTGGTAGACGCGGATGAAGTTTTCTGCAAAACCACAAGATGTGCATGCAAATGGTGCTTTTTGCAGAACGCGCACGTGGATTTCTACCAAACGACGTGCTAAGCATGCCGATGCTGCTCTTTTTAGCACCCGCGCACGGATTTGTGCGAAAACGCGTTTTAAGCATGCACATGCATCTTTTGGTAGACGCGGATGAAGTTTTCTGCAAAACCACAAGATGTGCATGCAAATGGTGCTTTTGGCAGAACGCGCACGTGGATTTCTACCAAACGACGTGCTAAGCATGCCGACGCTGCTCTTTTTAGCACCCGCGCAGGCATTTGTGCGAAAACGCGTTTTAAGCATGCACATGCATCTTTTGGTAGACGCGGATGAAGTTTTCTGCAAAACCACAAGATGTGCATGCAAATGGTGCTTTTTGCAGAACGCGCACGTGGATTTCTACCAAACGACGTGCTAAGCATGCCGATGCTGCTCTTTTTAGCACCCGCGCACGGATTTGTGCGAAAACGCGTTTTAAGCATGCACATGCATCTTTTGGTAGACGCGGATGAAGTTTTCTGCAAAACCACAAGATGTGCATGCAAATGGTGCTTTTGGCAGAGCGCGCACGTGGATTTCTACCAAACGACGTGCTAAGCATGCCGATGCTGCTCTTTTTAGCACCCGCGCACGCATTTGTGCGAAAACGCGTTTTAAGCATGCACATGCATCTTTTGGTAGACGCGGATGAAGTTTTCTGCAAAACCACAAGATGTGCATGCAAATGGTGCTTTTGGCAGAACGCGCACGTGGATTTCTACCAAACGACGTACTAAGCATGCCGATGCTGCTCTTTTTAGCACCCGCGCACGCATTTGTGCGAAAACGCGTTTTAAGCATGCACATGCATCTTTTCGTAGACGCGGATGAAGTTTTCTGCAAAACCACAAGATGTGCATGCAAATGATGCTTTTTGCAGAACGCGCTCGTGGATTTCTACCAAACGACGTGCTAAGCATGCCGATGCTGCTCTTTTTAGCACCCGCGCACGCATTTGTGCGAAAACGCGTTTTAAGCATGCACATGCATCTTTTGGTAGACGCGGATGAAGTTTTCTGCAAAACCACAAAATGTGCATGCAAATGGTGCTTTTTGCAGAACGCGCACGTGGATTTCTACCAAACGACGTGCTAAGCATGCCGATGCTGCTCTTTTTAGCACCCGCGCACGGATTTGTGCGAAAACGCGTTTTAAGCATGCACATGCATCTTTTGGTAGACGCGGATGAAGTTTTCTGCAAAACCACAAGATGTGCATGCAAATGGTGCTTTTGGCAGAACGCGCACGTGGATTTCTACCAAACGACGTGCTAAGCATGCCGATGCTGCTCTTTTTAGCACCCGCGCACGCATTTGTGCGAAAACGCGTTTTAAGCATGCACATGCATCTTTTGGTAGACGCGGATGAAGTTTTCTGCAAAACCACAAGATGTGCATGCAAATGGTGCTTTTTGCAGAACGCGCACGTGGATTTCTACCAAACGACGTGCTAAGCTTGCCGATGCTGCTCTTTTTAGCACCCGCGCACGGATTTGTGCGAAAACGCGTTTTAAGCATGCACATGCATCTTTTGGTAGACGCGGATGAAGTTTTCTGCAAAACCACAAGATGTGCATGCAAATGGTGCTTTTGGCAGAACGCGCACGTGGATTTCTACCAAACGACGTGCTAAGCATGCCGATGCTGCTCTTTTTAGCACCCGCGCACGCATTTGTGCGAAAACGCGTTTTAAGCATGCACATGCATCTTTTGGTAGACGCGGATGAAGTTTTCTTCAAAACCACAACATGTGCATGCAAATGGTGCTTTTTGCAGAACGCGCACGTGGATTTCTACCAAACGACGTGCTAAGCATGCCGATGCTGCTCTTTTTAGCACCCGCGCACGGATTTGTGCGAAAACGCGTTTTAAGCATGCACATGCATCTTTTGGTAGACGCGGATGAAGTTTTCTGCAAAACCACAAGACCCTTACAAAAATCGGTTTGACCTTTCAGTCACTCATGAGTCACCTATCAGTCACCCCTGTCACCTATCTGTAGACTCGACCTTTCTGTAGACTAAGTCTGCAGAATGTCTGCAGACACCGTGCGGACTGCAAGTAGACTTGTCTGTAATATGCGTGCCCAGTGAGTGTGTGTGTAAATATGTATATGTATCTATATATACATACATATTCTGAACCTTGACATATTTTATAATTACGGTTGAATAGTTTTGACCTTTCAATCACCCATGAGTCACCCACCAGTCACCTCCACGTAGACCTAGTCTGCAGAATGTCTGCAGACACCGTGCGGACTGCAAGTAGACTTGTCTGTAATATGCGTGCCCAGCGAGTGCGTGTGTGTGTGTAGATGTATATCTATATATAAACGCATATATATACATATTCTGAACCATGACACATTTTACAATTACGGTTCAATAGGTCTGACCTTTCAGTCACCCATGAGTCACCCACCAGTCACCTCCATGTAGAGCTAGTCTACAGATTGTCTGCATATTGTCTGCAGACACTGTGTGGACGGCAAGTAGGTAGACTTGTATGTAATATGCATGCCATATATATTCTACATGACACATTTTATAACAGTTAAATCGGCTTCACCTTTCAGCCACCCACGAATCACACACGCACACAAGCACACACACACACACGTGTGCGCATCCTGAACCATGACACATTTTATCATTGCGCTCTGTTTTGCCATTTTAGCATTTTGAAAACTTTGTCACTGATTGCTACAAGAACAGTCTGATAATGGCAGTTATATAAATCAATTATTTAATACTAATTGAAATAAGGTAATTGTTACATAACGTACATTAAATGCAGCAGTTATACTATGGCTCGAACTGCAGCCTGAATTTAAGGACATATCTACCGCGCGACGCCGACACCATCCATCCGACCACCGACTGCGTGGTTGCTTTCGGCGCCGGCCCCCAGGAGGCGCTGGCCGCGAGCACCGGTAAAATTACGGGTGAGATTATTTGCCCGTCTTCACCTGGTCACCGACATGTCACGGCGTGCACGCCTGCACGCCATGTGCACGCCGCATTGACGGCGACCGATGAGGTAGTGTACATGCCGTGCCGAGAGGAATTGTGGTGATTTTTGTGTGTATTAATGATCCAAAACCCCTGTGACTGCATAACGTAGCTCTCAGTGTTTTTCGTGTGGTGTGCCGATGCCAATTATCGTAGTTATGACCCGGTCGCGCTTTCTTTGTTACCGGCTCATGAAAAGCCGATGGTACTCTCGCTGCGCTCGCATTCCATCACAGTGCGCGGAAGAATGTTTTGAAAGTTGTGCTATCACGTTCATCTGCAATTCTACGCTGTTGACGCCGGAGGCACCGTGCACAGACTGTCCTTCATGCGGCACCTGTGCGATGCGGCAGCGGCTGTCACGGAGACTCGTTTACCGAGCACGCCTAGAAAGGTAAGTCCGGTGCGTACGCGCATTCTTGTGGTGCGTGAAGTGTGCATTTCTGTACGGATAACAAGATGATTAGTAACGTGACAAAAATGATCGTGCTTTTCGAATGTTCGTTCTTGTCGCAGGGCGCATTTAGCGAACAGTTTGATGAAAATTGCCCTAAAACGTGATGTTGCCAAAATCTATCGATTATTTGCTTTCTGCTGTGAAGTTTCCTTGCGCCGGGGACTGTTTGATTTGAATAGACGCAAAAATTCAAGCAGGGAAAGTTACTATTTCTGTACGTAATTTTTCAGCGAGAAATCGCATAGCCATTTCTAGAGGTACGTCGATTTGTCGTCTTCACAGCTAACGGCTGCGCGAGATGGCACCCGATTGCTGTGTACGACGCATGGCCAGATTTTAGCTTGTATGCAAGTTCTTTTATTTATATAGTGTCTTCAGACAGCCTGTATTTCTTGCGTTGGGTGTCATGTGTTTTCGTGTATTTGTAAATGGTTCCGAGATTTCAACAACAGTATCTACCTTTAATGGAAAAAATTGTTTTCTCACATGAAAAAGAGGGAGTCTGTTCTTTTTCAATGCATCGTCCTTTGGGGCAGGGCTTTGTTGCACCGCATAAATAAATTACGTTTTCGAACGCTTATCATGTGTTAACGAGTTTTCTGCTTGTGCAATTCGCATTTGACTTGGTACAGACGTGCGTTTGTGTGAAGTTTTTTATAGTAGATTCATGTTTGCTCCAGTTCCATTTACATATTAACTGCCTGTAATGTAATAATCGGGTATTTGTGCAACCATGCAGCTTCATCTAGCTGTTTGCACGAGACGTTTCACAATGTCACAAGTTTACAGTTTCAGCAGGGCTTACAGTAAACTGAACATTTCTTCTTGTTTAGGGATGTCAGGATTTTGTGAGCCAGAGGAATCTACACCACTTGGGAGCCTGCGGCACTTCTGCAGGCTGAACAGCGCGTCAAAGCATCTGATTTGCATGCTGCGACAAGGTGTGTGCAAGACGGTCACTGCCACACACATGAGATGTCGGTACTCACTACTTCATTCCTTGGAAGCGATATTCTTGGTCCCAACCAAGCAGCCCGGAAGAAATCGGAGACAAATAAAATATGCAAAGAATACTATTGCGTCTGTTATTTTATTGCATGCATGCATGCCAGTTCCCCATAGTGGGGCTACAGAAATTCTCTCTAATGTCTGCCTAAATGCTGTAATCCTGTGACCACAATCTCGACAGACTTTCTACAGAAATGCTGTATCCTGCAGCTACACAGATTGAGCAGACTTTCTGCAGAAAGGGTGTACGAATTGGGCGCTGGGAGGTGACAGGGGGTGACAGAAAGTCTGTCACCTGTCTTCAGATATTCTGCATCCCGGGTGACTCGGGGTATGCAGAATTTCTGCAGAAAGGGTGTACCAATTGGGCGCTGGGAGGTGACAGGGGGTGACAGAAAGTCTGTCACCTGTCTTCAGATATTCTGCATCCCGGGTGACTCGGGGTATGCAGAATTTCTGCAGAAAGGGTGTACCAATTGGGCGCTGGGAGGTGACAGGGGGTGACAGAAAGTCTGTCACCTGTCTTCAGATATTCTGCATCCCGCGTGATTCGGGGTATGCAGAATTTCTCCAGCAAGTCTGCAATGATTTTTGTAAGGGGATGTGCATGCAAATGGAGCTTTTGGCAGAACGCGCAAGTGGATTTCTACCAAACGACGTGCTAAGCATGCCGATGCTGCTCTTTTTAGCACCCGCGCACGCATTTGTGCGAAAACGCGTTGTAAGCATGCACATGCATCTTTTGGTAGACGCGGATGAAGTTTTCTGCAAAACCACAAGATGTGCATGCAAATGGTGCTTTTTGCAGAACGCGCACGTGGATTTCTACCAAACGACGTGCTAAGCATGCCGATGCTGCTTTTTTTAGCACCCGCGCACGCATTTGTGCGAAAACGCGTTTTAAGCATGCACATGCATCTTTTGGTAGACGCGGATGAAGTTTTCTGCAAAACCACAAGATGTGCATGCAAATGGTGCTTTTTGCAGAACGCGCACGTGGATTTCTACCAAACGACGTGCTAAGCATGCCGATGCTGCTCTTTTTAGCACCCGCGCACGCATTTGTGCGAAAACGCGTTTTAAGCATGCACATGCATCTTTTGGTAGACGCGGATGAAGTTTTCTGCAAAACCACAAGATGTGCATGCAAATGGTGCTTTTTGCAGAACGCGCACGCGGATTTCTACCAAACGACGTGCTAAGCATGCCGATGCTGCTCTTTTTAGCACCCGCGCACGCATTTGTGCGAAAACGCGTTTTAAGCTTGTACATGCATCTTTTGGTAGACGCGGATGAAGTTTTCTGCAAAACCACAAGATGTGCATGCAAATGGTGCTTTTTGCAGAACGCGCACGTGGATTTCTACCAAACGACGTGCTAAGCATGCCGATGCTGCTCTTTTTAGCACCCGCGCACGCATTTGTGCGAAAACGCGTTTTAAGCATGCACATGCATCTTTTGGTAGACGCGGATGAAGTTTTCTGCAAAACTACAAGATGTGCATGCAAATGGTGCTTTTTGCAGAACGCGCACGTGGATTTCTACCAAGCGACGTGCTAAGCATGCCGATGCTGCTCTTTTTAGCACCCGCGCACGGATTTGTGCGAAAACGCGTTTTAAGCATGCACATGCATCTTTTGGTAGACGCGGATGAAGTTTTCTTCAAAACCACAATATGTGCATGCAAATGGTGCTTTTGGCAGAACGCGCACGTGGATTTCTACCAAACGACGTGCTAAGCACGCCGATGCTGCTCTTTTTAGCACCCGCGCACGGATTTGTGCGAAAACGCGTTTTAAGCATGCACATGCATCTTTTGGTAGACGCGGATGAAGTTTTCTGCAAAACCACAAGATGTGCATGCAAATGGTGCTTTTGGCAGAACGCGCACGTGGATTTCTACCAAACGACGTGCTAAGCATGCCGATGCTGCTCTTTTTAGCACCCGCGCACGGATTTGTGCGAAAACGCGTTTTAAGCATGCACATGCATCTTTTGGTAGACGCGGATGAAGTTTTCTGCAAAACCACAAGATGTGCATGCAAATGGTGCTTTTGGCAGAACGCGCACGTGGATTTCTACCAAACGACGTGCTAAGCATGCCGATGCTGCTCTTTTTAGCACCCGCGCACGCATTTGTGCGAAAACGCGTTTTAAGCATGCACATGCATCTTTTGGTAGACGCGGATGAAGTTTTCTGCAAAACCACATGATGTGCATGCAAATGGTGCTTTTTGCAGAACGCACACGTGGATTTCTACCAAACGACGTGCTAAGCATGCCGATGCTGCTCTTTTTAGCACCCGCGCACGCATTTGTGCGAAAACGCGTTTTAAGCATGCACATGCATCTTTTGGTAGACGCGGATGAAGTTTTCTGCAAAACCACAAGATGTGCATGCAAATGGTGCTTTTTGCAGAACGCGCACGTGGATTTCTACCAAACGACGTGCTAAGCATGCCGATGCTGCTCTTTTTAGCACCCGCGCACGGATTTGTGCGAAAACGCGTTTTAAGCATGCACATGCATCTTTTGGTAGACGCGGATGAAGTTTTCTGCAAAACCACAAGATGTGCATGCAAATGGTGCTTTTGGCAGAACGCGCACGTGGATTTCTACCAAACGACGTGCTAAGCATGCCGATGCTGCTCTTTTTAGCACCCGCGCACGGATTTGTGCGAAAACGCGTTTTAAGCATGCACATGCATCTTTTGGTAGACGCGGATGAAGTTTTCTGCAAAACCACAAGATGTGCATGCAAATGGTGCTTTTGGCAGAACGCGCACGTGGATTTCTACCAAACGACGTGCTAAGCATGCCGATGCTGCTCTTTTTAGCACCCGCGCACGCATTTGTGCGAAAACGCGTTTTAAGCATGCACATGCATCTTTTGGTAGACGCGGATGAAGTTTTCTGCAAAACCACAAGATGTGCATGCAAATGGTGCTTTTTGCAGAACGCGCACGTGGATTTCTACCAAACGACGTGCTAAGCATGCCGATGCTGCTCTTTTTAGCACCCGCGCACGCATTTGTGCGAAAACGCGTTTTAAGCATGCACATGCATCTTTTGGTAGACGCGGATGAAGTTTTCTGCAAAACCACAAGATGTGCATGCAAATGGTGCTTTTTGCAAAACGCGCACGTGGATTTCTACCAAACGACGTGCTAAGCATGCCGATGCTGCTCTTTTTAGCACCCGCGCACGGATTTGTGCGAAAACGCGTTTTAAGCATGCACATGCATCTTTTGGTAGACGCGGATGAAGTTTTCTGCAAAACCACAAGATGTGCATGCAAATGGTGCTTTTGGCAGAACGCGCACGTGGATTTCTACCAAACGACGTGCTAAGCA
Organism: Dermacentor andersoni; assembly: GCF_023375885.2. Classification (NCBI taxonomy): domain Eukaryota; kingdom Metazoa; phylum Arthropoda; class Arachnida; order Ixodida; family Ixodidae; genus Dermacentor; species Dermacentor andersoni. The sequence goes on from NW_027314766.1 coordinate 33,739, forward strand.
TGCCGATGCTGCTCTTTTTAGCACCCGCGCACGCATTTGTGCGAAAACGCGTTTTAAGCATGCACATGCATCTTTTGGTAGACGCGGATGAAGTTTTCTGCAAAACCACAAGATGTGCATGCAAATGGTGCTTTTTGCAGAACGCGCACGTGGATTTCTACCAAACGACGTGCTAAGCATGCCGATGCTGCTCTTTTTAGCACCCGCGCACGGATTTGTGCGAAAACGCGTTTTAAGCATGCACATGCATCTTTTGGTAGACGCGGATGAAGTTTTCTGCAAAACCACAAGATGTGCATGCAAATGGTGCTTTTGGCAGAACGCGCACGAGGATTTCTACCAAACGACGTGCTAAGCATGCCGATGCTGCTCTTTTTAGCACCCGCGCACGGATTTGTGCGAAAACGCGTTTTAAGCATGCACATGCATCTTTTGGTAGACGCGGATGAAGTTTTCTGCAAAACCACAAGATGTGCATGCAAATGGTGCTTTTGGCAGAACGCGCACGTGGATTTCTACCAAACGACGTGCAAAGCATGCCGATGCTGCTCTTTTTAGCACCCGCGCACGCATTTGTGCGAAAACGCGTTTTAAGCATGCACATGCATCTTTTGGTAGACGCGGATGAAGTTTTCTGCAAAACCACAAGATGTGCATGCAAATGGTGCTTTTTGCAGAACGCGCACGTGGATTTCTACCAAACGACGTGCTAAGCATGCCGATGCTGCTCTTTTTAGCACCCGCGCACGCATTTGTGCGAAAACGCGTTTTAAGCATGCACATGCATCTTTTGGTAGACGCGGATGAAGTTTTCTGCAAAACCACAAGATGTGCATGCAAATGGTGCTTTTTGCAGAACGCGCACGTGGATTTCTACCAAACGACGTGCTAAGCTTGCCGATGCTGCTCTTTTTAGCACCCGCGCACGGATTTCTGCGAAAACGCGTTTTAAACATGCACTTGCATCTTTTGGTAGACGCGGATGAAGTTTTCTGCAAAACCACAAGATGTGCATGCAAATGGTGCCTTTGGCAGAACGCGCACGTGGATTTCTACCAAACGACGTGCTAAGCATGCCGATGCTGCTCTTTTTAGCACCCGCGCACGCATTTGTGCGAAAACGCGTTTTAAGCATGCACATGCATCTTTTGGTAAACGCGGATGAAGTTTTCTGCAAAACCACAAGATGTGCATGCAAATGGTGCTTTTTGCAGAACGCGCACGTGGATTTCTACCAAACGACGTGCTAAGCATGCCGATGCTGCTCTTTTTAGCACCCGCGCACGGATTTGTGCGAAAACGCGTTTTAAGCATGCACATGCATCTTTTGGTAGACGCGGATGAAGTTTTCTGCAAAACCACAAGATGTGCATGCAAATGGTGCTTTTGGCAGAACGCGCACGTGGATTTCTACCAAACGACGTGCTAAGCATGCCGATGCTGCTCTTTTTAGCACCCGCGCACGCATTTGTGCGAAAACGCGTTTTAAGCATGCACATGCATCTTTTGGTAGACGCGGACGAAGTTTTCTGCAAAACCACAAGATGTGCATGCAAATGGTGCTTTTGGCAGAACGCGCACGTGGATTTCTACCAAACGACGTGCTAAGCATGCCGATGCTGCTCTTTTTAGCACCCGCGCACGCATTTGTGCGAAAACGCGTTTTAAGCATGCACATGCATCTTTTGGTAGACGCGGATGAAGTTTTCTGCAAAACCACAAGATGTGCATGCAAATGGTGCTTTTTGCAGAACGCGCTCGTGGATTTCTACCAAACGACGTGCTAAGCATGCCGATGCTGCTCTTTTTAGCACCCGCGCACGCATTTGTGCGAAAACGCGTTTTAAGCATGCACATGCATCTTTTGGTAGACGCGGATGAAGTTTTCTGCAAAACCACAAGATGTGCATGCAAATGGTGCTTTTTGCAGAACGCGCACGTGGATTTCTACCAAACGACGTGCTAAGCATGCCGATGCTGCTCTTTTTAGCACCCGCGCACGCATTTGTGCGAAAACGCGTTTTAAGCATGCACATGCATCTTTTGGTAGACGCGGATGAAGTTTTCTGCAAAACCACAAGATGTGCATGCAAATGGTGCTTTTTGCAGAACGCGCACGTGGATTTCTACCAAACGACGTGCTAAGCTTGCCGATGCTGCTCTTTTTAGCACCCGCGCACGGATTTGTGCGAAAACGCGTTTTAAGCATGCACATGCATCTTTTGGTAGACGCGGATGAAGTTTTCTGCAAAACCACAAGATGTGCATGCAAATGGTGCTTTTGGCAGAACGCGCACGTGGGTTTCTACCAAACGACGTGCTAAGCATGCCGATGCTGCTCTTTTTAGCACCCGCGCACGCATTTGTGCGAAAACGCGTTTTAAGCATGCACATGCATCTTTTGGTAGACGCGGATGAAGTTTTCTGCAAAACCACAAGATGTGCATGCAAATGGTGCTTTTTGCAGAACGCGCACGTGGATTTCTACCAAACGACGTGCTAAGCATGCCGATGCTGCTATTTTTAGCACCCGCGCACGCATTTGTGCGAAAACGCGTTTTAAGCAAGCACATGCATCTTTTGGTAGACGCGGATGAAGTTTTCTGCAAAACCACAAGATGTGCATGCAAATGGTGCTTTTTGCAGAACGCGCACGTGGATTTCTACCAAACGACGTGCTAAGCATGCCGATGCTGCTCTTTTTAGCACCCGCGCACGCATTTGTGCGAAAACGCGTTTTAAGCATGCACATGCATCTTTTGGTAGACGCGGATGAAGTTTTCTGCAAAACCACAAGATGTGCATGCAAATGGTGCTTTTTGCAGAACGCGCACGTGGATTTCTACCAAACGACGTGCTAAGCTTGCCGATGCTGCTCTTTTTAGCACCCGCGCACGGATTTGTGCGAAAACGCGTTTTAAGCATGCACATGCATCTTTTGGTAGACGCGGATGAAGTTTTCTGCAAAACGACGAGATGTGCATGCAAATGGTGCTTTTGGCAGGACGCGCACGTGGATTTCTACCAAACGACGTGCTAAGCATGCCGATGCTGCTCTTTTTAGCACCCGCTCACGCATTTGGGCGAAAACGCGTTTTAAGCATGCACATGCATCTTTTGGTAGACGCGGATGAAGTTTTCTGCAAAACCACAAGATGTGCATGCAAATGGTGCTTTTTGCAGAACGCGCACGTGGATTTCTACCAAACGACGTGCTAAGCATGCCGATGCTGCTCTTTTTAGCACCCGCGCACGGATTTGTGCGAAAACGCGTTTTAAGCATGCACATGCATCTTTTGGTAGACGCGGATGAAGTTTTCTGCAAAACCACAAGATGTGCATGCAAATGGTGCTTTTTGCAGAACGCGCACGTGGATTTCTACCAAACGACGTGCTAAGCATGCCGATGCTGCTCTTTTTAGCACCCGCGCACGCATTTGTGCGAAAACGCGTTTTAAGCATGCACATGCATCTTTTGGTAGACGCGGATGAAGTTTTCTGCAAAACCACAAGATGTGCATGCAAATGGTGCTTTTTGCAGAACGCGCACGTGGATTTCTACCAAACGACGTGCTAAGCTTGCCGATGCTGCTCTTTTTAGCACCCGCGCACGGATTTGTGAGAAAACGCGTTTTAAGCATGCACATGCATCTTTTGGTAGACGCGGATGAAGTTTTCTGCAAAACCACAAGATGTGCATGCAAATGGTGCTTTTGGCAGAACGCGCACGTGGATTTCTACCAAACGACGTGCTAAGCATGCCGATGCTGCTCTTTTTAGCACCCGCGCACGCATTTGTGCGAAAACGCGTTTTAAGCATGCACATGCATCTTTTGGTAGACGCGGACGAAGTTTTCTGCAAAACCACAAGATGTGCATGCAAATGGTGCTTTTGGCAGAACGCGCACGTGGATTTCTACCAAACGACGTGCTAAGCATGCCGATGCTGCTCTTTTTAGCACCCGCGCACGCATTTGTGCGAAAACGCGTTTTAAGCATGCACATGCATCTTTTGGTAGACGCGGATGAAGTTTTCTGCAAAACCACAAGATGTGCATGCAAATGGTGCTTTTTGCAGAACGCGCTCGTGGATTTCTACCAAACGACGTGCTAAGCATGCCGATGCTGCTCTTTTTAGCACCCGCGCACGCATTTGTGCGAAAACGCGTTTTAAGCATGCACATGCATCTTTTGGTAGACGCGGATGAAGTTTTCTGCAAAACCACAAGATGTGCATGCAAATGGTGCTTTTTGCAGAACGCGCACGTGGATTTCTACCAAACGACGTGCTAAGCATGCCGATGCTGCTCTTTTTAGCACCCGCGCACGGATTTGTGCGAAAACGCGTTTTAAGCATGCACATGCATCTTTTGGTAGACGCGGATGAAGTTTTCTGCAAAACCACAAGATGTGCATGCAAATGGTGCTTTTTGCAGAACGCGCACGTGGATTTCTACCAAACGACGTGCTAAGCATGCCGATGCTGCTCTTTTTAGCACCCGCGCACGCATTTGTGCGAAAACGCGTTTTAAGCATGCACATGCATCTTTTGGTAGACGCGGATGAAGTTTTCTGCAAAACCACAAGATGTGCATGCAAATGGTGCTTTTTGCAGAACGCGCACGTGGATTTCTACCAAACGACGTGCTAAGCTTGCCGATGCTGCTCTTTTTAGCACCCGCGCACGGATTTCTGCGAAAACGCGTTTTAAGCATGCACTTGCATCTTTTGGTAGACGCGGATGAAGTTTTCTGCAAAACCACAAGATGTGCATGCAAATGGTGCCTTTGGCAGAACGCGCACGTGGATTTCTACCAAACGACGTGCTAAGCATGCCGATGCTGCTCTTTTTAGCACCCGCGCACGCATTTGTGCGAAAACGCGTTTTAAGCATGCACATGCATCTTTTGGTAAACGCGGATGAAGTTTTCTGCAAAACCACAAGATGTGCATGCAAATGGTGCTTTTTGCAGAACGCGCACGTGGATTTCTACCAAACGACGTGCTAAGCATGCCGATGCTGCTCTTTTTAGCACCCGCGCACGGATTTGTGCGAAAACGCGTTTTAAGCATGCACATGCATCTTTTGGTAGACGCGGATGAAGTTTTCTGCAAAACCACAAGATGTGCATGCAAATGGTGCTTTTGGCAGAACGCGCACGTGGATTTCTACCAAACGACGTGCTAAGCATGCCGATGCTGCTCTTTTTAGCACCCGCGCACGCATTTGTGCGAAAACGCGTTTTAAGCATGCACATGCATCTTTTGGTAGACGCGGATGAAGTTTTCTGCAAAACCACAAGATGTGCATGCAAATGGTGCTTTTTGCAGAACGCGCTCGTGGATTTCTACCAAACGACGTGCTAAGCATGCCGATGCTGCTCTTTTTAGCACCCGCGCACGCATTTGTGCGAAAACGCGTTTTAAGCATGCACATGCATCTTTTGGTAGACGCGGATGAAGTTTTCTGCAAAACCACAAGATGTGCATGCAAATGGTGCTTTTTGCAGAACGCGCACGTGGATTTCTACCAAACGACGTGCTAAGCATGCCGATGCTGCTCTTTTTAGCACCCGCGCACGCATTTGTGCGAAAACGCGTTTTAAGCATGCACATGCATCTTTTGGTAGACGCGGATGAAGTTTTCTGCAAAACCACAAGATGTGCATGCAAATGGTGCTTTTTGCAGAACGCGCACGTGGATTTCTACCAAACGACGTGCTAAGCTTGCCGATGCTGCTCTTTTTAGCACCCGCGCACGGATTTGTGCGAAAACGCGTTTTAAGCATGCACATGCATCTTTTGGTAGACGCGGATGAAGTTTTCTGCAAAACCACAAGATGTGCATGCAAATGGTGCTTTTGGCAGAACGCGCACGTGGGTTTCTACCAAACGACGTGCTAAGCATGCCGATGCTGCTCTTTTTAGCACCCGCGCACGCATTTGTGCGAAAACGCGTTTTAAGCATGCACATGCATCTTTTGGTAGACGCGGATGAAGTTTTCTGCAAAACCACAAGATGTGCATGCAAATGGTGCTTTTTGCAGAACGCGCACGTGGATTTCTACCAAACGACGTGCTAAGCATGCCGATGCTGCTATTTTTAGCACCCGCGCACGCATTTGTGCGAAAACGCGTTTTAAGCAAGCACATGCATCTTTTGGTAGACGCGGATGAAGTTTTCTGCAAAACCACAAGATGTGCATGCAAATGGTGCTTTTTGCAGAACGCGCACGTGGATTTCTACCAAACGACGTGCTAAGCATGCCGATGCTGCTCTTTTTAGCACCCGCGCACGCATTTGTGCGAAAACGCGTTTTAAGCATGCACATGCATCTTTTGGTAGACGCGGATGAAGTTTTCTGCAAAACCACAAGATGTGCATGCAAATGGTGCTTTTTGCAGAACGCGCACGTGGATTTCTACCAAACGACGTGCTAAGCTTGCCGATGCTGCTCTTTTTAGCACCCGCGCACGGATTTGTGCGAAAACGCGTTTTAAGCATGCACATGCATCTTTTGGTAGACGCGGATGAAGTTTTCTGCAAAACGACGAGATGTGCATGCAAATGGTGCTTTTGGCAGGACGCGCACGTGGATTTCTACCAAACGACGTGCTAAGCATGCCGATGCTGCTCTTTTTAGCACCCGCGCACGCATTTGGGCGAAAACGCGTTTTAAGCATGCACATGCATCTTTTGGTAGACGCGGATGAAGTTTTCTGCAAAACCACAAGATGTGCATGCAAATGGTGCTTTTTGCAGAACGCGCACGTGGATTTCTACCAAACGACGTGCTAAGCATGCCGATGCTGCTCTTTTTAGCACCCGCGCACGGATTTGTGCGAAAACGCGTTTTAAGCATGCACATGCATCTTTTGGTAGACGCGGATGAAGTTTTCTGCAAAACCACAAGATGTGCATGCAAATGGTGCTTTTTGCAGAACGCGCACGTGGATTTCTACCAAACGACGTGCTAAGCATGCCGATGCTGCTCTTTTTAGCACCCGCGCACGCATTTGTGCGAAAACGCGTTTTAAGCATGCACATGCATCTTTTGGTAGACGCGGATGAAGTTTTCTGCAAAACCACAAGATGTGCATGCAAATGGTGCTTTTTGCAGAACGCGCACGTGGATTTCTACCAAACGACGTGCTAAGCTTGCCGATGCTGCTCTTTTTAGCACCCGCGCACGGATTTGTGCGAAAACGCGTTTTAAGCATGCACATGCATCTTTTGGTAGACGCGGATGAAGTTTTCTGCAAAACCACAAGATGTGCATGCAAATGGTGCTTTTGGCAGAACGCGCACGTGGATTTCTACCAAACGACGTGCTAAGCATGCCGATGCTGCTCTTTTTAGCACCCGCGCACGCATTTGTGCGAAAACGCGTTTTAAGCATGCACATGCATCTTTTGGTAGACGCGGACGAAGTTTTCTGCAAAACCACAAGATGTGCATGCAAATGGTGCTTTTGGCAGAACGCGCACGTGGATTTCTACCAAACGACGTGCTAAGCATGCCGATGCTGCTCTTTTTAGCACCCGCGCACGCATTTGTGCGAAAACGCGTTTTAAGCATGCACATGCATCTTTTGGTAGACGCGGATGAAGTTTTCTGCAAAACCACAAGATGTGCATGCAAATGGTGCTTTTTGCAGAACGCGCTCGTGGATTTCTACCAAACGACGTGCTAAGCATGCCGATGCTGCTCTTTTTAGCACCCGCGCACGCATTTGTGCGAAAACGCGTTTTAAGCATGCACATGCATCTTTTGGTAGACGCGGATGAAGTTTTCTGCAAAACCACAAGATGTGCATGCAAATGGTGCTTTTTGCAGAACGCGCACGTGGATTTCTACCAAACGACGTGCTAAGCATGCCGATGCTGCTCTTTTTAGCACCCGCGCACGGATTTGTGCGAAAACGCGTTTTAAGCATGCACATGCATCTTTTGGTAGACGCGGATGAAGTTTTCTGCAAAACCACAAGATGTGCATGCAAATGGTGCTTTTTGCAGAACGCGCACGTGGATTTCTACCAAACGACGTGCTAAGCATGCCGATGCTGCTCTTTTTAGCACCCGCGCACGCATTTGTGCGAAAACGCGTTTTAAGCATGCACATGCATCTTTTGGTAGACGCGGATGAAGTTTTCTGCAAAACCACAAGATGTGCATGCAAATGGTGCTTTTTGCAGAACGCGCACGTGGATTTCTACCAAACGACGTGCTAAGCTTGCCGATGCTGCTCTTTTTAGCACCCGCGCACGGATTTCTGCGAAAACGCGTTTTAAGCATGCACTTGCATCTTTTGGTAGACGCGGATGAAGTTTTCTGCAAAACCACAAGATGTGCATGCAAATGGTGCCTTTGGCAGAACGCGCACGTGGATTTCTACCAAACGACGTGCTAAGCATGCCGATGCTGCTCTTTTTAGCACCCGCGCACGCATTTGTGCGAAAACGCGTTTTAAGCATGCACATGCATCTTTTGGTAAACGCGGATGAAGTTTTCTGCAAAACCACAAGATGTGCATGCAAATGGTGCTTTTTGCAGAACGCGCACGTGGATTTCTACCAAACGACGTGCTAAGCATGCCGATGCTGCTCTTTTTAGCACCCGCGCACGGATTTGTGCGAAAACGCGTTTTAAGCATGCACATGCATCTTTTGGTAGACGCGGATGAAGTTTTCTGCAAAACCACAAGATGTGCATGCAAATGGTGCTTTTGGCAGAACGCGCACGTGGATTTCTACCAAACGACGTGCTAAGCATGCCGATGCTGCTCTTTTTAGCACCCGCGCACGCATTTGTGCGAAAACGCGTTTTAAGCATGCACATGCATCTTTTGGTAGACGCGGACGAAGTTTTCTGCAAAACCACAAGATGTGCATGCAAATGGTGCTTTTGGCAGAACGCGCACGTGGATTTCTACCAAACGACGTGCTAAGCATGCCGATGCTGCTCTTTTTAGCACCCGCGCACGCATTTGTGCGAAAACGCGTTTTAAGCATGCACATGCATCTTTTGGTAGACGCGGATGAAGTTTTCTGCAAAACCACAAGATGTGCATGCAAATGGTGCTTTTTGCAGAACGCGCTCGTGGATTTCTACCAAACGACGTGCTAAGCATGCCGATGCTGCTCTTTTTAGCACCCGCGCACGCATTTGTGCGAAAACGCGTTTTAAGCATGCACATGCATCTTTTGGTAGACGCGGATGAAGTTTTCTGCAAAACCACAAGATGTGCATGCAAATGGTGCTTTTTGCAGAACGCGCACGTGGATTTCTACCAAACGACGTGCTAAGCATGCCGATGCTGCTCTTTTTAGCACCCGCGCACGCATTTGTGCGAAAACGCGTTTTAAGCATGCACATGCATCTTTTGGTAGACGCGGATGAAGTTTTCTGCAAAACCACAAGATGTGCATGCAAATGGTGCTTTTTGCAGAACGCGCACGTGGATTTCTACCAAACGACGTGCTAAGCTTGCCGATGCTGCTCTTTTTAGCACCCGCGCACGGATTTGTGCGAAAACGCGTTTTAAGCATGCACATGCATCTTTTGGTAGACGCGGATGAAGTTTTCTGCAAAACCACAAGATGTGCATGCAAATGGTGCTTTTGGCAGAACGCGCACGTGGGTTTCTACCAAACGACGTGCTAAGCATGCCGATGCTGCTCTTTTTAGCACCCGCGCACGCATTTGTGCGAAAACGCGTTTTAAGCATGCACATGCATCTTTTGGTAGACGCGGATGAAGTTTTCTGCAAAACCACAAGATGTGCATGCAAATGGTGCTTTTTGCAGAACGCGCACGTGGATTTCTACCAAACGACGTGCTAAGCATGCCGATGCTGCTATTTTTAGCACCCGCGCACGCATTTGTGCGAAAACGCGTTTTAAGCAAGCACATGCATCTTTTGGTAGACGCGGATGAAGTTTTCTGCAAAACCACAAGATGTGCATGCAAATGGTGCTTTTTGCAGAACGCGCACGTGGATTTCTACCAAACGACGTGCTAAGCATGCCGATGCTGCTCTTTTTAGCACCCGCGCACGCATTTGTGCGAAAACGCGTTTTAAGCATGCACATGCATCTTTTGGTAGACGCGGATGAAGTTTTCTGCAAAACCACAAGATGTGCATGCAAATGGTGCTTTTTGCAGAACGCGCACGTGGATTTCTACCAAACGACGTGCTAAGCTTGCCGATGCTGCTCTTTTTAGCACCCGCGCACGGATTTGTGCGAAAACGCGTTTTAAGCATGCACATGCATCTTTTGGTAGACGCGGATGAAGTTTTCTGCAAAACGACGAGATGTGCATGCAAATGGTGCTTTTGGCAGGACGCGCACGTGGATTTCTACCAAACGACGTGCTAAGCATGCCGATGCTGCTCTTTTTAGCACCCGCGCACGCATTTGTGCGAAAACGCGTTTTAAGCATGCACATGCATCTTTTGGTAGACGCGGATGAAGTTTTCTGCAAAACCACAAGATGTGCATGCAAATGGTGCTTTTTGCAGAACGCGCACGTGGATTTCTACCAAACGACGTGCTAAGCATGCCGATGCTGCTCTTTTTAGCACCCGCGCACGGATTTGTGCGAAAACGCGTTTTAAGCATGCACATGCATCTTTTGGTAGACGCGGATGAATTTTTCTGCAAAACCACAAGATGTGCATGCAAATGGTGCTTTTGGCAGAACGCGCACGTGGATTTCTACCAAACGACCTGCTAAGCATGCCGATGCTGCTCTTTTTAGCACCCGCGCACGCATTTGTGCGAAAACGCGTTTTAAGCATGCACATGCATCTTTTGGTAGACGCGGATGAAGTTTTCTGCAAAACCACAAGATGTGCATGCAAATGGTGCTTTTTGCAGAACGCGCACGTGGATTTCTACCAAACGACGTGCTAAGCATGCCGATGCTGCTCTTTTTAGCACCCGCGCACGCATTTGTGCGAAAACGCGTTTTAAGCATGCACATGCATATTTTGGTAGACGCTGGATGAAGTTTTCTGCAATACCACAAGATGTGCATGCAAATGGTACTTTTTGCAGAACGCGCACGTGGATTTCTACCAAACGACGTGCTAAGCATGCCGATGCTGCTCTTTTTAGCACCCGCGCACGCATTTGTGCGAAAACGCGTTTTAAGCATGCACATGCATCTTTTGGTAGACGCGGATGAAGTTTTCTGCAAAACCACAAGATGTGCATGCAAATGGTGCTTTTTGCATAACGCGCACGTGGATTTCTACCAAACGACGTGCTAAGCATGCCGATGCTGCTATTTTTAGCACCCGCGCACGCATTTGTGCGAAAACGCGTTTTAAGCATGCACATGCATCTTTTGGTAGACGCAGATGAAGTTTTCTGCAAAACCACAAGATGTGCATGCAAATGGTGCTTTTTGCAGAACGCGCACGTGGATTTCTACCAAACGACGTGCTAAGCATGCCGATGCTGCTCTTTTTAGCACCCGCGCACGCATTTGTGCGAAAACGCGTTTTAAGCATGCACATGCATCTTTTGGTAGACGCGGATGAAGTTTTCTGCAAAACCACAAGATGTGCATGCAAATGGTGCTTTTTGCAGAACGCGCACGTGGATTTCTACCAAACGACGTGCTAAGCATGCCGATGCTGCTCTTTTTAGCACCCGCGCACGCATTTGTGCGAAAACGCGTTTTAAGCATGCACAGGCATCTTTTGGTAGACGCCGATGAAGTTTTCTGCAAAACCACAAGATGTGCATGCAAATGGTGCTTTTTGCAGAACGCGCACGTGGATTTCAACCAAACGACGTGCTAAGCTTGCCGATGCTGCTCTTTTTAGCACCCGCGCACGGATTTGTGCGAAAACGCGTTTTAAGCATGCACATGCATCTTTTGGTAGACGCGGATGAAGTTTTCTGCAAAACCACAAGATGTGCATGCAAATGGTGCTTTTGGCAGAACGCGCACGTGGATTTCTACCAAACGACGTGCTAAGCATGCCGATGCTGCTCTTTTTAGCACCCGCGCACGCATTTGTGCGAAAACGCGTTTTAAGCATGCACATGCATCTTTTGGTAGACGCGGATGAAGTTTTCTGCAAAACCACAAGATGTGCATGCAAATGGTGCTTTTTGCAGAACGCGCACGTGGATTTCTACCAAACGACGTGCTAAGCATGCCGATGCTGCTCTTTTTAGCACCCGCGCACGGATTTGTGCGAAAACGCGTTTTAAGCATGCACATGCATCTTTTGGTAGACGCGGATGAAGTTTTCTGCAAAACCACAAGATGTGCATGCAAATGGTGCTTTTGGCAGAACGCGAACGTGGATTTCTACCAAACGACGTGCTAAGCATGCCGATGCTGCTCTTTTTAGCACCCGCGCACGCATTTGTGCGAAAACGCGTTTTAAGCATGCACATGCATCTTTTGGTAGACGCGGATGAAGTTTTCTGCAAAACCACAAGATGTGCATGCAAATGGTGCTTTTTGCAGAACGCGCACGTGGATTTCTACCAAACGACGCGCTAAGCATGCCGATGCTGCTATTTTTAGCACCCGCGCACGCATTTGTGCGAAAACGCGTTTTAAGCATGCACATGCATCTTTTGGTAGACGCTGGATGAAATTTTCTGCAAAACCACAAGATGTGCATGCAAATGGTGCTTTTTGCAGAACGCGCACGTGGATTTCTACCAAACGACGTGCTAAGCATGCCCATGCTGCTCTTTTTAGCACCCGCGCACGCATTTGTGCGAAAACGCGTTTTAAGCATGCACATGCATCTTTTGGTAGACGTGGATGAAGTTTTCTGCAAAACCACAAGATGTGCATGCAAATGGTGCTTTTTGCAGAACGCGCACGTGGATTTCTACCAAACGACGTGCTAAGCATGCCGATGCTGCTCTTTTTAGCACCCGCGCACGGATTTGTGCGAAAACGCGTTTTAAGCATGCACATGCATCTTTTGGTAGACGCGGATGAAGTTTTCTGCAAAACCACAAGATGTGCATACAAATGGTGCTTTTGGCAGAACGCGCACGTGGATTTCTACCAAACGACGTGCTAAGCATGCCGATGCTGCTCTTTTTAGCACCCGCGCACGCATTTGTGCGAAAACGCGTTTTAAGCATGCACATGCATCTTTTGGTAGACGCGGATGAAGTTTTCTGCAAAACCACAAGATGTGCATGCAAATGGTGCTTTTTGCAGAACGCGCTCGTGGATTTCTACCAAAAGACGTGCTAAGCATGCCGATGCTGCTCTTTTTAGCACCCGCGCACGCATTTGTGCGAAAACGCGTTTTAAGCATGCACATGCATCTTTTGGTAGACGCGGATGAAGTTTTCTGCAAAACCACAAGATGTGCATGCAAATGGTGCTTTTTGCAGAACGCGCACGTGGATTTCTACCAAACGACGTGCTAAGCATGCCGATGCTGCTCTTTTTAGCACCCGCGCACGGATTTGTGCGAAAACGCGTTTTAAGCATGCACATGCATCTTTTGGTAGACGCGGATGAAGTTTTCTGCAAAACCACAAGATGTGCAGACAAATGGTGCTTTTGGCAGAACGCGCACGTGGATTTCTACCAAACGACGTGCTAAGCATGCCGATGCTGCTCTTTTTAGCACCCGCGCACGCATTTGTGCGAAAACGCGTTTTAAGCATGCACATGCATCTTTTGGTAGACGCGGATGAAGTTTTCTGCAAAACCACAAGATGTGCATGCAAATGGTGCTTTTTGCAGAACGCGCTCGTGGATTTCTACCAAAAGACGTGCTAAGCATGCCGATGCTGCTCTTTTTAGCACCCGCGCACGCATTTGTGCGAAAACGCGTTTTAAGCATGCACATGCATCTTTTGGTAGACGCGGATGAAGTTTTCTGCAAAACCACAAGATGTGCATGCAAATGGTGCTTTTTGCAGAACACGCACGTGGATTTCAACCAAACGACGTGCTAAGCTTGCCGATGCTGCTCTTTTTAGCACCCGCGCACGGATTTGTGCGAAAACGCGTTTTTAGCATGCACATGCATCTTTTGGTAGACGCGGATGAAGTTTTCTGCAAAACCACAAGATGTGCATGCAAATGGTGCTTTTGGCAGAACGCGCACGTGGATTTCTACCAAACGACGTGCTAAGCATGCCGATGCTGCTCTTTTTAGCACCCGCGCACGCATTTGTGCGAAAACGCGTTTTAAGCATGCACATGCATCTTTTGGTAGACGCGGATGAAGTTTTCTGCAAAACCACAAGATGTGCATGCAAATGATGCTTTTTGCAGAACGCGCACGTGGATTTCTACCAAACGACGTGCTAAGCATGCCGATGCTGCTATTTTTAGCACCCGCGCACGCATTTGTGCGAAAACGCGTTTTAAGCATGCACATGCATCTTTTGGTAGACGCGGATGAAGTTTTCTGCAAAACCACAAGATGTGCATGCAAATGGTGCTTTTTGCAGAACGCGCACGTGGATTTCTACCAAACGACGTGCTAAGCATGCCGATGCTGCTCTTTTTAGCACCCGCGCACGGATTTGTGCGAAAACGCGTTTTAAGCATGCACATGCATCTTTTGGTAGACGCGGATGAAGTTTTCTGCAAAACCACAAGATGTGCATACAAATGGTGCTTTTGGCAGAACGCGCACGTGGATTTCTACCAAACGACGTGCTAAGCATGCCGATGCTGCTCTTTTTAGCACCCGCGCACGCATTTGTGCGAAAACGCGTTTTAAGCATGCACATGCATCTTTTGGTAGACGCGGATGAATTTTTCTGCAAAACCACAAGATGTGCATGCAAATGGTGCTTTTTGCAGAACGCGCACGTGGATTTCTACCAAACGACGTGCTAAGCATGCCGATGCTGCTATTTTTAGCACCCGCGCACGCATTTGTGCGAAAACGCGTTTTAAGCATGCACATGCATCTTTTGGTAGACGCGGATGAAGTTTTCTGCAAAACCACAAGATGTGCATGCAAATGGTGCTTTTTGCAGAACGCGCACGTGGATTTCTACCAAACGACGTGCTAAGCATGCCGATGCTGCTCTTTTTAGCACCCGCGCACGCATTTGTGCGAAAACGCGTTTTAAGCATGCACATGCATCTTTTGGTAGACGCGGATGAAGTTTTCTGCAAAACCACAAGATGTGCATGCAAATGGTGCTTTTTGCAGAACGCGCACGTGGATTTCTACCAAACGACGTGCTAAGCTTGCCGATGCTGCTCTTTTTAGCACCCGCGCACGGATTTGTGCGAAAACGCGTTTTAAGCATGCACATGCATCTTTTGGTAGACGCGGATGAAGTTTTCTGCAAAACCACAAGATGTGCATGCAAATGGTGCTTTTTGCAGAACGCGCACGTGGATTTCTACCAAACGACGTGCTAAGCATGCCGATGCTGCTCTTTTTAGCACCCGCGCACGGATTTGTGCGAAAACGCGTTTTAAGCATGCACATGCATCTTTTGGTAGACGCGGATGAATTTTTCTGCAAAACCACAAGATGTGCATGCAAATGGTGCTTTTGGCAGAACGCGCACGTGGATTTCTACCAAACGACGTGCTAAGCATGCCGATGCTGCTCTTTTTAGCACCCGCGCACGCATTTGTGCGAAAACGCGTTTTAAGCATGCACATGCATCTTTTGGTAGACGCGGATGAAGTTTTCTGCAAAACCACAAGATGTGCATGCAAATGGTGCTTTTTGCAGAACGCGCACGTGGATTTCTACCAAACGACGTGCTAAGCATGCCGATGCTGCTATTTTTAGCACCCGCGCACGCATTTGTGCGAAAACGCGTTTTAAGCATGCACATGCATATTTTGGTAGACGCTGGATGAAGTTTTCTGCAAAACCACAAGATGTGCATGCAAATGGTGCTTTTCGCAGAACGCGCACGTGGATTTCTACCAAACGACGTTCTAAGCATGCCGATGCTGCTCTTTTTAGCACCCGCGCACGCATTTGTGCGAAAACGCGTTTTAAGCATGCACATGCATCTTTTGGTAGACGCGGATGAAGTTTTCTGCAAAACCACAAGATGTGCATGCAAATGGTGCTTTTTGCATAACGCGCACGTGGATTTCTACCAAACGACGTGCTAAGCATGCCGATGCTGCTATTTTTAGCACCCGCGCACGCATTTGTGCGAAAACGCGTTTTAAGCATGCACATGCATCTTTTGGTAGACGCGGATGAAGTTTTCTGCAAAACCACAAGATGTGCATGCAAATGGTGCTTTTTGCAGAACGCGCACGTGGATTTCTACCAAACGACGTGCTAAGCATGCCGATGCTGCTCTTTTTAGCACCCGCGCACGCATTTGTGCGAAAACGCGTTTTAAGCATGCACATGCATCTTTTGGTAGACGCGGATGAAGTTTTCTGCAAAACCACAAGATGTGCATGCAAATGGTGCTTTTTGCAGAACGCGCACGTGGATTTCTACCAAACGACGTGCTAAGCATGCCGATGCTGCTCTTTTTAGCACCCGCGCACGCATTTGTGCGAAAACGCGTTTTAAGCATGCACATGCATGTTTTGGTAGACGCGGATGAAGTTTTCTGCAAAACCACAAGATGTGCATGCAAATGGTGCTTTTTGCAGAACGCGCACGTGGATTTCTACCAAACGACGTGCTAAGCATGCCGATGCTGCTCTTTTTAGCACCCGCGCACGCATTTGTGCGAAAACGCGTTTTAAGCATGCACATGCATCTTTTGGTAGACGCGGATGAAGTTTTCTGCAAAACCACAAGATATGCATGCAAATGGTGCTTTTTGAAGAACGCGCACGTGGATTTCAACCAAACGACGTGCTAAGCTTGCCGATGCTGCTCTTTTTAGCACCCGCGCACGGATTTGTGCGAAAACGCGTTTTAAGCATGCACATGCATCTTTTGGTAGACGCGGATGAAGTTTTCTGCAAAACCACAAGATGTGCATGCAAATGGTGCTTTTGGCAGAACGCGCACGTGGATTTCTACCAAACGACGTGCTAAGCATGCCGATGCTGCTCTTTTTAGCACCCGCGCACGCATTTGTGCGAAAACGCGTTTTAAGCATGCACATGCATCTTTTGGTAGACGCGGATGAAGTTTTCTGCAAAACCACAAGATGTGCATGCAAATGGTGCTTTTTGCAGAACGCGCACGTGGATTTCTACCAAACGACGTGCTAAGCATGCCGATGCTGCTATTTTTAGCACCCGCGCACGCATTTGTGCGAAAACGCGTTTTAAGCATGCACATGCATCTTTTGGTAGACGCGGATGAAGTTTTCTGCAAAACCACAAGATGTGCATGCAAATGGTGCTTTTTGCAGAACGCGCACGTGCATTTCTACCAAACGACGTGCTAAGCATGCCGATGCTGCTCTTTTTAGCACCCGCGCACGGATTTGTGCGAAAACGCGTTTTAAGCATGCACATGCATCCTTTGGTAGACGCGGATGAAGTTTTCTGCAAAACCACAAGATGTGCATGCAAATGGTGCTTTTTGCAGAACGCGCACGTGGATTTCTACCAAACGACGTGCTAAGCATGCCGATGCTGCTCTTTTTAGCACCCGCGCACGCATTTGTGCGAAAACGCGTTTTAAGCATGCACATGCATCTTTTGGTAGACGCGAATGAAGTTTTCTGCAAAACCACAAGATGTGCATGCAAATGGTGCTTTTTGCAGAACGCGCACGTGGATTTCTACCAAACGACGTGCTAAGCATGCCGATGCTGCTATTTTTAGCACCCGCGCACGCATTTGTGCGAAAACGCGTTTTAAGCATGCACATGCATCTTTTGGTAGACGCGGATGAAGTTTTCTGCAAAACCACAAGATGTGCATGCAAATGGTGCTTTTTGCAGAACGCGCACGTGCATTTCTACCAAACGACGTGCTAAGCATGCCGATGCTGCTCTTTTTAGCACCCGCGCACGGATTTGTGCGAAAACGCGTTTTAAGCATGCACATGCATCCTTTGGTAGACGCGGATGAAGTTTTCTGCAAAACCACAAGATGTGCATGCAAATGGTGCTTTTTGCAGAACGCGCACGTGGATTTCTACCAAACGACGTGCTAAGCATGCCGATGCTGCTCTTTTTAGCACCCGCGCACGCATTTGTGCGAAAACGCGTTTTAAGCATGCACATGCATCTTTTGGTAGACGCGAATGAAGTTTTCTGCAAAACCACAAGATGTGCATGCAAATGGTGCTTTTTGCAGAACGCGCACGTGGATTTCTACCAAACGACGTGCTAAGCATGCCGATGCTGCTCTTTTTAGCACCCGCGCACGCATTTGTGCGAAAACGCGTTTTAAGCATGCACATGCATCTTTTGGTAGACGCGAATGAAGTTTTCTGCAAAACCACAAGATGTGCATGCAAATGGTGCTTTTTGCAGAACGCGCACGTGGATTTGTACCAAACGACGTGCTAAGCATGCCGATGCTGCTCTTTTTAGCACCCGCGCACGGATTTGTGCGAAAACGCGTTTTAAGCATGCACATGCATCTTTTGGTAGACGCGGATGAAGTTTTCTGCAAAACCACAAGATGTGCATGCAAATGGTGCTTTTGGCAGAACGCGCACGTGGATTTCTACCAAACGACGTGCTAAGCATGCCGATGCTGCTCTTTTTAGCACCCGCGCACGGATTTGTGCGAAAACGCGTTTTAAGCATGCACATGCATCTTTTGGTAGACGCGGATGAAGTTTTCTGCAAAACCACAAGATGTGCATACAAATGGTGCTTTTGGCAGAACGCGCACGTGGATTTATACCAAACGACGTGCTAAGCATGCCGATGCTGCTCTTTTTAGCACCCGCGCACGCATTTGTGCGAAAACGCGTTTTAAGCATGCACATGCATCTTTTGGTAGACGCGGATGAAGTTTTCTGCAAAACCACAAGATGTGCATGCAAATGGTGCTTTTTGCAGAACGCGCTCGTGGATTTCTACCAAAAGACGTGCTAAGCATGCCGATGCTGCTCTTTTTAGCACCCGCGCACGCATTTGTGCGAAAACGCGTTTTAAGCATGCACATGCATCTTTTGGTAGACGCGGATGAAGTTTTCTGCAAAACCACAAGATGTGCATGCAAATGGTGCTTTTTGCAGAACGCGCACGTGGATTTCAACCAAACGACGTGCTAAGCTTGCCGATGCTGCTCTTTTTAGCACCCGCGCACGGATTTGTGCGAAAACGCGTTTTAAGCATGCACATGCATCTTTTGGTAGACGCGGATGAAGTTTTCTGCAAAACCACAAGATCTGCATGCAAATGGTGCTTTTGGCAGAACGCGCACGTGGATTTCTACCAAACGACGTGCTAAGCATGCCGATGCTGCTCTTTTTAGCACCCGCGCACGCATTTGTGCGAAAACGCGTTTTAAGCATGCACATGCATCTTTTGGTAGACGCGGATGAAGTTTTCTGCAAAACCACAAGATGTGCATGCAAATGGTGCTTTTTGCAGAACGCGCACGTGGATTTCTACCAAACGACGTGCTAAGCATGCCGATGCTGCTATTTTTAGCACCCGCGCACGCATTTGTGCGAAAACGCGTTTTAAGCATGCACATGCATCTTTTGGTAGACGCGGATGAAGTTTTCTGCAAAACCACAAGATGTGCATGCAAATGGTGCTTTTTGCAGAACGCGCACGTGGATTTCTACCAAACGACGTGCTAAGCATGCCGATGCTGCTCTTTTTAGCACCCGCGCACGGATTTGTGCGAAAACGCGTTTTAAGCATGCACATGCATCTTTTGGTAGACGCGGATGAAGTTTTCTGCAAAACCACAAGATGTGCATACAAATGGTGCTTTTGGCAGAACGCGCACGTGGATTTCTACCAAACGACGTGCTAAGCATGCCGATGCTGCTCTTTTTAGCACCCGCGCACGCATTTGTGCGAAAACGCGTTTTAAGCATGCACATGCATCTTTTGGTAGACGCGGATGAAGTTTTCTGCAAAACCACAAGATGTGCATGCAAATGGTGCTTTTTGCAGAACGCGCACGTGGATTTCTACCAAACGACGTGCTAAGCATGCCGATGCTGCTATTTTTAGCACCCGCGCACGCATTTGTGCGAAAACGCGTTTTAAGCATGCACATGCATCTTTTGGTAGACGCGGATGAAGTTTTCTGCAAAACCACAAGATGTGCATGCAAATGGTGCTTTTTGCAGAACGCGCACGTGGATTTCTACCAAACGACGTGCTAAGCATGCCGATGCTGCTCTTTTTAGCACCCGCGCACGCATTTGTGCGAAAACGCGTTTTAAGCATGCACATGCATCTTTTGGTAGACGCGGATGAAGTTTTCTGCAAAACCACAAGATGTGCATGCAAATGGTGCTTTTTGCAGAACGCGCACGTGGATTTCTACCAAACGACGTGCTAAGCTTGCCGATGCTGCTCTTTTTAGCACCCGCGCACGGATTTGTGCGAAAACGCGTTTTAAGCATGCACATGCATCTTTTGGTAGACGCGGATGAAGTTTTCTGCAAAACCACAAGATGTGCATGCAAATGGTGCTTTTTGCAGAACGCGCACGTGGATTTCTACCAAACGACGTGCTAAGCATGCCGATGCTGCTATTTTTAGCACCCGCGCACGCATTTGTGCGAAAACGCGTTTTAAGCATGCACATGCATCTTTTGGTAGACGCGGATGAAGTTTTCTGCAAAACCACAAGATGTGCATGCAAATGGTGCTTTTTGCAGAACGCGCACGTGGATTTCTACCAAACGACGTGCTAAGCATGCCGATGCTGCTCTTTTTAGCACCCGCGCACGCATTTGTGCGAAAACGCGTTTTAAGCATGCACATGCATCTTTTGGTAGACGCGGATGAAGTTTTCTGCAAAACCACAAGATGTGCATGCAAATGGTGCTTTTTGCAGAACGCGCACGTGGATTTCTAACAAACGACGTGCTAAGCTTGCCGATGCTGCTCTTTTTAGCACCCGCGCACGGATTTGTGCGAAAACGCGTTTTAAGCATGCACATGCATCTTTTGGTAGACGCGGATGAAGTTTTCTGCAAAACCACAAGATGTGCATGCAAATGGTGCTTTTTGCAGAACGCGCACGTGGATTTCTACCAAACGACGTGCTATGCATGCCGATGCTGCTCTTTTTAGCACCCGCGCACGGATTTGTGCGAAAACGCGTTTTAAGCATGCACATGCATCTTTTGGTAGACGCGGATGAAGTTTTCTGCAAAACCACAAGATGTGCATGCAAATGGTGCTTTTGGCAGAACGCGCACGTGGATTTCTACCAAACGACGTGCTAAGCATGCCGATGCTGCTCTTTTTAGCACGCGCGCACGCATTTGTGCGAAAACGCGTTTTAAGCATGCACATGCATCTTTTGGTAGACGCGGATGAAGTTTTCTGCAAAACCACAAGATGTGCATGCAAATGGTGCTTTTGGCAGAACGCGCACGTGGATTTCTACCAAACGACGTGCTAAGCATGCCGATGCTGCTCTTTTTAGCACCCGCGCACGCATTTGTGCGAAAACGCGTTTTAAGCATGCACATGCATCTTTTGGTAGACGCGGATGAAGTTTTCTGCAAAACCACAAGATGTGCATGCAAATGGTGCTTTTTGCAGAACGCGCACGTGGATTTCTACCAAACGACGTGCTAAGCATGCCGATGCTGCTATTTTTAGCACCCGCGCACGCATTTGTGCGAAAACGCGTTTTAAGCATGCACATGCATCTTTTGGTAGACGCGGATGAAGTTTTCTGCAAAACCACAAGATGTGCATGCAAATGGTGCTTTTTGCAGAACGCGCACGTGCATTTCTACCAAACGACGTGCTAAGCATGCCGATGCTGCTCTTTTTAGCACCCGCGCACGGATTTGTGCGAAAACGCGTTTTAAGCATGCACATGCATCCTTTGGTAGACGCGGATGAAGTTTTCTGCAAAACCACAAGATGTGCATGCAAATGGTGCTTTTTGCAGAACGCGCACGTGGATTTCTACCAAACGACGTGCTAAGCATGCCGATGCTGCTCTTTTTAGCACCCGCGCACGCATTTGTGCGAAAACGCGTTTTAAGCATGCACATGCATCTTTTGGTAGACGCGGATGAAGTTTTCTGCAAAACCACAAGATGTGCATGCAAATGGTGCTTTTTGCAGAACGCGCACGTGGATTTGTACCAAACGACGTGCTAAGCATGCCGATGCTGCTCTTTTTAGCACCCGCGCACGGATTTGTGCGAAAACGCGTTTTAAGCATGCACATGCATCTTTTGGTAGACGCGGATGAAGTTTTCTGCAAAACCACAAGATGTGCATGCAAATGGTGCTTTTGGCAGAACGCGCACGTGGATTTCTACCAAACGACGTGCTAAGCATGCCGATGCTGCTCTTTTTAGCACCCGCGCACGGATTTGTGCGAAAACGCGTTTTAAGCATGCACATGCATCTTTTGGTAGACGCGGATGAAGTTTTCTGCAAAACCACAAGATGTGCATACAAATGGTGCTTTTGGCAGAACGCGCACGTGGATTTATACCAAACGACGTGCTAAGCATGCCGATGCTGCTCTTTTTAGCACCCGCGCACGCATTTGTGCGAAAACGCGTTTTAAGCATGCACATGCATCTTTTGGTAGACGCGGATGAAGTTTTCTGCAAAACCACAAGATGTGCATGCAAATGGTGCTTTTTGCAGAACGCGCTCGTGGATTTCTACCAAAAGACGTGCTAAGCATGCCGATGCTGCTCTTTTTAGCACCCGCGCACGCATTTGTGCGAAAACGCGTTTTAAGCATGCACATGCATCTTTTGGTAGACGCGGATGAAGTTTTCTGCAAAACCACAAGATGTGCATGCAAATGGTGCTTTTTGCAGAACGCGCACGTGGATTTCAACCAAACGACGTGCTAAGCTTGCCGATGCTGCTCTTTTTAGCACCCGCGCACGGATTTGTGCGAAAACGCGTTTTAAGCATGCACATGCATCTTTTGGTAGACGCGGATGAAGTTTTCTGCAAAACCACAAGATCTGCATGCAAATGGTGCTTTTGGCAGAACGCGCACGTGGATTTCTACCAAACGACGTGCTAAGCATGCCGATGCTGCTCTTTTTAGCACCCGCGCACGCATTTGTGCGAAAACGCGTTTTAAGCATGCACATGCATCTTTTGGTAGACGCGGATGAAGTTTTCTGCAAAACCACAAGATGTGCATGCAAATGGTGCTTTTTGCAGAACGCGCACGTGGATTTCTACCAAACGACGTGCTAAGCATGCCGATGCTGCTATTTTTAGCACCCGCGCACGCATTTGTGCGAAAACGCGTTTTAAGCATGCACATGCATCTTTTGGTAGACGCGGATGAAGTTTTCTGCAAAACCACAAGATGTGCATGCAAATGGTGCTTTTTGCAGAACGCGCACGTGGATTTCTACCAAACGACGTGCTAAGCATGCCGATGCTGCTCTTTTTAGCACCCGCGCACGGATTTGTGCGAAAACGCGTTTTAAGCATGCACATGCATCTTTTGGTAGACGCGGATGAAGTTTTCTGCAAAACCACAAGATGTGCATACAAATGGTGCTTTTGGCAGAACGCGCACGTGGATTTCTACCAAACGACGTGCTAAGCATGCCGATGCTGCTCTTTTTAGCACCCGCGCACGCATTTGTGCGAAAACGCGTTTTAAGCATGCACATGCATCTTTTGGTAGACGCGGATGAAGTTTTCTGCAAAACCACAAGATGTGCATGCAAATGGTGCTTTTTGCAGAACGCGCACGTGGATTTCTACCAAACGACGTGCTAAGCATGCCGATGCTGCTATTTTTAGCACCCGCGCACGCATTTGTGCGAAAACGCGTTTTAAGCATGCACATGCATCTTTTGGTAGACGCGGATGAAGTTTTCTGCAAAACCACAAGATGTGCATGCAAATGGTGCTTTTTGCAGAACGCGCACGTGGATTTCTACCAAACGACGTGCTAAGCATGCCGATGCTGCTCTTTTTAGCACCCGCGCACGCATTTGTGCGAAAACGCGTTTTAAGCATGCACATGCATCTTTTGGTAGACGCGGATGAAGTTTTCTGCAAAACCACAAGATGTGCATGCAAATGGTGCTTTTTGCAGAACGCGCACGTGGATTTCTACCAAACGACGTGCTAAGCTTGCCGATGCTGCTCTTTTTAGCACCCGCGCACGGATTTGTGCGAAAACGCGTTTTAAGCATGCACATGCATCTTTTGGTAGACGCGGATGAAGTTTTCTGCAAAACCACAAGATGTGCATGCAAATGGTGCTTTTTGCAGAACGCGCACGTGGATTTCTACCAAACGACGTGCTAAGCATGCCGATGCTGCTCTTTTTAGCACCCGCGCACGCATTTGTGCGAAAACGCGTTTTAAGCATGCACATGCATCTTTTGGTAGACGCGGATGAAGTTTTCTGCAAAACCACAAGATGTGCATGCAAATGGTGCTTTTTGCAGAACGCGCACGTGGATTTCTAACAAACGACGTGCTAAGCTTGCCGATGCTGCTCTTTTTAGCACCCGCGCACGGATTTGTGCGAAAACGCGTTTTAAGCATGCACATGCATCTTTTGGTAGACGCGGATGAAGTTTTCTGCAAAACCACAAGATGTGCATGCAAATGGTGCTTTTTGCAGAACGCGCACGTGGATTTCTACCAAACGACGTGCTATGCATGCCGATGCTGCTCTTTTTAGCACCCGCGCACGGATTTGTGCGAAAACGCGTTTTAAGCATGCACATGCATCTTTTGGTAGACGCGGATGAAGTTTTCTGCAAAACCACAAGATGTGCATGCAAATGGTGCTTTTGGCAGAACGCGCACGTGGATTTCTACCAAACGACGTGCTAAGCATGCCGATGCTGCTCTTTTTAGCACGCGCGCACGCATTTGTGCGAAAACGCGTTTTAAGCATGCACATGCATCTTTTGGTAGACGCGGATGAAGTTTTCTGCAAAACCACAAGATGTGCATGCAAATGGTGCTTTTGGCAGAACGCGCACGTGGATTTCTACCAAACGACGTGCTAAGCATGCCGATACTGCTCTTTTTAGCACCCGCGCACGCATTTGTGCGAAAACGCGTTTTAATCATGCACATGCATCTTTTGGTAGACGCGGATGAAGTTTTCTGCAAAACCACAAGATGTGCATGCAAATGGTGCTTTTTGCAGAACGCGCACGTGGATTTCTACCAAACGACGTGCTAAGCATGCCGATGCTGCTCTTTTTAGCACCCGCGCACGCATTTGTGCAAAAACGCGTTTTAAGTATGCACATGCATCTTTTGGTAGACGCGGATGAAGTTTTCTGCAAAACCACAAGATGTGCATGCAAATGGTGCTTTTTGCAGAACGCGCACGTGGATTTCTACCAAACGATGTGCTAAGCTTGCCGATGCTGCTCTTTTTAGCACCCGCGCACGGATTTGTGCGAAAACGCGTTTTAAGCATGCACATGCATCTTTTGGTAGACGCGGATGAAGTTTTCTGCAAAACCACAAGATGTGCATGCAAATGGTGCTTTTGGCAGAACGCGCACGTGGATTTCTACCAAACGACGTGCTAAGCATGCCGATGCTGCTCTTTTTAGCACCCGCGCACGCATTTGTGCGAAAACGCGTTTTAAGCATGCACATGCATCTTTTGGTAGACGCGGATGAAGTTTTCTGCAAAACCACAAGATGTGCATGCAAATGGTGCTTTTTGCAGAACGCGCACGTGGATTTCTACCAAACGATGTGCTAAGCTTGCCGATGCTGCTCTTTTTGCACCCGCGCACGGATTTGTGCGAAAACGCGTTTTAAGCATGCACATGCATCTTTTGGTAGACGCGGATGAAGTTTTCTGCAAAACCACAAGATGTGCATGCAAATGGTGCTTTTGGCAGAACGCGCACGTGGATTTCTACCAAACGACGTGCTAAGCATGCCGATGCTGCTCTTTTTAGCACCCGCGCACGCATTTGTGCGAAAACGCGTTTTAAGCATGCACATGCATCTTTTGGTAGACGCGGATGAAGTTTTCTGCAAAACCACAAGATGTGCATGCAAATGGTGCTTTTGGCAGAACGCGCACGTGGATTTCTACCAAACGACGTGCTAAGCATGCCGATGCTGCTCTTTTTAGCACCCGCGCACGCATTTGTGCGAAAACGCGTTTTAAGCATGCACATGCATCTTTTGGTAGACGCGGATGAAGTTTTCTGCAAAACCACAAGATGTGCATGCAAATGGTGCTTTTGGCAGAACGCGCACGTGGATTTCTACCAAACGACGTGCTAAGCATGCCGATGCAGCTCTTTTTAGCACCCGCGCACGCATTTGTGCGAAAACGCGTTTTAAGCATGCACATGCATCTTTTGGTAGACGCGGATGAAGTTTTCTGCAAAACCACAAGATGTGCATGCAAATGGTGCTTTTTGCAGAACGCGCACGTGGATTTCTACCAAACGACGTGCTAAGCATGCCGATGCTGCTCTTTTTAGCACCCGCGCACGCATTTGTGCAAAAACGCGTTTTAAGTATGCACATGCATCTTTTGGTAGACGCGGATGAAGTTTTCTGCAAAACCACAAGATGTGCATGCAAATGGTGCTTTTTGCAGAACGCGCACGTGGATTTCTACCAAACGATGTGCTAAGCTTGCCGATGCTGCTCTTTTTAGCACCCGCGCACGGATTTGTGCGAAAACGCGTTTTAAGCATGCACATGCATCTTTTGGTAGACGCGGATGAAGTTTTCTGCAAAACCACAAGATGTGCATGCAAATGGTGCTTTTGGCAGAACGCGCACGTGGATTTCTACCAAACGACGTGCTAAGCATGCCGATGCTGCTCTTTTTAGCACCCGCGCACGCATTTGTGCGAAAACGCGTTTTAAGCATGCACATGCATCTTTTGGTAGACGCGGATGAAGTTTTCTGCAAAACCACAAGATGTGCATGCAAATGGTGCTTTTTGCAGAACGCGCACGTGGATTTCTACCAAACGATGTGCTAAGCTTGCCGATGCTGCTCTTTTTAGCACCCGCGCACGGATTTGTGCGAAAACGCGTTTTAAGCATGCACATGCATCTTTTGGTAGACGCGGATGAAGTTTTCTGCAAAACCACAAGATGTGCATGCAAATGGTGCTTTTGGCAGAACGCGCACGTGGATTTCTACCAAACGACGTGCTAAGCATGCCGATGCTGCTCTTTTTAGCACCCGCGCACGCATTTGTGCGAAAACGCGTTTTAAGCATGCACATGCATCTTTTGGTAGACGCGGATGAAGTTTTCTGCAAAACGACAAGATGTGCATGCAAATGGTGCTTTTTGCAGAACGCGCACGTGGATTTCTACCAAACAACGTGCTAAGCATGCCGATGCTGCTCTTTTTAGCACCCGCGCACGCATTTGTGCGAAAATGCGTTTTAAGCATGCACATGCATCTTTTGGTAGACGCGGATAAAGTTTTCTGCAAAACCACAAGATGTGCATGCAAATGGTGCTTTTTGCAGAACGCGCTCGTGGATTTCTACCAAACGACGTGCTAAGCATGCCGATGCTGCTCTTTTTAGCACCCGCACACGCATTTGTGCGAAAACGCGTTTTAAGCATGCACATGCATCTTTTGGTAGACGCGGATGAAGTTTTCTGCAAAACCACAAGATGTGCATGCAAATGGTGCTTTTGGCAGAACGCGCACGTGGATTTCTACCAAACGACGTGCTAAGCATGCCGATGCTGCTCTTTTTAGCACCCGCGCACGCATTTGTGCGAAAACGCGTTTTAAGCATGCACATGCATCTTTTGGTAGACGCGGATGAAGTTTTCTGCAAAACCACAAGATGTGCATGCAAATGGTGCTTTTTGCAGAACGCGCACGTGGATTTCTACCAAACGATGTGCTAAGCTTGCCGATGCTGCTCTTTTTAGCACCCGCGCACGGATTTGTGCGAAAACGCGTTTTAAGCATGCACATGCATCTTTTGGTAGACGCGGATGAAGTTTTCTGCAAAACCACAAGATGTGCATGCAAATGGTGCTTTTGGCAGAACGCGCACGTGGATTTCTACCAAACGACGTGCTAAGCATGCCGATGCTGCTCTTTTTAGCACCCGCGCACGCATTTGTGCGAAAACGCGTTTTAAGCATGCACATGCATCTTTTGGTAGACGCGGATGAAGTTTTCTGCAAAACCACAAGATGTGCATGCAAATGGTGCTTTTGGCAGAACGCGCACGTGGATTTCTACCAAACGACGTGCTAAGCATGCCGATGCTGCTCTTTTTAGCACCCGCGCACGCATTTGTGCGAAAACGCGTTTTAAGCATGCACATGCATCTTTTGGTAGACGCGGATGAAGTTTTCTGCAAAACCACAAGATGTGCATGCAAATGGTGCTTTTGGCAGAACGCGCACGTGGATTTCTACCAAACGACGTGCTAAGCATGCCGATGCTGCTCTTTTTAGCACCCGCGCACGCATTTGTGCGAAAACGCGTTTTAAGCATGAACATGCATCTTTTGGTAGACGCGGATGAAGTTTTCTGCAAAACCACAAGATGTGCATGCAAATGGTGCTTTTTGCAGAACGCGCAGGTGGATTTCTACCAAACGACGTGCTAAGCATGCCGATGCTGCTCTTTTTAGCACCCGCGCACGCATTTGTGCAAAAACGCGTTTTAAGTATGCACATGCATCTTTTGGTAGACGCGGATGAAGTTTTCTGCAAAACCACAAGATGTGCATGCAAATGGTGCTTTTTGCAGAACGCGCACGTGGATTTCTACCAAACGATGTGCTAAGCTTGCCGATGCTGCTCTTTTTAGCACCCGCGCACGGATTTGTGCGAAAACGCGTTTTAAGCATGCACATGCATCTTTTGGTAGACGCGGATGAAGTTTTCTACAAAACCACAAGATGTGCATGCAAATGGTGCTTTTGGCAGAACGCGCACGTGGATTTCTACCAAACGACGTGCTAAGCATGCCGATGCTGCTCTTTTTAGCACCCGCGCACGCATTTGTGCGAAAACGCGTTTTAAGCATGCACATGCATCTTTTGGTAGACGCGGATGAAGTTTTCTGCAAAACCACAAGATGTGCATGCAAATGGTGCTTTTTGCAGAACGCGCACGTGGATTTCTACCAAACGATGTGCTAAGCTTGCCGATGCTGCTCTTTTTAGCACCCGCGCACGGATTTGTGCGAAAACGCGTTTTAAGCATGCACATGCATCTTTTGGTAGACGCGGATGAAGTTTTCTGCAACACCACAAGATGTGCATGCAAATGGTGCTTTTGGCAGAACGCGCACGTGGATTTCTACCAAACGACGTGCTAAGCATGCCGATGCTGCTCTTTTTAGCACCCGCGCACGCATTTGTGCGAAAACGCGTTTTAAGCATGCACATGCATCTTTTGGTAGACGCGGATGAAGTTTTCTGCAAAACCACAAGATGTGCATGCAAATGGTGCTTTTTGCAGAACGCGCACGTGGATTTCTACCAAACAACGTGCTAAGCATGCCGATGCTGCTCTTTTTAGCACCCGCGCACGCATTTGTGCGAAAATGCGTTTTAAGCATGCACATGCATCTTTTGGTAGACGCGGATAAAGTTTTCTGCAAAACCACAAGATGTGCATGCAAATGGTGCTTTTTGCAGAACGCGCTCGTGGATTTCTACCAAACGACGTGCTAAGCATGCCGATGCTGCTCTTTTTAGCACCCGCACACGCATTTGTGCGAAAACGCGTTTTAAGCATGCACATGCATCTTTTGGTAGACGCGGATGAAGTTTTCTGCAAAACCACAAGATGTGCATGCAAATGGTGCTTTTGGCAGAACGCGCACGTGGATTTCTACCAAACGACGTGCTAAGCATGCCGATGCTGCTCTTTTTAGCACCCGCGCACGCATTTGTGCGAAAACGCGTTTTAAGCATGCACATGCATCTTTTGGTAGACGCGGATGAAATTTTCTGCAAAACCACAAGATGTGCATGCAAATGGTGCTTTTGGCAGAACGCGCACGTGGATTTCTACCAAACGACGCGCTAAGCATGCCGATGCTGCTCTTTTTAGCACCCGCGCACGCATTTGTGCGAAAACGCGTTTTAAGCATGCACATGCATCTTTTGGTAGACGCGGATGAAGTTTTCTGCAAAACCAGAAGATGTGCATGCAAATGGTGCTTTTTGCAGAACGCGCTCGTGGATTTCTACCAAACGACGTGCTAAGCATGCCGATGCTGCTCTTTTTAGCACCCGCGCACGCATTTGTGCGAAAACGCGTTTTAAGCATGCACATGCATCTTTTGGTAGACGCGGATGAAGTTTTCTGCAAAACCACAAGATGTGCATGCAAATGGTGCTTTTTGCAGAACGCGCACGTGGATTTCTACCAAACGACGTGCTAAGCATGCCGATGCTGCTATTTTTAGCACCCGCGCACGCATTTGTGCGAAAACGCGTTTTAAGCATGCACAAGCTTCTTTTGGTAGACGCGGATGAAGTTTTCTGCAAAACCACAAGATGTGCATGCAAATGGTGCTTTTTGCAGAACGCGCACGTGGATTTCTACCAAACGACGTGCTAAGCATGCCGATGCTGCTCTTTTTAGCACCCGCGCACGCATTTGTGCGAAAACGCGTTTTAAGCATGCACATGCATCTTTTGGTAGACGCGGATGAAGTTTTCTGCAAAACCCCAAGATGTGCATGCAAATGGTGCTTTTTGCAGAACGCGCTCGTGGATTTCTACCAAACGACGTGCTAAGCATGCCGATGCTGCTCTTTTTAGCACCCGCGCACGCATTTGTGCGAAAACGCGTTTTAAGCATGCACATGCATCTTTTGGTAGACGCGGATGAAGTTTTCTGCAAAACCACAAGATGTGCATGCAAATGGTGCTTTTTGCAGAACGCGCACGTGGATTTCTACCAAACGACGTGCTAAGCATGCCGATGCTGCTCTTTTTAGCACCCGCGCCCGGATTTGTGCGAAAACGCGTTTTAAGCATGCACATGCATCTTTTGGTAGACGCGGATGAAGTTTTCTGCAAAACCACAAGATGTGCATGCAAATGGTGCTTTTTGCAGAACGCGCTCGTGGATTTCTACCAAACGACGTGCTAAGCATGCCGATGCTGCTCTTTTTAGCACCCGCGCACGCATTTGTGCGAAAACGCGTTTTAAGCATGCACATGCATCTTTTGGTAGACGCGGATGAAGTTTTCTGCAAAACCACAAGATGTGCATGCAAATGGTGCTTTTTGCAGAACGCGCACGTGGATTTCTACCAAACGACGTGCTAAGCATGCCGATGCTGCTCTTTTTAGCACCCGCGCACGGATTTGTGCGAAAACGCGTTTTAAGCATGCACATGCATCTTTTGGTAGACGCGGATGAAGTTTTCTGCAAAACCACAAGATGTGCATACAAATGGTGCTTTTGGCAGAACGCGCACGTGGATTTCTACCAAACGACGTGCTAAGCATGCCGATGCTGCTCTTTTTAGCACCCGCGCACGCATTTGTGCGAAAACGCGTTTTAAGCATGCACATGCATCTTTTGGTAGACGCGGATGAAGTTTTCTGCAAAACCACAAGATGTGCATGCAAATGGTGCTTTTTGCAGAACGCGCTCGTGGATTTCTACCAAAAGACGTGCTAAGCATGCCGATGCTGCTCTTTTTAGCACCCGCGCACGCATTTGTGCGAAAACGCGTTTTAAGCATGCACATGCATCTTTGGGTAGACGTGGATGAAGTTTTCTGCAAAACCACAAGATGTGCATGCAAATGGTGCTTTTTGCAGAACGCGCACGTGGATTTCTACCAAACGACGTGCTAAGCATGCCGATGCTGCTCTTTTTAGCACCCGCGGACGGATTTGTGCGAAAACGCGTTTTAAGCATGCACATGCATCTTTTGGTAGACGCGGATGAAGTTTTCTGCAAAACCACAAGATGTGCATGCAAATGGTGCTTTTGGCAGAACGCGCACGTGGATTTCTACCAAACGACGTGCTAAGCATGCCTATGCTGCTCTTTTTAGCACCCGCGCACGCATTTGTGCGAAAACGCGTTTTAAGCATGCACATGCATCTTTTGGTAGACGCGGATGAAGTTTTCTGCAAAACCACAAGATGTGCATGCAAATGGTGCTTTTTGCAGAACGCGCACGTGGATTTCTACCAAACGACGTGCTAAGCATGCCGATGCTGCTCTTTTTAGCACCCGCGCACGGATTTGTGCGAAAACGCGTTTTAAGCATGCACATGCATCTTTTGGTAGACGCGGATGAAGTTTTCTGCAAAACCACAAGATGTGCATGCAAATGGTGCTTTTTTCAGAACGCGCACGTGGATTTCTACCAAACGACGTGCTAAGCATGCCGATGCTGCTCTTTTTAGCACCCGCGCACGCATTTGTGCGAAAACGCGTTTTAAGCATGCACATGCATCTTTTGGTAGACGCGGATGAAGTTTTCTGCAAAACCCCAAGATGTGCATGCAAATGGTGCTTTTTGCAGAACGCGCTCGTGGATTTCTACCAAACGACGTGCTAAGCATGCCGATGCTGCTCTTTTTAGCACCCGCGCACGCATTTGTGCGAAAACGCGTTTTAAGCATGCACATGCATCTTTTGGTAGACGCGGATGAAGTTTTCTGCAAAACCACAAGATGTGCATGCAAATGGTGCTTTTTGCAGAACGCGCACGTGGATTTCTACCAAACGACGTGCTAAGCATGCCGATGCTGCTCTTTTTAGCACCCGCGCACGGATTTGTGCGAAAACGCGTTTTAAGCATGCACATGCATCTTTTGGTAGACGCGGATGAAGTTTTCTGCAAAACCACAAGATGTGCATGCAAATGGTGCTTTTTGCAGAACGCGCTCGTGGATTTCTACCAAACGACGTGCTAAGCATGCCGATGCTGCTCTTTTTAGCACCCGCGCACACATTTGTGCGAAAACGCGTTTTAAGCATGCACATGCATCTTTTGGTAGACGCGGATGAAGTTTTCTGCAAAACCACAAGATGTGCATGCAAATGGTGCTTTTTGCAGAACGCGCACGTGGATTTCTACCAAACGACGTGCTAAGCATGCCGATGCTGCTCTTTTTAGCACCCGCGCACGGATTTGTGCGAAAACGCGTTTTAAGCATGCACATGCATCTTTTGGTAGACGCGGATGAAGTTTTCTGCAAAACCACAAGATGTGCATACAAATGGTGCTTTTGGCAGAACGCGCACGTGGATTTCTACCAAACGACGTGCTAAGCATGCCAATGCTGCTCTTTTTAGCACCCGCGCACGCATTTGTGCGAAAACGCGTTTTAAGCATGCACATGCATCTTTTGGTAGACGCGGATGAAGTTTTCTGCAAAACCACAAGATGTGCATGCAAATGGTTCTTTTTGCAGAACGCGCTCGTGGATTTCTACCAAAAGACGTGCTAAGCATGCCGATGCTGCTCTTTTTAGCACCCGCGCACGCATTTGTGCGAAAACGCGTTTTAAGCATGCACATGCATCTTTGGGTAGACGTGGATGAAGTTTTCTGCAAAACCACAAGATGTGCATGCAAATGGTGCTTTTTGCAGAACGCGCACGTGGATTTCTACCAAACGACGTGCTAAGCATGCCGATGCTGCTCTTTTTAGCACCCGCGGACGGATTTGTGCGAAAACGCGTTTTAAGCATGCACATGCATCTTTTGGTAGACGCGGATGAAGTTTTCTGCAAAACCACAAGATGTGCATGCAAATGGTGCTTTTGGCAGAACGCGCACGTGGATTTCTACCAAACGACGTGCTAAGCATGCCGATGCTGCTCTTTTTAGCACCCGCGCACGCATTTGTGCGAAAACGCGTTTTAAGCATGCACATGCATCTTTTGGTAGACGCGGATGAAGTTTTCTGCAAAATCGCAAGATGTGCATGCAAATGGTGCTTTTTGCAGAACGCGCTCGTGGATTTCTACCAAACGACGTGCTAAGCATGCCGATGCTGCTCTTTTTAGCACCCGCTCACGCATTTGTGCGAAAACGCGTTTTAAGCATGCACATGCATCTTTTGGTAGACGCGGATGAAGTTTTCTGCAAAACCACAAGATGTGCATGCAAATGGTGCTTTTTGCAGAACGCGCACGTGGATTTCTACCAAACGACGTGCTAAGCATGCCGATGCTGCTCTTTTTAGCACCCGCGCACGGATTTGTGCGAAAACGCGTTTTAAGCATGCACATGCATCTTTTGGTAGACGCGGATGAAGTTTTCTGCAAAACCACAAGATGTGCATGCAAATGGTGCTTTTGGCAGAACGCGCACGTGCATTTCTACCAAACGACGTGCTAAGCCTGCCGATGCTGCTCTTTTTAGCACCCGCGCACGCATTTGTGCGAAAACGCGTTTTAAGCATGCACATGCATCTTTTGGTAGACGCGGATGAAGTTTTCTGCAAAACCACAAGATGTGCATGCAAATGGTGCTTTTTGCAGAACGCGCTCGTGGATTTCTACCAAAAGACGTGCTAAGCATGCCGATGCTGCTCTTTTTAGCACCCGCGCACGCATTTGTGCGAAAACGCGTTTTAAGCATGCACATGCATCTTTGGGTAGACGTGGATGAAGTTTTCTGCAAAACCACAAGATGTGCATGCAAATGGTGCTTTTTGCAGAACGCGCACGTGGATTTCTACCAAACGACGTGCTAAGCATGCCGATGCTGCTCTTTTTAGCACCCGCGGACGGATTTGTGCGAAAACGCGTTTTAAGCATGCACATGCATCTTTTGGTAGACGCGGATGAAGTTTTCTGCAAAACCACAAGATGTGCATGCAAATGGTGCTTTTGGCAGAACGCGCACGTGGATTTCTACCAAACGACGTGCTAAGCATGCCGATGCTGCTCTTTTTAGCACCCGCGCACGCATTTGTGCCAAAACGCGTTTTAAGCATGCACATGCATCTTTTGGTAGACGCGGATGAAGTTTTCTGCAAAATCGCAAGATGTGCATGCAAATGGTGCTTTTTGCAGAACGCGCTCGTGGATTTCTACCAAACGACGTGCTAAGCATGCCGATGCTGCTCTTTTTAGCACCCGCTCACGCATTTGTGCGAAAACGCGTTTTAAGCATGCACATGCATCTTTTGGTAGACGCGGATGAAGTTTTCTGCAAAACCACAAGATGTGCATGCAAATGGTGCTTTTTGCAGAACGCGCACGTGGATTTCTACCAAACGACGTGCTAAGCATGCCGATGCTGCTCTTTTTAGCTTCCGCGCACGGATTTGTGCGAAA
This sequence comes from Dermacentor andersoni, assembly GCF_023375885.2. NCBI lineage: Eukaryota > Metazoa > Arthropoda > Arachnida > Ixodida > Ixodidae > Dermacentor > Dermacentor andersoni. Next base: position 69,050 of record NW_027314766.1, read on the forward strand.
ACGCGTTTTAAGCATGCACATGCATCTTTTGGTAGACGCGGATGAAGTTTTCTGCAAAACCACAAGATGTGCATGCAAATGGTGCTTTTGGCAGAACGCGCACGTGCATTTCTACCAAACGACGTGCTAAGCCTGCCGATGCTGCTCTTTTTAGCACCCGCGCACGCATTTGTGCGAAAACGCGTTTTAAGCATGCACATGCATCTTTTGGTAGACGCGGATGAAGTTTTCTGCAAAACCACAAGATGTGCATGCAAATGGTGCTTTTTGCAGAACGCGCTCGTGGATTTCTACCAAAAGACGTGCTAAGCATGCCGATGCTGCTCTTTTTAGCACCCGCGCACGCATTTGTGCGAAAACGCGTTTTAAGCATGCACATGCATCTTTTGGTAGACGTGGATGAAGTTTTCTGCAAAACCACAAGATGTGCATGCAAATGGTGCTTTTTGCAGAACGCGCACGTGGATTTCTACCAAACGACGTGCTAAGCATGCCGATGCTGCTCTTTTTAGCACCCGCGCACGGATTTGTGCGAAAACGCGTTTTAAGCATGCACATGCATCTTTTGGTAGACGCGGATGAAGTTTTCTGCAAAACCACAAGATGTGCATGCAAATGGTGCTTTTGGCAGAGATCGCACGTGGATTTCTACCAAACGACGTGCTAAGCATGCCGATGCTGCTCTTTTTAGCACCCGCGCACGCATTTGTGCGAAAACGCGTTTTAAGCATGCACATGCATCTTTTGGTAGACGCGGATGAAGTTTTCTGCAAAACCACAAGATGTGCATGCAAATGGTGCTTTTTGCAGAACGCGCTCGTGGATTTCTACCAAACGACGTGCTAAGCATGCCGATGCTGCTCTTTTTAGCACCCGCGCACGCATTTGTGCGAAAACGCGTTTTAAGCATGCACATGCATCTTTTGGTAGACGCGGATGAAGTTTTCTGCAAAACCACAAGATGTGCATGCAAATGGTGCTTTTTGCAGAACGCGCACGTGGATTTCTACCAAACGACGTGCTAAGCATGCCGATGCTGCTCTTTTTAGCACCCGCGCACGGATTTGTGCGAAAACGCGTTTTAAGCATGCACATGCATCTTTTGGTAGACGCGGATGAAGTTTTCTGCAAAACCACAAGATGTGCATGCAAATGGTGCTTTTGGCAGAACGCGCACGTGGATTTCTACCAAACGACGTGCTAAGCATGCCGATGCTGCTCTTTTTAGCACCCGCGCACGCATTTGTGCGAAAACGCGTTTTAAGCATGGACATGCATCTTTTGGTAGACGCGGATGAAGTTTTCTGCAAAACCACAAGATGTGCATGCAAATGGTGCTTTTTGCAGAACGCGCACGTGGATTTCTACCAAACGACGTGCTAAGCATGCCGATGCAGCTCTTTTTAGCACCCGCGCACGCATTTGTGCGAAAATGCGTTTTAAGCACGCACATGCATCTTTTGGTAGACGCGGATGAAGTTTTCCGCAAAACCACAAGATGTGCATGCAAATGGTGCTTTTTGCAGAACGCGCACGTGGATTTCTACCAAACGACGTGCTAAGCTTGCCGATGCTGCTCTTTTTAGCACCCGCGCACGGATTTGTGCGAAAACGCGTTTTAAGCATGCACATGCATCTTTTGGTAGACGCGGATGAAGTTTTCTGCAAAACCACAAGATGTGCATGCAAATGGTGCTTTTGGCAGAACGCGCACGTGGATTTCTACCAAACGACGTGCTAAGCATGCCGATGCTGCTCTTTTTAGCACCCGCGCACGCATTTGTGCGAAAACGCGTTTTAAGCATGCACATGCATCTTTTGGTAGACGCGGATGAAGTTTTCTGCAAAACCACAAGATGTGCATGCAAATGGTGCTTTTTGCAGAACGCGCACGTGGATTTCTACCAAACGACGTGCTAAGCATGCCGATGCTGCTCTTTTTAGCACCCGCGCACGGATTTGTGCGAAAACGCGTTTTAAGCATGCACATGCATCTTTTGGTAGACGCGGATGAAGTTTTCTGCAAAACCACAAGATGTGCATGCAAATGGTGCTTTTGGCAGAACGCGCACGTGGATTTCTACCAAACGACGTGCTAAGCATGCCGATGCTGCTCTTTTTAGCACCCGCGCACGCACTTGTGCGAAAACGCGTTTTAAGCATGCACATGCATCTTTTGGTAGACGCGGATGAAGTTTTCTGCAAAACCACAAGATGTGCATGCAAATGGTGCTTTTTGCAGAACGCGCACGTGGATTTCTACCAAACGACGTGCTAAGCATGCCGATGCTGCTATTTTTAGCACCCGCGCACGCATTTGTGCGAAAACGCGTTTTAAGCATGCACATGCATCTTTTGGTAGACGCGGATGAACTTTTCTGCAAAACCACAAGATGTGCATGCAAATGGTGCTTTTTGCAGAACGCGCACGTGGATTTCTACCAAACGACGTGCTAAGCATGCCGATGCTGCTCTTTTTAGCACCCGCGCACGCATTTGTGCGAAAACGCGTTTTACGCATGCACATACATCTTTTGGTAGACGCGGATGAACTTTTCTGCAAAACCACAAGATGTGCATGCAAATGGTGCTTTTTGCAGAACGCGCACGTGGATTTCTACCAAACGACGTGCTAAGCATGCCGATGCTGCTCTTTTTAGCACCCGCGCACGGATTTGTGCGAAAACGCGTTTTAAGCATGCACATGCATCTTTTGGTAGACGCGGATGAAGTTTTCTGCAAAACCACAAGATGTGCATGCAAATGGTGCTTTTGGCAGAACGCGCACGTGGATTTCTACCAAACGACGTGCTAAGCATGCCGATGCTGCTCTTTTTAGCACCCGCGCACGCATTTGTGCGAAAACGCGTTTTAAGCATGCACATGCATCTTTTGGTAGACGCGGATGAAGTTTTCTGCAAAACCACAAGATGTGCATGCAAATGGTGCTTTTTGCAGAACGCGCACGTGGATTTCTACCAAACGACGTGCTAAGCTTGCCGATGCTGCTCTTTTTAGCACCCGCGCACGGATTTGTGCGAAAACGCGTTTTCAGCATGCACATGCATCTTTTGGTAGACGCGGATGAAGTTTTCTGCAAAACCACAAGATGTGCATGCAAATGGTGCTTTTGGCAGAACGCGCACGTGGATTTCTACCAAACGACGTGCTAAGCATGCCGATGCTGCTCTTTTTAGCACCCGCGCACGCATTTGTGCGAAAACGCGTTTTAAGCATGCACATGCATCTTTTGGTAGACGCGGATGAAGTTTTCTGCAAAACCACAAGATGTGCATGCAAATGGTGCTTTTTGCAGAACGCGCACGTGGATTTCTACCAAACGACGTGCTAAGCATGCCGATGCTGCTCTTTTTAGCACCCGCGCACGGATTTGTGCGAAAACGCGTTTTAAGCATGCACATGCATCTTTTGGTAGACGCGGATGAAGTTTTCTGCAAAACCACAAGATGTGCATGCAAATGGTGCTTCTGGCAGAACGCGCACGTGGATTTCTACCAAACGACGTGCTAAGCATGCCGATGCTTCTCTTTTTAGCACCCGCGCACGCATTTGTGCGAAAACGCGTTTTAAGCATGCGCATGCATCTCTTGGTAGACGCGGATGAAGTTTTCTGCAAAACCACAAGATGTGCATGCAAATGGTGCTTTTTCAGAACGCGCTCGTGGATTTCTACCAAACGACGTGCTAAGCATGCCGAGGCTGCTCTTTTTAGCACCCGCGCACGCATTTGTGCGAAAACGCGTTTTAAGCATGCACATGCATCTTTTGGTAGACGCGGATGAAGTTTTCTGCAAAACCACAAGATGTGCATGCAAATGGTGCTTTTTGCAGAACGCGCACGTGGATTTCTACCAAACGACGTGCTAAGCATGCCGATGCTGCTCTTTTTTAGCACCCGCGCACGGATTTGTGCGAAAACGCGTTTTAAGCATGCACATGCATCTTTTGGTAGACGCGGATGAAGTTTTCTGCAAAACCACAAGATGTGCATGCAAATGGTGCTTTTTGCAGAACGCGCACGTGGATTTCTACCAAACGACGTGCTAAGCATGCCTATGCTGCTCTTTTTAGCACCCGCGCACGGATTTGTGCAAAAACGCGTTTTAAGCATGCACATGCATCTTTTGGTAGACGCGGATGAAGTTTTCTGCAAAACGACAAGATGTGCATGCAAATGGTGCTTTTGGCAGAACGCGCACGTGGATTTCTACCAAACGACGTGCTAAGCATGCCGATGCTGCTCTTTTTAGCACCCGCGCACGCATTTGTGCGAAAACGCGTTTTAAGCATGCACATGCATCTTTTGGTAGACGCGGATGAAGTTTTCTGCAAAACCACAAGATGTGCATGCAAATGGTGCTTTTTGCAGAACGCGCACGTGGATTTCTACCAAACGACGTGCTAAGCATGCCGATGCTGCTCTTTTTAGCACCCGCGCACGGATTTGTGCGAAAACGCGTTTTAAGCATGCACATGCATCTTTTGGTAGACGCGGATGAAGTTTTCTGCAAAACCACAAGATGTGCATGCAAATGGTGCTTTTGGCAGAACGCGCACGTGGATTTCTACCAAACGACGTGCTAAGCATGCCGATGCTGCTCTTTTTAGCACCCGCGCACGCATTTGTGCGAAAACGCGTTTTAAGCATGCACATGCATCTTTTGGTAGACGCGGATGAAGTTTTCTGCAAAACCACAAGATGTGCATGCAAATGGTGCTTTTTGCAGAACGCGCACGTGGATTTCTACCAAACGACGTGCTAAGCATGCCGATGCTGCTCTTTTTAGCACCCGCGCACGCATTTGTGCGAAAACGCGTTTTAAGCATGCACATGCGTCTTTTGGTAGACGCGGATGAAGTTTTCTGCAAAACCACAAGATGTGCATGCAAATGGTGCTTTTGGCAGAACGCGCACGTGGATTTCTACCAAACGACGTGCTAAGCATGCCGATGCTGCTCTTTTTAGCACCCGCGCACGCACTTGTGCGAAAACGCGTTTTAAGCATGCACATGCATCTTTTGGTAGACGCGGATGAAGTTTTCTGCAAAACCACAAGATGTGCATGCAAATGGTGCTTTTTGCAGAACGCGCACGTGGATTTCTACCAAACGACGTGCTAAGCATGCCGATGCTGCTATTTTTAGCACCCGCGCACGCATTTGTGCGAAAACGCGTTTTAACCATGCACATGCATCTTTTGGTAGACGCGGATGAAGTTTTCTGCAAAACCACAAGATGTGCATGCAAATGGTGCTTTTTGCAGAACGCGCACGTGGATTTCTACCAAACGACGTGCTAAGCATGCCGATGCTGCTCTTTTTAGCACCCGCGCACGCATTTGTGCGAAAACGCGTTTTACGCATGCACATACATCTTTTGGTAGACGCGGATGAACTTTTCTGCAAAACCACAAGATGTGCATGCAAATGGTGCTTTTTGCAGAACGCGCACGTGGATTTCTACCAAACGACGTGCTAAGCATGCCGATGCTGCTCTTTTTAGCACCCGCGCACGGATTTGTGCGAAAACGCGTTTTAAGCATGCACATGCATCTTTTGGTAGACGCGGATGAAGTTTTCTGCAAAACCACAAGATGTGCATGCAAATGGTGCTTTTGGCAGAACGCGCACGTGGATTTCTACCAAACGACGTGCTAAGCATGCCGATGCTGCTCTTTTTAGCACCCGCGCACGCATTTGTGCGAAAACGCGTTTTAAGCATGCACATGCATCTTTTGGTAGACGCGGATGAAGTTTTCTGCAAAACCACAAGATGTGCATGCAAATGGTGCTTTTTGCAGAACGCGCACGTGGATTTCTACCAAACGACGTGCTAAGCTTGCCGATGCTGCTCTTTTTAGCACCCGCGCACGGATTTGTGCGAAAACGCGTTTTCAGCATGCACATGCATCTTTTGGTAGACGCGGATGAAGTTTTCTGCAAAACCACAAGATGTGCATGCAAATGGTGCTTTTGGCAGAACGCGCACGTGGATTTCTACCAAACGACGTGCTAAGCATGCCGATGCTGCTCTTTTTAGCACCCGCGCACGCATTTGTGCGAAAACGCGTTTTAAGCATGCACATGCATCTTTTGGTAGACGCGGATGAAGTTTTCTGCAAAACCACAAGATGTGCATGCAAATGGTGCTTTTTGCAGAACGCGCACGTGGATTTCTACCAAACGACGTGCTAAGCATGCCGATGCTGCTCTTTTTAGCACCCGCGCACGGATTTGTGCGAAAACGCGTTTTAAGCATGCACATGCATCTTTTGGTAGACGCGGATGAAGTTTTCTGCAAAACCACAAGATGTGCATGCAAATGGTGCTTCTGGCAGAACGCGCACGTGGATTTCTACCAAACGACGTGCTAAGCATGCCGATGCTTCTCTTTTTAGCACCCGCGCACGCATTTGTGCGAAAACGCGTTTTAAGCATGCGCATGCATCTCTTGGTAGACGCGGATGAAGTTTTCTGCAAAACCACAAGATGTGCATGCAAATGGTGCTTTTTCAGAACGCGCTCGTGGATTTCTACCAAACGACGTGCTAAGCATGCCGAGGCTGCTCTTTTTAGCACCCGCGCACGCATTTGTGCGAAAACGCGTTTTAAGCATGCACATGCATCTTTTGGTAGACGCGGATGAAGTTTTCTGCAAAACCACAAGATGTGCATGCAAATGGTGCTTTTTGCAGAACGCGCACGTGGATTTCTACCAAACGACGTGCTAAGCATGCCGATGCTGCTCTTTTTTAGCACCCGCGCACGGATTTGTGCGAAAACGCGTTTTAAGCATGCACATGCATCTTTTGGTAGACGCGGATGAAGTTTTCTGCAAAACCACAAGATGTGCATGCAAATGGTGCTTTTTGCAGAACGCGCACGTGGATTTCTACCAAACGACGTGCTAAGCATGCCTATGCTGCTCTTTTTAGCACCCGCGCACGGATTTGTGCAAAAACGCGTTTTAAGCATGCACATGCATCTTTTGGTAGACGCGGATGAAGTTTTCTGCAAAACCACAAGATGTGCATGCAAATGGTGCTTTTGGCAGAACGCGCACGTGGATTTCTACCAAACGACGTGCTAAGCATGCCGATGCTGCTCTTTTTAGCACCCGCGCACGCATTTGTGCGAAAACGCGTTTTAAGCATGCACATGCATCTTTTGGTAGACGCGGATGAAGTTTTCTGCAAAACCACAAGATGTGCATGCAAATGGTGCTTTTTGCAGAACGCGCACGTGGATTTCTACCAAACGACGTGCTAAGCATGCCGATGCTGCTCTTTTTAGCACCCGCGCACGGATTTGTGCGAAAACGCGTTTTAAGCATGCACATGCATCTTTTGGTAGACGCGGATGAAGTTTTCTGCAAAACCACAAGATGTGCATGCAAATGGTGCTTTTGGCAGAACGCGCACGTGGATTTCTACCAAACGACGTGCTAAGCATGCCGATGCTGCTCTTTTTAGCACCCGCGCACGCATTTGTGCGAAAACGCGTTTTAAGCATGCACATGCATCTTTTGGTAGACGCGGATGAAGTTTTCTGCAAAACCACAAGATGTGCATGCAAATGGTGCTTTTTGCAGAACGCGCACGTGGATTTCTACCAAACGACGTGCTAAGCATGCCGATGCTGCTCTTTTTAGCACCCGCGCACGCATTTGTGCGAGAACGCGTTTTAAGCATGCACTTGCGTCTTTTGGTAGACGCGGATGAAGTTTTCTGCAAAACCACAAGATGTGCATGCAAATGGTGCTTTTGGCAGAACGCGCACGTGGATTTCTACCAAACGACGTGCTAAGCATGCCGATGCTGCTCTTTTTAGCACCCGCGCACGCATTTGTGCGAAAACGCGTTTTAAGCATGCACATGCATCTTTTGGTAGACGCGGATGAAGTTTTCTGCAAAACCACAAGATGTGCATGCAAATGGTGCTGTTTGCAGAACGCGCACGTGGATTTCTACCAAACGACGTGCTAAGCATGCCGATGCTGCTCTTTTTAGCACCCGCGCACGGATTTGTGCGAAAACGCGTTTTAAGCATGCACATGCATCTTTTGGTAGACGCGGATGAAGTTTTCTGCAAAACCACAAGATGTGCATGCAAATGGTGCTTTTTGCAGAACGCGCACGTGGATTTCTACCAAACGACGTGCTAAGCATGCCGATGCTGCTCTTTTTAGCACCCGCGCACGCATTTGTGCGAAAACGCGTTTTAAGCATGCACATGCATCTTTTGGTAGACGCGGATGAAGTTTTCTGCAAAACCACAAGATGTGCATGCAAATGGTGCTTTTTGCAGAACGCGCACGTGGATTTCTACCAAACGACGTGCTAAGCTTGCCGATGCTGCTCTTTTTAGCACCCGCGCACGGATTTGTGCGAAAGCGCGTTTTCAGCATGCACATGCATCTTTTGGTAGACGCGGATGAAGTTTTCTGCAAAACCACAAGATGTGCATGCAAATGGTGCTTTTGGCAGAACGCGCACGTGGATTTCTACCAAACGACGTGCTAAGCATGCCGATGCTGCTCTTTTTAGCACCCGCGCACGCATTTGTGCGAAAACGCGTTTTAAGCATGCACATGCATCTTTTGGTAGACGCGGATGAAGTTTTCTGCAAAACCACAAGATGTGCATGCAAATGGTGCTTTTTGCAGAACGCGCACGTGGATTTCTACCAAACGACGTGCTAAGCATGCCGATGCTGCTCTTTTTAGCACCCGCGCACGGATTTGTGCGAAAACGCGTTTTAAGCATGCACATGCATCTTTTGGTAGACGCGGATGAAGTTTTCTGCAAAACCACAAGATGTGCATGCAAATGGTGCTTCTGGCAGAACGCGCACGTGGATTTCTACCAAACGACGTGCTAAGCATGCCGATGCTTCTCTTTTTAGCACTCGCGCACGCATTTGTGCGAAAACGCGTTTTAAGCATGCGCATGCATCTCTTGGTAGACGCGGATGAAGTTTTCTGCAAAACCACAAGATGTGCATGCAAATGGTGCTTTTTGCAGAACGCGCTCGTGGATTTCTACCAAACGACGTGCTAAGCATGCCGAGGCTGCTCTTTTTTAGCACCCGCGCACGGATTTGTGCGAAAACGCGTTTTAAGCATGCACATGCATCTTTTGGTAGACGCGGATGAAGTTTTCTGCAAAACCACAAGATGTGCATGCAAATGGTGCTTTTTGCAGAACGCGCACGTGGATTTCTACCAAACGACGTGCTAAGCATGCCTATGCTGCTCTTTTTAGCACCCGCGCACGGATTTGTGCAAAAACGCGTTTTAAGCATGCACATGCATCTTTTGGTAGACGCGGATGAAGTTTTCTGCAAAACCACAAGATGTGCATGCAAATGGTGCTTTTGGCAGAACGCGCACGTGGATTTCTACCAAACGACGTGCTAAGCATGCCGATGCTGCTCTTTTTAGCACCCACGCACGCATTTGTGCGAAAACGCGTTTTAAGCATGCACATGCATCTTTTGGTAGACGCGGATGAAGTTTTCTGCAAAACCACAAGATGTGCATGCAAATGGTGCTTTTTGCAGAACGCGCACGTGGATTTCTACCAAACGACGTGCTAAGCATGCCGATGCTGATATTTTTAGCACCCGCGCACGCATTTGTGCGAAAACGCGTTTTAAGCATGCACATGCATCTTTTGGTAGACGCGGATGAAGTTTTCTGCAAAACCACAAGATGTGCATGCAAATGGTGCTTTTTGCAGAACGCGCACGTGGATTTCTACCAAACGACGTGCTAAGCATGCCGATGCTGCTCTTTTTAGCACCCGCGCACGCATTTGTGCAAAAACGCGTTTTAAGCATGCACATGCAGCTTTTGGTAGACGCGGATGAAGTTTTCTGCAAAACCACAAGATGTGCATGCAAATGGTGCTTTTTGCAGAACGCGCACGTGGATTTCTACCAAACAACGTGCTAAGCATGCCGATGCTGCTCTTTTTAGCACCCGCGCACGCATTTGTGCGAAAACGCGTTTTAAGCATGCACATGCATCTTTTGGTAGACGCGGATGAAGTTTTCTGCAAAACCACAAGATGTGCATGCAAATGGTGCTTTTTGCAGAACGCGCACGTGGATTTCTACCAAACGACGTGCTAAGCATGCCGATGCTGCTCTTTTTAGCACCCGCGCACGCATTTGTGCGAAAACGCGTTTTAAGCATGCACATGCATCTTTTGGTAGACGCGGATGAAGTTTTCTGCAAAACCACAAGATGTGCATGCAAATGGTGCTTTTTGCAGAACGCGCACGTGGATTTCTACCAAACGACGTGCTAAGCATGCCGATGCTGCTCTTTTTAGCACCCGCGCACGCATTTGTGCGAAAACGCGTTTTAAGCATGCACATGCATCTTTTGGTAGACGCGGATGAAGTTTTCTGCAAAACCACAAGATGTGCATGCAAATGGTGCTTTTTGCAGAACGCGCACGTGGATTTCTACCAAACGACGTGCTAAGCATGCCGATGCTGCTCTTTTTAGCACCCGCGCACGCATTTGTGCGAAAACGCGTTTTAAGCATGCACATGCATCTTTTGGTAGACGCGGATGAAGTTTTCTGCAAAACCACAAGATGTGCATGCAAATGGTGCTTTTTGCAGAACGCGCACGTGGATTTCTACCAAACGACGTGCTAAGCATGCCGATGCTGCTCTTTTTAGCACCCGCGCACGCATTTGTGCGAAAACGCGTTTTAAGCATGCACATGCGTCTTTTGGTAGACGCGGATGAAGTTTTCTGAAAAACCACAAGATGTGCATGCAAATGGTGCTTTTTGCAGAACGCGCACGTGGATTTCTACCAAACGACGTGCTAAGCATGCCGATGCTGCTCTTTTTAGCACCCGCGCACGGATTTGTGCGAAAACGCGTTTTAAGCATGCACATGCATCTTTTGGTAGACGCGGATGAAGTTTTCTGCAAAACCACAAGATGTGCATGCAAATGGTGCTTTTGGCAGAACGCGCACGTAGATTTCTACCAAACGACGTGCTAAGCATGCCGATGCTGCTCTTTTTAGCACCCGCGCACGCATTTGTGCGAAAACGCGTTTTAAGCATGCACATGCATCTTTTGGCAGACGCGGATCAAGTTTTCTGCATAACCACAAGATGTGCATGCAAATGGTGCTTTTTGCAGAACGCGCACGTGGATTTCTACCAAACGACGTGCTAAGCATGCCGATGCTGATATTTTTAGCACCCGCGCACGCATTTGTGCGAAAACGCGTTTTAAGCATGCGCATGCATCTTTTGGTAGACGCGGATGAAGTTTTCTGCAAAACCACAAGATGTGCATGCAAATGGTGCTTTTGGCAGAACGCGCACGTGGATTTCTACCAAACGACGTGCTAAGCATGCCGATGCTGCTCTTTTTAGCACCCGCGCACGCATTTGTGCGAAAACGCGTTTTAAGCATGCACATGCATCTTTTGGTAGACGCGGATGAAGTTTTCTGCAAAACCACAAGATGTGCATGCAAATGGTGCTTTTTGCAGAACGCGCACGTGGATTTCTACCAAACGACGTGCTAAGCATGCCGATGCTGCTCTTTTTAGCACCCGCGCACGCATTTGTGCGAAAACGCGTTTTAAGCATGCACATGCGTCTTTTGGTAGACGCGGATGAAGTTTTCTGCAAAACCACAAGATGTGCATGCAAATGGTGCTTTTGGCAGAACGCGCACGTGGATTTCTACCAAACGACGTGCTAAGCATGCCGATGCTGCTCTTTTTAGCACCCGCGCACGCATTTGTGCGAAAACGCGTTTTAAGCATGCACATGCATCTTTTGGTAGACGCGGATGAAGTTTTCTGCAAAACCACAAGATGTGCATGCAAATGGTGCTGTTTGCCGAACGCGCACGTGGATTTCTACCAAACGACGTGCTAAGCATGCCGATGCTGCTCTTTTTAGCACCCGCGCACGGATTTGTGCGAAAACGCGTTTTAAGCATGCACATGCATCTTTTGGTAGACGCGGATGAAGTTTTCTGCAAAACCACAAGATGTGCATGCAAATGGTGCTTCTGGCAGAACGCGCACGTGGATTTCTACCAAACGACGTGCTAAGCATGCCGATGCTTCTCTTTTTAGCACCCGCGCACGCATTTGTGCGAAAACGCGTTTTAAGCATGCGCATGCATCTCTTGGTAGACGCGGATGAAGTTTTCTGCAAAACCACAAGATGTGCATGCAAATGGTGCTTTTTGCAGAACGCGCTCGTGGATTTCTACCAAACGACGTGCTAAGCATGCCGATGCTGCTCTTTTTAGCACCCGCGCACGCATTTGTGCGAAAACGCGTTTTAAGCATGCACATGCATCTTTTGGTAGACGCGGATGAAGTTTTCTGCAAAACCACAAGATGTGCATGCAAATGGTGCTTTTTGCAGAACGCGCACGTGGATTTCTACCAAACGACGTGCTAAGCATGCCGATGCTGCTCTTTTTAGCACCCGCGCACGCATTTGTGCGAAAACGCGTTTTAAGCATGCACATGCGTCTTTTGGTAGACGCGGATGAAGTTTTCTGCAAAACCACAAGATGTGCATGCAAATGGTGCTTTTGGCAGAACGCGCACGTGGATTTCTACCAAACGACGTGCTAAGCATGCCGATGCTGCTCTTTTTAGCACCCGCGCACGCATTTGTGCGAAAACGCGTTTTAAGCATGCACATGCATCTTTTGGTAGACGCGGATGAAGTTTTCTGCAAAACCACAAGATGTGCATGCAAATGGTGCTGTTTGCAGAACGCGCACGTGGATTTCTACCAAACGACGTGCTAAGCATGCCGATGCTGCTCTTTTTAGCACCCGCGCACGGATTTGTGCGAAAACGCGTTTTAAGCATGCACATGCATCTTTTGGTAGACGCGGATGAAGTTTTCTGCAAAACCACAAGATGTGCATGCAAATGGTGCTTTTTGCAGAACGCGCACGTGGATTTCTACCAAACGACGTGCTAAGCATGCCGATGCTGCTCTTTTTAGCACCCGCGCACGCATTTGTGCGAAAACGCGTTTTAAGCATGCACATGCATCTTTTGGTAGACGCGGATGAAGTTTTCTGCAAAACCACAAGATGTGCATGCAAATGGTGCTTTTTGCAGAACGCGCACGTGGATTTCTACCAAACGACGTGCTAAGCTTGCCGATGCTGCTCTTTTTAGCACCCGCGCACGGATTTGTGCGAAAGCGCGTTTTCAGCATGCACATGCATCTTTTGGTAGACGCGGATGAAGTTTTCTGCAAAACCACAAGATGTGCATGCAAATGGTGCTTTTGGCAGAACGCGCACGTGGATTTCTACCAAACGACGTGCTAAGCATGCCGATGCTGCTCTTTTTAGCACCCGCGCACGCATTTGTGCGAAAACGCGTTTTAAGCATGCACATGCATCTTTTGGTAGACGCGGATGAAGTTTTCTGCAAAACCACAAGATGTGCATGCAAATGGTGCTTTTTGCAGAACGCGCACGTGGATTTCTACCAAACGACGTGCTAAGCATGCCGATGCTGCTCTTTTTAGCACCCGCGCACGGATTTGTGCGAAAACGCGTTTTAAAGCATGCACATGCATCTTTTGGTAGACGCGGATGAAGTTTTCTGCAAAACCACAAGATGTGCATGCAAATGGTGCTTCTGGCAGAACGCGCACGTGGATTTCTACCAAACGACGTGCTAAGCATGCCGATGCTTCTCTTTTTAGCACCCGCGCACGCATTTGTGCGAAAACGCGTTTTAAGCATGCGCATGCATCTCTTGGTAGACGCGGATGAAGTTTTCTGCAAAACCACAAGATGTGCATGCAAATGGTGCTTTTTGCAGAACGCGCTCGTGGATTTCTACCAAACGACGTGCTAAAGCATGCCGAGGCTGCTCTTTTTTAGCACCCGCGCACGGATTTGTGCGAAAACGCGTTTTAAGCATGCACATGCATCTTTTGGTAGACGCGGATGAAGTTTTCTGCAAAACCACAAGATGTGCATGCAAATGGTGCTTTTTGCAGAACGCGCACGTGGATTTCTACCAAACGACGTGCTAAGCATGCCTATGCTGCTCTTTTTAGCACCCCGCGCACGGATTTGTGCAAAAACGCGTTTTAAGCATGCACATGCATCTTTTGGTAGACGCGGATGAAGTTTTCTGCAAAACCACAAGATGTGCATGCAAATGGTGCTTTTGGCAGAACGCGCACGTGGATTTCTACCAAACGACGTGCTAAGCATGCCGATGCTGCTCTTTTTAGCACCCACGCACGCATTTGTGCGAAAACGCGTTTTAAGCATGCACATGCATCTTTTGGTAGACGCGGATGAAGTTTTCTGCAAAACCACAAGATGTGCATGCAAATGGTGCTTTTTGCAGAACGCGCACGTGGATTTCTACCAAACGACGTGCTAAGCATGCCGATGCTGATATTTTTAGCACCCGCGCACGCATTTGTGCGAAAACGCGTTTTAAGCATGCACATGCATCTTTTGGTAGACGCGGATGAAGTTTTCTGCAAAACCACAAGATGTGCATGCAAATGGTGCTTTTTGCAGAACGCGCACGTGGATTTCTACCAAACGACGTGCTAAGCATGCCGATGCTGCTCTTTTTAGCACCCGCGCACGCATTTGTGCAAAAACGCGTTTTAAGCATGCACATGCAGCTTTTGGTAGACGCGGATGAAGTTTTCTGCAAAACCACAAGATGTGCATGCAAATGGTGCTTTTTGCAGAACGCGCACGTGGATTTCTACCAAACAACGTGCTAAGCATGCCGATGCTGCTCTTTTTAGCACCCGCGCACGCATTTGTGCGAAAACGCGTTTTAAGCATGCACATGCATCTTTTGGTAGACGCGGATGAAGTTTTCTGCAAAACCACAAGATGTGCATGCAAATGGTGCTTTTTGCAGAACGCGCACGTGGATTTCTACCAAACGACGTGCTAAGCATGCCGATGCTGCTCTTTTTAGCACCCGCGCACGCATTTGTGCGAAAACGCGTTTTAAGCATGCACATGCATCTTTTGGTAGACGCGGATGAAGTTTTCTGCAAAACCACAAGATGTGCATGCAAATGGTGCTTTTTGCAGAACGCGCACGTGGATTTCTACCAAACGACGTGCTAAGCATGCCGATGCTGCTCTTTTTAGCACCCGCGCACGCATTTGTGCGAAAACGCGTTTTAAGCATGCACATGCATCTTTTGGTAGACGCGGATGAAGTTTTCTGCAAAACCACAAGATGTGCATGCAAATGGTGCTTTTTGCAGAACGCGCACGTGGATTTCTACCAAACGACGTGCTAAGCATGCCGATGCTGCTCTTTTTAGCACCCGCGCACGCATTTGTGCGAAAACGCGTTTTAAGCATGCACATGCATCTTTTGGCAGACGCGGATCAAGTTTTCTGCATAACCACAAGATGTGCATGCAAATGGTGCTTTTTGCAGAACGCGCACGTGGATTTCTACCAAACGACGTGCTAAGCATGCCGATGCTGATATTTTTAGCACCCGCGCACGCATTTGTGCGAAAACGCGTTTTAAGCATGCGCATGCATCTTTTGGTAGACGCGGATGAAGTTTTCTGCAAAACCACAAGATGTGCATGCAAATGGTGCTTTTTGCAGAACGCGCACGTGGATTTCTACCAAACGACGTGCTAAGCATGCCGATGCTGCTCTTTTTAGCACCCGCGCACGCATTTGTGCAAAAACGCGTTTTAAGCATGCACATGCATCTTTTGGTAGACGCGGATGAAGTTTTCTGCAAAACCACAAGATGTGCATGCAAATGGTGCTTTTTGCAGAACGCGCACGTGGATTTCTACCAAACAACGTGCTAAGCATGCCGATGCTGCTCTTTTTAGCACCCGCGCACGCATTTGTGCGAAAACGCGTTTTAAGCATGCACATGCATCTTTTGGTAGACGCGGATGAAGTTTTCTGCAAAACCACAAGATGTGCATGCAAATGGTGCTTTTTGCAGAACGCGCACGTGGATTTCTACCAAACGACGTGCTAAGCATGCCGATGCTGCTCTTTTTAGCACCCGCGCACGCATTTGTGCGAAAACGCGTTTTAAGCATGCACATGCATCTTTTGGTAAACGCGGATGAAGTTTTCTGCAAAACCACAAGATGTGCATGCAAATGGTGCTTTTTGCAGAACGCGCACGTGGATTTCTACCAAACGACGTGCTAAGCATGCCGATGCTGCTCTTTTTAGCACCCGCGCACGCATTTGTGCGAAAACGCGTTTTAAGCATGCACATGCGTCTTTTGGTAGACGCGGATGAAGTTTTCTGAAAAACCAAAAGATGTGCATGCAAATGGTGCTTTTTGCAGAACGCGCACGTGGATTTCTACCAAACGACGTGCTAAGCATGCCGATGCTGCTCTTTTTAGCACCCGCGCACGGATTTGTGCGAAAACGCGTTTTAAGCATGCACATGCATCTTTTGGTAGACGCGGATGAAGTTTTCTGCAAAACCACAAGATGTGCATGCAAATGGTGCTTTTGGCAGAACGCGCACGTAGATTTCTACCAAACGACGTGCTAAGCATGCCGATGCTGCTCTTTTTAGCACCCGCGCACGCATTTGTGCGAAAACGCGTTTTAAGCATGCACATGCATCTTTTGGCAGACGCGGATGAAGTTTTCTGCATAACCACAAGATGTGCATGCAAATGGTGCTTTTTGCAGAACGCGCACGTGGATTTCTACCAAACGACGTGCTAAGCATGCCGATGCTGATATTTTTAGCACCCGCGCACGCATTTGTGCGAAAACGCGTTTTAAGCATGCACATGCATCTTTTGGTAGACGCGGATGAAGTTTTCTGCAAAACCACAAGATGTGCATGCAAATGGTGCTTTTGGCAGAACGCGCACGTGGATTTCTACCAAACGACGTGCTAAGCATGCCGATGCTGCTCTTTTTAGCACCCGCGCACGCATTTGTGCGAAAACGCGTTTTAAGCATGCACATGCATCTTTTGGTAGACACGGATGAAGTTTTCTGCAAAACCACAAGATGTGCATGCAAATGGTGCTTTTTGCAGAACGCGCACGTGGATTTCTACCAAACGACGTGCTAAGCATGCCGATGCTGCTCTTTTTAGCACCCGCGCACGCATTTGTGCGAAAACGCGTTTTAAGCATGCACATGCGTCTTTTGGTAGACGCGGATGAAGTTTTCTGCAAAACCACAAGATGTGCATGCAAATGGTGCTTTTTGCAGAACGCGCACGTGGATTTCTACCAAACGACGTGCTAAGCTTGCCGATGCTGCTCTTTTTAGCACCCGCGCTCGGATTTGTGCGAAAACGCGTTTTAAGCATGCACATGCATCTTTTGGTAGACGCGGATGAAGTTTTCTGCAAAACCACAAGATGTGCATGCAAATGGTGCTTTTGGCAGAACGCGCACGTGGATTTCTACCAAACGACGTGCTAAGCATGCCGATGCTGCTCTTTTTAGCACCCGCGCACGCATTTGTGCGAAAACGCGTTTTAAGCATGCACATGCATCTTTTGGTAGACGCGGATGAAGTTTTCTGCAAAACCACAAGATGTGCATGCAAATGGTGCTTTTTGCAGAACGCGCACGTGGATTTCTACCAAACGACGTGCTAAGCATGCCGATGCTGCTCTTTTTAGCACCCGCGCACGGATTTGTGCGAAAACGCGTTTTAAGCATGCACATGCATCTTTTGGTAGACGCGGATGAAGTTTTCTGCAAAACCACAAGATGTGCATGCAAATGGTGCTTTTGGCAGAACGCGCACGTAGATTTCTACCAAACGACGTGCTAAGCATGCCGATGCTGCTCTTTTTAGCACCCGCGCACGCATTTGTGCGAAAACGCGTTTTAAGCATGCACATGCATCTTTTGGCAGACGCGGATGAAGTTTTCTGCATAACCACAAGATGTGCATGCAAATGGTGCTTTTTGCAGAACGCGCACGTGGATTTCTACCAAACGACGTGCTAAGCATGCCGATGCTGATATTTTTAGCACCCGCGCACGCATTTGTGCGAAAACGCGTTTTAAGCATGCACATGCATCTTTTGGTAGACGCGGATGAAGTTTTCTGCAAAACCACAAGATGTGCATGCAAATGGTGCTTTTGGCAGAACGCGCACGTGGATTTCTACCAAACGACGTGCTAAGCATGCCGATGCTGCTCTTTTTAGCACCCGCGCACGCATTTGTGCGAAAACGCGTTTTAAGCATGCACATGCATCTTTTGGTAGACACGGATGAAGTTTTCTGCAAAACCACAAGATGTGCATGCAAATGGTGCTTTTTGCAGAACGCGCACGTGGATTTCTACCAAACGACGTGCTAAGCATGCCGATGCTGCTCTTTTTAGCACCCGCGCACGCATTTGTGCGAAAACGCGTTTTAAGCATGCACATGCGTCTTTTGGTAGACGCGGATGAAGTTTTCTGCAAAACCACAAGATGTGCATGCAAATGGTGCTTTTTGCAGAACGCGCACGTGGATTTCTACCAAACGACGTGCTAAGCTTGCCGATGCTGCTCTTTTTAGCACCCGCGCTCGGATTTGTGCGAAAACGCGTTTTAAGCATGCACATGCATCTTTTGGTAGACGCGGATGAAGTTTTCTGCAAAACCACAAGATGTGCATGCAAATGGTGCTTTTGGCAGAACGCGCACGTGGATTTCTACCAAACGACGTGCTAAGCATGCCGATGCTGCTCTTTTTAGCACCCGCGCACGCATTTGTGCGAAAACGCGTTTTAAGCATGCACATGCATCTTTTGGTAGACGCGGATGAAGTTTTCTGCAAAACCACAAGATGTGCATGCAAATGGTGCTTTTTGCAGAACGCGCACGTGGATTTCTACCAAACGATGTGCTAAGCTTGCCGACGCTGCTCTTTTTAGCACCCGCGCACGCATTTGTGCGAAAACGCGTTTTAAGCATGCACATGCATCTTTTGGTAGACGCGGATGAAGTTTTCTGCAAAACCACAAGATGTGCATGCAAATGGTGCTTTTGGCAGAACGCGCACGTGGATTTCTACCAAACGACGTGCTAAGCATGCCGATGCTGCTCTTTTTAGCACCCGCGCACGCATTTGTGCGAAAACGCGTTTTAAGCATGCACATGCATCTTTTGGTAGACGCGGATGAAGTTTTCTGCAAAACCACAAGATGTGCATGCAAATGGTGCTTTTGGCAGAACGCGCACGTGTATTTCTACCAAACGACGTGCTAAGCATGCCGATGCTGCTCTTCTTAGCACCCGCGCATGCATTTGTGCGAAAACGCGTTTTAAGCATGCACATGCATCTTTTGGAAGACGCGGATGAAGTTTTCTGCAAAACCACAAGATGTGCATGCAAATGGTGCTTTTTGCAGAACGCGCTCGTGGATTTCTACCAAACGACGTGCTAAGCATGCCGATGCTGCTCTTTTTAGCACCCGCGCACGCATTTGTGCGAAAAACGCGTTTTAAGCATGCACATGCATCTTTTGGTAGACGCGGATGAAGTTTTCTGCAAAACCACAAGATGTGCATGCAAATGGTGCTTTTTGCAGAACGCGCACGTGGATTTCTACCAAACGACGTGCTAAGCATGCCGATGCTGCTCTTTTTTAGCACCCGCGCACGGATTTGTGCGAAAACGCGTTTTAAGCATGCACATGCATCTTTTGGTAGACGCGGATGAAGTTTTCTGCAAAACACAAGATGTGCATGCAAATGGTGCTTTTGGCAGAACGCGCACGTGAATTTCTACCAAACGACGTGCTAAGGCCTATCGATGCTGCTCTTTTTAGCACCCGCGCACGCATTTGTGCGAAAACGCGTTTTAAGCATGCACATGCATCTTTTGGTAGACGCCGGATGAAGTTTTCAGCAAAACCACAAGATGTGCATGCAAATGGTGCTTTTTGCAGAACGCGCACGTGGATTTCTACCAAACGACGTGCTAAGCATGCCGATGCTGCTCTTTTTAGCACCCGCCCACGCATTTGTGCGAAAACGCGTTTTAAGCATGCACATGCATCGTTTGGTAGACGCGGATGAAGTTTTCTGCAAAACCACAAGATGTGCATGCAAATGGTGCTTTTTGCAGAACGCGCACGTGGATTTCTACCAAACGACGTGCTAAGCATGCCGATGCTGCTCTTTTTAGCACCCGCGCACGCATTTGTGCGAAAACGCGTTTTAAGCATGGCACATGCATCTTTTGGTAGACGCGGATGAAGTTTTCTGCAAAACCACAAGATGTGCATGCAAATGGTGCTTTTGGCAGAACGCGCACGTGGATTTCTACCAAACGACGTGCTAAGCATGCCGATGCTGCTCTTTTTAGCACCCGCGCACGCATTTGTGCGAAAACGCGTTTTAAGCATGCACATGCATCTTTTGGTAGACGCGGATGAAGTTTTCTGCAAAACCACAAGATGTGCATGCAAATGGTGCTTTTTGCAGAACGCGCACGTGGATTTCTACCAAACGACGTGCTAAGCTTGCCGATGCTGCTCTTTTTAGCACCCGCGCACGGATTTGTGCGAAAACGCGTTTTAAGCATGCACATGCATCTTTTGGTAGACGCGGATGAAGTTTTCTGCAAAACCACAAGATGTGCATGCAAATGGTGCTTTTGGCAGAACGCGCACGTGGAGATCTACCAAACGACGTGCTAAGCATGCCGATGCTGCTCTTTTTAGCACCCGCGCACGCATTTGTGCGAAAACGCGTTTTACTTTTGGTAGACGCGGATGAAGTTTTCTGCAAAACCACAAGATGTGCATGCAAATGGTGCTTTTGGCAGAACGCGCACGTGGATTTCTACCAAACGACGTGCGAAGCATGCCGATGCTGCTCTTTTTAGCACCCGCGCACGGATTTGTGCGAAAACGTGTTTTAAGCATGCACATGCATCTTTTGGTAGACGCGGATGAAGTTTTCTGCAAAACCACGAGATGTGCATGCAAATGGTGCTTTTGGCAGAACGCGCACGTGGATTTCTACCAAACGACGTGCTAAGCATGCCGATGCTGCTCTTTTTAGCACCCGCGCACGCATTTGTGCGAAAACGCGTTTTAAGCATGCACATGCATCTTTTGGTAGACGCGGATGAAGTTTTCTGCAAAACCACAAGATGTGCATGCAAATGGTGCTTTTGGCAGAACGCGCACGTGGATTTCTACCAAACGACGTGCTAAGCATGCCGATGCTGCTCTTTTTAGCACCCGCGCACGGATTTGTGCGAAAACGCGTTTTAAGCTTGCACATGCATCTTTTGGTAGACGCGGATGAAGTTTTCTGCAAAACCACAAGATGTGCATGCAAATGGTGCTTTTGGCAGAACGCGCACGTGGATTTCTACCAAACGACGTGCTAAGCATGCCGATGCTGCTCTTTTTAGCACCCGCGCACGGATTTGTGCGAAAACGCGTTTTAAGCATGCACATGCATCTTTTGGTAGACGCGGATGAAGTTTTCTGCAAAACCACAAGATGTGCATGCAAATGGTGCTTTTGGCAGAACGCGCACGTGGATTTCTACCAAACGACGTGCTAAGCTTGCCGATGCTGCTCTTTTTAGCACCCGCGCACGGATATGTGCGAAAACGCGTTTTAAGCATGCACATGCATCTTTTGGTAGACGCGGATGAAGTTTTTCTGCAAAACCACAAGATGTGCATGCAAATGGTGCTTTTGGCAGAACGCGCTCGTGGATTTCTACCAAACGACGTGCTAAGCATGCCGATGCTGCTCTTTTTAGCACCCGCGCACGCATTTTGTGCGAAAACGCGTTTTAAGCATGCACATGCATCTTTTGGTAGACGCGGATGAAGTTTTCTGCAAAACCACAAGATGTGCATGCAAATGGTGCTTTTTGCAGAACGCGCACGTGGATTTCTACCAAACGACGTGCTAAGCATGCCGATGCTGCTCTTTTTAGAACCCGCGCACGCATTTGTGCGAAAACGCGTTTTAAGCATGCACATGCATCTTTTGGTAGACGCGGATGAAGTTTTCTGCAAAACCACAAGATGTGCATGCAAATGGTGCTTTTGGCAGAACGCGCACGTGGATTTCTACCAAACGACGTGCTAAGCATGCCGATGCTGCTCTTTTTAGCACCCGCGCACGGATTTGTGCAAAAACGCGTTTTAGGCATGCACATGCATCTTTTGGTAGACGCGGATGAAGTTTTCTGCAAAACCACAATATGTGCATGCAAATGGTGCTTTTGGCAGAACGCGCACGTGGATTTCTACCAAACGACGTGCTAAGCATGCCGATGCTGCTCTTTTTAGCACCCGCGCACGCATTTGTGCGAAAACGCGTTTTAAGCATGCACATGCATCTTTTGGTAGACGCGGATGAAGTTTTCTGCAAAACCACAAGATGTGCGTGCAAATGGTGCTTTTGGCAGAACGCGCACGTGGATTTCTACCAAACGACGTGCTAAGCATGCCGATGCTGCTCTTTTTAGCACCCGCGCACGGATTTGTGCGAAAACGCGTTTTAAGCATGCACATGCATCTTTTGGTAGACGCGGATGAAGTTTTCTGCAAAACCACAAGATGTGCATGCAAATGGTGCTTTTGGCAGAACGCGCACGTGGATTTCTACCAAACGACGTGCTAAGCAAGCCGATGCTGCTCATTTTAGCACCCGCGCACGCATTTGTGCGAAAACGCGTTTTAAGCATGCACATGCATCTTTTGGTAGACGCGGATGAAGTTTTCTGCAAAACCACAAGATGTGCATGCAAATGGTGCTTTTTGCAGAACGCGCACGTGGATTTCTACCAGACGACGTGCTAAGCATGCCGATGCTGCTCTTTTTAGCACTCGCGCACGCATTTGTGCGAAAACGCGTTTTAAGCATGCACATGCATCTTTTGGTAGACGCGGATGAAGTTTTCTGCAAAACCACAAGATGTGCATGCAAATGGTGCTTTTGGCAGAACGCGCACGTGGATTTCTACCAAACGACGTGCTAAGCATGCCGATGCTGCTCTTTTTAGCACCCGCGCACGGATTTGTGCGAAAACGCGTTTTAAGCATGCACATGCATCTTTTGGTAGACGCGGATGAAGTTTTCTGCAAAACCAAAAGATGTGCATGCAAATGGTGCTTTTGGCAGAACGCGCACGTGGATTTCTACCAAACGACGTGCTAAGCATGCCGATGCTGCTCTTTTTAGCACCCGCGCACGCATTTGTGCGAAAACGCGTTTTAAGCATGCACATGCATCTTTTGGTAGGCGCGGATGAAGTTTTCTGCAAAACCACAAGATGTGCATGCAAAAGGTGCTTTTTGCAGAACGCGCACGTGGATTTCTACCAAACGACGTGCTAAGCATGCCGATGCTGCTCTTTTTAGCACCCGCGCACGGATTTGTGCGAAAACGCGTTTTAAGCATGCACATGCATCTTTTGGTAGACGCGGATGAAGTTTTCTGCAAAACCACAAGATGTGCACGCAAATGGTGCTTTTGGCAGAACGCGCACGTGGATTTCTACCAAACGACGTGCTAAGCATGCCGATGCTGCTCTTTTTAGCACCCGCGCACGGATTTGTGCGAAAACGCGTTTTAAGCATGCACATGCATCTTTTGGTAGACGCGGATGAAGTTTTCTGCAAAACCACAAGATGCGCACGCAAATGGTGCTTTTGGCAGAACGCGCACGTGGATTTCTACCAAACGACGTGCTAAGCATGCCGATGCTGCTCTTTGCTCTTTTTAGCACCCGCGCACGCATTTGTGCGAAAACGCGTTTTAAGCATGCACACGCATCTTTTGGTATACGCGGATGAAGTTTTCTGCAAAACCACAAGATGTGCATGCAAATGGTGCTTTTGGCAGAACGCGCACGTGGATTTCTACCAAACGACGTGCTAAGCATGCCGATGCTGCTCTTTTTAGCACCCGCGCACGGATTTGTGCGAAAACGCGTTTTAAGGCATGCACATGCATCTTTTGGTAGACGCGGATGAAGTTTTCTGCAAAACCACAAGATGTGCATGCAAATGGTGCTTTTGGCAGAACGCGCACGTGGATTTCTACCAAACGACGTGCTAAGCAAGCCGATGCTGCTCATTTTAGCACCCGCGCACGCATTTGTGCGAAAACGCGTTTTTAAGCGATGCACATGCAATCTTTTGGTAGACGCGGATGAAGTTTTCTGCAAAACCACAAGATGTGCATGCAAATGGTGCTTTTTGCAGAACGCGCACGTGGATTTCTACCAGACGACGTGCTAAGCATGCCGATGCTGCTCTTTTTAGCACTCGCGCACGCATTTGTGCGAAAACGCGTTTTAAGCATGCACATGCATCTTTTGGTAGACGCGGATGAAGTTTTCTGCAAAACCACAAGATGTGCATGCAAATGGTGCTTTTGGCAGAACGCGCACGTGGATTTCTACCAAACGACGTGCTAAGCATGCCGATGCTGCTCTTTTTAGCACCCGCGCACGGATTTGTGCGAAAACGCGTTTTTAAGCATGCACATGCATCTTTTGGTAGACGCGGATGAAGTTTTCTGCAAAACCAAAAGATGTGCATGCAAATGGTGCTTTTGGCAGAACGCGCACGTGGATTTCTACCAAACGACGTGCTAAGCATGCCGATGCTGCTCTTTTTAGCACCCGCGCACGCATTTGTGCGAAAACGCGTTTTAAGCATGCACATGCATCTTTTGGTAGGCGCGGATGAAGTTTTCTGCAAAACCACAAGATGTGCATGCAAAAGGTGCTTTTTGCAGAACGCGCACGTGGATTTCTACCAAACGACGTGCTAAGCATGCCGATGCTGCTCTTTTTTAGCACCCGCGCACGGATTTGTGCGAAAACGCGTTTTAAGCATGCACATGCATCTTTTGGTAGACGCGGATGAAGTTTTCTGCAAAACCACAAGATGTGCATGCAAATGGTGCTTTTGGCAGAACGGGCACGTGGATTTCTACCAAACGACGTGCTAAGCATGCCGATTGCTGCTCTTTTTAGCACCCGCGCACGCATTTGTGCGAAAACGCGTTTTAAGCATGCACATGCATCTTTTGGTAGACGCGGATGAAGTTTTCTGCAAAACCACAAGATGTGCATGCAACTGGTGCTTTTTTGCAGAACGCGCACGTAGATTTCTACCAAACGACGTGCTAAGCTTGCCGATGCTGCTCTTTTTAGCACCCGCGCACGCTTTTGTGCGGAAAACGCGTTTTTAAGCATGCACATGCATTAAGCATGCACATGCATCTTTTGGTAGACGCGGATGAAGTTTCTGCAAAACCACAAGATGTGCATGCAAATGGTGCTTTTGGCAGAACGCGCACGTGGATTTCTACAAAACGACGTGCTAAGCATGCCGATGCTGCTCTTTTTAGCACCAGCGCACGCATTTGCGCGAAAACGCGTTTTAAGCATGCACATGCATCTTTTGGTAGACGCGGATGAAGTTTTCTGCAAAACCACAAGATGTGCATGCAAATGGTGCTTTTTGCAGAACGCGCACGTGGATTTCTACCAAACGACGTGCTAAGCATGCCGATGCTGCTCTTTTTAGCACCCGCGCACGGATTTGTGCGAAAACGCGTTTTAAGCATGCACATGCATCTTTTGGTAGACGCGGATGAAGTTTTCTGCAAAACCACAAGATGTGCATGCAAATGGTGCTTTTGGCAGAACGCGCACGTGGGATTTCTACCAAACGACGTGCTAAGCATGCCGATGCTGCTCTTTTTAGCACCCGCGCACGCATTTGTGCGAAAACGCGTTTTAAGCATGCACATGCATCTTTTGGTAGACGCGGATGAAGTTTTCTGCAAAACCACAAGATGTGCATGCAAATGGTGCTTTTTGCAGAACGCGCACGTGGATTTTCTACCAAACGACGTGCTAAGCATGCCGATGCTGCTATTTTTACCACCCGCGCACGCATTTGTGCGAAAACGCGTTTTAAGCATGCACATGCATCTTTTGGTAGACGCGGATGAAGTTTTCTGCAAAACCACAAGATGTGCATGCAAATGGTGCTTTTTGCAGAACGCGCACGTGGATTTCTACCAAACGACGTGCTAAGCATGCCGATGCTGCTATTTTTACCACCCGCGCACGCATTTGTGCGAAAACGCGTTTTAAGCATGCACATGCATATTTTGGTAGACGCGGATGAAGTTTTCTGCAAAACCACAAGATGTGCATGCAAATGGTGCTTTTGGCAGAACGCGCACGTGGATTTCTACCAAACGACGTGCTAAGCATGCCGATGCTGCTCTTTTTAGCACCCGCGCACGCATTTGTGCGAAAACGCGTTTTAAGCATGCACATGCATCTTTTGGTAGACGCGGATGAAGTTTTCTGCAAAACCACAAGATGTGCATGCAAATGGTGCTTTTTGCAGAACGCGCACGTGGATTTCTACCAAACGACGTGCTAAGCATGCCGATGCTGCTATTTTTACCACCCGCGCACGCATTTGTGCGAAACGCGTTTTAAGCATGCACATGCATCTTTTGGTAGACGCGGATGAAGTTTTCTGCAAAACCACAAGATGTGCATGCAAATGGTGCTTTTTGCAGAACGCGCACGTGGATTTCTACCAAACGATGTGCTAAGCTTGCCGATGCTGCTCTTTTTAGCACCCGCGCACGGATTTGTGCGAAAACGCGTTTTAAGCATGCACATGCATCTTTTGGTAGACGCGGATGAAGTTTTCTGCAAAACCACAAGATGTGCATGCAAATGGTGCTTTTGGCAGAACGCGCACGTGGATTTCTACCAAACGACGTGCTAAGCATGCTGATGCTGCTCTTTTTAGCACCCGCGCACGCATTTGTGCGAAAACGCGTTTTAAGCATGCACATGCATCTTTTGGTAGACGCGGATGAAGTTTTCTGCAAAACCACAAGATGTGCATGCAAATGGTGCTTTTTGCAGAACGCGCACGTGGATTTCTACCAAACGACGTGCTAAGCATGCCGATGCTGCTCTTTTTAGCACTCGCGCACGCATTTGTGCGAAAACGCGTTTTAAGCATGCACATGCATCTTTTGGTAGACGCGGATGAAGTTTTCTGCAAAACCACAAGATGTGCATGCAAATGGTGCTTTTTGCAGAACGCGCACGTGGATTTCTACCAAACGACGTGCTAAGCTTGCCGATGCTGCTCTTTTTAGCACCCGCGCACGCATTTGTGCGAAAACGCGTTTTAAGCATGCACATGCATCTTTTGGTAGACGCGGATGAAGTTTTCTGCAAAACCACAAGATGTGCATGCAAATGGTGCTTTTGGCAGAACGCGCACGTGGATTTCTACAAAACGACGTGCTAAGCATGCCGATGCTGCTATTTTTACCACCCGCGCACGCATTTGTGCGAAAACGCGTTTTAAGCATGCACATGCATCTTTTGGTAGACGCGGATGAAGTTTTCTGCAAAACCACAAGATGTGCATGCAAATGGTGCTTTTTGCAGAACGCGCACGTGGATTTCTACCAAACGACGTGCTAAGCATGCCGATGCTGCTCTTTTTAGCACCCGCGCACGCATTTGTGCGAAAACGCGTTTTAAGCATGCACATGCATCTTTTGGTAGACGCGGATGAAGTTTTCTGCAAAACCACAAGATGTGCATGCAAATGGTGCTTTTTGCAGAACGCGCACGTGGATTTCTACCAAACGATGTGCTAAGCTTGCCGATGCTGCTCTTTTTAGCACCCGCGCACGGGTTTGTGCGAAAACGCGTTTTAAGCATGCACATGCATCTTTTGGTAGACGCGGATGAAGTTTTCTGCAAAACCACAAGATGTGCATGCAAATGGTGCTTTTGGCAGAACGCGCACGTGGATTTCTACCAAACGACGTTGCTAAGCATGCCGATGCTGCTCTTTTTAGCACCCGCGCACGCATTTGTGCGAAAACGCGTTTTAAGCATGCACATGCATCTTTTGGTAGACGCGGATGAAGTTTTCTGCAAAACCACAAGATGTGCATGCAAATGGTGCTTTTTGCAGAACGCGCACGTGGATTTCTACCAAACGACGTGCTAAGCATGCCGATGCTGCTCTTTTTAGCACCCGCGCACGCATTTGTGCGAAACGCGTTTTAAGCATGCACATGCATCTTTGGTAGACGCGGATGAAGTTTTCTGCAAAACCACAAGATGTGCATGCAAATGGTGCTTTTTGCAGAACGCGCACGTGGATTTCTACCAAACGACGTGCTAAGCATGCCGATGCTGCTCTTTTTAGCACCCGCGCACGCATTTGTGCGAAAACGCGTTTTAAGCATGCATATGCATCTTTTGGTAGACGCGGATGAAGTTTTCTGCAAAACCACAAGATGTGCATGCAAATGGTGCTTTTTGCAGAACGCGCACGTGGATTTCTACCAAACGACGTGCTAAGCTTGCCGATGCTGCTCTTTTTAGCACCCGCGCACGGATTTGTGCGAAAACGCGTTTTAAGCATGCACATGCATCTTTTGGTAGACGCGGATGAAGTTTTCTGCAAAACCCACAAGATGTGCATGCAAATGGTGCTTTTGGCAGAACGCGCTCGTGGATTTCTACCAAACGACGTGCTAAGCATGCCGATGCTGCTCTTTTTAGCACCCGCGCACGCATTTGTGCGAAAACGCGTTTTAAGCATGCACATGCATATTTTGGTAGACGCGGATGAAGTTTTCTGCAAAACCACAAGATGTGCATGCAAATGGTGCTTTTGGCAGAACGCGCACGTGGATTTCTACCAAACGACGTGCTAAGCATGCCGATGCTGCTCTTTTTAGCACCCGCGCACGCATTTGTGCGAAAACGCGTTTTAAGCATGCACATGCATCTTTTGGTAGACGCGGATGAAGTTTTCTGCAAAACCACAAGATGTGCATGCAAATGGTGCTTTTGGCAGAACGCGCACGTGGATTTCTACCAAACGACGTGCTAAGCATGCCGATGCTGCTCTTTTTAGCACCGCGCACGGATTTGTGCGAAAACGCGTTTTAAGCATGCACATGCATCTTTTGGTAGACGCGGATGAAGTTTTCTGCAAAACCACAAGATGTGCATGCAAATGGTGCTTTTTGCAGAACGCGCACGTGGATTTCTACCAAACGACGTGCTAAGCATGCCGATGCTGCTCTTTTTAGCACCCGCGCACGCATTTGTGCGAAAACGCGTTTTAAGCATGCACATGCATCTTTTGGTAGACGCGGATGAAGTTTTCTGCAAAACCACAAGATGTGCATGCAAATGGTGCTTTTTGCAGAACGCGCACGTGGATTTCTACCAAACGACGTGCTAAGCATGCCGATGCTGCTCTTTTTAGCACCCGCGCACGCATTTGTGCGAAAACGCGTTTTAAGCATGCATATGCATCTTTTGGTAGACGCGGATGAAGTTTTCTGCAAAACCACAAGATGTGCATGCAAATGGTGCTTTTTGCAGAACGCGCACGTGGATTTCTACCAAACGACGTGCTAAGCTTGCCGATGCTGCTCTTTTTAGCACCCGCGCACGGATTTGTGCGAAAACGCGTTTTAAGCATGCACATGCATCTTTTGGTAGACGCGGATGAAGTTTTCTGCAAAACCACAAGATGTGCATGCAAATGGTGCTTTTGGCAGAACGCGCTCGTGGATTTCTACCAAACGACGTGCTAAGCATGCCGATGCTGCTCTTTTTAGCACCCGCGCACGCATTTGTGCGAAAACGCGTTTTAAGCATGCACATGCATATTTTGGTAGACGCGGATGAAGTTTTCTGCAAAACCACAAGATGTGCATGCAAATGGTGCTTTTGGCAGAACGCGCACGTGGATTTCTACCAAACGACGTGCTAAGCATGCCGATGCTGCTCTTTTTAGCACCCGCGCACGCATTTGTGCGAAAACGCGTTTTAAGCATGCACATGCATCTTTTGGTAGACGCGGATGAAGTTTTCTGCAAAACCACAAGATGTGCATGCAAATGGTGCTTTTTGCAGAACGCGCACGTGGATTTCTACCAAACGACGTGCTAAGCATGCCGATGCTGCTCTTTTTAGCACCCGCGCACGGATTTGTGCGAAAACGCGTTTTAAGCATGCACATGCATCTTTTGGTAGACGCGGATGAAGTTTTCTGCAAAACCACAAGATGTGCATGCAAATGGTGCTTTTGGCAGAACGCGCACGTGGATTTCTACCAAACGACGTGCTAAGCATGCCGATGCTGCTCTTTTTAGCACCCACGCACGGATTTGCGCGAAAACGCGTTTTAAGCATGCACATGCATCTTTTGGTAGACGCGGATGAAGTTTTCTGCAAAACCACAAGATGTGCATGAAAATGGTGCTTTTGGCAGAACGCGCACGTGGATTTCTACCAACCGACGTGCTAAGCATGCCGATGCTGCTCTTTTTAGCACCCGCGCACGCATTTGTGCGAAAACGCGTTTTAAGCATGCACATGCATCTTTTGGTAGACGCGGATGAAGTTTTCTGCAAAACCACAAGATGTGCATGCAAATGGTGCTTTTGGCAGAACGCGCACGTGGATTTCTACCAAACGACGTGCTAAGCATGCCGATGCTGCTCTTTTTAGCACCCACGCACGGATTTGCGCGAAAACGCGTTTTAAGCATGCACATGCATCTTTTGGTAGACGCGGATGAAGTTTTCTGCAAAACCACAAGATGTGCATGAAAATGGTGCTTTTGGCAGAACGCGCACGTGGATTTCTACCAACCGACGTGCTAAGCATGCCGATGCTGCTCTTTTTAGCACCCGCGCACGCATTTGTGCGAAAACGCGTTTTAAGCATGCACATGCATCTTTTGGTAGACGCGGATGAAGTTTTCTGCAAAACCACAAGATGTGCATGCAAATGGTGCTTTTGGCAGAACGCGCACGTGGATTTCTACCAAACGACGTGCTAAGCATGCCGATGCTGCTCTTTTTAGCACCCGCGCACGGATTTGTGCGAAAACGCGTTTTAAGCATGCACATGCATCTTTTGGTAGACGCGGATGAAGTTTTCTGCAAAACCACAAGATGAGCATGCAAATGGTGCTTTTGGCAGAACGCGCACGTGGATTTCTACCAAACGACGTGCTAAGCATGCCGATGCTGCTCTTTTTAGCACCCGCGCACGCATTTGTGCGAAAACGCGTTTTAAGCATGCACATGCATCTTTTGGTAGACGCGGATGAAGTTTTCTGCAAAACCACAAGATGTGCATGCAAATGGTGCTTTTTGCAGAACGCGCACGTGGATTTCCACCAAACGACGTGCTAAGCATGCCGATGCTACTCTTTTTAGCACCCGCGCACGCATTTGTGCGAAAACGCGTTTTAAGCATGCACATGCATCTTTTGGTAGACGCGGATGAAGTTTTCTGCAAAACCACAAGATGTGCATGCAAATGGTGCTTTTTGCAGAACGCGCACGTGGATTTCTACCAAACGACGTGCTAAGCATGCCGATGCTGCTCTTTTTAGCACCCGCGCACGGATTTGTGCGAAAACGTGTTTTAAGCATGCACATGCATCTTTTGGTAGACGCGGATGAAGTTTTCTGCAAAACCACAAGATGTGCATGCAAATGGTGCTTTTGGCAGAACGCGCACGTGGATTTCTACCAAACGACGTGCTAAGCATGCCGATGCTGCTCTTTTTAGCACCCGCGCACGCATTTGTGCGAAAACGCGTTTTAAGCATGCACATGCATCTTTTGGTAGACGCGGATGAAGTTTTCTGCAAAACCACAAGATGTGCATGCAAATGGTGCTTTTGGCAGAACGCGCACGTGGATTTCTACCAAACGACGTGCTAAGCATGCCGATGCTGCTCTTTTTAGCACCCGCGCACGGATTTGTGCGAAAACGCGTTTTAAGCATGCACATGCATCTTTTGGTAGACGCGGATGAAGTTTTCTGCAAAACCACAAGATGTCCATGCAAATGGTGCTTTTGGCAGAACGCGCACGTGGATTTCTACCAAACGACGTGCTAAGCATGCCGATGCTGCTCTTTTTAGCACCCGCGCACGCATTTGTGCGAAAACGCGTTTTAAGCATGCACATGCATCTTTTGGTAGACGCGGATGAAGTTTTCTGCAAAACCACAAGATGTGCATGCAAATGGTGCTTTTTGCAGAACGCGCACGTGGATGTCTACCAAACGACGTGCTAAGCATGCCGATGCTGCTCTTTTTAGCACCCGCGCACGGATTTGTGCGAAAACGCGTTTTAAGCATGCACATGCATCTTTTGGTAGACGCGGATGAAGTTTTCTGCAAAACCACAAGATGTGCATGCAAATGGTGCTTTTGGCAGAACGCGCACGTGGATTTCTACCAAACGACGTGCTAAGCATGCCGATGCTGCTCTTTTTAGCACCCGCGCACGCATTTGTGCGAAAACGCGTTTTAAGCATGCACATGCATCTTTTGGTAGACGCGGATGAAGTTTTCTGCAAAACCACAAGATGTGCATGCAAATGGTGCTTTTGGCAGAACGCGCACGTGGATTTCTACCAAACGACGTGCTAAGCATGCCGATGCTGCTCTTTTTAGCACCCGCGCACGGATTTGTGCGAAAACGCGTTTTAAGCATGCACATGCATCTTTTGGTAGACGCGGATGAAGTTTTCTGCAAAACCACAAGATGTGCATGCAAATGGTGCTTTTGGCAGAACGCGCACGTGGATTTCTACCAAACGACGTGCTAAGCATGCCGATGCTGCTCTTTTTAGCACCCGCGCACGGATTTGTGCGAAAACGCGTTTTAAGCATGCACATGCATCTTTTGGTAGACGCGGATGAAGTTTTCTGCAAAACCACAAGATGCGCATGCAAATGGTGCTTTTGGCAGAACGCGCACGTGGATTTCAACCAAACGACGTGCTAAGCATGCCGATGCTGCTCTTTTTAGCACCCGCGCACGCATTTGTGCGAAAACGCGTTTTAAGCATGCACATGCATCTTTTGGTAGACGCGGATGAAGTTGTCTGCAAAACCACAAGATGTGCATGCAAATGGTGCTTTTTGCAGAACGCGCACGTGGATTTCTACCAAACGACGTGTAAAGCATGCCGATGCTACTCTTTTTAGCACCCGCGCACGCATTTGTGCGAAAACGCGTTTTAAGCATGCACATGCATCTTTTGGTAGACGCGGATGAAGTTTTCTGCAAAACCACAAGATGTGCATGCAAATGGTGCTTTTTGCAGAACGCGCACGTGGATTTCTACCAAACGACGTGCGAAGCATGCCGATGCTGCTCTTTTTAGCACCCGCGCACGGATTTGTGCGAAAACGCGTTTTGAGCATGCACATGCATCTTTTGGTAGACGCGGATGAAGTTTTCTGCAAAACCACAAGATGTGCATGCAAATGGTGCTTTTGGCAGAACGCGCACGTGGATTTCTACCAAACGACGTGCTAAGCATGCCGATGCTGCTCTTTTTAGCACCCGCGCACGCATTTGTGCGAAAACGCGTTTTAAGCATGCACATGCATCTTTTGGTAGACGCGGATGAAGTTTTCTGCAAAACCACAAGATGTGCATGCAAATGGTGCTTTTGGCAGAACGCGCACGTGGATTTCTACCAAACGACGTGCTAAGCATGCCGATGCTGCTCTTTTTAGCACCCGCACACGGATTTGTGCGAAAACGCGTTTTAAGCATGCACATGCATCTTTTGGTAGACGCGGATGAAGTTTTCTGCAAAACCAACAAGATGTACATGCAAATGGTGCTTTTGGCAGAACGCGCACGTGGATTTCTACCAAACGACGTGCTAAGCATGCCGATGCTGCTCTTTTTAGCACCCGCGCACGGATTTGTGCGAAAACGCGTTTTAAGCATGCACATGCATCTTTTGGTAGACGCGGATGAAGTTTTCTGCAAAACCACAAGATGTGCATGCAAATGGTGCTTTTGGCAGAACGCGCACGTGGATTTCAACCAAACGACGTGCTAAGCATGCCGATGCTGCTCTTTTTAGCACCCGCGCACGCATTTGTGCGAAAACGCGTTTTAAGCATGCACATGCATCTTTTGGTAGACGCGGATGAAGTTTTCTGCAAAACCACAAGATGTGCACGCAAATGGTGCTTTTTTCAGAACGCGCACGTGGATTTCTACCAAACGACGTGCGAAGCATGCCGATGCTGCTCTTTTTAGCACCCGCGCACGGATTTGTGCGAAAACGCGTTTTGAGCATGCACATCCATCTTTTGGTAGACGCGGATGAAGTTTTCTGCAAAACCACAAGATGTGCATGCAAATGGTGCTTTTGGCAGAACGCGCACGTGGATTTCTACCAAACGACGTGCTAAGCATGCCGATGCTGCTCTTTTTAGCACCCGCGCACGCATTTGTGCGAAAACGCGTTTTAAGCATGCACATGCATCTTTTGGTAGACGCGGATGAAGTTTTCTGCAAAACCACAAGTTGTGCATGCAAATGGTGCTTTTGGCAGAACGCGCACGTGGATTTCTACCAAACGACGTGCTAAGCATGCCGATGCTGCTCTTTTTGGCACCCGCACACGGATTTGTGCGAAAACGCGTTTTAAGCATGCACATGCATCTTTTGGTAGACGCGGATGAAGTTTTCTGCAAAACCACAAGATGTACATGCAAATGGTGCTTTTGGCAGAACGCGCACGTGGATTTCTACCAAACGACGTGCTAAGCATGCCGATGCTGCTCTTTTTAGCACCCGCGCACGCATTTGTGCGAAAACGCTTTTTAAGCATGCACATGCATCTTTTGGTAGACGCGGATGAAGTTTTCTGCAAAACCACAAGATGTGCATGCAAATGGTGCTTTTGGCGGAACGCGCACGTGGATTTCTACCAAACGACGTGCTAAGCATGCCGATGCTGCTCTTTTTGGCACCCGCACACGGATTTGTGCGAAAACGCGTTTTAAGCATGCACATGCATCTTTTGGTAGACGCGGATGAAGTTTTCTGCAAAACCACAAGATGTACATGCAAATGGTGCTTTTGGCAGAACGCGCACGTGGATTTCTACCAAACGACGTGCTAAGCATGCCGATGCTGCTCTTTTTAGCACCCGCGCACGGATTTGTGCGAAAACGCGTTTTAAGCATGCACATGCATCTTTTGGTAGACGCGGATGAAGTTTTCTGCAAAACCACAAGATGTGCATGCAAATGGTGCTTTTGGCAGAACGCGCACGTGGATTTCTACCAAACGACGTGCTAAGCATGCCGATGCTGCTCTTTTTAGCACCCACGTACGGATTTGTGCGAAAACGCGTTTTAAGCATGCACATGCATCTTTTGGTAGACGCGGATGAAGTTTTCTGCAAAACCACAAGATGTGCATGAAAATGGTGCTTTTGGCAGAACGCGCACGTGGATTTCTACCAAACGACGTGCTAAGCATGCCGATGCTGCTCTTTTTAGCACCCGCGCACGCATTTGTGCGAAAACGCGTTTTAAGCATGCACATGCATCTTTTGGTAGACGCGGATGAAGTTTTCTACAAAACCACAAGATGTGCATGCAAATGGTGCTTTTGGCAGAACGCGCTCGTGGATTTCTACCAAACGACGTGCTAAGCATGCCGATGCTGCTCTTTTTAGCACCCGCGCACGCATTTGTGCGAAAACGCGTTATAAGCATGCACATGCATCTTTTGGTAGACGCGGATGAAGTTTTCTGCAAAACCACAAGATGTGCATGCAAATGGTGCTTTTTGCAGAACGCGCACGTGGATTTCTACCATACGACGTGCTAAGCATGCCGATGCTGCTCTTTTTAGCACCCGCGCACGGATTTGTGCGAAAACGCGTTTTAAGCATGCACATGCATCTTTTGGTAGACGCGGATGAAGTTTTCTGCAAAACCACAAGATGTGCATGCAAATGGTGCTTTTGGCAGAACGCGCACGTGGATTTCTACCAAACGACGTGCTAAGCATGCCGATGCTGCTCTTTTTAGCACCCGCGCACGCATTTGTGCGAAAACGCTTTTTAAGCATGCACATGCATCTTTTGGTAGACGCGGATGAAGTTTTCTGCAAAACCACAAGATGTGCATGCAAATGGTGCTTTTGGCGGAACGCGCACGTGGATTTCTACCAAACGACGTGCTAAGCATGCCGATGCTGCTCTTTTTAGCACCCGCGCTCGCATTTGTGCGAAAACGCGTTTTAAGCATGCGCATGCATCTTTTGGTAGACGCGGATGAAGTTTTCTGCAAAACCACAAGATGTGCATGCAAATGGTGCTTTTTGCAGAACGCGCACGTGGATTTCTACCAAACGACGTGCTAAGCATGCCGATGCTGCTATTTTTAGCACCCGCGCACGCATTTGTGCGAAAACGCGTTTTAAGCATGCGCATGCATCTTTTGGTAGACGCGGATGAAGTTTTCTGCAAAACCACAAGATGTCCATGCAAATGGTGCTTTTTGCAGAACGCGCACGTGGATTTCTACCAAACGACGTGCTAAGCATGCCGATGCTGCTCTTTTTAGCACCCGCGCACGGATTTGTGCGAAAACGCGTTTTAAGCATGCACATGCATCTTTTGGTAGACGCGGATGAAGTTTTCTGCAAAACCACAAGATGTGCATGCAAATGGTGCTTTTTGCAGAACGCGCACGTGGATTTCTACCAAACGATGTGCTAAGCTTGCCGATGCTGCTCTTTTTAGCACCCGCGCACGGATTTGTGCGAAAACGCGTTTTAAGCATGCACATGCATCTTTTGGTAGACGCGGATGAAGTTTTCTGCAAAACCACAAGATGTGCATGCAAATGGTGCTTTTGGCAGAACGCGCACGTGGATTTCTACCAAACGACGTGCTAAGCATGCCGATGCTGCTCTTTTTAGCACCCGCGCACGCATTTGTGCGAAAACGCGTTTTAAGCATGCACATGCATCTTTTGGTAGACGCGGATGAAGTTTTCTGCAAAACCACAAGATGTGCATGCAAATGGTGCTTTTTGCAGAACGCGCACGTGGATTTCTACCAAACGACGTGCTAAGCATGCCGATGCTGCTCTTTTTAGCACCCGCGCACGCATTTGTGCGAAAACGCGTTTTAAGCATGCACATGCATCTTTTGGTAGACGCGGATGAAGTTTTCTGCAAAACCACAAGATGTGCATGCAAATGGTGCTTTTTGCAGAACGCGCACGTGGATTTCTACCAAACGACGTGCTAAGCATGCCGATGCTGCTCTTTTTAGCACCCGCGCACGGATTTGTGCGAAAACGCGTTTTAAGCATGCACATGCATCTTTTGGTAGACGCGGATGAAGTTTTCTGCAAAACCACAAGATATGCATGCAAATGGTGCTTTTGGCAGAACGCGCACGTGGATTTCTACCAAACGACGTGCTAAGCATGCCGATGCTGCTCTTTTTAGCACCCGCGCACGCATTTGTGCGAAAACGCGTTTTAAGCATGCACATGCATCTTTTGGTAGACGCGGATGAAGTTTTCTGCAAAACCACAAGATGTGCATGCAAATGGTGCTTTTTGCAGAACGCGCACGTGGATTTCTACCAAACGACGTGCTAAGCATGCCGATGCTGCTATTTTTAGCACCCGCGCACGCATTTGTGCGAAAACGCGTTTTAAGCATGCACATGCATCTTTTGGTAGACGCGGATGAAGTTTTCTGCAAAACCACAAGATGTGCATGCAAATGGTGCTTTTTGCAGAACGCGCACGTGGAGTTTCTACCAAACGACGTGCTAAGCATGCCGATGCTGCTCTTTTTAGCACCCGCGCACGCATTTGGGCGAAAACGCGTTTTAAGCATGCACATGCATCTTTTGGTAGACGCGGATGAAGTTTTCTGCAAAACCACAAGATGTGCATGCAAATGGTGCTTTTTGCAGAACGCGCACGTGGATTTCTACCAAACGACGTGCTAAGCATGCCGATGCTGCTCTTTTTAGCACCCGCGCACGGATTTGCGCGAAAACGCGTTTTAAGCATGCACATGCATCTTTTGGTAGACGCGGATGAAGTTTTCTGCAAAACCACAAGATGTGCATGCAAATGGTGCTTTTGGCAGAACGCGCACGTGGATTTCTACCAAACGACGTGCTAAGCATGCCGATGCTGCTCTTTTTAGCACCCGCGCACGCATTTGTGCGAAAACGCGTTTTAAGCATGCACATGCATCTTTTGGTAGACGCGGATGAAGTTTTCTGCAAAACCACAAGATGTGCATGCAAATGGTGCTTTTTGCAGAACGCGCACGTGGATTTCTACCAAACGACGTGCTAAGCATGCCGATGCTGCTCTTTTTAGCACCCGCGCACGCATTTGTGCGAAAACGCGTTTTAAGCATGCACATGCATCTTTTGGTAGACGCGGATGAAGTTTTCTGCAAAACCACAAGATGTGCATGCAAATGGTGCTTTTGGCAGAACGCGCACGTGGATTTCTACCAAACGACGTGCTAAGCATGCCGATGCTGCTCTTTTTAGCACCCGCGCACGCATTTGTGCGAAAACGCGTTTTAAGCATGCACATGCATCTTTTGGTAGACGCGGATGAAGTTTTCTGAAAAACCACAAGATGTGCATGCAAATGGTGCTTTTGGCAGAACGCGCTCGTGGATTTCTACCAAACGACGTGCTAAGCATGCCGATGCTGCTCTTTTTAGCACCCGCGCACGCATTTGTGCGAAAACGCGTTTTAAGCATGCACATGCATCTTTTGGTAGACGCGGATGAAGTTTTCTGCAAAACCACAAGATGTGCATGCAAATGGTGCTTTTTGCAGAACGCGCACGTGGATTTCTACCAAACGACGTGCTAAGCATGCCGATGCTGCTCTTTTTAGCACCCGCGCACGGATTTGTGCGAAAACGCGTTTTAAGCATGCACATGCATCTTTTGGTAGACGCGGATGAAGTTTTCTGCAAAACCACAAGATGTGCATGCAAATGGTGCTTTTGGCAGAACGCGCACGTGGATTTCTACCAAACGACGTGCTAAGCATGCCGATGCTGCTCTTTTTAGCACCCGCGCACGCATTTGTGCGAAAACGCGTTTTAAGCATGCACATGCATCTTTTGGTAGACGCGGATGAAGTTTTCTGCAAAACCACAAGATATGCATGCAAATGGTGCTTTTGGCAGAACGCGCACGTGGATTTCTATCAAACGACGTGCTAAGCATGCCGATGCTGCTCTTTTTAGCACCCGCGCACGCATTTGTGCGAAAACGCGTTTTAAGCATGCGCATGCATCTTTTGGTAGACGCGGATGAAGTTTTCTGAAAAACCACAAGATGTGCATGCAAATGGTGCTTTTTGCAGAACGCGCACGTGGATTTCTACCAAACGACGTGCTAAGCATGCCGATGCTGCTATTTTTAGCACCCGGGCACGCATTTGTGCGAAAACGCGTTTTAAGCATGCACATGCATCTTTTGGTAGACGCGGATGAAGTTTTCTGCAAAACCACAAGATGTGCATGCAAATGGTGCTTTTTGCAGAACGCGCACGTGGATTTCTACCAAACGACGTGCTAAGCATGCCGATGCTGCTCTTTTTAGCACCCGCGCACGCATTTGTGCGAAAACGCGTTTTAAGCATGCACATGCATCTTTTGGTAGACGCGGATGAAGTTTTCTGCAAAACCACAAGATGTGCATGCAAATGGTGCTTTTTGCAGAACGCGCACGTGGATTTCTACCAAACGATGTGCTAAGCTTGCCGATGCTGCTCTTTTTAGCACCCGCGCACGGATTTGTGCGAAAACGCGTTTTAAGCATGCACATGCATCTTTTGGTAGACGCGGATGAAGTTTTCTGCAAAACCACAAGATGTGCATGCAAATGGTGCTTTTGGCAGAACGCGCACGTGGATTTCTACCAAACGACGTGCTAAGCATGCCGATGCTGCTCTTTTTAGCACCCGCGCACGCATTTGTGCGAAAACGCGTTTTAAGCATGCACATGCATCTTTTGGTAGACGCGGATGAAGTTTTCTGCAAAACCACAAGATGTGCATGCAAATCGTGCTTTTTGCAGAACGCGCACGTGGATTTCTACCAAACGACGCGCTAAGCATGCCGATGCTGCTCTTTTTAGCACCCGCGCACGGATTTGTGCGAAAACGCGTTTTAAGCATGCACATGCATCTTTTGGTAGACGCGGATGAAGTTTTCTGCAAAACCACAAGATATGCATGCAAATGGTGCTTTTGGCAGAACGCGCACGTGGATTTCTATCAAACGACGTGCTAAGCATGCCGATGCTGCTCTTTTTAGCACCCGCGCACGCATTTGTGCGAAAACGCGTTTTAAGCATGCGCATGCATCTTTTGGTAGACGCGGATGAAGTTTTCTGCAAAACCACAAGATGTGCATGCAAATGGTGCTTTTTGCAGAACGCGCACGTGGATTTCTACCAAACGACGTGCTAAGCATGCCGATGCTGCTATTTTTAGCACCCGCGCACGCATTTGTGCGAAAACGCGTTTTAAGCATGCACATGCATCTTTTGGTAGACGCGGATGAAGTTTTCTGCAAAACCACAAGATGTGCATGCAAATGCTGCTTTTTGCAGAACGCGCACGTGGATTTCTACCAAACGACGTGCTAAGCATGCCGATGCTGCTCTTTTTAGCACCCGCGCACGCATTTGTGCGAAAACGCGTTTTAAGCATGCACATGCATCTTTTGGTAGACGCGGATGAAGTTTTCTGCAAAACCACAAGATGTGCATGCAAATGGTGCTTTTTGCAGAACGCGCACGTGGATTTCTACCAAACGATGTGCTAAGCTTGCCGATGCTGCTCTTTTTAGCACCCGCGCACGGATTTGTGCGAAAACGCGTTTTAAGCATGCACATGCATCTTTTGGTAGACGCGGATGAAGTTTTCTGCAAAACCACAAGATGTGCATGCAAATGGTGCTTTTGGCAGAACGCGCACGTGGATTTCTACCAAACGACGTGCTAAGCATGCCGATGCTGCTCTTTTTAGCACCCGCGCACGCATTTGTGCGAAAACGCGTTTTAAGCATGCACATGCATCTTTTGGTAGACGCGGATGAAGTTTTCTGCAAAACCACAAGATGTGCATGGAAATGGTGCTTTTTGCAGAACGCGCACGTGGATTTCTACCAAACGACGCGCTAAGCATGCCGATGCTGCTCTTTTTAGCACCCGCGCACGGATTTGTGCGAAAACGCGTTTTAAGCATGCACATGCATCTTTTGGTAGACGCGGATGAAGTTTTCTGCAAAACCACAAGATGTGCATGCAAATGGTGCTTTTTGCAGAACGCGCACGTGGATTTCTACCAAACGACGTGCTAAGCTTGCCGATGCTGCTCTTTTTAGCACCCGCGCACGGATTTGTGCGAAAACGCGTTTTAAGCATGCACATGCATCTTTTGGTAGACGCGGATGAAGTTTTCTGCAAAACCACAAGATGTGCATGCAAATGGTGCTTTTGGCAGAACGCGCACGTGGATTTCTACCAAACGACGTGCTAAGCATGCCGATGCTGCTCTTTTTAGCACCCGCGCACGCATTTGTGCGAAAACGCGTTTTAAGCATGCACATGCATCTTTTGGTAGACGCGGATGAAGTTTTCTGCAAAACCACAAGATGTGCATGGAAATGGTGCTTTTTGCAGAACGCGCACGTGGATTTCTACCAAACGACGCGCTAAGCATGCCGATGCTGCTCTTTTTAGCACCCGCGCACGGATTTGTGCGAAAACGCGTTTTAAGCATGCACATGCATCTTTTGGTAGACGCGGATGAAGTTTTCTGCAAAACCACAAGATGTGCATGCAAATGGTGCTTTTTGCAGAACGCGCACGTGGATTTCTACCAAACGACGTGCTAAGCTTGCCGATGCTGCTCTTTTTAGCACCCGCGCACGGATTTGTGCGAAAACGCGTTTTAAGCATGCACATGCATCTTTTGGTAGACGCGGATGAAGTTTTCTGCAAAACCACAAGATGTGCATGCAAATGGTGCTTTTGGCAGAACGCGCACG
Organism: Dermacentor andersoni; assembly: GCF_023375885.2. NCBI lineage: Eukaryota > Metazoa > Arthropoda > Arachnida > Ixodida > Ixodidae > Dermacentor > Dermacentor andersoni. The sequence continues at coordinate 111,071 of NW_027314766.1, forward strand.
TGGATTTCTACCAAACGACGTGCTAAGCATGCCGATGCTGCTCTTTTTAGCACCCGCGCACGCATTTGTGCGAAAACGCGTTTTAAGCATGCACATGCATCTTTTGGTAGACGCGGATGAAGTTTTCTGCAAAACCACAAGATGTGCATGCAAATGGTGCTTTTTGCAGAACGCGCACGTGGATTTCTACCAAACGACGTGCTAAGCATGCCGATGCTGCTCTTTTTAGCACCCGCGCACGCATTGCTGCGAAAACGCGTTTTAAGCATGCACATGCATCTTTTGGTAGACGCGGATGAAGTTTTCTGCAAAACCACAAGATGTGCATGCAAATGGTGCTTTTTGCAGAACGCGCACGTGGATTTCTACCAAACGACGTGCTAAGCATGCCGATGCTGCTCTTTTTAGCACCCGCGCACGGATTTGTGCGAAAACGCGTTTTAAGCATGCACATGCATCTTTTGGTAGACGCGGATGAAGTTTTCTGCAAAACCACAAGATATGCATGCAAATGGTGCTTTTGGCAGAACGCGCACGTGGATTTCTACCAAACGACGTGCTAAGCATGCCGATGCTGCTCTTTTTAGCACCCGCGCACGCATTTGTGCGAAAACGCGTTTTAAGCATGCACATGCATCTTTTGGTAGACGCGGATGAAGTTTTCTGCAAAACCACAAGATGTGCATGCAAATGGTGCTTTTTGCAGAACGCGCACGTGGATTTCTACCAAACGACGTGCTAAGCATGCCGATGCTGCTATTTTTAGCACCCGCGCACGCATTTGTGCGAAAACGCGTTTTAAGCATGCACATGCATCTTTTGGTAGACGCGGATGAAGTTTTCTGCAAAACCACAAGATGTGCATGCAAATGGTGCTTTTGGCAGAACGCGCTCGTGGATTTCTACCAAACGACGTGCTAAGCATGCCGATGCTGCTCTTTTTAGCACCCGCGCACGCATTTGTGCGAAAACGCGTTTTAAGCATGCACATGCATCTTTTGGTAGACGCGGATGAAGTTTTCTGCAAAACCACAAGATGTGCATGCAAATGGTGCTTTTTGCAGAACGCGCACGTGGATTTCTACCAAACGACGTGCTAAGCATGCCGATGCTGCTCTTTTTAGCACCCGCGCACGGATTTGTGCGAAAACGCGTTTTAAGCATGCACATGCATCTTTTGGTAGACGCGGATGAAGTTTTCTGCAAAACCACAAGATGTGCATGCAAATGGTGCTTTTGGCAGAACGCGCACGTGGATTTCTACCAAACGACGTGCTAAGCATGCCGATGCTGCTCTTTTTAGCACCCGCGCACGCATTTGTGCGAAAACGCGTTTTAAGCATGCACATGCATCTTTTGGTAGACGCGGATGAAGTTTTCTGCAAAACCACAAGATGTGCATGCAAATGGTGCTTTTGGCAGAACGCGCACGTGGATTTCTACCAAACGACGTGCTAAGCATGCCGATGCTGCTCTTTTTAGCACCCGCGCACGCATTTGTGCGAAAACGCGTTTTAAGCATGCACATGCATCTTTTGGTAGACGCGGATGAAGTTTTCTGCAAAACCACAAGATGTGCATGCAAATGGTGCTTTTTGCAGAACGCGCACGTGGATTTCTACCAAACGACGTGCTAAGCATGCCGATGCTGCTCTTTTTAGCACCCGCGCACGCATTTGTGCGAAAACGCGTTTTAAGCATGCACATGCATCTTTTGGTAGACGCGGAAGAAGTTTTCTGCAAAACCACAAGATGTGCATGCAAATGGTGCTTTTGGCAGAACGCGCACGTGGATTTCTACCAAACGACGTGCTAAGCATGCCGATGCTGCTCTTTTTAGCACCCGCGCACGCATTTGTGCGAAAACGCGTTTTAAGCATGCACATGCATCTTTTGGTAGACGCGGATGAAGTTTTCTGAAAAACCACAAGATGTGCATGCAAATGGTGCTTTTGGCAGAACGCGCTCGTGGATTTCTACCAAACGACGTGCTAAGCATGCCGATGCTGCTCTTTTTAGCACCCGCGCACGCATTTGTGCGAAAACGCGTTTTAAGCATGCACATGCATCTTTTGGTAGACGCGGATGAAGTTTTCTGCAAAACCACAAGATGTGCATGCAAATGGTGCTTTTTGCAGAACGCGCACGTGGATTTCTACCAAACGACGTGCTAAGCATGCCGATGCTGCTCTTTTTAGCACCCGCGCACGGATTTGTGCGAAAACGCGTTTTAACCATGCACATGCATCTTTTGGTAGACGCGGATGAAGTTTTCTGCAAAACCACAAGATGTGCATGCAAATGGTGCTTTTGGCAGAACGCGCACGTGGATTTCTACCAAACGACGTGCTAAGCATGCCGATGCTGCTCTTTTTAGCACCCGCGCACGCATTTGTGCGAAAACGCGTTTTAAGCATGCACATGCATCTTTTGGTAGACGCGGATGAAGTTTTCTGCAAAACCACAAGATATGCATGCAAATGGTGCTTTTGGCAGAACGCGCACGTGGATTTCTATCAAACGACGTGCTAAGCATGCCGATGCTGCTCTTTTTAGCACCCGCGCACGCATTTGTGCGAAAACGCGTTTTAAGCATGCGCATGCATCTTTTGGTAGACGCGGATGAAGTTTTCTGCAAAACCACAAGATGTGCATGCAAATGGTGCTTTTTGCAGAACGCGCACGTGGATTTCTACCAAACGACGTGCTAAGCATGCCGATGCTGCTATTTTTAGCACCCGCGCACGCATTTGTGCGAAAACGCGTTTTAAGCATGCACATGCATCTTTTGGTAGACGCGGATGAAGTTTTCTGCAAAACCACAAGATGTGCATGCAAATGGTGCTTTTTGCAGAACGCGCACGTGGATTTCTACCAAACGACGTGCTAAGCATGCCGATGCTGCTCTTTTTAGCACCCGCGCACGCATTTGTGCGAAAACGCGTTTTAAGCATGCACATGCATCTTTTGGTAGACGCGGATGAAGTTTTCTGCAAAACCACAAGATGTGCATGCAAATGGTGCTTTTGGCAGAACGCGCACGTGGATTCCTACCAAACGACGTGCTAAGCATGCCGATGCTGCTCTTTTTAGCACCCGCGCACGCATTCGTGCGAAAACTCGTTTTAAGCATGCACATGCATCTTTTGGTAGACGCGGATGAAGTTTTCTGCAAAACCACAAGATGTGCATGCAAATAGTGCTTTTGGCAGAACGCGCACGTGGATTTCTACCAAACGACGTGCTAAGCATGCCGATGCTGCTCTTTTTAGCACCCGCGCACGGATTTGTGCGAAAACGCGTTTTAAGCATGCACATGCATCTTTTGGTAGACGCGGATGAAGTTTTCTGCAAAACCACAAGATGTGCATGCAAATGGTGCTTTTGGCAGAACGCGCACGTGGATTTCTACCAAACGACGTGCGAAGCATGCCGATGCTGCTCTTTTTAGCACCCGCGCACGGATTTGTGCGAAAACGTGTTTTAAGCATGCACATGCATCTTTTGGTAGACGCGGATGAAGTTTTCTGCAAAACCACGAGATGTGCATGCAAATGGTGCTTTTGGCAGAACGCGCACGTGGATTTCTACCAAACGACGTCCTAAGCATGCCGATGCTGCTCTTTTTAGCACCCGCGCACGCATTTGTGCGAAAACGCGTTTTAAGCATGCACATCCATCTTTTGGTAGACGCGGATGAAGTTTTCTGCAAAACCACAAGATGTGCATGCAAATGGTGCTTTTGGCAGAACGCGCACGTGGATTTCTACCAAACGACGTGCTAAGCATGCCGATGCTGCTCTTTTTAGCACCCGCGCACGGATTTGTGCGAAAACGCGTTTTAAGCTTGCACATGCATCTTTTGGTAGACGCGGATGAAGTTTTCTGCAAAACCACAAGATGTGCATGCAAATGGTGCTTTTGGCAGAACGCGCACGTGGATTTCTACCAAACGACGTGCTAAGCATGCCGATGCTGCTCTTTTTAGCACCCGCGCACGGATTTGTGCGAAAACGCGTTTTAAGCATGCACATGCATCTTTTGGTAGACGCGGATGAAGTTTTCTGCAAAACCACAAGATGTGCATGCAAATGGTGCTTTTGGCAGAACGCGCACGTGGATTTCTACCAAACGACGTGCTAAGCATGCCGATGCTGCTCTTTTTAGCACCCGCGCACGCATTTGTGCGAAAACGCGTTTTAAGCATGCACATGCATCTTTTGGTAGACGCGGATAAAGTTTTCTGCAAAACCACAAGATGTGCATGCAAATGGTGCTTTTTGCAGAACGCGCACGTGGATTTCTACCAAACGACGTGCTAAGCTTGCCGATGCTGCTCTTTTTAGCACCCGCGCACGGATTTGTGCGAAAACGCGTTTTAAGCATGCACATGCATCTTTTGGTAGACGCGGATGAAGTTTTCTGCAAAACCACAAGATGTGCATGCAAATGGTGCTTTTTGCAGAACGCGCACGTGGATTTCTACCAAACGACGTGCTAAGCTTGCCGATGCTGCTCTTTTTAGCACCCGCGCACGGATTTGTGCGAAAACGCGTTTTAAGCATGCACATGCATCTTTTGGTAGACGCGGATGAAGTTTTCTGCAAAACCACAAGATATGCATGCAAATGGTGCTTTTGGCAGAACGCGCACGTGGATTTCTACCAAACGACGTGCTAAGCATGCCGATGCTGCTCTTTTTAGCACCCGCGCACGCATTTGTGCGAAAACGCGTTTTAAGCATGCACATGCATCTTTTGGTAGACGCGGATGAAGTTTTCTGCAAAACCACAAGATGTGCATGCAAATGGTGCTTTTTGCAGAACGCGCACGTGGATTTCTACCAAACGACGTGCTAAGCATGCCGATGCTGCTATTTTTAGCACCCGCGCACGCATTTGTGCGAAAACGCGTTTTAAGCATGCACATGCATCTTTTGGTAGACGCGGATGAAGTTTTCTGCAAAACCACAAGATGTGCATGCAAATGGTGCTTTTGGCAGAACGCGCTCGTGGATTTCTACCAAACGACGTGCTAAGCATGCCGATGCTGCTCTTTTTAGCACCCGCGCACGCATTTGTGCGAAAACGCGTTTTAAGCATGCACATGCATCTTTTGGTAGACGCGGATGAAGTTTTCTGCAAAACCACAAGATGTGCATGCAAATGGTGCTTTTTGCAGAACGCGCACGTGGATTTCTACCAAACGACGTGCTAAGCATGCCGATGCTGCTCTTTTTAGCACCCGCGCACGGATTTGTGCGAAAACGCGTTTTAAGCATGCACATGCATCTTTTGGTAGACGCGGATGAAGTTTTCTGCAAAACCACAAGATGTGCATGCAAATGGTGCTTTTGGCAGAACGCGCACGTGGATTTCTACCAAACGACGTGCTAAGCATGCCGATGCTGCTCTTTTTAGCACCCGCGCACGCATTTGTGCGAAAACGCGTTTTAAGCATGCACATGCATCTTTTGGTAGACGCGGATGAAGTTTTCTGCAAAACCACAAGATGTGCATGCAAATGGTGCTTTTGGCAGAACGCGCACGTGGATTTCTACCAAACGACGTGCTAAGCATGCCGATGCTGCTCTTTTTAGCACCCGCGCACGCATTTGTGCGAAAACGCGTTTTAAGCATGCACATGCATCTTTTGGTAGACGCGGATGAAGTTTTCTGCAAAACCACAAGATGTGCATGCAAATGGTGCTTTTTGCAGAACGCGCACGTGGATTTCTACCAAACGACGTGCTAAGCTTGCCGATGCTGCTCTTTTTAGCACCCGCGCACGCATTTGTGCGAAAACGCGTTTTAAGCATGCACATGCATCTTTTGGTAGACGCGGAAGAAGTTTTCTGCAAAACCACAAGATGTGCATGCAAATGGTGCTTTTGGCAGAACGCGCACGTGGATTTCTACCAAACGACGTGCTAAGCATGCCGATGCTGCTCTTTTTAGCACCCGCGCACGCATTTGTGCGAAAACGCGTTTTAAGCATGCACATGCATCTTTTGGTAGACGCGGATGAAGTTTTCTGAAAAACCACAAGATGTGCATGCAAATGGTGCTTTTGGCAGAACGCGCTCGTGGATTTCTACCAAACGACGTGCTAAGCATGCCGATGCTGCTCTTTTTAGCACCCGCGCACGCATTTGTGCGAAAACGCGTTTTAAGCATGCACATGCATCTTTTGGTAGACGCGGATGAAGTTTTCTGCAAAACCACAAGATGTGCATGCAAATGGTGCTTTTTGCAGAACGCGCACGTGGATTTCTACCAAACGACGTGCTAAGCATGCCGATGCTGCTCTTTTTAGCACCCGCGCACGGATTTGTGCGAAAACGCGTTTTAAGCATGCACATGCATCTTTTGGTAGACGCGGATGAAGTTTTCTGCAAAACCACAAGATGTGCATGCAAATGGTGCTTTTGGCAGAACGCGCACGTGGATTTCTACCAAACGACGTGCTAAGCATGCCGATGCTGCTCTTTTTAGCACCCGCGCACGCATTTGTGCGAAAACGCGTTTTAAGCATGCACATGCATCTTTTGGTAGACGCGGATGAAGTTTTCTGCAAAACCACAAGATATGCATGCAAATGGTGCTTTTGGCAGAACGCGCACGTGGATTTCTATCAAACGACGTGCTAAGCATGCCGATGCTGCTCTTTTTAGCACCCGCGCACGCATTTGTGCGAAAACGCGTTTTAAGCATGCGCATGCATCTTTTGGTAGACGCGGATGAAGTTTTCTGCAAAACCACAAGATGTGCATGCAAATGGTGCTTTTTGCAGAACGCGCACGTGGATTTCTACCAAACGACGTGCTAAGCATGCCGATGCTGCTATTTTTAGCACCCGCGCACGCATTTGTGCGAAAACGCGTTTTAAGCATGCACATGCATCTTTTGGTAGACGCGGATGAAGTTTTCTGCAAAACCACAAGATGTGCATGCAAATGGTGCTTTTTGCAGAACGCGCACGTGGATTTCTACCAAACGACGTGCTAAGCATGCCGATGCTGCTCTTTTTAGCACCCGCGCACGCATTTGTGCGAAAACGCGTTTTAAGCATGCACATGCATCTTTTGGTAGACGCGGATGAAGTTTTCTGCAAAACCACAAGATGTGCATGCAAATGGTGCTTTTGGCAGAACGCGCACGTGGATTCCTACCAAACGACGTGCTAAGCACGCCGATGCTGCTCTTTTTAGCACCCGCGCACGCATTTGTGCGAAAACTCGTTTTAAGCATGCACATGGATCTTTTGGTAGACGCGGATGAAGTTTTCTGCAAAACCACAAGATGTGCATGCAAATGGTGCTTTTGGCAGAACGCGCACGTGGATTTCTACAAAACGACGTGCTAAGCATGCCGATGCTGCTCTTTTTAGCACCCGCGCACGGATTTGTGCGAAAACGCGTTTTAAGCATGCACATGCATCTTTTGGTAGACGCGGATGAAGTTTTCTGCAAAACCACAAGATGTGCATGCAAATGGTGCTTTTGGCAGAACGCGCACGTGGATTTCTACCAAACGACGTGCGAAGCATGCCGATGCTGCTCTTTTTAGCACCCGCGCACGGATTTGTGCGAAAACGTGTTTTAAGCATGCACATGCATCTTTTGGTAGACGCGGATGAAGTTTTCTGCAAAACCACGAGATGTGCATGCAAATGGTGCTTTTGGCAGAACGCGCACGTGGATTTCTACCAAACGACGTGCTAAGCATGCCGATGCTGCTCTTTTTAGCACCCGCGCACGCATTTGTGCGAAAACGCGTTTTAAGCATGCACATGCATCTTTTGGTAGACGCGGATGAAGTTTTCTGCAAAACCACAAGATGTGCATGCAAATGGTGCTTTTGGCAGAACGCGCACGTTGATTTCTACCAAACGACGTGCTAAGCATGCCGATGCTGCTCTTTTTAGCACCCGCGCACGGATTTGTGCGAAAACGCGTTTTAAGCTTGCACATGCATCTTTTGGTAGACGCGGATGAAGTTTTCTGCAAAACCACAAGATGTGCATGCAAATGGTGCTTTTGGCAGAACGCGCACGTGGATTTCTACCAAACGACGTGCTAAGCATGCCGATGCTGCTCTTTTTAGCACCCGCGCACGGATTTGTGCGAAAACGCGTTTTAAGCATGCACATGCATCTTTTGGTAGACGCGGATGAAGTTTTCTGCAAAACCACAAGATGTGCATGCAAATGGTGCTTTTGGCAGAACGCGCACGTGGATTTCTACCAAACGACGTGCTAAGCATGCCGATGCTGCTCTTTTTAGCACCCGCGCACGCATTTGTGCGAAAACACGTTTTAAGCATGCACATGCATCTTTTGGTAGACGCGGATGAAGTTTTCTGCAAAACCACAAGATGTGCATGCAAATGGTGCTTTTTGCAGAACGCGCACGTGGATTTCTACCAAACGACGTGCTAAGCTTGCCGATGCTGCTCTTTTTAGCACCCGCGCACGGATTTGTGCGAAAACGCGTTTTAAGCATGCACATGCATCTTTTGGTAGACGCGGATGAAGTTTTCTGCAAAACCACAAGATGTGCATGCAAATGGTGCTTTTTGCAGAACGCGCACGTGGATTTCTACCAAACGACGTGCTAAGCTTGCCGATGCTGCTCTTTTTAGCACCCGCGCACGGATTTGTGCGAAAACGCGTTTTAAGCATGCACATGCATCTTTTGGTAGACGCGGATGAAGTTTTCTGCAAAACCACAAGATGTGCATGCAAATGGTGCTTTTGGCAGAACGCGCTCGTGGATTTCTACCAAACGACGTGCTAAGCATGCCGATGCTGCTCTTTTTAGCACCCGCGCACGCATTTGTGCGAAAACGCGTTTTAAGCATGCACATGCATCTTTTGGTAGACGCGGATGAAGTTTTCTGCAAAACCACAAGATGTGCATGCAAATGGTGCTTTTTGCAGAACGCGCACGTGGATTTCTACCAAACGACGTGCTAAGCATGCCGATGCTGCTCTTTTTAGCACCCGCGCACGGATTTGTGCGAAAACGCGTTTTAAGCATGCACATGCATCTTTTGGTAGACGCGGATGAAGTTTTCTGCAAAACCACAAGATGTGCATGCAAATGGTGCTTTTGGCAGAACGCGCACGTGGATTTCTACCAAACGACGTGCTAAGCATGCCGATGCTGCTCTTTTTAGCACCCGCGCACGCATTTGTGCGAAAACGCGTTTTAAGCATGCACATGCATCTTTTGGTAGACGCGGATGAAGTTTTCTGCAAAACCACAAGATGTGCATGCAAATGGTGCTTTTGGCAGAACGCGCACGTGGATTTCTACCAAACGACGTGCTAAGCATGCCGATGCTGCTCTTTTTAGCACCCGCGCACGCATTTGCGCGAAAACGCGTTTTAAGCATGCACATGCATCTTTTGGTAGACGCGGATGAAGTTTTCTGCAAAACCACAAGATGTGCATGCAAATGGTGCTTTTTGCAGAACGCGCACGTGGATTTCTACCAAACGACGTGCTAAGCATGCCGATGCTGCTCTTTTTAGCACCCGCGCACGCATTTGTGCGAAAACGCGTTTTAAGCATGCACATGCATCTTTTGGTAGACGCGGAAGAAGTTTTCTGCAAAACCACAAGATGTGCATGCAAATGGTGCTTTTGGCAGAACGCGCACGTGGATTTCTACCAAACGACGTGCTAAGCATGCCGATGCTGCTCTTTTTAGCACCCGCGCACGCATTTGTGCGAAAACGCGTTTTAAGCATGCACATGCATCTTTTGGTAGACGCGGATGAAGTTTTCTGAAAAACCACAAGATGTGCATGCAAATGGTGCTTTTGGCAGAACGCGCTCGTGGATTTCTACCAAACGACGTGCTAAGCATGCCGATGCTGCTCTTTTTAGCACCCGCGCACGCATTTGTGCGAAAACGCGTTTTAAGCATGCACATGCATCTTTTGGTAGACGCGGATGAAGTTTTCTGCAAAACCACAAGATGTGCATGCAAATGGTGCTTTTTACAGAACGCGCACGTGGATTTGTACCAAACGACGTGCTAAGCATGCCGATGCTGCTCTTTTTAGCACCCGCGCACGGATTTGTGCGAAAACGCGTTTTAAGCATGCACATGCATCTTTTGGTAGACGCGGATGAAGTTTTCTGCAAAACCACAAGATGTGCATGCAAATGGTGCTTTTGGCAGAACGCGCACGTGGATTTCTACCAAACGACGTGCTAAGCATGCCGATGCTGCTCTTTTTAGCACCCGCGCACGCATTTGTGCGAAAACGCGTTTTAAGCATGCACATGCATCTTTTGGTAGACGCGGATGAAGTTTTCTGCACAACCACAAGATATGCATGCAAATGGTGCTTTTGGCAGAACGCGCACGTGGATTTCTATCAAACGACGTGCTAAGCATGCCGATGCTGCTCTTTTTAGCACCCGCGCACGCATTTGTGCGAAAACGCGTTTTAAGCATGCGCATGCATCTTTTGGTAGACGCGGATGAAGTTTTCTGCAAAACCACAAGATGTGCATGCAAATGGTGCTTTTTGCAGAACGCGCACGTGGATTTCTACCAAACGACGTGCTAAGCATGCCGATGCTGCTATTTTTAGCACCCGCGCACGCATTTGTGCGAAAACGCGTTTTAAGCATGCACATGCATCTTTTGGTACACGCGGATGAAGTTTTCTGCAAAACCACAAGATGTGCATGCAAATGGTGCTTTTTGCAGAACGCGCACGTGGATTTCTACCAAACGACGTGCTAAGCATGCCGATGCTGCTCTTTTTAGCACCCGCGCACGCATTTGTGCGAAAACGCGTTTTAAGCATGCACATGCATCTTTTGGTAGACGCGGATGAAGTTTTCTGCAAAACCACAAGATGTGCATGCAAATGGTGCTTTTGGCAGAACGCGCACGTGGATTCCTACCAAACGACGTGCTAAGCATGCCGATGCTGCTCTTTTTAGCACCCGCGCACGCATTTGTGCGAAAACTCGTTTTAAGCATGCACATGCATCTTTTGGTAGACGCGGATGAAGTTTTCTGCAAAACCACAAGATGTGCATGCAAATGGTGCTTTTGGCAGAACGCGCACGTGGATTTCTACCAAACGACGTGCTAAGCATGCCGATGCTGCTCTTTTTAGCACCGGCGCACGGATTTGTGCGAAAACGCGTTTTAAGCATGCACATGCATCTTTTGGTAGACGCGGATGAAGTTTTCTGCAAAACCACAAGATGTGCATGCAAATGGTGCTTTTGGCAGAACGCGCACGTGGATTTCTACCAAACGACGTGCGAAGCATGCCGATGCTGCTCTTTTTAGCACCCGCGCACGGATTTGTGCGAAAACGTGTTTTAAGCATGCACATGCATCTTTTGGTAGACGCGGATGAAGTTTTCTGCAAAACCACGAGATGTGCATGCAAATGGTGCTTTTGGCAGAACGCGCACGTGGATTTCTACCAAACGACGTGCTAAGCATGCCGATGCTGCTCTTTTTAGCACCCGCGCACGCATTTGTGCGAAAACGCGTTTTAAGCATGCACATGCATCTTTTGGTAGACGCGGATGAAGTTTTCTGCAAAACCACAAGATGTGCATGCAAATGGTACTTTTGGCAGAACGCGCACGTGGATTTCTACCAAACGACGTGCTAAGCATGCCGATGCTGCTCTTTTTAGCACCCGCGCACGGATTTGTGCGAAAACGCGTTTTAAGCTTGCACATGCATCTTTTGGTAGACGCGGATGAAGTTTTCTGCAAAACCACAAGATGTGCATGCAAATGGTGCTTTTGGCAGAACGCGCACGTGGATTTCTACCAAACGACGTGCTAAGCATGCCGATGCTGCTCTTTTTAGCACGCGCGCACGGATTTGTGCGAAAACGCGTTTTAAGCATGCACATGCATCTTTTGGTAGACGCGGATGAAGTTTTCTGCAAAACCACAAGATGTGCATGCAAATGGTGCTTTTGGCAGAACGCGCACGTGGATTTCTACCAAACGACGTGCTAAGCATGCCGATGCTGCTCTTTTAGCACCCGCGCACGCATTTGTGCGAAAACACGTTTTAAGCATGCACATGCATCTTTTGGTAGACGCGGATGAAGTTTTCTGCAAAACCACAAGATGTGCATGCAAATGGTGCTTTTTGCAGAACGCGCACGTGGATTTCTACCAAACGACGTGCTAAGCTTGCCGATGCTGCTCTTTTTAGCACCCGCGCACGGATTTGTGCGAAAACGCGTTTTAAGCATGCACATGCATCTTTTGGTAGACGCGGATGAAGTTTTCTGCAAAACCACAAGATGTGCATGCAAATGGTGCTTTTTGCAGAACGCGCACGTGGATTTCTACCAAACGACGTGCTAAGCTTGCCGATGCTGCTCTTTTTAGCACCCGCGCACGGATATGTGCGAAAACGCGTTTTAAGCATGCACATGCATCTTTTGGTAGACGCGGATGAAGTTTTCTGCAAAACCACAAGATGTGCATGCAAATGGTGCTTTTGGCAGAACGCGCTCGTGGATTTCTACCAAACGACGTGCTAAGCATGCCGATGCTGCTCTTTTTAGCACCCGCGCACGCATTTGTGCGAAAACGCGTTTTAAGCATGCACATGCATCTTTTGGTAGACGCGGATGAAGTTTTCTGCAAAACCACAAGATGTGCATGCAAATGGTGCTTTTTGCAGAACGCGCACGTGGATTTCTACCAAACGACGTGCTAAGCATGCCGATGCTGCTCTTTTTAGAACCCGCGCACGCATTTGTGCGAAAACGCGTTTTAAGCATGCACATGCATCTTTTGGTAGACGCGGATGAAGTTTTCTGCAAAACCACAAGATGTGCATGCAAATGGTGCTTTTGGCAGAACGCGCACGTGGATTTCTACCAAACGACGTGCTAAGCATGCCGATGCTGCTCTTTTTAGCACCCGCGCACGGATTTGTGCAAAAACGCGTTTTAGGCATGCACATGCATCTTTTGGTAGACGCGGATGAAGTTTTCTGCAAAACCACAATATGTGCATGCAAATGGTGCTTTTGGCAGAACGCGCACGTGGATTTCTACCAAACGACGTGCTAAGCATGCCGATGCTGCTCTTTTTAGCACCCGCGCACGCATTTGTGCGAAAACGCGTTTTAAGCATGCACATGCATCTTTTGGTAGACGCGGATGAAGTTTTCTGCAAAACCACAAGATGTGCGTGCAAATGGTGCTTTTGGCAGAACGCGCACGTGGATTTCTACCAAACGACGTGCTAAGCATGCCGATGCTGCTCTTTTTAGCACCCGCGCACGGATTTGTGCGAAAACGCGTTTTAAGCATGCACATGCATCTTTTGGTAGACGCGGATGAAGTTTTCTGCAAAACCACAAGATGTGCATGCAAATGGTGCTTTTGGCAGAACGCGCACGTGGATTTCTACCAAACGACGTGCTAAGCAAGCCGATGCTGCTCATTTTAGCACCCGCGCACGCATTTGTGCGAAAACGCGTTTTAAGCATGCACATGCATCTTTTGGTAGACGCGGATGAAGTTTTCTGCAAAACCACAAGATGTGCATGCAAATGGTGCTTTTTGCAGAACGCGCACGTGGATTTCTACCAGACGACGTGCTAAGCATGCCGATGCTGCTCTTTTTAGCACTCGCGCACGCATTTGTGCGAAAACGCGTTTTAAGCATGCACATGCATCTTTTGGTAGACGCGGATGAAGTTTTCTGCAAAACCACAAGATGTGCATGCAAATGGTGCTTTTGGCAGAACGCGCACGTGGATTTCTACCAAACGACGTGCTAAGCATGCCGATGCTGCTCTTTTTAGCACCCGCGCACGGATTTGTGCGAAAACGCGTTTTAAGCATGCACATGCATCTTTTGGTAGACGCGGATGAAGTTTTCTGCAAAACCAAAAGATGTGCATGCAAATGGTGCTTTTGGCAGAACGCGCACGTGCATTTCTACCAAACGACGTGCTAAGCATGCCGATGCTGCTCTTTTTAGCACCCGCGCACGCATTTGTGCGAAAACGCGTTTTAAGCATGCACATGCATCTTTTGGTAGGCGCGGATGAAGTTTTCTGCAAAACCACAAGATGTGCATGCAAAAGGTGCTTTTTGCAGAACGCGCACGTGGATTTCTACCAAACGACGTGCTAAGCATGCCGATGCTGCTCTTTTTAGCACCCGCGCACGGATTTGTGCGAAAACGCGTTTTAAGCATGCACATGCATCTTTTGGTAGACGCGGATGAAGTTTTCTGCAAAACCACAAGATGTGCACGCAAATGGTGCTTTTGGCAGAACGCGCACGTGGATTTCTACCAAACGACGTGCTAAGCATGCCGATGCTGCTCTTTTTAGCACCCGCGCACGGATTTGTGCGAAAACGCGTTTTAAGCATGCACATGCATCTTTTGGTAGACGCGGATGAAGTTTTCTGCAAAACCACAAGATGCGCACGCAAATGGTGCTTTTGGCAGAACGCGCACGTGGATTTCTACCAAACGACGTGCGAAGCATGCCGATGCTGCCCTTTTTAGCACCCGCGCACGGATTTGTGCGAAAACGCGTTTTAAGCATGCACATGCATCTTTTGGTAGACGCGGATGAAGTTTTCTGCAAAACCACAAGATGTGCATGCAAATGGTGCTTTTTGCAGAACGCGCACGTGGATTTCTACCAAACGACGTGCTAAGCATGCCGATGCTGCTCTTTGCTCTTTTTAGCACCCGCGCACGCATTTGTGCGAAAACGCGTTTTAAGCATGCACACGCATCTTTTGGTATACGCGGATGAAGTTTTCTGCAAAACCACAAGATGTGCATGCAAATGGTGCTTTTGGCAGAACGCGCACGTGGATTTCTACCAAACGACGTGCTAAGCATGCCGATGCTGCTCTTTTTAGCACCCGCGCACGGATTTGTGCGAAAACGCGTTTTAAGCATGCACATGCATCTTTTGGTAGACGCGGATGAAGTTTTCTGCAAAACCACAAGATGTGCATGCAAATGGTGCTTTTGGCAGAACGCGCACGTGGATTTCTACCAAACGACGTGCTAAGCATGCCGATGCTGCTCTTTTTAGCACCCGCGCACGGATTTGTGCAAAAACGCGTTTTAGGCATGCACATGCATCTTTTGGTAGACGCGGATGAAGTTTTCTGCAAAACCACAATATGTGCATGCAAATGGTGCTTTTGGCAGAACGCGCACGTGGATTTCTACCAAACGACGTGCTAAGCATGCCGATGCTGCTCTTTTTAGCACCCGCGCACGCATTTGTGCGAAAACGCGTTTTAAGCATGCACATGCATCTTTTGGTAGACGCGGATGAAGTTTTCTGCAAAACCACAAGATGTGCATGCAAATGGTGCTTTTTGCAGAACGCGCACGTGGATTTCTACCAGACGACGTGCTAAGCATGCCGATGCTGCTCTTTTTAGCACTCGCGCACGCATTTGTGCGAAAACGCGTTTTAAGCATGCACATGCATCTTTTGGTAGACGCGGATGAAGTTTTCTGCAAAACCACAAGATGTGCATGCAAATGGTGCTTTTGGCAGAACGCGCACGTTGATTTCTACCAAACGACGTGCTAAGCATGCCGATGCTGCTCTTTTTAGCACCCGCGCACGGATTTGTGCGAAAACGCGTTTTAAGCTTGCACATGCATCTTTTGGTAGACGCGGATGAAGTTTTCTGCAAAACCACAAGATGTGCATGCAAATGGTGCTTTTGGCAGAACGCGCACGTGGATTTCTACCAAACGACGTGCTAAGCATGCCGATGCTGCTCTTTTTAGCACCCGCGCACGGATTTGTGCGAAAACGCGTTTTAAGCATGCACATGCATCTTTTGGTAGACGCGGATGAAGTTTTCTGCAAAACCACAAGATGTGCATGCAAATGGTGCTTTTGGCAGAACGCGCACGTGGATTTCTACCAAACGACGTGCTAAGCATGCCGATGCTGCTCTTTTTAGCACCCGCGCACGCATTTGTGCGAAAACACGTTTTAAGCATGCACATGCATCTTTTGGTAGACGCGGATGAAGTTTTCTGCAAAACCACAAGATGTGCATGCAAATGGTGCTTTTTGCAGAACGCGCACGTGGATTTCTACCAAACGACGTGCTAAGCTTGCCGATGCTGCTCTTTTTAGCACCCGCGCACGGATTTGTGCGAAAACGCGTTTTAAGCATGCACATGCATCTTTTGGTAGACGCGGATGAAGTTTTCTGCAAAACCACAAGATGTGCATGCAAATGGTGCTTTTTGCAGAACGCGCACGTGGATTTCTACCAAACGACGTGCTAAGCTTGCCGATGCTGCTCTTTTTAGCACCCGCGCACGGATTTGTGCGAAAACGCGTTTTAAGCATGCACATGCATCTTTTGGTAGACGCGGATGAAGTTTTCTGCAAAACCA
Organism: Dermacentor andersoni; assembly: GCF_023375885.2. NCBI lineage: Eukaryota > Metazoa > Arthropoda > Arachnida > Ixodida > Ixodidae > Dermacentor > Dermacentor andersoni. The sequence goes on from NW_027314766.1 coordinate 127,503, forward strand.
CAAGATGTGCATGCAAATGGTGCTTTTGGCAGAACGCGCTCGTGGATTTCTACCAAACGACGTGCTAAGCATGCCGATGCTGCTCTTTTTAGCACCCGCGCACGCATTTGTGCGAAAACGCGTTTTAAGCATGCACATGCATCTTTTGGTAGACGCGGATGAAGTTTTCTGCAAAACCACAAGATGTGCATGCAAATGGTGCTTTTTGCAGAACGCGCACGTGGATTTCTACCAAACGACGTGCTAAGCATGCCGATGCTGCTCTTTTTAGCACCCGCGCACGGATTTGTGCGAAAACGCGTTTTAAGCATGCACATGCATCTTTTGGTAGACGCGGATGAAGTTTTCTGCAAAACCACAAGATGTGCATGCAAATGGTGCTTTTGGCAGAACGCGCACGTGGATTTCTACCAAACGACGTGCTAAGCATGCCGATGCTGCTCTTTTTAGCACCCGCGCACGCATTTGTGCGAAAACGCGTTTTAAGCATGCACATGCATCTTTTGGTAGACGCGGATGAAGTTTTCTGCAAAACCACAAGATGTGCATGCAAATGGTGCTTTTGGCAGAACGCGCACGTGGATTTCTACCAAACGACGTGCTAAGCATGCCGATGCTGCTCTTTTTAGCACCCGCGCACGCATTTGCGCGAAAACGCGTTTTAAGCATGCACATGCATCTTTTGGTAGACGCGGATGAAGTTTTCTGCAAAACCACAAGATGTGCATGCAAATGGTGCTTTTTGCAGAACGCGCACGTGGATTTCTACCAAACGACGTGCTAAGCATGCCGATGCTGCTCTTTTTAGCACCCGCGCACGCATTTGTGCGAAAACGCGTTTTAAGCATGCACATGCATCTTTTGGTAGACGCGGAAGAAGTTTTCTGCAAAACCACAAGATGTGCATGCAAATGGTGCTTTTGGCAGAACGCGCACGTGGATTTCTACCAAACGACGTGCTAAGCATGCCGATGCTGCTCTTTTTAGCACCCGCGCACGCATTTGTGCGAAAACGCGTTTTAAGCATGCACATGCATCTTTTGGTAGACGCGGATGAAGTTTTCTGAAAAACCACAAGATGTGCATGCAAATGGTGCTTTTGGCAGAACGCGCTCGTGGATTTCTACCAAACGACGTGCTAAGCATGCCGATGCTGCTCTTTTTAGCACCCGCGCACGCATTTGTGCGAAAACGCGTTTTAAGCATGCACATGCATCTTTTGGTAGACGCGGATGAAGTTTTCTGCAAAACCACAAGATGTGCATGCAAATGGTGCTTTTTACAGAACGCGCACGTGGATTTGTACCAAACGACGTGCTAAGCATGCCGATGCTGCTCTTTTTAGCACCCGCGCACGGATTTGTGCGAAAACGCGTTTTAAGCATGCACATGCATCTTTTGGTAGACGCGGATGAAGTTTTCTGCAAAACCACAAGATGTGCATGCAAATGGTGCTTTTGGCAGAACGCGCACGTGGATTTCTACCAAACGACGTGCTAAGCATGCCGATGCTGCTCTTTTTAGCACCCGCGCACGCATTTGTGCGAAAACGCGTTTTAAGCATGCACATGCATCTTTTGGTAGACGCGGATGAAGTTTTCTGCACAACCACAAGATATGCATGCAAATGGTGCTTTTGGCAGAACGCGCACGTGGATTTCTATCAAACGACGTGCTAAGCATGCCGATGCTGCTCTTTTTAGCACCCGCGCACGCATTTGTGCGAAAACGCGTTTTAAGCATGCGCATGCATCTTTTGGTAGACGCGGATGAAGTTTTCTGCAAAACCACAAGATGTGCATGCAAATGGTGCTTTTTGCAGAACGCGCACGTGGATTTCTACCAAACGACGTGCTAAGCATGCCGATGCTGCTATTTTTAGCACCCGCGCACGCATTTGTGCGAAAACGCGTTTTAAGCATGCACATGCATCTTTTGGTACACGCGGATGAAGTTTTCTGCAAAACCACAAGATGTGCATGCAAATGGTGCTTTTTGCAGAACGCGCACGTGGATTTCTACCAAACGACGTGCTAAGCATGCCGATGCTGCTCTTTTTAGCACCCGCGCACGCATTTGTGCGAAAACGCGTTTTAAGCATGCACATGCATCTTTTGGTAGACGCGGATGAAGTTTTCTGCAAAACCACAAGATGTGCATGCAAATGGTGCTTTTGGCAGAACGCGCACGTGGATTCCTACCAAACGACGTGCTAAGCATGCCGATGCTGCTCTTTTTAGCACCCGCGCACGCATTTGTGCGAAAACTCGTTTTAAGCATGCACATGCATCTTTTGGTAGACGCGGATGAAGTTTTCTGCAAAACCACAAGATGTGCATGCAAATGGTGCTTTTGGCAGAACGCGCACGTGGATTTCTACCAAACGACGTGCTAAGCATGCCGATGCTGCTCTTTTTAGCACCGGCGCACGGATTTGTGCGAAAACGCGTTTTAAGCATGCACATGCATCTTTTGGTAGACGCGGATGAAGTTTTCTGCAAAACCACAAGATGTGCATGCAAATGGTGCTTTTGGCAGAACGCGCACGTGGATTTCTACCAAACGACGTGCGAAGCATGCCGATGCTGCTCTTTTTAGCACCCGCGCACGGATTTGTGCGAAAACGTGTTTTAAGCATGCACATGCATCTTTTGGTAGACGCGGATGAAGTTTTCTGCAAAACCACGAGATGTGCATGCAAATGGTGCTTTTGGCAGAACGCGCACGTGGATTTCTACCAAACGACGTGCTAAGCATGCCGATGCTGCTCTTTTTAGCACCCGCGCACGCATTTGTGCGAAAACGCGTTTTAAGCATGCACATGCATCTTTTGGTAGACACGGATGAAGTTTTCTGCAAAACCACAAGATGTGCATGCAAATGGTACTTTTGGCAGAACGCGCACGTGGATTTCTACCAAACGACGTGCTAAGCATGCCGATGCTGCTCTTTTTAGCACCCGCGCACGGATTTGTGCGAAAACGCGTTTTAAGCTTGCACATGCATCTTTTGGTAGACGCGGATGAAGTTTTCTGCAAAACCACAAGATGTGCATGCAAATGGTGCTTTTGGCAGAACGCGCACGTGGATTTCTACCAAACGACGTGCTAAGCATGCCGATGCTGCTCTTTTTAGCACGCGCGCACGGATTTGTGCGAAAACGCGTTTTAAGCATGCACATGCATCTTTTGGTAGACGCGGATGAAGTTTTCTGCAAAACCACAAGATGTGCATGCAAATGGTGCTTTTGGCAGAACGCGCACGTGGATTTCTACCAAACGACGTGCTAAGCATGCCGATGCTGCTCTTTTAGCACCCGCGCACGCATTTGTGCGAAAACACGTTTTAAGCATGCACATGCATCTTTTGGTAGACGCGGATGAAGTTTTCTGCAAAACCACAAGATGTGCATGCAAATGGTGCTTTTTGCAGAACGCGCACGTGGATTTCTACCAAACGACGTGCTAAGCTTGCCGATGCTGCTCTTTTTAGCACCCGCGCACGGATTTGTGCGAAAACGCGTTTTAAGCATGCACATGCATCTTTTGGTAGACGCGGATGAAGTTTTCTGCAAAACCACAAGATGTGCATGCAAATGGTGCTTTTTGCAGAACGCGCACGTGGATTTCTACCAAACGACGTGCTAAGCTTGCCGATGCTGCTCTTTTTAGCACCCGCGCACGGATATGTGCGAAAACGCGTTTTAAGCATGCACATGCATCTTTTGGTAGACGCGGATGAAGTTTTCTGCAAAACCACAAGATGTGCATGCAAATGGTGCTTTTGGCAGAACGCGCTCGTGGATTTCTACCAAACGACGTGCTAAGCATGCCGATGCTGCTCTTTTTAGCACCCGCGCACGCATTTGTGCGAAAACGCGTTTTAAGCATGCACATGCATCTTTTGGTAGACGCGGATGAAGTTTTCTGCAAAACCACAAGATGTGCATGCAAATGGTGCTTTTTGCAGAACGCGCACGTGGATTTCTACCAAACGACGTGCTAAGCATGCCGATGCTGCTCTTTTTAGAACCCGCGCACGCATTTGTGCGAAAACGCGTTTTAAGCATGCACATGCATCTTTTGGTAGACGCGGATGAAGTTTTCTGCAAAACCACAAGATGTGCATGCAAATGGTGCTTTTGGCAGAACGCGCACGTGGATTTCTACCAAACGACGTGCTAAGCATGCCGATGCTGCTCTTTTTAGCACCCGCGCACGGATTTGTGCAAAAACGCGTTTTAGGCATGCACATGCATCTTTTGGTAGACGCGGATGAAGTTTTCTGCAAAACCACAATATGTGCATGCAAATGGTGCTTTTGGCAGAACGCGCACGTGGATTTCTACCAAACGACGTGCTAAGCATGCCGATGCTGCTCTTTTTAGCACCCGCGCACGCATTTGTGCGAAAACGCGTTTTAAGCATGCACATGCATCTTTTGGTAGACGCGGATGAAGTTTTCTGCAAAACCACAAGATGTGCGTGCAAATGGTGCTTTTGGCAGAACGCGCACGTGGATTTCTACCAAACGACGTGCTAAGCATGCCGATGCTGCTCTTTTTAGCACCCGCGCACGGATTTGTGCGAAAACGCGTTTTAAGCATGCACATGCATCTTTTGGTAGACGCGGATGAAGTTTTCTGCAAAACCACAAGATGTGCATGCAAATGGTGCTTTTGGCAGAACGCGCACGTGGATTTCTACCAAACGACGTGCTAAGCAAGCCGATGCTGCTCATTTTAGCACCCGCGCACGCATTTGTGCGAAAACGCGTTTTAAGCATGCACATGCATCTTTTGGTAGACGCGGATGAAGTTTTCTGCAAAACCACAAGATGTGCATGCAAATGGTGCTTTTTGCAGAACGCGCACGTGGATTTCTACCAGACGACGTGCTAAGCATGCCGATGCTGCTCTTTTTAGCACTCGCGCACGCATTTGTGCGAAAACGCGTTTTAAGCATGCACATGCATCTTTTGGTAGACGCGGATGAAGTTTTCTGCAAAACCACAAGATGTGCATGCAAATGGTGCTTTTGGCAGAACGCGCACGTGGATTTCTACCAAACGACGTGCTAAGCATGCCGATGCTGCTCTTTTTAGCACCCGCGCACGGATTTGTGCGAAAACGCGTTTTAAGCATGCACATGCATCTTTTGGTAGACGCGGATGAAGTTTTCTGCAAAACCAAAAGATGTGCATGCAAATGGTGCTTTTGGCAGAACGCGCACGTGCATTTCTACCAAACGACGTGCTAAGCATGCCGATGCTGCTCTTTTTAGCACCCGCGCACGCATTTGTGCGAAAACGCGTTTTAAGCATGCACATGCATCTTTTGGTAGGCGCGGATGAAGTTTTCTGCAAAACCACAAGATGTGCATGCAAAAGGTGCTTTTTGCAGAACGCGCACGTGGATTTCTACCAAACGACGTGCTAAGCATGCCGATGCTGCTCTTTTTAGCACCCGCGCACGGATTTGTGCGAAAACGCGTTTTAAGCATGCACATGCATCTTTTGGTAGACGCGGATGAAGTTTTCTGCAAAACCACAAGATGTGCACGCAAATGGTGCTTTTGGCAGAACGCGCACGTGGATTTCTACCAAACGACGTGCTAAGCATGCCGATGCTGCTCTTTTTAGCACCCGCGCACGGATTTGTGCGAAAACGCGTTTTAAGCATGCACATGCATCTTTTGGTAGACGCGGATGAAGTTTTCTGCAAAACCACAAGATGCGCACGCAAATGGTGCTTTTGGCAGAACGCGCACGTGGATTTCTACCAAACGACGTGCGAAGCATGCCGATGCTGCCCTTTTTAGCACCCGCGCACGGATTTGTGCGAAAACGCGTTTTAAGCATGCACATGCATCTTTTGGTAGACGCGGATGAAGTTTTCTGCAAAACCACAAGATGTGCATGCAAATGGTGCTTTTTGCAGAACGCGCACGTGGATTTCTACCAAACGACGTGCTAAGCATGCCGATGCTGCTCTTTGCTCTTTTTAGCACCCGCGCACGCATTTGTGCGAAAACGCGTTTTAAGCATGCACACGCATCTTTTGGTATACGCGGATGAAGTTTTCTGCAAAACCACAAGATGTGCATGCAAATGGTGCTTTTGGCAGAACGCGCACGTGGATTTCTACCAAACGACGTGCTAAGCATGCCGATGCTGCTCTTTTTAGCACCCGCGCACGGATTTGTGCGAAAACGCGTTTTAAGCATGCACATGCATCTTTTGGTAGACGCGGATGAAGTTTTCTGCAAAACCACAAGATGTGCATGCAAATGGTGCTTTTGGCAGAACGCGCACGTGGATTTCTACCAAACGACGTGCTAAGCATGCCGATGCTGCTCTTTTTAGCACCCGCGCACGGATTTGTGCAAAAACGCGTTTTAGGCATGCACATGCATCTTTTGGTAGACGCGGATGAAGTTTTCTGCAAAACCACAATATGTGCATGCAAATGGTGCTTTTGGCAGAACGCGCACGTGGATTTCTACCAAACGACGTGCTAAGCATGCCGATGCTGCTCTTTTTAGCACCCGCGCACGCATTTGTGCGAAAACGCGTTTTAAGCATGCACATGCATCTTTTGGTAGACGCGGATGAAGTTTTCTGCAAAACCACAAGATGTGCATGCAAATGGTGCTTTTTGCAGAACGCGCACGTGGATTTCTACCAGACGACGTGCTAAGCATGCCGATGCTGCTCTTTTTAGCACTCGCGCACGCATTTGTGCGAAAACGCGTTTTAAGCATGCACATGCATCTTTTGGTAGACGCGGATGAAGTTTTCTGCAAAACCACAAGATGTGCATGCAAATGGTGCTTTTGGCAGAACACGCACGTGGATTTCTACCAAACGACGTGCTAAGCATGCCGATGCTGCTCTTTTTAGCACCCACGCACGGATTTGTGCGAAAACGCGTTTTAAGCATGCACATGCATCTTTTGGTAGACGCGGATGAAGTTTTCTGCAAAACCAAAAGATGTGCATGCAAATGGTGCTTTTGGCAGAACGCGCACGTGGATTTCTACCAAACGACGTGCTAAGCATGCCGATGCTGCTCTTTTTAGCACCCGCGCACGCATTTGTGCGAAAACGCGTTTTAAGCATGCACATGCATCTTTTGGTAGGCGCGGATGAAGTTTTCTGCAAAACCACAAGATGTGCATGCAAAAGGTGCTTTTTGCAGAACGCGCACGTGGATTTCTACCAAACGACGTGCTAAGCATGCCGATGCTGCTCTTTTTAGCACCCGCGCACGGATTTGTGCGAAAACGCGTTTTAAGCATGCACATGCATCTTTTGGTAGACGCGGATGAAGTTTTCTGCAAAACCACAAGATGTGCACGCAAATGGTGCTTTTTGCAGAACGCGCACGTGGATTTCTACCAAACGACGTGCTAAGCATGCAGATGCTGCTCTTTTTAGCACCCGCGCACGCATTTGTGCGACAACGCGTTTTAAGCATGCACATGCATCTTTTGGTAGACGCGGATGAAGTTTTCTGCAAAACCACAAGATGTGCACGCAAATGGTGCTTTTTGCAGAACGCGCACGTGGATTTCTACCAAACGACGTGCTAAGCATGCAGATGCTGCTCTTTTTAGCACCCGCGCACGCATTTGTGCGACAACGCGTTTTAAGCATGCACATGCATCTTTTGGTAGACGCGGATGAAGTTTTCTGCAAAACCACAAGATGTGCGTGCAAATGGTGCTTTTTGCAGAACGCGCACGTGGATTTCTACCAAACGACGTGCTAAGCATGCCGATGCTGCTCTTTTTAGCACCCGCGCACGCATTTGTGCGAAAACGCGTTTTAAGCATGCACATGCATCTTTTGGTAGACGCGGATGAAGTTTTCTGCAAAACCACAAGATGTGCATGCAAATGGTGCTTTTTGCAGAACGCTCACGTGGATTTCTACCAAACGACGTGCTAAGCATGCCGATGCTGCTCTTTGCTCTTTTTAGCACCCGCGCACGCATTTGTGCGAAAACGCGTTTTAAGCATGCACACGCATCTTTTGGTAGACGCGGATGAAGTTTTCTGCAAAACCACAAGATGTGCATGCAAATGGTGCTTTTGGCAGAACGCGCACGTGGATTTCTACCAAACGACGTGCTAAGCATGCCGATGCTGCTCTTTTTAGCACCCGCGCACGGATTTGTGCGAAAACGCGTTTTAAGCATGCACATGCATCTTTTGGTAGACGCGGATGAAGTTTTCTGCAAAACCACAAGATGTGCATGCAAATGGTGCTTTTGGCAGAACGCGCACGTGGATTTCTACCAAACGACGTGCTAAGCATGCCGATGCTGCTCTTTTTAGCACCCGCGCACGCATTTGTGCGAAAACGCGTTTTAAGCATGCACATGCATCTTTTGGTAGACGCGGATGAAGTTTTCTGCAAAACCACAAGATGTGCATGCAAATGGTGCTTTGGCAGAACGCGCACGTGGATTTCTACCAAACGACGTGCTAAGCATGCCGATGCTGCTCTTTTTAGCACCCGCGCACGGATTTGTGCAAAAACGCGTTTTAGGCATGCACATGCATCTTTTGGTAGACGAGGATGAAGTTTTCTGCAAAACCACAATATGTGCATGCAAATGGTGCTTTTGGCAGAACGCGCACGTGGATTTCTACCAAACGACGTGCTAAGCATGCCGATGCTGCTCTTTTTAGCACCCGCGCACGCATTTGTGCGAAAACGCGTTTTAAGCATGCACATGCATCTTTTGGTAGACGCGGATGAAGTTTTCTGCAAAACCACAAGATGTGCATGCAAATGGTGCTTTTTGCAGAACGCGCACGTGGATTTCTACCAGACGACGTGCTAAGCATGCCGATGCTGCTCTTTTTAGCACTCGCGCACGCATTTGTGGGAAAACGCGTTTTAAGCATGCACATGCATCTTTTGGTAGACGCGGATGAAGTTTTCTGCAAAACCACAAGATGTGCATGCAAATGGTGCTTTTTGCAGAACGCGCACGTGGATTTCTACCAAACGACGTGCTAAGCATGCCGATGCTGCTCTTTGCTCTTTTTAGCACCCGCGCACGCATTTGTGCGAAAACGCGTTTTAAGCATGCACACGCATCTTTTGGTAGACGCGGATGAAGTTTTCTGCAAAACCACAAGATGTGCATGCAAATGGTGCTTTTGGCAGAACGCGCACGCGGATTTCTACCAAACGACGTGCTAAGCATGCCGATGCTGCTCTTTTTAGCACCCGCGCGCGGATTTGTGCGAAAACGCGTTTTAAGCATGCACATGCATCTTTTGGTAGACGCGGATGAAGTTTTCTGCAAAACCACAAGATGTGCATGCAAATGGTGCTTTTGGCAGAACGCGCACGTGGATTTCTACCAAACGACGTGCTAAGCATGCCGATGCTGCTCTTTTTAGCACCCGCGCACGCATTTGTGCGAAAACGCGTTTTAAGCATGCACATGCATCTTTTGGTAGACGCGGATGAAGTTTTCTGCAAAACCACAAGATGTGCATGCAAATGGTGCTTTGGCAGAACGCGCACGTTGATTTCTACCAAACGACGTGCTAAGCATGCCGATGCTGCTCTTTTTAGCACCCGCGCACGGATTTGTGCAAAAACGCGTTTTAGGCATGCACATGCATCTTTTGGTAGACGCGGATGAAGTTTTCTGCAAAACCACAATATGTGCACGCAAATGGTGCTTTTGGCAGAACGCGCACGTGGATTTCTACCAAACGACGTGCTAAGCATGCCGATGCTGCTCTTTTTAGCACCCGCGCACGCATTTGTGCGAAAACGCGTTTTAAGCATGCACATGCATCTTTTGGTAGACGCGGATGAAGTTTTCTGCAAAAGCACAAGATGTGCATGCAAATGGTGCTTTTGGCAGAACGCGCACGTGGATTTCTACCAAACGACGTGCTAAGCATGCCGATGCTGCTCTTTTTAGCACCCGCGCACGCATTTGTGCGAAAACGCGTTTTAAGCATGCACATGCATCTTTTGGTAGACGCGGATAAAGTTTTCTGCAAAACCACAAGATGTGCATGCAAATGGTGCTTTTTGCAGAACGCGCACGTGGATTTCTACCAGACGACGTGCTAAGCATGCCGATGCTGCTCTTTTTAGCACCCGCGCACGGATTTGTGCGAAAACGCGTTTTAAGCATGCACATGCATCTTTTGGTAGACGCGGATGAAGTTTTCTGCAAATCCACAAGATGTGCATGCAAATGGTGCTTTTGGCAGAACGCGCACGTGGATTTCTAGCAAACGACGTGCTAAGCATGCCGATTCTGCTCTTTTTAGCACCCGCGCACGGATTTGTGCGAAAACGCGTTTTAAGCATGCACATGCATCTTTTGGTAGACGCGGATGAAGTTTTCTGCAAAACCAGAAGATGTGCATGCAAATGGTGCTTTTGGCAGAACGCGCACGTGGATTTCTACCAAACGACGTGCTAAGCATGCCGATGCTGCTCTTTTTAGCACCCGCACACGGATTTGTGCGAAAACGCGTTTTAAGCATGCACATGCATCTTTTGGTAGACGCGGATGAAGTTTTCTGCAAAACCACAAGATGTGCATGCAAATGGTGCTTTTGGCAGAACGCGCACGTGGATTTCTACCAAACGACGTGCTAAGCATGCCGGTGCTGCTCTTTTTAGCACCCGCGCACGGATTTGTGCGAAAACGCGTTTTAAGCATGCACACGCATCTTTTGGTAGACGCGGATGAAGTTTTCTGCGAAACCACAAGATGTGCATGCAAATGGTGCTTTTGGCAGAACGCGCACGTGGATTTCTACCAAACGACGTGCTAAGCATGCCGATGCTGCTCTTTTTAGCACCCGCGCACGGATTTGTGCGAAAACGCGGTTTTAAGCATGCACATGCATCTTTTGGTAGATGCGGATGAAGTTTTCTGCAAAACCACAAGATGTGCATGCAAATGGTGCTTTTGGCAGAACGCGCACGTGGATTTCTACCAAACGACGTGCTAAGCATGCCGATGCTGCTCTTTTTAGCACCCGCGCACGGATTTGTGCGAAAACGCGTTTTAAGCATGCACATGCATCTTTTGGTAGACGCGGATGAAGTTTTCTGCAAAACCACAAGATGTGCATGCAAATGGTGCTTTTTGCAGAACGCGCACGTGGATTTCTACCAAACGACGTGCTAAGCATGCCGATGCTGCTCTTTTTAGCACCCGCGCACGCATTTGTGCGAAAACGCGTTTTAAGCATGCACATGCATCTTTTGGTAGACGCGGATGAAGTTTTCTGCAAAACCACAAGATGTGCATGCAAATGGTGCTTTTTGTAGAACGCGCGCGTGGATTTCTACCAAACGACGTGCTAAGCATGCCGATGCTGCTCTTTTTAGCACCCGCGCACGGATTTGTGCGAAAACGCGTTTTAAGCATGCACATGCATCTTTTGGTAGACGCGGATGAAGTTTTCTGCAAAACCACAAGATGTGCATGCAAATGGTGCTTTTGGCAGAACGCGCACGTGGATTTCTACCAAACGACGTGCTAAGCATGCCGATGCTGCTCTTTTTAGCACCCGCGCACGCATTTGTGCGAAAACGCGTTTTAAGCATGCACATGCATCTTTTGGTAGACGCGGATGAAGTTTTCTGCAAAACCACAAGATGTGCATGCAAATGGTGCTTTGGCAGAACGCGCACGTGGATTTCTACCAAACGACGTGCTAAGCATGCCGATGCTGCTCTTTTTAGCACCCGCGCACGGATTTGTGCAAAAACGCGTTTTAGGCATGCACATGCATCTTTTGGTAGACGAGGATGAAGTTTTCTGCAAAACCACAATATGTGCATGCAAATGGTGCTTTTGGCAGAACGCGCACGTGGATTTCTACCAAACGACGTGCTAAGCATGCCGATGCTGCTCTTTTTAGCACCCGCGCACGCATTTGTGCGAAAACGCGTTTTAAGCATGCACATGCATCTTTTGGTAGACGCGGATGAAGTTTTCTGCAAAACCACAAGATGTGCATGCAAATGGTGCTTTTTGCAGAACGCGCACGTGGATTTCTACCAGACGACGTGCTAAGCATGCCGATGCTGCTCTTTTTAGCACTCGCGCACGCATTTGTGGGAAAACGCGTTTTAAGCATGCACATGCATCTTTTGGTAGACGCGGATGAAGTTTTCTGCAAAACCACAAGATGTGCATGCAAATGGTGCTTTTTGCAGAACGCGCACGTGGATTTCTACCAAACGACGTGCTAAGCATGCCGATGCTGCTCTTTGCTCTTTTTAGCACCCGCGCACGCATTTGTGCGAAAACGCGTTTTAAGCATGCACACGCATCTTTTGGTAGACGCGGATGAAGTTTTCTGCAAAACCACAAGATGTGCATGCAAATGGTGCTTTTGGCAGAACGCGCACGCGGATTTCTACCAAACGACGTGCTAAGCATGCCGATGCTGCTCTTTTTAGCACCCGCGCGCGGATTTGTGCGAAAACGCGTTTTAAGCATGCACATGCATCTTTTGGTAGACGCGGATGAAGTTTTCTGCAAAACCACAAGATGTGCATGCAAATGGTGCTTTTGGCAGAACGCGCACGTGGATTTCTACCAAACGACGTGCTAAGCATGCCGATGCTGCTCTTTTTAGCACCCGCGCACGCATTTGTGCGAAAACGCGTTTTAAGCATGCACATGCATCTTTTGGTAGACGCGGATGAAGTTTTCTGCAAAACCACAAGATGTGCATGCAAATGGTGCTTTGGCAGAACGCGCACGTTGATTTCTACCAAACGACGTGCTAAGCATGCCGATGCTGCTCTTTTTAGCACCCGCGCACGGATTTGTGCAAAAACGCGTTTTAGGCATGCACATGCATCTTTTGGTAGACGCGGATGAAGTTTTCTGCAAAACCACAATATGTGCACGCAAATGGTGCTTTTGGCAGAACGCGCACGTGGATTTCTACCAAACGACGTGCTAAGCATGCCGATGCTGCTCTTTTTAGCACCCGCGCACGCATTTGTGCGAAAACGCGTTTTAAGCATGCACATGCATCTTTTGGTAGACGCGGATGAAGTTTTCTGCAAAAGCACAAGATGTGCATGCAAATGGTGCTTTTGGCAGAACGCGCACGTGGATTTCTACCAAACGACGTGCTAAGCATGCCGATGCTGCTCTTTTTAGCACCCGCGCACGCATTTGTGCGAAAACGCGTTTTAAGCATGCACATGCATCTTTTGGTAGACGCGGATAAAGTTTTCTGCAAAACCACAAGATGTGCATGCAAATGGTGCTTTTTGCAGAACGCGCACGTGGATTTCTACCAGACGACGTGCTAAGCATGCCGATGCTGCTCTTTTTAGCACCCGCGCACGGATTTGTGCGAAAACGCGTTTTAAGCATGCACATGCATCTTTTGGTAGACGCGGATGAAGTTTTCTGCAAATCCACAAGATGTGCATGCAAATGGTGCTTTTGGCAGAACGCGCACGTGGATTTCTAGCAAACGACGTGCTAAGCATGCCGATTCTGCTCTTTTTAGCACCCGCGCACGGATTTGTGCGAAAACGCGTTTTAAGCATGCACATGCATCTTTTGGTAGACGCGGATGAAGTTTTCTGCAAAACCAGAAGATGTGCATGCAAATGGTGCTTTTGGCAGAACGCGCACGTGGATTTCTACCAAACGACGTGCTAAGCATGCCGATGCTGCTCTTTTTAGCACCCGCACACGGATTTGTGCGAAAACGCGTTTTAAGCATGCACATGCATCTTTTGGTAGACGCGGATGAAGTTTTCTGCAAAACCACAAGATGTGCATGCAAATGGTGCTTTTGGCAGAACGCGCACGTGGATTTCTACCAAACGACGTGCTAAGCATGCCGGTGCTGCTCTTTTTAGCACCCGCGCACGGATTTGTGCGAAAACGCGTTTTAAGCATGCACACGCATCTTTTGGTAGACGCGGATGAAGTTTTCTGCGAAACCACAAGATGTGCATGCAAATGGTGCTTTTGGCAGAACGCGCACGTGGATTTCTACCAAACGACGTGCTAAGCATGCCGATGCTGCTCTTTTTAGCACCCGCGCACGGATTTGTGCGAAAACGCGTTTTAAGCATGCACATGCATCTTTTGGTAGATGCGGATGAAGTTTTCTGCAAAACCACAAGATGTGCATGCAAATGGTGCTTTTGGCAGAACGCGCACGTGGATTTCTACCAAACGACGTGCTAAGCATGCCGATGCTGCTCTTTTTAGCACCCGCGCACGGATTTGTGCGAAAACGCGTTTTAAGCATGCACATGCATCTTTTGGTAGACGCGGATGAAGTTTTCTGCAAAACCACAAGATGTGCATGCAAATGGTGCTTTTTGCAGAACGCGCACGTGGATTTCTACCAAACGACGTGCTAAGCATGCCGATGCTGCTCTTTTTAGCACCCGCGCACGCATTTGTGCGAAAACGCGTTTTAAGCATGCACATGCATCTTTTGGTAGACGCGGATGAAGTTTTCTGCAAAACCACAAGATGTGCATGCAAATGGTGCTTTTTGTAGAACGCGCGCGTGGATTTCTACCAAACGACGTGCTAAGCATGCCGATGCTGCTCTTTTTAGCACCCGCGCACGCATTTGTGCGAAAACGCGTTTTAAGCATGCACATGCATCTTTTGGTAGACGCGGATGAAGTTTTCTGCAAAACCACAAGATGTGCATGCAAATGGTGCTTTTGGCAGAACGCGCACGTGGATTTCTACCAAACGACGTGCTAAGCATGCCGATGCTGCTCTTTTTAGCACCCGCGCACGCATTTGTGCGAAAACGCGTTTTAAGCATGCACATGCATCTTTTGGTAGACGCGGATGAAGTTTTCTGCAAAACCACAAGATGTGCATGCAAATGGTGCTTTTTGCAGAACGCGCACGTGGATTTCTACCAAACGACGTGCTAAGCATGCCGATGCTGCTCTTTGCTCTTTTTAGCACCCGCGCACGCATTTGTGCGAAAACGCGTTTTAAGCATGCACACGCATCTTTTGGTAGACGCGGATGAAGTTTTCTGCAAAACCACAAGATGTGCATGCAAATGGTGCTTTTGGCAGAACGCGCACGTGGATTTCTACCAAACGACGTGCTAAGCATGCCGATGCTGCTCTTTTTAGCACCCGCGCGCGGATTTGTGCGAAAACGCGTTTTAAGCATGCACATGCATCTTTTGGTAGACGCGGATGAAGTTTTCTGCAAAACCACAAGATGTGCATGCAAATGGTGCTTTTGGCAGAACGCGCACGTGGATATCTACCAAACGACGTGCTAAGCATGCCGATGCTGCTCTTTTTAGCACCCGCGCACGCATTTGTGCGAAAACGCGTTTTAAGCATGCACATGCATCTTTTGGTAGACGCGGATGAAGTTTTCTGCAAAACCACAAGATGTGCATGCAAATGGTGCTTTGGCAGAACGCGCACGTTGATTTCTACCAAACGACGTGCTAAGCATGCCGATGCTGCTCTTTTTAGCACCCGCGCACGGATTTGTGCAAAAACGCGTTTTAGGCATGCACATGCATCTTTTGGTAGACGCGGATGAAGTTTTCTGCAAAACCACAATATGTGCATGCAAATGGTGCTTTTGGCAGAACGCGCACGTGGATTTCTACCAAACGACGTGCTAAGCATGCCGATGCTGCTCTTTTTAGCACCCGCGCACGCATTTGTGCGAAAACGCGTTTTAAGCATGCACATGCATCTTTTGGTAGACGCGGATGAAGTTTTCTGCAAAACCACAAGATGTGCATGCAAATGGTGCTTTTGGCAGAACGCGCACGTGGATTTCTACCAAACGACGTGCTAAGCATGCCGATGCTGCTCTTTTTAGCACCCGCGCACGCATTTGTGCGAAAACGCGTTTTAAGCATGCACATGCATCTTTTGGTAGACGCGGATGAAGTTTTCTGCAAAACCACAAGATGTGCATGCAAATGGTGCTTTTTGCAGAACGCGCACGTGGATTTCTACCAGACGACGTGCTAAGCATGCCGATGCTGCTCTTTTTAGCGCCCGCGCACGGATTTGTGCGAAAACGCGTTTTAAGCATGCACATGCATCTTTTGGTAGACGCGGATGAAGTTTTCTGCAAAACCACAAGATGTGCATGCAAATGGTGCTTTTGGCAGAACGCGCACGTGGATTTCTAGCAAACGACGTGCTAAGCATGCCGATTCTGCTCTTTTTAGCACCCGCGCACGGATTTGTGCGAAAACGCGTTTTAAGCATGCACATGCATCTTTTGGTAGACGCGGATGAAGTTTTCTGCAAAACCAGAAGATGTGCATGCAAATGGTGCTTTTGGCAGAACGCGCACGTGGATTTCTACCAAACGACGTGCTAAGCATGCCGATGCTGCTCTTTTTAGCACCCGCACACGGATTTGTGCGAAAACGCGTTTTAAGCATGCACATGCATCTTTTGGTAGACGCGGATGAAGTTTTCTGCAAAACCACAAGATGTGCATGCAAATGGTGCTTTTGGCAGAACGCGCACGTGGATTTCTACCAAACGACGTGCTAAGCATGCCGGTGCTGCTCTTTTTAGCACCCGCGCACGGATTTGTGCGAAAACGCGTTTTAAGCATGCACACGCATCTTTTGGTAGACGCGGATGAAGTTTTCTGCGAAACCACAAGATGTGCATGCAAATGGTGCTTTTGGCAGAACGCGCACGTGGATTTCTACCAAACGACGTGCTAAGCATGCCGATGCTGCTCTTTTTAGCACCCGCGCACGGATTTGTGCGAAAACGCGTTTTAAGCATGCACATGCATCTTTTGGTAGATGCGGATGAAGTTTTCTGCAAAACCACAACATGTGCATGCAAATGGTGCTTTTGGCAGAACGCGCACGTGGATTTCTACCAAACGACGTGCTAAGCATGCCGATGCTGCTCTTTTTAGCACCCGCGCACGGATTTGTGCGAAAACGCGTTTTAAGCATGCACATGCATCTTTTGGTAGACGCGGATGAAGTTTTCTGCAAAACCACAAGATGTGCATGCAAATGGTGCTTTTTGCAGAACGCGCACGTGGATTTCTACCAAACGACGTGCTAAGCATGCCGATGCTGCTCTTTTTAGCACCCGCGCACGCATTTGTGCGAAAACGCGTTTTAAGCATGCACATGCATCTTTTGGTAGACGCGGATGAAGTTTTCTGCAAAACCACAAGATGTGCATGCAAATGGTGCTTTTTGTAGAACGCGCGCGTGGATTTCTACCAAACGACGTGCTAAGCATGCCGATGCTGCTCTTTTTAGCACCCGCGCACGCATTTGTGCGAAAAACGCGTTTTAAGCATGCACATGCACCTTTTGGTAGACGCGGATGAAGTTTTCTGCAAAACCACAAGATGTGCATGCAAATGGTGCTTTTTGTAGAACGCGCGCGTGGATTTCTACCAAACGACGTGCTAACCATGCCGATGCTGCTCTTTTTAGCACCCGCGCACGCATTTGTGCGAAAACGCGTTTTAAGCATGCACATGCATCTTTTGGTAGACGCGGATGAAGTTTTCTGCAAAACCACAAGATGTGCATGCAAATGGTGCTTTTGGCAGAACGCGCACGTGGATTTCTACCAAACGACGTGCTAAGCATGCCGATGCTGCTCTTTTTAGCACCCGCGCACGCATTTGTGCGAAAACGCGTTTTAAGCATGCACATGCATCTTTTGGTAGACGCGGATGAAGTTTTCTGCAAAACCACAAGATGTGCATGCAAATGGTGCTTTTTGCAGAACGCGCACGTGGATTTCTACCAAACGACGTGCTAAGCATGCCGATGCTGCTCTTTGCTCTTTTTAGCACCCGCGCACGCATTTGTGCGAAAACGCGTTTTAAGCATGCACACGCATCTTTTGGTAGACGCGGATGAAGTTTTCTGCAAAACCACAAGATGTGCATGCAAATGGTGCTTTTGGCAGAACGCGCACGTGGATTTCTACCAAACGACGTGCTAAGCATGCCGATGCTGCTCTTTTTAGCACCCGCGCGCGGATTTGTGCGAAAACGCGTTTTAAGCATGCACATGCATCTTTTGGTAGACGCGGATGAAGTTTTCTGCAAAACCACAAGATGTGCATGCAAATGGTGCTTTTGGCAGAACGCGCACGTGGATATCTACCAAACGACGTGCTAAGCATGCCGATGCTGCTCTTTTTAGCACCCGCGCACGCATTTGTGCGAAAACGCGTTTTAAGCATGCACATGCATCTTTTGGTAGACGCGGATGAAGTTTTCTGCAAAACCACAAGATGTGCATGCAAATGGTGCTTTGGCAGAACGCGCACGTTGATTTCTACCAAACGACGTGCTAAGCATGCCGATGCTGCTCTTTTTAGCACCCGCGCACGGGTTTGTGAAAACGCGTTTTAGGCATGCACATGCATCTTTTGGTAGACGCGGATGAAGTTTTCTGCAAAACCACAATATGTGCATGCAAATGGTGCTTTTGGCAGAACGCGCACGTGGATTTCTACCAAACGACGTGCTAAGCATGCCGATGCTGCTCTTTTTAGCACCCGCGCACGCATTTGTGCGAAAACGCGTTTTAAGCATGCACATGCATCTTTTGGTAGACGCGGATGAAGTTTTCTGCAAAACCACAAGATGTGCATGCAAATGGTGCTTTTGGCAGAACGCGCACGTGGATTTCTACCAAACGACGTGCTAAAGCATGCCGATGCTGCTCTTTTTAGCACCCGCGCACGCATTTGTGCGAAAACGCGTTTTAAGCATGCACATGCATCTTTTGGTAGACGCGGATGAAGTTTTCTGCAAAACCACAAGATGTGCATGCAAATGGTGCTTTTTGCAGAACGCGCACGTGGATTTCTACCAGACGACGTGTCTAAGCATGCCGATGCTGCTCTTTTTAGCACCCGCGCACGGATTTGTGCGAAAACGCGTTTTAAGCATGCACATGCATCTTTTGGTAGACGCGGATGAAGTTTTCTGCAAAACCACAAGATGTGCATGCAAATGGTGCTTTTGGCAGAACGCGCACGTGGATTTCTAGCAAACGACGTGCTAAGCATGCCGATTCTGCTCTTTTTAGCACCCGCGCACGGATTTGTGCGAAAACGCGTTTTAAGCATGCACATGCATCTTTTGGTAGACGCGGATGAAGTTTTCTGCAAAACCAGAAGATGTGCATGCAAATGGTGCTTTTGGCAGAACGCGCACGTGGATTTCTACCAAACGACGTGCTAAGCATGCCGATGCTGCTCTTTTTAGCACCCGCAACACGGATTTGTGCGAAAACGCGTTTTAAGCATGCACATGCATCTTTTGGTAGACGCGGATGAAGTTTTCTGCAAAACCACAAGATGTGCATGCAAATGGTGCTTTTGGCAGAACGCGCACGTGGATTTCTACCAAACGACGTGCTAAGCATGCCGGTGCTGCTCTTTTTAGCACCCGCGCACGGATTTGTGCGAAAACGCGTTTTAAGCATGCACACGCATCTTTTGGTAGACGCGGATGAAGTTTTCTGCGAAACCACAAGATGTGCATGCAAATGGTGCTTTTGGCAGAACGCGCACGTGGATTTCTACCAAACGACGTGCTAAGCATGCCGATGCTGCTCTTTTTAGCACCCGCGCACGGATTTGTGCGAAAAACGCGTTTTAAGCATGCACATGCATCTTTTGGTAGATGCGGATGAAGTTTTCTGCAAAACCACAAGATGTGCATGCAAATGGTGCTTTTGGCAGAACGCGCACGTGGATTTCTACCAAACGACGTGCTAAGCATGCCGATGCTGCTCTTTTTAGCACCCGCGCACGGATTTGTGCGAAAACGCGTTTTAAGCATGCACATGCATCTTTTGGTAGACGCGGATGAAGTTTTCTGCAAAACCACAAGATGTGCATGCAAATGGTGCTTTTTGCAGAACGCGCACGTGGATTTCTACCAAACGACGTGCTAAGCATGCCGATGCTGCTCTTTTTAGCACCCGCGCACGCATTTGTGCGAAAACGCGTTTTAAGCATGCACATGCATCTTTTGGTAGACGCGGATGAAGTTTTCTGCAAAACCACAAGATGTGCATGCAAATGGTGCTTTTTGTAGAACGCGCGCGTGGATTTCTACCAAACGACGTGCTAAGCATGCCGATGATGCTCTTTTTAGCACCCGCGCACGCATTTGTGCGAAAACGCGTTTTAAGCATGCACATGCATCTTTTGGTACACGCGGATGAAGTTTTCTGCAAAACCACAAGATGTGCATGCAAATGGTGCTTTGGCAGAACGCGCACGTGAATTTCTACCAAACGACGTGCTAAGCATGCCGATGCTGCTCTTTTTAGCACCCGCGGACGCATTTGTGCGAAAACGCGTTTTAAGCATGCACATGCATCTTTTGGTAGACGCGGATGAAGTTTTCTGCAAAACCACAAGATGTGCATGCAAATGGTGCTTTTTGCAGAACGCGCACGTGGATTTCTACCAAACGACGTGCTAAGCATGCCGATGCTGCTCTTTTTAGCACCCGCGCACGCATTTGTGCGAAAACGCGTTTTAAGCATGCACATGCATCTTTTGGTAGACGCGGATGAAGTTTTCTGCAAAACCACAAGATGTGCATGCAAATGGTGCTTTTTGCAGAACGCGCACGTGGATTTCTACCAAACGACGTGCTAAGCTTGCCGATGCTGCTCTTTTTCGCACCCGCGCACGGATTTGTGCGAAAACGCGTTTTAAGCATGCACATGCATCTTTTGGTAGACGCGGATGAAGTTTTCTGCAAAACCACAAGATGTGCATGCAAATGGTGCTTTTGGCAGAACGCGCACGTGGATTTCTACCAAACGACGTGCTAAGCATGCCGATGCTGCTCTTTTTAGCACCCGCGCACGCATTTGTGCGAAAACGCGTTTTAAGCATGCACATGCATCTTTTGGTAGACGCGGATGAAGTTTTCTGCAAAACCACAAGATGTGCATGCAAATGGTGCTTTTTGCAGAACGCGCACGTGGATTTCTACCAAACGACGTGCTAAGCATGCCGATGCTGCTCTTTTTAGCCCCCGCGCGCGGATTTGTGCGAAAACGCGTTTTAAGCATGCACATGCATCTTTTGGTAGACGCGGATGAAGTTTTCTGCAAAACCACAAGATGTGCATGCAAATGGTGCTTTTGGCAGAACGCGCACGTGGATTTCTACCAAACGACGTGCTAAGCATGCCGATGCTGCTCTTTTTAGCACCCGCGCGCGGATTTGTGCGAAAACGCGTTTTAAGCATGCACATGCATCTTTTGGTAGACGCGGATGAAGTTTTCTGCAAAACCACAAGATGTGCATGCAAATGGTGCTTTTGGCAGAACGCGCACGTGGATTTCTACCAAACGACGTGCTAAGCATGCCGATGCTGCTCTTTTTAGCACCCGCGCACGCATTTGTGCGAAAACGCTATTTAAGCATGCACATGCATCTTTTGGTAGACGCGGATAAAGTTTTCTGCAAAACCACAAGATGTGCATGCAAATGGTGCTTTTTGCAGAACGCGCACGTGGATTTCTACCAAACGACGTGCTAAGCATGCCGATGCTGCTATTTTTAGCACCCGCGCACGCATTTGTGCGAAAACGCGTTTTAAGCATGCACATGCATCTTTGGGTAGACGCGGATGAAGTTTTCTGCAAAACCACAAGATGTGCATGCAAATGGTGCTTTTTGCAGAACGCGCACGTGGATTTCTACCAAACGACGTGCTAAGCATGCCGATGCTGCTCTTTTTAGCACCCGCGCACGGATTTGTGCGAAAACGCGTTTTAAGCATGCACATGCATCTTTTGGTAGACGCGGATGAAGTTTTCTGCAAAACCACAAGATGTGCATGCAAATGGTGCTTTTGGCAGAACGCGCACGTGGATTTCTACCAAACGACGTGCTAAGCATGCCGATGCTGCTCTTTTTAGCACCCGCGCACGCATTTGTGCGAAAACGCGTTTTAAGCATGCACATGCATCTTTTGGTAGACGCGGATGAAGTTTTCTGCAAAACCACAAGATGTGCATGCAAATGGTGCTTTTTGCAGAACGCGCACGTGGATTTCTACCAAACGACGTGCTAAGCATGCCGATGCTGCTCTTTTTAGCCCCCGCGCGCGGATTTGTGCGAAAACGCGTTTTAAGCATGCACATGCATCTTTTGGTAGACGCGGATGAAGTTTTCTGCAAAACCACAAGATGTGCATGCAAATGGTGCTTTTGGCAGAACGCGCACGTGGATTTCTACCAAACGACGTGCTAAGCATGCCGATGCTGCTCTTTTTAGCACCCGCGCACGCATTTGTGCGAAAACGCTATTTAAGCATGCACATGCATCTTTTGGTAGACGCGGATAAAGTTTTCTGCAAAACCACAAGATGTGCATGCAAATGGTGCTTTTTGCAGAACGCGCACGTGGATTTCTACCAAACGACGTGCTAAGCTTGCCGATGCTGCTCTTTTTAGCACCCGCGCACGGATTTGTGCGAAAACGCGTTTTAAGCATGCACATGCATCTTTTGGTAGACGCGGATGAAGTTTTCTGCAAAACCACAAGATGTGCATGCAAATGGTGCTTTTGGCAGAACGCGCACGTGGATTTCTACCAAACGACGTGCTAAGCATGCCGATGCTGCTCTTTTTAGCACCCGCGCACGCATTTGTGCGAAAACGCGTTTTAAGCATGCACATGCATCTTTTGGTAGACGCGGATGAAGTTTTCTGCAAAACCACAAGATGTGCATGCAAATGGTGCTTTTTGCAGAACGCGCACGTGGATTTCTACCAAACGACGTGCTAAGCATGCCGATGCTGCTCTTTTTAGCACCCGCGCGCGGATTTGTGCGAAAACGCGTTTTAAGCATGCACATGCATCTTTTGGTAGACGCGGATGAAGTTTTCTGCAAAACCACAAGATGTGCATGCAAATGGTGCTTTTGGCAGAACGCGCACGTGGATTTCTACCAAACGACGTGCTAAGCATGCCGATGCTGCTCTTTTTAGCACCCGCGCACGCATTTGTGCGAAAACGCTATTTAAGCATGCACATGCATCTTTTGGTAGACGCGGATAAAGTTTTCTGCAAAACCACAAGATGTGCATGCAAATGGTGCTTTTTGCAGAACGCGCACGTGGATTTCTACCAAACGACGTGCTAAGCATGCCGATGCTGCTATTTTTAGCACCCGCGCACGCATTTGTGCGAAAACGCGTTTTAAGCATGCACATGCATCTTTGGGTAGACGCGGATGAAGTTTTCTGCAAAACCACAAGATGTGCATGCAAATGGTGCTTTTTCGCAGAACGCGCACGTGGATTTCTACCAAACGACGTGCTAAGCATGCCGATGCTGCTCTTTTTAGCACCCGCGCACGGATTTGTGCGAAAACGCGTTTTAAGCATGCACATGCATCTTTTGGTAGACGCGGATGAAGTTTTCTGCAAAACCACAAGATGTGCATGCAAATGGTGCTTTTGGCAGAACGCGCACGTGGATTTCTACCAAACGACGTGCTAAGCATGCCGATGCTGCTCTTTTTAGCACCCGCGCACGGATTTGTGCAAAAACGCGTTTTAGGCATGCACATGCATCTTTTGGTAGACGCGGATGAAGTTTTCTGCAAAACCACAATATGTGCATGCAAATGGTGCTTTTGGCAGAACGCGCACGTGGATTTCTACCAAACGACGTGCTAAGCATGCCGATGCTGCTCTTTTTAGCACCCGCGCACGCATTTGTGCGAAAACGCGTTTTAAGCATGCACATGCATCTTTTGGTAGACGCGGATGAAGTTTTCTGCAAAACCACAAGATGTGCGTGCAAATGGTGCTTTTGGCAGAACGCGCACGTGGATTTCTACCAAACGACGTGCTAAGCATGCCGATGCTGCTCTTTTTAGCACCCGCGCACGGATTTGTGCGAAAACGCGTTTTAAGCATGCACATGCATCTTTTGGTAGACGCGGATGAAGTTTTCTGCAAAACCACAAGATGTGCATGCAAATGGTGCTTTTGGCAGAACGCGCACGTGGATTTCTACCAAACGACGTGCTAAGCATGCCGATGCTGCTCTTTTTAGCACCCGCGCACGCATTTGTGCGAAAACGCGTTTTAAGCATGCACATGCATCTTTTGGTAGACGCGGATGAAGTTTTCTGCAAAACCACAAGATGTGCATGCAAATGGTGCCTTTTTGCAGAACGCGCACGTGGATTTCTACCAGACGACGTGCTAAGCATGCCGATGCTGCTCTTTTTAGCACCCGCGCACGGATTTGTGCGAAAACGCGTTTTAAGCGTGCACATGCATCTTTTGGTAGACGCGGATGAAGTTTTCTGCAAAACCACAAGATGTGCATGCAAATGGTGCTTTTGGCAGAACGCGCACGTGGATTTCTACCAAACGACGTGCTAAGCATGCCGATTCTGCTCTTTTTAGCACCCGCGCACGGATTTGTGCGAAAACGCGTTTTAAGCATGCTGCACATGCATCTTTTGGTAGACGCGGATGAAGTTTTCTGCAAAACCACAAGATGTGCATGCAAATGGTGCTTTTGGCAGAACGCGCACGTGGATTTCTACCAAACGACGTGCTAAGCATGCCGATGCTGCTCTTTTTAGCACCCGCGCACGGATTTGTGCGAAAACGCGTTTTAAGCGTGCACATGCATCTTTTGGTAGACGCGGATGAAGGTTTCTGCAAAACCACAAGATGTGCATGCAAATGGTGCTTTTGGCAGAACGCGCACGTGGATTTCTACCAAACGACGTGCTAAGCATGCCGATGCTGCTCTTTTTAGCACCCGCGCACGGATTTGTGCGAAAACGCGTTTTAAGCATGCACATGCATCTTTTGGTAGACGCGGATGAAGTTTTCTGCAAAACCACAAGATGTGCATGCAAATGGTTCTTTTGGCAGAACGCGCACCTGGATTTCTACCAAACGACGTGTTAAGCATGCCGATGCTGCTCTTTTTAGCACCCGCGCACGGATTTGTGCGAAAACGCGTTTTAAGCATGCACATGCATCTTTTGGTAGACGCGGATGAAGTTTTCTGCAAAACCACAAGATGTGCATGCAAATAGTGCTTTTGGCCGAACGCGCACGTGGATTTCTACCAAACGACGTGCTAAGTATGCCGATGCTGCTCTTTTTAGCACCCGCACACGGATTTGTGCGAAAACGCGTTTTAAGCATGCACATTCATCTTTTGGTAGACGCGGATGAAGTTTTCTGCAAAACCACAAGATGTGCATGCAAATGGTGCTTTTGGTAGAACGCGCACGTGGATTTCTACCAAACGACGTGCTAAGCATGCCGATGCTGCTCTTTTTAGCACCCGCGCACGGATTTGTGCGAAAACACGTTTTAAGCATGCACATGCATCTTTTGGTAGACGCGGATGAAGTTTTCTGCAAGACCAAAAAATGTGCATGCAAATGGTGCTTTTGGTAGAACGCGCACGTGGATTTCTACCAAACGACGTGCTAAGCATGCCGATGCTGCTCTTTTTAGCACCCGCGCACGGATTTGTGCGAAAACGCGTTTTAAGCATGCACATGCATCTTTTGGTAGACGCGGATGAAGTTTTCTGCAAAACCACAAGATGTGCATGCAAATGGTGCTTTTGGCAGAACGCGCACGTGGATTTCTACCAAACGACGTGCTAAGCATGCCGATGCTGCTCTTTTTAGCACCCGCGCACGGATTTGTGCGAAAACGCGTTTTAAGCATGCACATGCATCTTTTGGTAGACGCGGATGAAGTTTTCTGCAAAACCACAAGATGTGCATGCAAATAGTGCTTTTGGCAGAACGCGCACGTGGATTTCTACCAAACGACGTGCTAAGCATGCCGATGCTGCTCTTTTTAGCACCCGCGCACGGATTTGTGCGAAAACGCGTTTTAAGCATGCAAATGCATCTTTTGGTAGACGCGGATGAAGTTTTCTGCAAAACCACAAGATGTGCATGCAAATGGTGCTTTTGGCAGAACGCGCACGTGGATTTCTACCAAACGACGTGCTAAGCATGCCGATGCTGCTCTTTTTAGCACCCGCGCACGGATTTGTGCGAGAACGCGTTTTAAGCATGCACATGCATCTTTTGGTAGACGCGGATGAAGTTTTCTGCAAAACCACAAGATGTGCATGCAAATGGTGCTTCTGGCAGAACGCGCACGTGGATTTCTACCAAACGACGTGCTAAGCATGCCGATGCTGCTCTTTTTAGCACCCGCGCACGGATTTGTGCGAGAACGCGTTTTAAGCATGCACATGCATCTTTTGGTAGACGCGGATGTTTTCTGCAAAACCACAAGATGTGCATGCAAATGGTGCTTTTGGTAGAACGCCCACGTGCATTTCTACCAAACGACGCGCTAAGCATGCCGATGCTGCTCTTTTTAGCACCCTCGCACGGATTTGTGCGAAAACGCGTTTTAAGCATGCACATGCATCTTTTGGTAGACGCGGATGAAGTTTTCTGCAAAACCACAAGATGTGCATGCAAATGGTGCTTTTGGCAGAACGCGCTCGTGGATTTCTACCAAACGACGTGCTAAGCATGCCGATGCTGCTCTTTTTAGCACCCGCGCACGGATTTTTGCGAAAACGCGTTTTAAGCATGCACATGCATCTTTTGGTAGACGCGGATGAAGTTTTCTGCAAAACCACAAGATGTGCATGCAAATGGTGCTTTTGGCAGAACGCGCACGTGGATTTCTACCAAACGACGTGCTAAGCATGCCGATGCTGCTCTTTTTAGCACCCGCGCACGGATTTGTGCGAAAACGCGTTTTAAGCATGCACATGCATCTTTTGGTAGACGCGGATGAAGTTTTCTGCAAAACCACAAGATGTGCATGCAAATGGTGCTTTTGGCAGAATGCGCACGTGGATTTCTACCAAACGACGTGCTAAGCATGCCGATGCTGCTCTTTTTAGCACCCGCGCACGGATTTGTGCGAAAACGCGTTTTAAGCATGCACATGCATCTTTTGGTAGACGCGGATGAAGTTTTCTGCAAAACCACAAGATGTGCATGCAAATGGTGCTTTTGGCAGAACGCGCACGTGGATTTCTACCAAATGACGTGCTAAGCATGCCGATGCTGCTCTTTTTAGCACCCGCGCACGGATTTGTGCGAAAACGCGTTTTAAGCATGCACATGCATCTTTTGGTAGACGCGGATGAAGGTTTCTGCAAAACCACAAGATGTGCATGCAAATGGTGCTTTTGGCAGAACGCGCACGTGGATTTCTACCAAACGACGTGCTAAGCATGCCGATGCTGCTGCTCTTTTTAGCACCCGCGCACGGATTTGTGCGAAAACGCGTTTTAAGCATGCACATGCATCTTTTGGTAGACGCGGATGAAGTTTTCTGCAAAACCACAAGATGTGCATGCAAATGGTTCTTTTGGCAGAACGCGCACGTGGATTTCTACCAAACGACGTGCTAAGCATGCCGATGCTGCTCTTTTTAGCACCCGCGCACGGATTTGTGCGAAAACGCGTTTTAAGCATGCACATGCATCTTTTGGTAGACGCGGATGAAGTTTTCTGCAAAACCACAAGATGTGCATGCAAATGGTGCTTTTGGCAGAACGCGCACGTGGATTTCTACCAAACGACGTGCTAAGCATGCCGATGCTGCTCTTTTTAGCACCCGCACACGGATTTGTGCGAAAACGCGTTTTAAGCATGCACATGCATCTTTTGGTAGACGCGGATGAAGTTTTCTGCAAAACCACAAGATGTGCATGCAAATGGTGCTTTTGGCAGAACGCGCACGTGGATTTCTACCAAACGACGTGCTAAGCATGCCGATGCTGCTCTTTTTAGCACCCGCGCACGGATTTGTGCGAAAACGCGTGTTAAGCATGCACATGCATCTTTTGGTAGACGCGGATGAAGTTTTCTGCAAAACCAAAAGATGTGCATGCAAATGGTGCTTTTGGCAGAACGCGCACGTGGATTTCTACCAAACGACGTGCTAAGCATGCCGATGCTGCTCTTTTTAGCACCCGCACACGGATTTGTGCGAAAACGCGTTTTAAGCATGCACATGCATCTTTTGGTAGACGCGGATGAAGTTTTCTGCAAAACCACAAGATGTGCATGCAAATGGTGCTTTTGGCAGAACGCGCACGTGGATTTCTACCAAACGACGTGCTAAGCATGCCGATGCTGCTCTTTTTAGCACCCGCGCACGGATTTGTGCGAGAACGCGTTTTAAGCATGCACATGCATCTTTTGGTAGACGCGGATGTTTTCTGCAAAACCACAAGATGTGCATGCAAATGGTGCTTTTGGTAGAACGCCCACGTGCATTTCTACCAAACGACGCGCTAAGCATGCCGATGCTGCTCTTTTTAGCACCCGCGCACGGATTTGTGCGAAAACGCGTTTTAAGCATGCACATGCATCTTTTGGTAGACGCGGATGAAGTTTTCTGCAAAACCACAAGATGTGCATGCAAATGGTGCTTTTGGCAGAACGCGCTCGTGGATTTCTACCAAACGACGTGCTAAGCATGCCGATGCTGCTCTTTTTAGCACCCGCGCACGGATTTTTGCGAAAACGCGTTTTAAGCATGCACATGCATCTTTTGGTAGACGCGGATGAAGTTTTCTGCAAAACCACAAGATGTGCATGCAAATGGTGCTTTTGGCAGAACGCGCACGTGGATTTCTACCAAACGACGTGCTAAGCATGCCGATGCTGCTCTTTTTAGCACCCGCGCACGGATTTGTGCGAAAACGCGTTTTAAGCATACACATGCATCTTTTGGTAGACGCGGATGAAGTTTTCTGCAAAACCACAAGATGTGCATGCAAATGGTGCTTTTGGCAGAACGCGCACGTGGATTTCTACCAAACGACGTGCTAAGCATGCCGATGCTGCTCTTTTTAGCACCCGCGCACGGATTTGGGCGAAAACGCGTTTTAAGCATGCACATGCATCTTTTGGTAGACGCGGATGAAGTTTTCTGCAAAACCACAAGATGTGCATGCAAATGGTGCTTTTGGCAGAACGTGCACGTGGATTTCTACCAAACGACGTGCTAAGCATGCCGATGCTGCTCTTTTTAGCACCCGCGCAAGGATTTGTGCGAAAACGCGTTTTAAGCATGCACATGCATCTTTTGGTAGACGCGGATGAAGCTTTCTGCAAAACCACAAGATGTGCATGCAAATGGTGCTTTTGGCAGAACGCGCACGTGGATTTCTACCAAACGACGTGCTAAGCATGCCGATGCTGCTCTTTTTAGCACCCGCGCACGGATTTGGGCGAAAACGCGTTTTAAGCATGCACATGCATCTTTCGGTAGACGCGGATGAAGTTTTCTGCAAAACCACAAGATGTGCATGCAAATGGTGCTTTTGGCAGAACGCGCACGTGGATTTCTACCAAACGACGTGCTAAGCATGCCGATGCTGCTCTTTTTAGCACCCGCGCACGGATTTGTGCGAAAACGCGCTTTAAGCATGCACATGCATCTTTTGGTAGACGCGGATGAAGTTTTCTGCAAAACCACAAGATGTGCATGCAAATGGTGCTTTTGGCAGAACGCGCACGTGGATTTCTACCAAACGACGTGCTAAGCATGCCGATGCTGCTCTTTTTAGCACCCGCGCAAGGATTTGTGCGAAAACGCGTTTTAAGCATGCACATGCATCTTTTGGTAGACGCGGATGAAGTTTTCTGCAAAACCACAAGATGTGCATGCAAATGGTGCTTTTGGCAGAACGCGCACGTGGATTTCTACCAAACGACGTGCTAAGCATGCCGATGCTGCTCTTTTTAGCACCCGCGCACGGATTTGGGCGAAAACGCGTTTTAAGCATGCACATGCATCTTTTGGTAGACGCGGATGAAGTTTTCTGCAAAACCACAAGATGTGCATGCAAATGGTGCTTTTGGCAGAACGTGCACGTGGATTTCTACCAAACGACGTGCTAAGCATGCCGATGCTGCCCTTTTTAGCACCCGCGCACGGATTTGTGCGAAAACGCGTTTTAAGCATGCACATGCATCTTTTGGTAGACGCGGATGAAGCTTTCTGCAAAACCACAAGATGTGCATGCAAATGGTGCTTTTGGCAGAACGCGCACGTGGATTTCTACCAAACGACGTGCTAAGCATGCCGATGCTGCTCTTTTTAGCACCCGCGCACGGATTTGGGCGAAAACGCGTTTTAAGCATGCACATGCATCTTTTGGTAGACGCGGATGAAGTTTTCTGCAAAACCACAAGATGTGCATGCAAATGGTGCTTTTGGCAGAACGCGCACGTGGATTTCTACCAAACGACGTGCTAAGCATGCCGATGCTGCTCTTTTTAGCACCCGCGCACGGATTTGTGCGAAAACGCGCTTTAAGCATGCACATGCATCTTTTGGTAGATGCGGATGAAGTTTTCTGCAAAACCACAAGATGTGCATGCAAATGGTGCTTTTGGCAGAACGCGCACGTGGATTTCTACCAAACGACGTCCTAAGCATGCCGATGCTGCTCTTTTTAGCACCCGCGCAAGGATTTGTGCGAAAACGCGTTTTAAGCATGCACATGCATCTTTTGGTAGACGCGGATGAAGTTTTCTGCAAAACCACAAAATGTGCATGCAAATGGTGCTTTTGGCAGAACGCGCACGTGGATTTCTACCAAACGACGTGCTAAGCATGCCGATGCTGCTCTTTTTAGCACCCGCGCACGGATTTGTGCGAAAACGCGTTTTAAGCATGCACATGCATCTTTTGGTAGACGCGGATGAAGTTTTCTGCAAAACCACAAGATGTGCATGCAAATGGTGCTTTTGGCAGAACGCGCACGTGGATTTCTACCAAACGACGTGCTAAGCATGCCGATGCTGCTCTTTTTAGCACCCGCGCACGGATTTGTGCGAAAACGCGTTTTAAGCATGCACATGCATCTTTTGGTAGACGCGGATGAAGTTTTCTGCAAAACCACAAGATGTGCATGCAAATGGTGCTTTTGGCAGAACGCGCACGTGGATTTCTACCAAACGACGGGCTAAGCATGCCGATGCTGCTCTTTTTAGCACCCGCGCACGGATTTGTGCGAAAACGCGTTTTAAGCATGCACATGCATCTTTTGGTAGACGCGGATGAAGTTTTCTGCAAAACCACAAGATGTGCATGCAAATGGTGCTTTTGGCAGAACGCGCTCGTGGATTTTTACCAAACGACGTGCTAAGCATGCCGATGCTGCTCTTTTTAGCACCCGCGCACGGATTTGTGCGAAAACGCGTTTTAAGCATGCACATGCATCTTTTGGTAGACGCGGATGAAGTTTTCTGCAAAACCACAAGATGTGCATGCAAATGGTGCTTTTGGCAGAACGCGCACGTGGATTTCTACCAAACGACGTGCTAAGCATGCCGATGCTGCTCTTTTTAGCACCCGCGCACGGATTTGTGCGAAAACGCGCTTTAAGCATGCACATGCATCTTTTGGTAGACGCGGATGAAGTTTTCTGCAAAACCACAAGATGTGCATGCAAATGGTGCTTTTGGCAGAACGCGCACGTGGATTTCTACCAAACGACGTGCTAAGCATGCCGATGCTGCTCTTTTTAGCACCCGCGCAAGGATTTGTGCGAAAACGCGTTTTAAGCATGCACATGCATCTTTTGGTAGACGCGGATGAAGTTTTCTGCAAAACCACAAGATGTGCATGCAAATGGTGCTTTTGGCAGAACGCGCACGTGGATTTCTACCAAACGACGTGCTAAGCATGCCGATGCTGCTCTTTTTAGCACCCGCGCACGGATTTGGGCGAAAACGCGTTTTAAGCATGCACATGCATCTTTTGGTAGACGCGGATGAAGTTTTCTGCAAAACCACAAGATGTGCATGCAAATGGTGCTTTTGGCAGAACGTGCACGTGGATTTCTACCAAACGACGTGCTAAGCATGCCGATGCTGCCCTTTTTAGCACCCGCGCACGGATTTGTGCGAAAACGCGTTTTAAGCATGCACATGCATCTTTTGGTAGACGCGGATGAAGCTTTCTGCAAAACCACAAGATGTGCATGCAAATGGTGCTTTTGGCAGAACGCGCACGTGGATTTCTACCAAACGACGTGCTAAGCATGCCGATGCTGCTCTTTTTAGCACCCGCGCACGGATTTGGGCGAAAACGCGTTTTAAGCATGCACATGCATCTTTTGGTAGACGCGGATGAAGTTTTCTGCAAAACCACAAGATGTGCATGCAAATGGTGCTTTTGGCAGAACGCGCACGTGGATTTCTACCAAACGACGTGCTAAGCATGCCGATGCTGCTCTTTTTAGCACCCGCGCACGGATTTGTGCGAAAACGCGCTTTAAGCATGCACATGCATCTTTTGGTAGATGCGGATGAAGTTTTCTGCAAAACCACAAGATGTGCATGCAAATGGTGCTTTTGGCAGAACGCGCACGTGGATTTCTACCAAACGACGTCCTAAGCATGCCGATGCTGCTCTTTTTAGCACCCGCGCAAGGATTTGTGCGAAAACGCGTTTTAAGCATGCACATGCATCTTTTGGTAGACGCGGATGAAGTTTTCTGCAAAACCACAAAATGTGCATGCAAATGGTGCTTTTGGCAGAACGCGCACGTGGATTTCTACCAAACGACGTGCTAAGCATGCCGATGCTGCTCTTTTTAGCACCCGCGCACGGATTTGTGCGAAAACGCATTTTAAGCATGCACATGCATCTTTTGGTAGACGCGGATGAAGTTTTCTGCAAAACCACAAGATGTGCATGCAAATGGTGCTTTTGGCAGAACGCGCACGTGGATTTCTACCAAACGACGTGCTAAGCATGCCGATGCTGCTCTTTTTAGCACCCGCGCACGGATTTGTGCGAAAACGCGTTTTAAGCATGCACATGCATCTTTTGGTAGACGCGGATGAAGTTTTCTGCAAAACCACAAGATGTGCATGCAAATGGTGCTTTTGGCAGAACGCGCACGTGGATTTCTACCAAACGACGGGCTAAGCATGCCGATGCTGCTCTTTTTAGCACCCGCGCACGGATTTGTGCGAAAACGCGTTTTAAGCATGCACATGCATCTTTTGGTAGACGCGGATGAAGTTTTCTGCAAAACCACAAGATGTGCATGCAAATGGTGCTTTTGGCAGAACGCGCTCGTGGATTTTTACCAAACGACGTGCTAAGCATGCCGATGCTGCTCTTTTTAGCACCCGCGCACGGATTTGTGCGAAAACGCGTTTTAAGCATGCACATGCATCTTTTGGTAGACGCGGATGAAGTTTTCTGCAAAACCACAAGATGTGCATGCAAATGGTGCTTTTGGCAGAACGTGCACGTGGATTTCTACCAAACGACGTGCTAAGCATGCCGATGCTGCTCTTTTTAGCACCCGCGCACGGATTTGTGCGAAAACGCGTTTTAAGCATGCACATGCATCTTTTGGTAGACGCGGATGAAGCTTTCTGCAAAACCACAAGATGTGCATGCAAATGGTGCTTTTGGCAGAACGCGCACGTGGATTTCTACCAAACAAAGTGCTAAGCATGCCGATGCTGCTCTTTTTAGCACCCGCGCACGGATTTGGGCGAAAACGCGTTTTAAGCATGCACATGCATCTTTTGGTAGACGCGGATGAAGTTTTCTGCAAAACCACAAGATGTGCATGCAAATGGTGCTTTTGGCAGAACGCGCACGTGGATTTCTACCAAACGACGTGCTAAGCATGCCGATGCTGCTCTTTTTAGCACCCGCGCACGGATTTGTGCGAAAACGCGCTTTAAGCATGCACATGCATCTTTTGGTAGACGCGGATGAAGTTTTCTGCAAAACCACAAGATGTGCATGCAAATGGTGCTTTTGGCAGAACGCGCACGTGGATTTCTACCAAACGACGTGCTAAGCATGCCGATGCTGTTCTTTTTAGCACCCGCGCAAGGATTTGTGCGAAAACGCGTTTTAAGCATGCACATGCATCTTTTGGTAGACGCGGATGAAGTTTTCTGCAAAACCACAAGATGTGCATGCAAATGGTGCTTTTGGCAGAACGCGCACGTGGATTTCTACCAAACGACGGGCTAAGCATGCCGATGCTGCTCTTTTTAGCACCCGCGCACGGATTTGTGCGAAAACGCGTTTTAAGCATGCACATGCATCTTTTGGTAGACGCGGATGAAGTTTTCTGCAAAACCACAAGATGTGCATGCAAATGGTGCTTTTGGCAGAACGCGCTCGTGGATTTTTACCAAACGACGTGCTAAGCATGCCGATGCTGCTCTTTTTAGCACCCGCGCACGGATTTGTGCGAAAACGCGTTTTAAGCATGCACATGCATCTTTTGGTAGACGCGGATGAAGTTTTCTGCAAAACCACAAGATGTGCATGCAAATGGTGCTTTTGGCAGAACGCGCTCGTGGATTTCTACCAAACGACGTGCTAAGCATGCCGATGCTGCTCTTTTTAGCACCCGCGCACGGATTTGTGCGAAAACGCGTTTTAAGCATGCACATGCATCTTTTGGTAGACGCGGATGAAGTTTTCTGCAAAACCACAAGATGTGCATGCAAATGGTGCTTTTGGCAGAGCGCGCACGTGGATTTCTACCAAACGACGTGCTAAGCATGCAGATGCTGCTCTTTTTAGCACCCGCGCACGGATTTGTGCGAAAACGCGTTTTAAGCATGCACATGCATCTTTTGGTAGACGCGGATGAAGTTTTCTGCAAAACCACAAGATGTGCATGCAAATGGTGCTTTTGGCAGAACCCGAACGTGGATTTCTACCAAACGACGTGCTAAGCATGCGGATGCTGCTCTTTTTAGCACCCGCGCATGGATTTGTGCGAAAACGCGTTTTAAGCATGCACATGATTCTTTTGGTAGACGCGGATGAAGTTTTCTGCAAAACCACAAGATGTGCATGCAAATGGTGCTTTTGGCAGAACGCGCACGTGGATTTCTACCAAACGACGTGCTAAGCATGCCGATGCTGCTCTTTTTAGCACCCGCGCACGGATTTGTGCGAAAACGCGTTTTAAGCATGCACATGCATCTTTTGGTAGACGCGGATGAAGTTTTCTGCAAAACCACAAGATGTGCATGCAAATGGTGCTTTTGGCAGAACGCGCACGTGAATTTCTACCAAACGACGTGCTAAGCATGCCGATGCTGCTCTTTTTAGCACCCGCGCACGGATTTGGGCGAAAACGCGTTTTAAGCATGCACATGCATCTTTTGGTAGACGCGGATGAAGTTTTCTGCAAAACCACAAGATGTGCATGCAAATGGTGCTTTTGGCAGAACGTGCACGTGGATTTCTACCAAACGACGTGCTAAGCATGCCGATGCTGCCCTTTTTAGCACCCGCGCACGGATTTGTGCGAAAACGCGTTTTAAGCATGCACATGCATCTTTTGGTAGACGCGGATGAAGCTTTCTGCAAAACCACAAGATGTGCATGCAAATGGTGCTTTTGGCAGAACGCGCACGTGGATTTCTACCAAACGACGTGCTAAGCATGCCGATGCTGCTCTTTTTAGCACCCGCGCACGGATTTGGGCGAAAACGCGTTTTAAGCATGCACATGCATCTTTTGGTAGACGCGGATGAAGTTTTCTGCAAAACCACAAGATGTGCATGCAAATGGTGCTTTTGGCAGAACGCGCACGTGGATTTCTACCAAACGACGTGCTAAGCATGCCGATGCTGCTCTTTTTAGCACCCGCGCACGGATTTGTGCGAAAACGCGCTTTAAGCATGCACATGCATCTTTTGGTAGATGCGGATGAAGTTTTCTGCAAAACCACAAGATGTGCATGCAAATGGTGCTTTTGGCAGAACGCGCACGTGGATTTCTACCAAACGACGTCCTAAGCATGCCGATGCTGCTCTTTTTAGCACCCGCGCAAGGATTTGTGCGAAAACGCGTTTTAAGCATGCACATGCATCTTTTGGTAGACGCGGATGAAGTTTTCTGCAAAACCACAAAATGTGCATGCAAATGGTGCTTTTGGCAGAACGCGCACGTGGATTTCTACCAAACGACGTGCTAAGCATGCCGATGCTGCTCTTTTTAGCACCCGCGCACGGATTTGTGCGAAAACGCGCTTTAAGCATGCACATGCATCTTTTGGTAGACGCGGATGAAGTTTTCTGCAAAACCACAAGATGTGCATGCAAATGGTGCTTTTGGCAGAACGCGCACGTGGATTTCTACCAAACGACGTGCTAAGCATGCCGATGCTGCTCTTTTTAGCACCCGCGCACGGATTTGTGCGAAAACGCGTTTTAAGCATGCACATGCATCTTTTGGTAGACGCGGATGAAGTTTTCTGCAAAACCACAAGATGTGCATGCAAATGGTGCTTTTGGCAGAACGCGCACGTGGATTTCTACCAAACGACGGGCTAAGCATGCCGATGCTGCTCTTTTTAGCACCCGCGCACGGATTTGTGCGAAAACGCGTTTTAAGCATGCACATGCATCTTTTGGTAGACACGGATGAAGTTTTCTGCAAAACCACAAGATGTGCATGCAAATGGTGCTTTTGGCAGAACGCGCTCGTGGATTTTTACCAAACGACGTGCTAAGCATGCCGATGCTGCTCTTTTTAGCACCCGCGCACGGATTTGTGCGAAAACGCGTTTTAAGCATGCACATGCATCTTTTGGTAGACGCGGATGAAGTTTTCTGCAAAACCACAAGATGTGCATGCAAATGGTGCTTTTGGCAGAACGTGCACGTGGATTTCTACCAAACGACGTGCTAAGCATGCCGATGCTGCTCTTTTTAGCACCCGCGCACGGATTTGTGCGAAAACGCGTTTTAAGCATGCACATGCATCTTTTGGTAGACGCGGATGAAGCTTTCTGCAAAACCACAAGATGTGCATGCAAATGGTGCTTTTGGCAGAACGCGCACGTGGATTTCTACCAAACGACGTGCTAAGCATGCCGATGCTGCTCTTTTTAGCACCCGCGCACGGATTTGGGCGAAAACGCGTTTTAAGCATGCACATGCATCTTTTGGTAGACGCGGATGAAGTTTTCTGCAAAACCACAAGATGTGCATGCAAATGGTGCTTTTGGCAGAACGCGCACGTGGATTTCTACCAAACGACGTGCTAAGCATGCCGATGCTGCTCTTTTTAGCACCCGCGCACGGATTTGTGCGAAAACGCGCTTTAAGCATGCACATGCATCTTTTGGTAGACGCGGATGAAGTTTTCTGCAAAACCACAAGATGTGCATGCAAATGGTGCTTTTGGCAGAACGCGCACGTGGATTTCTACCAAACGACGTGCTAAGCATGCCGATGCTGCTCTTTTTAGCACCCGCGCAAGGATTTGTGCGAAAACGCGTTTTAAGCATGCACATGCATCTTTTGGTAGACGCGGATGAAGTTTTCTGCAAAACCACAAGATGTGCATGCAAATGGTGCTTTTGGCAGAACGCGCACGTGGATTTCTACCAAACGACGGGCTAAGCATGCCGATGCTGCTCTTTTTAGCACCCGCGCACGGATTTGTGCGAAAACGCGTTTTAAGCATGCACATGCATCTTTTGGTAGACGCGGATGAAGTTTTCTGCAAAACCACAAGATGTGCATGCAAATGGTGCTTTTGGCAGAACGCGCTCGTGGATTTTTACCAAACGACGTGCTAAGCATGCCGATGCTGCTCTTTTTAGCACCCGCGCACGGATTTGTGCGAAAACGCGTTTTAAGCATGCACATGCATCTTTTGGTAGACGCGGATGAAGTTTTCTGCAAAACCACAAGATGTGCATGCAAATGGTGCTTTTGGCAGAACGCGCTCGTGGATTTCTACCAAACGACGTGCTAAGCATGCCGATGCTGCTCTTTTTAGCACCCGCGCACGGATTTGTGCGAAAACGCGTTTTAAGCATGCACATGCATCTTTTGGTAGACGCGGATGAAGTTTTCTGCAAAACCACAAGATGTGCATGCAAATGGTGCTTTTGGCAGAGCGCGCACGTGGATTTCTACCAAACGACGTGCTAAGCATGCAGATGCTGCTCTTTTTAGCACCCGCGCACGGATTTGTGCGAAAACGCGTTTTAAGCATGCACATGCATCTTTTGGTAGACGCGGATGAAGTTTTCTGCAAAACCACAAGATGTGCATGCAAATGGTGCTTTTGGCAGAACCCGAACGTGGATTTCTACCAAACGACGTGCTAAGCATGCGGATGCTGCTCTTTTTAGCACCCGCGCATGGATTTGTGCGAAAACGCGTTTTAAGCATGCACATGATTCTTTTGGTAGACGCGGATGAAGTTTTCTGCAAAACCACAAGATGTGCATGCAAATGGTGCTTTTGGCAGAACGCGCACGTGGATTTCTACCAAACGACGTGCTAAGCATGCCGATGCTGCTCTTTTTAGCACCCGCGCACGGATTTGTGCGAAAACGCGTTTTAAGCATGCACATGCATCTTTTGGTAGACGCGGATGAAGTTTTCTGCAAAACCACAAGATGTGCATGCAAATGGTGCTTTTGGCAGAACGCGCACGTGAATTTCTACCAAACGACGTGCTAAGCATGCCGATGCTGCTCTTTTTAGCACCCGCGCACGGATTTGTGCGAAAACGCGTTTTAAGCATGCACATGCATCTTTTGGTAGACGCGGATGAAGTTTTCTGCAAAACCACAAGATGTGCACGCAAATGGTGCTTTTGGCAGAACGCGCACGTGGATTTCTACCAAACGACGTGCTAAGCATGCCGATGCTGCTCTTTTTAGCACCCGCGCACGGTTTTGTGCGAAAACGCGTTTTAAGCATGCACATGCATCTTTTGGTAGACGCGGATGAAGTTTTCTGCAAAACCACAAGATGTGCATGCAAATGGTGCTTTTGGTAGAACGCGCACGTGGATTTCTACCAAACGACGTGCTAAGCATGCCGATGCTGCTCTTTTTAGCACCCGCGCACGGATTTGTGCGAAAACGCGTTTTAAGCATGCACATGCATCTTTTGGTAGACGCGGATGAAGTTTTCTGCAAAACCACAAGATGTGCATGCAAATGGTGCTTTTGGCAGAACGCGCACGTGGATTTCTACCAAACGACGTGCTAAGCATGCCGATGCTGCTCTTTTTAGCACCCGCGCACGGATTTGTGCGAAAACGCGTTTTAAGCATGCACATGCATCTTTTGGTAGACGCGGATGAAGTTTTCTGCAAAACCACAAGATGTGCATGCAAATGGTGCTTTTGGCAGAACGCGCACGTGGATTTCTACCAAACGACGCGCTAAGCATGCCGATGCTGCTCTTTTTAGCACCCGCGCACGGATTTGTGCGAGAACGCGTTTTAAGCATGCACATGCATCTTTTGGTAGACGCGGATGTTTTCTGCAAAACCACAAGATGTGCATGCAAATGGTGCTTTTGGCAGAACGCGCTCGTGGATTTCTACCAAACGACGTGCTAAGCATGCCGATGCTGCTCTTTTTAGCACCCGCGCACGGATTTGTGCGAAAACGCGTTTTAAGCATACACATGCATCTTTTGGTGGACGCGGATGAAGTTTTCTGCAAAACCACAAGATGTGCATGCAAATGGTGCTTTTGGCAGAGCGCGCACGTGGATTTCTACCAAACGACGTGCTAAGCATGCCGATGCTGGTCTTTTTAGCACCCGCGCACGGATTTGTGCGAAAACGCGTTTTAAGCATACACATGCATCTTTTGGTGGACGCGGATGAAGTTTTCTGCAAAACCACAAGATGTGCATGCAAATGGTGCTTTTGGCAGAGCGCGCACGTGGATTTCTACCAAACGACGTGCTAAGCATGCAGATGCTGCTCTTTTGAGCACCCGCGCACGGATTTGTGCGAAAACGCGTTTTAAGCATGCACATGCATCTTTTGGTAGACGCGGATGAAGTTTTCTGCAAAACCACAAGATGGGCATGCAAATGGTGCTTTTGGCAGAACGCGCACGTGGATTTCTACCAAACGACGTGCTAAGCATGCCGATGCTGCTCTTTTTAGCACCCGCGCATAGATTTGTGCGAAAACGCGTTTTAAGCATGCACATGCATCTTTTGGTAGAGGCGGATCAAGTTTTCGGCAAAACCACAAGATGTGCATGCAAATGGTGCTATTGGCAGAACGCGCACGTGGATTTCTACCAAACGACGTGCTAAGCATGCCGATGCTGCTCTTTTTAGCACCCGCGCACGGATTTGTGCGAGAACGCGTTTTAAGCATGCACATGCATCTTTTGGTAGACGCGGATGTTTTCTGCAAAACCACAAGATGTGCATGCAAATGGTGCTTTTGGCAGAACGCGCTCGTGGATTTCTACCAAACGACGTGCTAAGCATGCCGATGCTGCTCTTTTTAGCACCCGCGCACGGATTTGTGCGAAAACGCGTTTTAAGCATACACATGCATCTTTTGGTGGACGCGGATGAAGTTTTCTGCAAAACCACAAGATGTGCATGCAAATGGTGCTTTTGGCAGAGCGCGCACGTGGATTTCTACCAAACGACGTGCTAAGCATGCAGATGCTGCTCTTTTTAGCACCCGCGCACGGATTTGTGCGAAAACGCGTTTTAAGCATGCACATGCATCTTTTGGTAGACGCGGATGAAGTTTTCTGCAAAACCACAAGATGTGCATGCAAATGGTGCTTTTGGCAGAACCCGAACGTGGATTTCTACCAAACGACGTGCTAAGCATGCGGATGCTGCTCTTTTTAGCACCCGCGCATGGATTTGTGCGAAAACGCGTTTTAAGCATGCACATGATTCTTTTGGTAGACGCGGATGAAGTTTTCTGCAAAACCACAAGATGTGCATGCAAATGGTGCTTTTGGCAGAACGCGCACGTGGATTTCTACCAAACGACGTGCTAAGCATGCCGATGCTGCTCTTTTTAGCACCCGCGCACGGATTTGTGCGAAAACGCGTTTTAAGCATGCACATGCATCTTTTGGTAGACGCGGATGAAGTTTTCTGCAAAACCACAAGATGTGCATGCAAATGGTGCTTTTGGCAGAACGCGCACGTGAATTTCTACCAAACGACGTGCTAAGCATGCCGATGCTGCTCTTTTTAGCACCCGCGCACGGATTTGTGCGAAAACGCGTTTTAAGCATGCACATGCATCTTTTGGTAGACGCGGATGAAGTTTTCT
This sequence comes from Dermacentor andersoni, assembly GCF_023375885.2. Lineage (NCBI taxonomy): Eukaryota > Metazoa > Arthropoda > Arachnida > Ixodida > Ixodidae > Dermacentor > Dermacentor andersoni. The sequence goes on from NW_027314766.1 coordinate 168,698, forward strand.
GCAAAACCACAAGATGTGCATGCAAATGTTGCTTTTGGTAGAACGCGCACGTGGATTTCTACCAAACGACGTGCTAAGCATGCCGATGCTGCTCTTTTTAGCACCCGCGCACGGATTTGTGCGAAAACGCGTTTTAAGCATGCACATGCATCTTTTGGTAGACGCGGATGAAGTTTTCTGCAAAACCACAAGATGTGCATGCAAATGGTGCTTTTGGCAGAACGCGCACGTGGATTTCTACCAAACGACGTGCTAAGCATGCCGATGCTGCTCTTTTTAGCACCCGCGCACGGATTTGTGCGAAAACGCGTTTTAAGCATGCACATGCATCTTTTGGTAGACGCGGATGAAGTTTTCTGCAAAACCACAAGATGTGCATGCAAATGGTGCTTTTGGCAGAACGCGCACGTGGATTTCTACCAAACGACGCGCTAAGCATGCCGATGCTGCTCTTTTTAGCACCCGCGCACGGATTTGTGCGAGAACGCGTTTTAAGCATGCACATGCATCTTTTGGTAGACGCGGATGTTTTCTGCAAAACCACAAGATGTGCATGCAAATGGTGCTTTTGGCAGAACGCGCTCGTGGATTTCTACCAAACGACGTGCTAAGCATGCCGATGCTGCTCTTTTTAGCACCCGCGCACGGATTTGTGCGAAAACGCGTTTTAAGCATACACATGCATCTTTTGGTGGACGCGGATGAAGTTTTCTGCAAAACCACAAGATGTGCATGCAAATGGTGCTTTTGGCAGAGCGCGCACGTGGATTTCTACCAAACGACGTGCTAAGCATGCCGATGCTGGTCTTTTTAGCACCCGCGCACGGATTTGTGCGAAAACGCGTTTTAAGCATACACATGCATCTTTTGGTGGACGCGGATGAAGTTTTCTGCAAAACCACAAGATGTGCATGCAAATGGTGCTTTTGGCAGAGCGCGCACGTGGATTTCTACCAAACGACGTGCTAAGCATGCAGATGCTGCTCTTTTGAGCACCCGCGCACGGATTTGTGCGAAAACGCGTTTTAAGCATGCACATGCATCTTTTGGTAGACGCGGATGAAGTTTTCTGCAAAACCACAAGATGGGCATGCAAATGGTGCTTTTGGCAGAACGCGCACGTGGATTTCTACCAAACGACGTGCTAAGCATGCCGATGCTGCTCTTTTTAGCACCCGCGCATAGATTTGTGCGAAAACGCGTTTTAAGCATGCACATGCATCTTTTGGTAGAGGCGGATGAAGTTTTCGGCAAAACCACAAGATGTGCATGCAAATGGTGCTATTGGCAGAACGCGCACGTGGATTTCTACCAAACGACGTGCTAAGCATGCCGATGCTGCTCTTTTTAGCACCCGCGCACGGATTTGTGCGAGAACGCGTTTTAAGCATGCACATGCATCTTTTGGTAGACGCGGATGTTTTCTGCAAAACCACAAGATGTGCATGCAAATGGTGCTTTTGGCAGAACGCGCTCGTGGATTTCTACCAAACGACGTGCTAAGCATGCCGATGCTGCTCTTTTTAGCACCCGCGCACGGATTTGTGCGAAAACGCGTTTTAAGCATACACATGCATCTTTTGGTGGACGCGGATGAAGTTTTCTGCAAAACCACAAGATGTGCATGCAAATGGTGCTTTTGGCAGAGCGCGCACGTGGATTTCTACCAAACGACGTGCTAAGCATGCAGATGCTGCTCTTTTTAGCACCCGCGCACGGATTTGTGCGAAAACGCGTTTTAAGCATGCACATGCATCTTTTGGTAGACGCGGATGAAGTTTTCTGCAAAACCACAAGATGTGCATGCAAATGGTGCTTTTGGCAGAACCCGAACGTGGATTTCTACCAAACGACGTGCTAAGCATGCGGATGCTGCTCTTTTTAGCACCCGCGCATGGATTTGTGCGAAAACGCGTTTTAAGCATGCACATGATTCTTTTGGTAGACGCGGATGAAGTTTTCTGCAAAACCACAAGATGTGCATGCAAATGGTGCTTTTGGCAGAACGCGCACGTGGATTTCTACCAAACGACGTGCTAAGCATGCCGATGCTGCTCTTTTTAGCACCCGCGCACGGATTTGTGCGAAAACGCGTTTTAAGCATGCACATGCATCTTTTGGTAGACGCGGATGAAGTTTTCTGCAAAACCACAAGATGTGCATGCAAATGGTGCTTTTGGCAGAACGCGCACGTGAATTTCTACCAAACGACGTGCTAAGCATGCCGATGCTGCTCTTTTTAGCACCCGCGCACGGATTTGTGCGAAAACGCGTTTTAAGCATGCACATGCATCTTTTGGTAGACGCGGATGAAGTTTTCTGCAAAACCACAAGATGTGCACGCAAATGGTGCTTTTGGCAGAACGCGCACGTGGATTTCTACCAAACGACGTGCTAAGCATGCCGATGCTGCTCTTTTTAGCACCCGCGCACGGTTTTCTGCGAAAACGCGTTTTAAGCATGCACATGCATCTTTTGGTAGACGCGGATGAAGTTTTCTGCAAAACCACAAGATGTGCATGCAAATGGTGCTTTTGGTAGAACGCGCACGTGGATTTCTACCAAACGACGTGCTAAGCATGCCGATGCTGCTCTTTTTAGCACCCGCGCACGGATTTGTGCGAAAACGCGTTTTAAGCATGCACATGCATCTTTTGGTAGACGCGGATGAAGTTTTCTGCAAAACCACAAGATGTGCATGCAAATGGTGCTTTTGGCAGAACGCGCACGTGGATTTCTACCAAACGACGTGCTAAGCATGCCGATGCTGCTCTTTTTAGCACCCGCGCACGGATTTGTGCGAAAACGCGTTTTAAGCATGCACATGCATCTTTTGGTAGACGCGGATGAAGTTTTCTGCAAAACCACAAGATGTGCATGCAAATGGTGCTTTTGGCAGAACGCGCACGTGGATTTCTACCAAACGACGCGCTAAGCATGCCAATGCTGCTCTTTTTAGCACCCGCGCACGGATTTGTGCGAAAACGCGTTTTAAGCATGCACATGCATGTTTTGGTAGACGCGGATGAAGTTTTCTGCAAAACCACAAGATGTGCATGCAAATGGTGCTTTTGGCAGAAAGCGCACATGGATTTCTACCAAACGAAGTGCTAAGCATGCCGATGCTGCTCTTTTTAGCACCCGCGCACGATTTGTGCGAAAACGCGTTTTAAGCATGCACATGCATCTTTTGTTAGACGCGGATGAAGTTTTCTGCAAAACCACAAGATGTGCATGCAAATAGTGCTTTTGGCAGAACGCGCACGTGGATTTCTACCAAACGACGTGCTAAGCATGCCGATGCTGCTCTTTTTAGCACCCGCGCACGGATTTGTGCGAAAACGCGTTTTAAGCATGCACATGCATCTTTTGGTAGACGCGGATAAAGTTTTCTGCAAAACCACAAGATGTGCATGCAAATGGTGCTTTTGGCAGAACGCGCACGTGGATTTCTACCAAACGACGTGCTAAGCATGCCGATGCTGCTCTTTTTAGCACCCGCGCACGGATTTGTGCGCAAACGCGTTTTAAGCATGCACATGCATCTTTCGGTAGACGCGGATGAAGTTTTCTGCAAAACCACAAGATGTGCATGGAAATGGTTCTTTTGGCAGAACGCGCACGTGGATTTCTACCAAACGACGTGCTAATCATGCCGAGGCTGCTCTTTTTAGCACCCGCGCACGGATTTGTGCGAAAACGCGTTTTAAGCATGCACATGCATCTTTTGGTAGACGCGGATGAAGTTTTCTGCAAAACCACAAAATGTGCATGCAAATGGTGCTTTTGGCAGAACGCGCACGTGGATTTCTACCAAACGACGTGCTAAGCATGCCGATGCTGCTCTTTTTAGCACCCGCGCACGGATTTGTGCGAAAACGCGTTTTAAGCATGCACATGCATCTTTTGGTAGACGCGGATGAAGTTTTCTGCAAAACCACAAAATGTGCATGCAAATGGTGCTTTTGGCAGAACGCGCACGTGAATTTCTATCAAACGACGTGCTAAGCATGCCGATGCTGCTCTTTTTAGCACCCGCGCACGGTTTTGTGCGAAAACGCGTTTTAAGCATGCACATGCATCTTTTGGTAGACGCGGATGAAGTTTTCTGCAAAACCACAAGATGTGCATGCAAATGGTGCTTTTGGTAGAACGCGCACGTGGATTTCTACCAAACGACGTGCTAAGCATGCCGATGCTGCTCTTTTTAGCACCCGCGCACGGATTTGTGCGAAAACGCGTTTTAAGCATGCACATGCATCTTTTGGTAGACGCGGATGAAGTTTTCTGCAAAACCACAAGATGTGCATGCAAATGGTGCTTTTGGCAGAACGCGCACGTGGATTTCTACCAAACGACGTGCTAAGCATGCCGATGCTGCTCTTTTTAGCACCCGCGCACGGATTTGTGCGAAAACGCGTTTTAAGCATGCACATGCATCTTTTGGTAGACGCGGATGAAGTTTTCTGCAAAACCACAAGATGTGCATGCAAATGGTGCTTTTGGCAGAACGCGCACGTGGATGTCTACCAAACGACGCGCTAAGCATGCCGATGCTGCTCTTTTTAGCACCCGCGCACGGATTTGTGCGAAAACGCGTTTTAAGCATGCACATGCATGTTTTGGTAGACGCGGATGAAGTTTTCTGCAAAACCACAAGATGTGCATGCAAATGGTGCTTTTGGCAGAAAGCGCACGTGGATTTCTACCAAACGAAGTTCTAAGCATGCCGATGCTGCTCTTTTTAGCACCCGCGCACGGATTTGTGCGAAAACGCGTTTTAAGCATGCACATGCATCTTTTGTTAGACGCGGATGAAGTTTTCTGCAAAACCACAAGATGTGCATGCAAATAGTGCTTTTGGCAGAACGCGCACGTGGATTTCTACCAAACGACGTGGTAAGCATGCCGATGCTGCTCTTTTTAGCACCCGCGCACGGATTTGTGCGAAAACGCGTTTTAAGCATGCACATGCATCTTTTGGTAGACGCGGATAAAGTTTTCTGCAAAACCACAAGATGTGCATGCAAATGGTGCTTTTGGCAGAACGCGCACGTGGATTTCTACCAAACGACGTGCTAAGCATGCCGATGCTGCTCTTTTTAGCACCCGCGCACGGATTTGTGCGAAAACGCGTTTTAAGCATGCACATGCATCTTTTGGTAGACGCGGATGAAGTTTTCTGCAAAAGCACAAGATGTGCATGCAAATGGTGCTTTTGGCAGAACGCGCACGTGGATTTCTACCAAACGACGTGCTAAGCATGCCGATGCTGCTCTTTTTAGCACCCGCGCACGGATTTGTGCGAAAACGCGTTTTAAGCATGCACATGCATCTTTTGGTAGACGCGGATGAAGTTTTCTGCAAAACCACAAAATGTGCATGCAAATGGTGCTTTTGGCAGAACGCGCACGTGGATTTCTACCAAACGACGTGCTAAGCATGCCGATGCTGCTCTTTTTAGCACCCGCGCACGGATTTGTGCGAAAACGCGTTTTAAGCATGCACATGCATCTTTTGGTAGACGCGGATGAAGTTTTCTGCAAAACACCACAAGATGTGCATGCAAATGGTGCTTTTTGCAGAACGCGCACGTGGATTTCTACCAAACGACGTGCTAAGCATGCCGATGCTGCTATTTTTAGCACCCGCGCACGCATTTGTGCGAAAACGCGTTTTAAGCATGCACATGCATCTTTTGGTAGACGCGGATGAAGTTTTCTGCAAAACCACAAGATGTGCATGCAAATGGTGCTTTTTGCAGAACGCGCACGTGGATTTCTACCAAACGACGTGCTAAGCATGCCGATGCTGCTCTTTTTAGCACCCGCGCACGCATTTGTGTGAAAACGCGTTTTAAGCATGCACATGCATCTTTTGGTAGACGCGGATGAAGTTTTCTGCAAAACCACAAGATGTGCATGCAAATGGTGCTTTTTGCAGAACGCGCTCGTGGATTTCTACCAAACGACGTGCTAAGCATGCCGATGCTCCTCTTTTTAGCACCCGCGCACGCATTTGTGCGAAAACGCGTTTTAAGCATGCACAAGCATCTTTTGGTAGACGCGGATGAAGTTTTCTGCAAAACCACAAGATGTGCATGCAAATGGTGCTTTTTGCAGAACGCGCACGTGGATTTCTACCAAACGACGTGCTAAGCATGCCGATGCTGCTCTTTTTAGCACCCGCGCACGGATTTGTGCGAAAACGCGTTTTAAGCATGCACATGCATCTTTTGGTAGACGCGGATGAAGTTTTCTGCGAAACCACAAGATGTGCATGCAAATGGTGCTTTTGGCAGAACGCGCACGTGGATTTCTACCAAACGACGTGCTAAGCATGCCGATGCTGCTCTTTTTAGCACCCGCGCACGGATTTGTGCGAAAACGCGTTTTAAGCATGCACATGCATCTTTTGGTAGACGGGGATGAAGTTTTCTGCAAAACCACAAGATGTGCATGCAAATGGTGCTTTTTGCAGAAGGCGCACGTGGATTTCTACCAAACGACGTGCTAAGCATGCCGATGCTGCTCTTTTTAGCACCTGCGCACGCATTTGTACGAAAACGCGTTTTACGCATGCACATGCATCTTTTGGTAGACGCGGATGAAGTTTTCTGCAAAACCACAAGATGTGCATGCAAATGGTGCTTTTGGCAGAACGCGCACGTGGGTTTCTACCAAACTACGTGCTAAGCATGCCGATGCTGCTCTTTTTAGCACCCGCGCACGCATTTGTGCGAAAACGCGTTTTAAGCATGCACATGCATCTTTTGGTAGACGCGGATGAAGTTTTCTGCAAAACCACAAGATGTGCATGCAAATGGTGCTTTTTGCAGAACGCGCTCGTGGATTTCTACCAAACGACGTGCTAAGCATGCCGTTGCTGCTCTTTTTAGCACCCGCGCACGCATTTGTGCGAAAACGCGTTTTAAGCATGCACATGCATCTTTTGGTAGACGCGGATGAAGTTTTCTGCAAAACCACAAGATGTGCATGCAAATGGTGCTTTTTGCAGAACGCGCACGTGGATTTCTACCAAACGACGTGCTAAGCATGCCGATGCTGCTCTTTTTAGCACCCGCGCACGGATTTGTGCGAAAACGCGTTTTAAGCATGCACATGCATCTTTTGGTAGACGCGGATGAAGCTTTCTGCAAAACCACAAGATGTGCATGCAAATGGTGCTTTTGGCAGAACGCGCACGTGGATTTCTACCAAACGACGTGCTAAGCATGCCGATGCTGCTCTTTTTAGCACCCGCGCACGCATTTGTGCGAAAACGCGTTTTAAGCATGCACATGCATCTTTTGGTAGACGCGGATGAAGTTTTCTACAAAACCACAAGATGTGCATGCAAATGGTGCTTTTTGCAGAACGCGCACGTGGATTTCTACCAAACGACGTGCTAAGCATGCCGATGCTGCTCTTTTTAGCACCCGCGCACGGATTTGTGCGAAAACGCGTTTTAAGCATGCACATGCATCTTTTGGTAGACGCGGATGAAGTTTTCTGCAAAACCACAAGATGTGCATGCAAATGGTGCTTTTGGCAGAACGCGCACGTGGATTTCTACCAAACGACGTGCTAAGCATGCCGATGCTGCTCTTTTTAGCACCCGCGCCGCATTTGTGCTAAAACGCGTTTTAAGCATGCACATGCATCTTTTGGTAGACGCGGATGAAGTTTTCTGCAAAACCACAAGATGTGCATGCAAATGGTGCTTTTTGCAGAACGCGCACGTGGATTTCTACCGAACGACGTGCTAAGCATGCCGATGCTGCTCTTTTTAGCACCCGCGCACGCATTTGTGTGAAAACGCGTTTTAAGCATGCACATGCATCTTTTGGTAGACGCGGATGAAGTTTTCTGCAAAACCACAAGATGTGCATGCAAATGGTGCTTTTGGCAGAACGCGCACGTGGGTTTCTACCAAACTACGTGCTAAGCATGCCGATGCTGCTCTTTTTAGCACCCGCGCACGCATTTGTGCGAAAACGCGTTTTAAGCATGCACATGCATCTTTTGGTAGACGCGGATGAAGTTTTCTGCAAAACCACAAGATGTGCATGCAAATGGTGCTTTTTGCAGAACGCGCTCGTGGATTTCTACCAAACGACGTGCTAAGCATGCCGTTGCTGCTCTTTTTAGCACCCGCGCACGCATTTGTGCGAAAACGCGTTTTAAGCATGCACATGCATCTTTTGGTAGACACGGATGAAGTTTTCTGCAAAACCACAAGATGTGCATGCAAATGGTGCTTTTTGCAGAACGCGCACGTGGATTTCTACCAAACGACGTGCTAAGCATGCCGATGCTGCTCTTTTTAGCACCCGCGCACGGATTTGTGCGAAAACGCGTTTTAAGCATGCACATGCATCTTTTGGTAGACGCGGATGAAGCTTTCTGCAAAACCACAAGATGTGCATGCAAATGGTGCTTTTGGCAGAACGCGCACGTGGATTTCTACCAAACGACGTGCTAAGCATGCCGATGCTGCTCTTTTTAGCACCCGCGCACGCATTTGTGCGAAAACGCGTTTTAAGCATGCACATGCATCTTTTGGTAGACGCGGATGAAGTTTTCTACAAAACCACAAGATGTGCATGCAAATGGTGCTTTTTGCAGAACGCGCACGTGGATTTCTACCAAACGACGTGCTAAGCATGCCGATGCTGCTCTTTTTAGCACCCGCGCACGGATTTGTGCGAAAACGCGTTTTAAGCATGCACATGCATCTTTTGGTAGACGCGGATGAAGTTTTCTGCAAAACCACAAGATGTGCATGCAAATGGTGCTTTTGGCAGAACGCGCACGTGGATTTCTACCAAACGACGTGCTAAGCATGCCGATGCTGCTCTTTTTAGCACCCGCGCCGCATTTGTGCTAAAACGCGTTTTAAGCATGCACATGCATCTTTTGGTAGACGCGGATGAAGTTTTCTGCAAAACCACAAGATGTGCATGCAAATGGTGCTTTTTGCAGAACGCGCACGTGGATTTCTACCGAACGACGTGCTAAGCATGCCGATGCTGCTCTTTTTAGCACCCGCGCACGCATTTGTGTGAAAACGCGTTTTAAGCATGCACATGCATCTTTTGGTAGACGCGGATGAAGTTTTCTGCAAAACCACAAGATGTGCATGCAAATGGTGCTTTTTGCAGAACGCGCTCGTGGATTTCTGCCAAACGACGTGCTAAGCATGCCGTTGCTGCTCTTTTTAGCACCCGCGCACGGATTTGTGCGAAAACGCGTTTTAAGCATGCACATGCATCTTTTGGTAGACGCGGATGAAGTTTTCTGCAAAACCACAAGATGTGCATTCAAATGGTGCTTTTGGCAGAACGCGCACGTGGATTTCTACCAAACAACGTGCTAAGCATGCCGATGCTGCTCTTTTTAGCACCCGCGCACGCATTTGTGTGAAAACGCGTTTTAAGCATGCACATGCATCTTTTGGTAGACGCGGATGAAGTTTTCTGCAAAACCACAAGATGTGCATGCAAATGGTGCTTTTTGCAGAACGCGCTCGTGGATTTCTACCAAACGACGTGCTAAGCATGCCGATGCTGCTCTTTTTAGCACCCGCGCACGCATTTGTGCGAAAACGCGTTTTAAGCATGCACATGCATCTTTGGTAGACGCGGATGAAGTTTTCTGCAAAACCACAAGATGTGCATGCAAATGGTGCTTTTTGCAGAACGCGCACGTGGATTTCTACCAAACGACGTGCTAAGCATGCCGATGCTGCTCTTTTTAGCACCCGCGCCGCATTTGTGCGAAAACGCGTTTTAAGCATGCACATGCATCTTTTGGTAGACGCGGATGAAGTTTTCTGCAAAACCACAAGATGTGCATGCAAATGGTGCTTTTTGCAGAACGCGCACGTGGATTTCTACCAAACGACGTGCTAAGCATGCCGCGTCTGCTCTTTTTAGCACCCGCGCACGCATTTGTGCGAAAACGCGTTTTAAGCATGCACATGCATCTTTTGGTAGACGCGGATGAAGTTTTCTGCAAAACCACAAGATGTGCATGCAAATGGTGCTTTTTGCAGAACGCGCTCGTGGATTTCTACCAAACGACGTGCTAAGCATGCCGATGCTGCTCTTTTTAGCACCCGCGCACGCATTTGTGCGAAAACGCGTTTTAAGCATGCACATGCATCTTTTGGTAGACGCGGATGAAGTTTTCTGCAAAACCACAAGATGTGCATGCAAATGGTGCTTTTTGCAGAACGCGCACGTGGATTTCTACCAAACGACGTGCTAAGCATGCCGATGCTGCTCTTTTTAGCACCCGCGCACGGATTTGTGCGAAAACGCGTTTTAAGCATGCACATGCATCTTTTGGTAGACGCGGATGAAGTTTTCTGCAAAACCACAAGATGTGCATGCAAATGGTGCTTTTGGCAGAACGCGCACGTGGATTTCTACCAAACGACGTGCTAAGCATGGCGATGCTGCTCTTTTCAGCAACCGCGCTCGCATTTGTGCGAAAACGCGTTTTAAGCATGCACATGCATCTTTTGGTAGACGCGGATGAAGTTTTCTGCAAAACCACAAGATGTGCACGCAAATGGTGCTTTTTGCAGAACGCGCTCGTGGATTTCTACCAAACGACGTGCTAAGCATGCCGATGCTGCTCTTTTTAGCACCCGCGCACGCATTTGTGCGAAAACGCGTTTTAAGCATGCACATGCATCTTTTGGTAGACGCGGATGAAGTTTTCTGCAAAACCACAAGATGTGCATGCAAACGGTGCTTTTTGCAGAACGCGCACGTGGATTTCTACCAAACGACGTGCTAAGCATGCCGATGCTGCTCTTTTTAGCACCCGCGCACGGATTTGTGCGAAAACGCGTTTTAAGCATGCACATCCATCTTTTTGTAGACGCGGATGAAGTTTTCTGCAAAACCACAAGATGTGCATGCAAATGGTGCTTTTTGCAGAACGCGCACGTGGATTTCTACCAAACGACGTGCTATGCATGCCGATGCTGCTCTTTTTAGCACCCGCGCACGGATTTGTGCGAAAACGCGTTTTAAGCATGCACATGCATCTTTTTGTAGACGCGGATGAAGTTTTCTGCAAAACCACAAGATGTGCATGCAAATGGTGCTTTTTGCAGAACGCGCACGTGGATTTCTACCAAACGACGTGCTAAGCATGCCGATGCTGCTCTTTTTAGCACCCGCGCCGCATTTGTGCGAAAACGCGTTTTAAGCATGCACATGCATCTTTTGGTAGACGCGGATGAAGTTTTCTGCAAAACCACAATATGTGCATGCAAATGGTGCTTTTTGCAGAACGCGCACGTGGATTTCTACCAAACGACGTGCTAAGCATGCCGATGCTGCTATTTTTAGCACCCGCGCACGCATTTGTGCGAAAACGCGTTTTAAGCATGCACATGCATCTTTTGGTATACGCGGATGAAGTTTTCTGCAAAACCACAAGATGTGCATGCAAATGGTGCTTTTGGCAGAACGCGCACGTGGATTTCTACCAAACGACGTGCTAAGCATGCCGATGCTGCTCTTTTTAGCACCCGCGCACGCATTTGTGCGAAAACGCGTTTTAAGCATGCACATGCATCTTTTGGTAGACGCGGATGAAGTTTTCCGCAAAACCACAAGATGTGCATGCAAATGGTGCTTTTTGCAGAACGCGCTCGTGGATTTCTACCAAACGACGTGCTAAGCATGCCGATGCTTCTCTTTTTAGCACCCGCGCACGCATTTGTGCGAAAACGCGTTTTAAGCATGCACATGCATCTTTTGGTAGACGCGGATGAAGTTTTCTGCAAAACCACAAGATGTGCATGCAAATGGTGCTTTTTGCAGAACGCGCACGTGGATTTCTACCAAACGACGTGCTAAGCATGCCGATGCTGCTCTTTTTAGCACCCGCGCACGCATTTGTGCGAAAACGCGTTTTAAGCATGCACATGCATCTTTTGGTAGACGCGGATGAAGTTTTCTGCAAAACCACAAGATGTGCATGCAAATGGTGCTTTTTGCAGAACGCGCACGTGGATTTCTACCAAACGACGTGTTAAGCATGCCGATGCTGCTCTTTTTAGCACCCGCGCACGCATTTGTGCGAAAACGCGTTTTAAGCATGCACATGCATCTTTTGGTAGACGCGGATGAAGTTTTCTGCAAAACCACAAGATGTGCATGCAAATGGTGCTTTTTGCAGAACGGGCACGTGGATTTTTACCAAACGACGTGCGAAGCATGCCGATTCTGCTCTTTTCAGCACCCGCGCACGCATTTGTGCGAAAACGCGTTTTAAGCATGCACATGCATCTTTTGGTAGACGCGGATGAAGTTTTCTGCAAAACCACAAGATGTGCATGCAAATGGTGCTTTTGGCAAAACGCGCACGTGGATTTCTACCAAACGACGTGCTAAGCATGCCGATGCTGCTCTTTTTAGCACCCGCGCACGCATTTGTGCGAAAACGCGTTTTTAGCATGCACATGCATCTTTTGCTAGACGCGGATGAAGTTTTCTGCAAAACCACACTATGCGCATGCAAATGGTGCTTTTTGCAGAACGCGCACGTGGATTTCTACCAAACGACGTGCTAAGCATGCCGATGCTGCTCTTTTTAGCACCCGCGCACGCCTTTGTGCGAAAACGCGTTTTAAGCATGCACATGCATCTTTTGGTAGACGCGGATGAAGTTTTCTGCAAAACCACAAGATGTGCATGCAAATGGTGCTTTTTACAGAACGCGCACGTGGATTTCTACCAAACGACGTGCTAAGCATGCCGATGCTGCTCTTTTTAGCACCCGCGCACGCATTTGTGCGAAAACGCGTTTTAAGCATGCACATGCATCTTTTGGTAGACGCGGATGAAGTTTTCTGCAAAACCTCAAGATGTGCATGCAAATGGTGCTTTTTGCAGAACGCGCACGTGGATTTCTACCAAACGACGTGCTAAGCATGCCGATGCTGCTATTTTTAGCACCCGCGCACGCATTTGTGCGAAAACGCGTTTTAAGCATGCACATGCATCTTTTGGTAGACGCGGATGAAGTTTTCTGCAAAACCACAAGATGTGCATGCAAATGGTGCTTTTTGCAGAACGCGCACGTAGATTTCTACCAAACGACGTGCTAAGCATGCCGATGCTGCTCTTTTTAGCACCCGCGCACGCATTTGTGCGAAAACGCGTTTTAAGCATGCACATGCATCTTTTGGTAGACGCGGATGAAGTTTTCTGCAAAACCACAAGATGTGCATGCAAATGGTGCTTTTGGCAGAACGCGCACGTGGATTTCTACCAAACGACGTGCTAAGCATGCCGATGCTGCTCTTTTTAGCACCCGCGCACGCATTTGTGCGAAAACGCGTTTTAAGCATGCACATGCATCTTTTGGTAGACGCGGATGAAGTTTTCTGCAAAACCACAAGATGTGCATGCAAATGGTGCTTTTTGCAGAACGCGCTCGTGGATTTCTACCAAACGACGTGCTAAGCATGCCGATGCTGCTCTTTTTAGCACCCGCGCACGCATTTGTGCGAAAACGCGTTTTAAGCATGCACATGCATCTTTTGGTAGACGCGGATGAAGTTTTCTGAAAAACCACAAGATGTGCATGCAAATGGTGCTTTTTGCAGAACGCGCACGTGGATTTCTACCAAACGACGGGCTAAGCATGCCGATGCTGCTCTTTTTAGCACCCGCGCACGTATTTGTGCGAAAACGCGTTTTAAGCATGCACATGCATCTTTTGGTAGACGCGGATGAAGTTTTCTGCAAAACCACAAGATGTGCATGCAAATGGTGCTTTTGGCAGAACGCGCACGTGGATTTCTACCAAACGACGTGCTAAGCATGCCGATGCTGCTCTTTTTAGCACCCGCGAACGGATTTGTGCGAAAACGCGTTTTAAGCATGCACATGCATCTTTTGGTAGACGCGGATGAAGTTTTCTGCAAAACCACAAGATGTGCATGCAAATGGGGCTTTTGGCAGAACGCGCACGTGCATTTCTACCAAACGACGTGCTAAGCATGCCGATGCTGCTATTTTTAGCACCCGCGCACGCATTTGTGCGAAAACGCGTTTTAAGCATGCACATGCATCTTTTGGTAGACGCGGATGAAGTTTTCTGCAAAACCACAAGATGTGCATGCAAATGGTGCTTTTTGCAGAACGCGCACGTAGATTTCTACCAAACGACGTGCTAAGCATGCCGATGCTGCTCTTTTTAGCACCCGCGCACGCATTTGTGCGAAAACGCGTTTTAAGCATGCACATGCATCTTTTGGTAGACGCGGATGAAGTTTTCTGCAAAACCACAAGATGTGCATGCAAATGGTGCTTTTGGCAGAACGCGCACGTGGATTTCTACCAAACGACGTGCTAAGCATGCCGATGCTGCTCTTTTTAGCACCCGCGCACGCATTTGTGCGAAAACGCGTTTTAAGCATGCACATGCATCTTTTGGTAGACGCGGATGAAGTTTTCTGCAAAACCACAAGATGTGCATGCAAATGGTGCTTTTTGCAGAACGCGCTCGTGGATTTCTACCAAACGACGTGCTAAGCATGCCGATGCTGCTCTTTTTAGCACCCGCGCACGCATTTGTGCGAAAACGCGTTTTAAGCATGCACATGCATCTTTTGGTAGACGCGGATGAAGTTTTCTGCAAAACCACAAGATGTGCATGCAAATGGTGCTTTTTGCAGAACGCGCACGTGGATTTCTACCAAACGACGGGCTAAGCATGCCGATGCTGCTCTTTTTAGCACCCGCGCACGTATTTGTGCGAAAACGCGTTTTAAGCATGCACATGCATCTTTTGGTAGACGCGGATGAAGTTTTCTGCAAAACCACAAGATGTGCATGCAAATGGTGCTTTTGGCAGAACGCGCACGTGGATTTCTACCAAACGACGTGCTAAGCATGCCGATGCTGCTCTTTTTAGCACCCGCGAACGGATTTGTGCGAAAACGCGTTTTAAGCATGCACATGCATCTTTTGGTAGACGCGGATGAAGTTTTCTGCAAAACCACAAGATGTGCATGCAAATGGGGCTTTTGGCAGAACGCGCACGTGCATTTCTACCAAACGACGTGCTAAGCATGCCGATGCTGCTATTTTTAGCACCCGCGCACGCATTTGTGCGAAAACGCGTTTTAAGCATGCACATGCATCTTTTGGTAGACGCGGATGAAGTTTTCTGCAAAACCACAAGATGTGCATGCAAATGGTGCTTTTTGCAGAACGCGCACGTGGATTTCTACCAAACGACGTGCTAAGCATGCCGATGCTGCTCTTTTTAGCACCCGCGCAAGCATTTGTGCGAAAACGCGTTTTAAGCATGCACATGCATCTTTTGGTAGACGCGGATGAAGTTTTCTGCAAAACCACAAGATGTGCGTGCAAATGGTGATTTTTGCAGAACGCGCACGTGGATTTCTACAAAACGACGTGCTAAGCATGCCGATGCTGCTCTTTTTAGCACCCGCGCACGCATTTGTGCGAAAACGCGTTTTAAGCATGCACATGCATCTTATGGTAGACGCGGATGAAGTTTTCTGCAAAACCACAAGATGTGCATGCAAATGGTGCTTTTTGCAGAACGCGCACGTGGATTTCTACCAAACGACGTGCTAAGCATGCCGATGCTGCTCTTTTAGCACCCGCGCACGCATTTGTGCGAAAACGCGTTTTAAGCATGCACATGCATCTTTTGGTAGACGCGGATGAAGTTTTCTGCAAAACCACAAGATGTGCATGCAAATGGTGCTTTTGGCAGAACGCGCACGTGGATTTCTACCAAACGACGTGCTAAGCATGCCGATGCTGCTCTTTTTAGCACCCGCGCACGCATTTGTGCGAAAACGCGTTTTAAGCATGCACATGCATCTTTTGGTAGACGCGGATGAAGTTTTCTGCAAAACCACAAGATGTGCATGCAAATGGTGCTTTTTGGAGAACGCGCTCGTGGATTTCTACCAAACGACGTGCTAAGCATGCCGATGCTGCTCTTTTTAGCACCCGCGCACGCATTTGTGCGAAAACGCGTTTTAAGCATGCACATGCATCTTTTGGTAGACGCGGATGAAGTTTTCTGCAAAACCACAAGATGTGCATGCAAATGGTGCTTTTTGCAGAACGCGCACGTGGATTTCTACCAAACGACGGGCTAAAAATGCCGATGCTGCTCTTTTTAGCACCCGCGCACGGGTTTGTGCGAAAACGCGTTTTAAGCATGCACATGCATCTTTTGGTAGACGCGGATGAAGTTTTCTGCAAAACCACAAGATGTGCATGCAAATGGTGCTTTTGGCAGAACGCGCACGTGGATTTCTACCAAACGACGTGCTAAGCATGCCGATGCTGCTCTTTTTAGCACCCGCGAACGGATTTGTGCGAAAACGCGTTTTAAGCATGCACATGCATCTTTTGGTAGACGCGGATGAAGTTTTCTGCAAAACCACAAGATGTGCATGCAAATGGGGCTTTTGGCAGAACGCGCACGTGCATTTCTACCAAACGACGTGCTAAGCATGCCGATGCTGCTCTTTTTAGCACCCGCGCACGGATTTGTGCGAAAACGCGTTTTAAGCATGCACATGCATCTTTTGGTAGACGCGGATGAAGTTTTCTGCAAAACCACAAGATGTGCATGCAAATGGTGCTTTTGGCAGAACGCGCACGTGGATTTCTACCAAACGACGTGCTAAGCATGCCGATGCTGCTCTTTTTAGCACCCGCGCACGCATTTGTGCGAAAACGCGTTTTAAGCATGCACATGCATCTTTTGGTAGACGCGGATGAAGTTTTCTGCAAAACCACAAGATGTGCATGCAAATGGTGCTTTTTGCAGAACGCGCTCGTGGATTTCTACCAAACGACGTGCTAAGCATGCCGATGCTGCTCTTTTTAGCACCCGCGCACGCATATGTGCGAAAACGCGTTTTAAGCATGCACATGCATCTTTTGGTAGACGCGGATGAAGTTTTCTGCAAAACCACAAGATGTGCATGCAAATGGTGCTTTTTGCAGAACGCGCACGTGGATTTCTACCAAACGACGTGCTAAGCATGCCGATGCTGCTCTTTTTAGCACCCGCGCACGGATTTGTGCGAAAACGCGTTTTAAGCATGCACATGCATCTTTTGGTAGACGCGGATGAAGTTTTCTGCAAAACCACAAGATGTGCATGCAAATGGTGCTTTTGGCAGAACGCGCACGTGGATTTCTACCAAACGACGTGCGAAGCATGCCGATTCTGCTCTTTTTAGCACCCGCGCACGCATTTGTGCGAAAACGCGTTTTAAGCATGCACATGCATCTTTTGGTAGACGCGTATGAAGTTTTCTGCAAAACCACAAGATGTGCATGCAAATGGTGCTTTTGGCAGAACGCGCACGTGGATTTCTACCAAACGACGTGCTAAGCATGCCGATGCTGCTCTTTTAGCACCCGCGCACGCATTTGTGCGAAAACGCGTTTTAAGCATGCACATGCATCTTTTGGTAGACGCGGATGAAGTTTTCTGCAAAACCACAAGATGTGCATGCAAATGGTGCTTTTGGCAGAACGCGCACGTGGATTTCTACCAAACGACGTGCTAAGCATGCCGATGCTGCTCTTTTTAGCACCCGCGCACGCATTTGTGCGAAAACGCGTTTTAAGCATGCACATGCATCTTTTGGTAGACGCGGATGAAGTTTTCTGCAAAACCACAAGATGTGCATGCAAATGGTGCTTTTTGGAGAACGCGCTCGTGGATTTCTACCAAACGACGTGCTAAGCATGCCGATGCTGCTCTTTTTAGCACCCGCGCACGCATTTGTGCGAAAACGCGTTTTAAGCATGCACATGCATCTTTTGGTAGACGCGGATGAAGTTTTCTGCAAAACCACAAGATGTGCATGCAAATGGTGCTTTTTGCAGAACGCGCACGTGGATTTCTACCAAACGACGGGCTAAAAATGCCGATGCTGCTCTTTTTAGCACCCGCGCACGGGTTTGTGCGAAAACGCGTTTTAAGCATGCACATGCATCTTTTGGTAGACGCGGATGAAGTTTTCTGCAAAACCACAAGATGTGCATGCAAATGGTGCTTTTGGCAGAACGCGCACGTGGATTTCTACCAAACGACGTGCTAAGCATGCCGATGCTGCTCTTTTTAGCACCCGCGAACGGATTTGTGCGAAAACGCGTTTTAAGCATGCACATGCATCTTTTGGTAGACGCGGATGAAGTTTTCTGCAAAACCACAAGATGTGCATGCAAATGGGGCTTTTGGCAGAACGCGCACGTGCATTTCTACCAAACGACGTGCTAAGCATGCCGATGCTGCTCTTTTTAGCACCCGCGCACGGATTTGTGCGAAAACGCGTTTTAAGCATGCACATGCATCTTTTGGTAGACGCGGATGAAGTTTTCTGCAAAACCACAAGATGTGCATGCAAATGGTGCTTTTGGCAGAACGCGCACGTGGATTTCTACCAAACGACGTGCTAAGCATGCCGATGCTGCTCTTTTTAGCACCCGCGCACGCATTTGTGCGAAAACGCGTTTTAAGCATGCACATGCATCTTTTGGTAGACGCGGATGAAGTTTTCTGCAAAACCACAAGATGTGCATGCAAATGGTGCTTTTTGCAGAACGCGCTCGTGGATTTCTACCAAACGACGTGCTAAGCATGCCGATGCTGCTCTTTTTAGCACCCGCGCACGCATATGTGCGAAAACGCGTTTTAAGCATGCACATGCATCTTTTGGTAGACGCGGATGAAGTTTTCTGCAAAACCACAAGATGTGCATGCAAATGGTGCTTTTTGCAGAACGCGCACGTGGATTTCTACCAAACGACGTGCTAAGCATGCCGATGCTGCTCTTTTTAGCACCCGCGCACGGATTTGTGCGAAAACGCGTTTTAAGCATGCACATGCATCTTTTGGTAGACGCGGATGAAGTTTTCTGCAAAACCACAAGATGTGCATGCAAATGGTGCTTTTGGCAGAACGCGCACGTGGATTTCTACCAAACGACGTGCGAAGCATGCCGATTCTGCTCTTTTTAGCACCCGCGCACGCATTTGTGCGAAAACGCGTTTTAAGCATGCACATGCATCTTTTGGTAGACGCGGATGAAGTTTTCTGCAAAACCACAAGATGTGCATGCAAATGGTGCTTTTGGCAGAACGCGCACGTGGATTTCTACCAAACGACGTGCTAAGCATGCCGATGCTGCTCTTTTTAGCACCCGCGCACGGATTTGTGCGAAAACGCGTTTTAAGCATGCACATGCATCTTTTGGTAGACGCGGATGAAGTTTTCGGCAAAACCACAAGATGTGCATGCAAATGGTGCTTTTTGCAGAACGCGCACGTGGATTTCTACCAAACGACGTGCTAAGCATGCCGATGCTGCTCTTTTTAGCACCCGCGCACGCATTTGTGCGAAAACGCGTTTTAAGCATGCACATGCATCTTTTGGTAGACGCGGATGAAGTTTTCTGCAAAACCACAAGATGTGCATGCAAATGGTGCTTTTTGCAGAACGTGCACGTGGATTTCTACCAAACGACGTGCTAAGCATGCCGATGCTGCTCTTTTTAGCACCCGCGCACGCATTTGTGCGAAAACGCGTTTTAAGCATGCACATGCATCTTTTGGTAGACGCGGATGAAGTTTTCTGCAAAACCACACGATGCGCATGCAAATGGTGCTTTTTGCAGAACGCGCACGTGGATTTCTACCAAACGACGTGCTAAGCATGACGATGCTGCTCTTTTTAGCACCCGCGCACGCATTTGTGCGAAAACGCGTTTTAAGCATGCACATGCATCTTTTGGTAGACGCGGATGAAGTTTTCTGCAAAACCACAAGATGTGCATGCAAATGGTGCTTTTTGCAGAACGCGCACGTGGATTTCTACCAAACGACGTGCTAAGCTTGCCGATGCTGCTCTTTTTAGCACCCGCGCACGGATTTGTGCGAAAACGCGTTTTAAGCATGCACATGCATCTTTTGGTAGACGCGGATGAAGTTTTCTGCAAAACCACAAGATGTGCATGCAAATGGTGCTTTTGGCAGAACGCGCACGTGGACTTCTACCAAACGACGTGCTAAGCATGCCGATGCTGCTCTTTTTAGCACCCGCGCACGCATTTGTGCGAAAACGCGTTTTAAGCATGCACATGCATCTTTTGGTAGACGCGGATGAAGTTTTCTGCAAAACCACAAGATGTGCATGCAAATGGTGCTTTTTGCAGAACGCGCACGTGGATTTCTACCAAACTACGTGCTAAGCATGCCGATGCTGCTCTTTTTAGCACCCGCGCACGCATTTGTGCGAAAACGCGTTTTAAGCATGCACATGCATCTTTTGGTAGACGCGGATGAAGTTTTCTGCAAAACCACAAGATGTGCATGCAAATGGTGCTTTTTGCAGAACGCGCACGTGGATTTCTACCAAACGACGTGCTAAGCATGCCGATGCTGCTCTTTTTAGCACCCGCGCACGGATTTGTGCGAAAACGCGTTTTAAGCATGCACATGCATCTTTTGGTAGACGCGGATGAAGTTTTCTGCAAAACCACAAGATGTGCATGCAAATGGTGCTTTTGGCAGAACGCGCACGTGGATTTCTACCAAACGACGTGCGAAGCATGCCGATTCTGCTCTTTTTAGCACCCGCGCACGCATTTGTGCGAAAACGCGTTTTAAGCATGCACATGCATCTTTTGGTAGACGCGGATGAAGTTTTCTGCAAAACCACAAGATGTGCATGCAAATGGTGCTTTTGGCAGAACGCGCACGTGGATTTCTACCAAACGACGTGCTAAGCATGCCGATGCTGCTCTTTTTAGCACCCGCGCACGCATTTGTGCGAAAACGCGTTTTAAGCATGCACATGCATCTTTTTTTAGACGCGGATGAAGTTTTCGGCAAAACCACAAGATGTGCATGCAAATGATGCTTTTTGCAGAACGCGCACGTGGATTTCTACCAAACGACGTGCTAAGCATGCCGATGCTGCTATTTTTAGCACCCGCGCACGCATTTGTGCGAAAACGCGTTTTAAGCATGCACATGCATCTTTTGGTAGACGCGGATGAAGTTTTCTGCAAAACCACAAGATGTGCATGCAAATGGTGCTTTTTGCAGAACGTGCACGTGGATTTCTACCAAACGACGTGCTAAGCATGCCGATGCTGCTCTTTTTAGCACCCGCGCACGCATTTGTGCGAAAACGCGTTTTAAGCATGCACATGCATCTTTTGGTAGACGCGGATGAAGTTTTCTGCAAAACCACACGATGCGCATGCAAATGGTGCTTTTTGCAGAACGCGCACGTGGATTTCTACCAAACGACGTGCTAAGCATGACGATGCTGCTCTTTTTAGCACCCGCGCACGCATTTGTGCGAAAACGCGTTTTAAGCATGCACATGCATCTTTTGGTAGACGCGGATGAAGTTTTCTGCAAAACCACAAGATGTGCATGCAAATGGTGCTTTTTGCAGAACGCGCACGTGGATTTCTACCAAACGACGTGCTAAGCTTGCCGATGCTGCTCTTTTTAGCACCCGCGCACGGATTTGTGCGAAAACGCGTTTTAAGCATGCACATGCATCTTTTGGTAGACGCGGATGAAGTTTTCTGCAAAACCACAAGATGTGCATGCAAATGGTGCTTTTGGCAGAACGCGCACGTGGACTTCTACCAAACGACGTGCTAAGCATGCCGATGCTGCTCTTTTTAGCACCCGCGCACGCATTTGTGCGAAAACGCGTTTTAAGCATGCACATGCATCTTTTGGTAGACGCGGATGAAGTTTTCTGCAAAACCACAAGATGTGCATGCAAATGGTGCTTTTTGCAGAACGCGCACGTGGATTTCTACCAAACGACGTGCTAAGCATGCCGATGCTGCTCTTTTTAGCACGCGCGCACGGATTTGTGCGAAAACGCGTTTTAAGCATGCACATGCATCTTTTGGTAGACGCGGATGAAGTTTTCTGCAAAACCACAAGATGTGCATGCAAATGGTGTTTTTGGCAGAACGCGCACGTGGATTTCTACCAAACGACGTGCTAAGCATGCCGATGCTGCTCTTTTTAGCACCCGCGCACGCATTTGTGCGAAAACGCGTTTTAAGCATGCACATGCATCTTTTGGTAGACGCGGATGAAGTTTTCTGCAAAACCACAAGATGTGCATGCAAATGGTGCTTTTTGCAGAACGCGCACGTGGATTTCTACCAAACGACGTGCTAAGCATGCCGATGCTGCTATTTTTAGCACCCGCGCGCGCATTTGTGCGAAAACGCGTTTTAAGCATGCACATGCATCTTTTGGTAGACGTTGATGAAGTTTTCTGCAAAACCACAAGATGTGCATGCAAATGGTGCTTTTTGCAGAACGCGCACGTGGATTTCTACCAAACGACGTGCTAAGCATGCCGATGCTGCTCTTTTTAGCACCCGCGCACGCATTTGTGCGAAAACGCGTTTTAAGCATGCACATGCATCTTTTGGTAGACGCGGATGAAGTTTTCTGCAAAACCACAAGATGTGCATGCAAATGGTGATTTTTGCAGAACGCGCACGTGGATTTCTACCAAACGACGTGCTAAGCATGCCGATGCTGCTCTTTTTAGCACCCGCGCACGCATTTGTGCGAAAACGCGTTTTAAGCATGCACATGCATCTTTTGGTAGACGCGGATGAAGTTTTCTGCAAAACCACAAGATGTGCATGCAAATGGTGCTTTTTGCAGAACGCGCACGTGGATTTCTACCAAACGACGTGCTAAGCATGCCGATGCTGCTCTTTTAGCACCCGCGCACGCATTTGTGCGAAAACGCGTTTTAAGCATGCACATGCATCTTTTGGTAGACGCGGATGAAGTTTTCTGCAAAACCACAAGATGTGCATGCAAATGGTGCTTTTGGCAGAACGCGCACGTGGATTTCTACCAAACGACGTGCTAAGCATGCCGATGCTGCTCTTTTTAGCACCCGCGCACGCATTTGTGCGAAAACGCGTTTTAAGCATGCACATGCATCTTTTGGTAGACGCGGATGAAGTTTTCTGCAAAACCACAAGATGTGCATGCAAATGGGGCTTTTGGCAGAACGCGCACGTGGATTTCTACCAACCGACGTGCTAAGCATGCCGATGCTGCTCTTTTTAGCACCCGCGCACGGATTTGTGCGAAAACGCGTTTTAAGCATGCACATGCATCTTTTGGTAGACGCGGATGATGTTTTCTGCAAAACCACAAGATGTGCATGCAAATGGTGCTTTTGGAAGAACGCGCACGTGGATTTCTACCAAACGACGTGCTAAGCATGCCGATGCTGCTCTTTTTAGCACCCGCGCACGCATTTGTGCGAAAACGCGTTTTAAGCATGCACATGCATCTTTTGGTAGACGCGGATGAAGTTTTCTGCAAAACCACAAGATGTGCATGCAAATGGTGCTTTTTGCAGAACGCGCTCGTGGATTTCTACCAAACGACGTGCTAAGCATGCCGATGCTGCTCTTTTTAGCACCCGCGCACGCATTTGTGCGAAACCGCGTTTTAAGCAAGCACATGCATCTTTTGGTAGACGCGGATGAAGTTTTCTGCAAAACCACAAGATGTGCATGCAAATGGTGCTTTTTGCAGAACGCGCACGTGGATTTCTACCAAACGACGTGCTAAGCATGCCGATGCTGCTCTTTTTAGCACCCGCGCACGGATTTGTGCGATAACGCGTTTTAAGCATGCACATGCATCTTTTGGTAGACGCGGATGAAGTTTTCTGCAAAACCACAAGATGTGCATGCAAATGGTGCTTTTGGCAGAACGCGCACGTGGATTTCTACCAAACGACGTGCGAAGCATGCCGATTCTGCTCTTTTTAGCACCCGCGCACGCATTTGTGCGAAAACGCGTTTTAAGCATGCACATGCATCTTTTGGTAGACGCGGATGAAGTTTTCTCCAAAACCACAAGATGTGCATGCAAATGGTGCTTTTGGCAGAACGCGCACGTGGATTTCTACCAAACGACGTGCTAAGCATGCCGATGCTGCTCTTTTTAGCACCCGCGCACGCATTTGTGCGAAAACGCGTTTTAAGCATGCACATGCATCTTTTGGTAGACGCGGATGAAGTTTTCTGCAACACCACAAGATGTGCATGCAAATGGTGCTTTTTGCAGAACGCGCACGTGGATTTCTACCAAACGACGTGCTAAGCATGCCGATGCTGCTCTTTTTAGCACCTGCGCACGCATTTTTGCGAAAACGCGTTTTAAGCATGCACATGCATCTTTTGGTAGACGCGGATGAAGTTTTCTGCAAAACCACAAGATGTGCATGCAAATGGTGCTTTTTGCAGAACGCGCACGTGGATTTCTACCAAACGACGTGCTAAGCTTGCCGATGCTGCTCTTTTTAGCACCCGCGCACGGATTTGTGCGAAAACGCGTTTTAAGCATGCACATGCATCTTTTGGTAGACGCGGATGAAGTTTTCTGCAAAACCACAAGATGTGCATGCAAATGGTGCTTTTGGCAGAACGCGCACGTGGATTTCTACCAAACGACGTGCTAAGCATGCCGATGCTGCTATTTTTAGCACCCGCGCACGCATTTGTGCGAAAACGCGTTTTAAGCATGCACATGCATCTTTTGGTAGACGCGGATGAAGTTTTCTGCAAAACCACAAGATGTGCATGCAAATGGTGCTTTTTGCAGAACGCGCACGTGGATTTCTACCAAACGACGTGCTAAGCATGCCGATGCTGCTCTTTTTAGCACCCGCGCACGCATTTGTGCGAAAACGCGTTTTAAGCATGCACATGCATCTTTTGGTAGACGCGGATGAAGTTTTCTGCAAAACCACAAGATGTGCATGTAAATGGTGCTTTTTGCAGAACGCGCACGTGGATTTCTACCAAACGACGTGCTAAGCATGCCGATGCTGCTCTTTTTAGCACCCGCGCACGCATTTGTGCGAAAACGCGTTTTAAGCATGCACATGCATCTTTTGGTAGACGCGGATGAAGTTTTCTGCAAAACCACAAGATGTGCATGCAAATGGTGCTTTTGGCAGAACGCGCACGTGGATTTCTACCAAACGACGTGCTAAGCATGCCGATGCTGCTCTTTTTAGCACCCGCGCACGCATTTGTGCGAAAACGCGTATTAAGCATGCACATGCATCTTTTGGTAGACGCGGATGAAGTTTTCTGCAAAACCACAAGATGTGCATGCAAATGGTGCTTTTTGCAGAACGCGCTCGTGGATTTCTACCAAACGACGCGCTAAGCATGCCGATGCTGCTCTTTTTAGCACCCGCGCACGCATTTGTGCGAAAACGCATTTTAAGCATGCACATGCATCTTTTGGTAGACGCGGATGAAGTTTTCTGCAAAACCACAAGATGTGCATGCAAATGGTGCTTTTTGCAGAACGCGAACGTGGGATTTCTACCAAACGACGTGCTAAGCATGCCGATGCTGCTCTTTTTAGCACCCGCGCACGGATTTGTGCGAAAACGCGTTTTAAGCATGCACATGCATCTTTTTGTAGACGCGGAAGTTTTCTGCAAAACCACAAGATGTGCATGCAAATGGTGCTTTTGGCAGAACGCGTACGTGGATTTCTACCAAACGACGTGCTAAGCATGCCGATGCTGCTCTTTTTAGCACCCGCGCACGCATTTGTGCGAAAACGCGTTTTAAGCATGCACATGCATCTTTTGGTAGACGCGGATGAAGTTTTCTGCAAAACCACAAGATGTGCATGTAAATGGTGCTTTTTGCAGAACGCGCACGTGGATTTCTACCAAACGACGTGCTAAGCATGCCGATGCTGCTCTTTTTAGCACCCGCGCACGCATTTGTGCGAAAACGCGTTTTAAGCATGCACATGCATCTTTTGGTAGACGCGGATGAAGTTTTCTGCAAAACCACAAGATGTGCATGCAAATGGTGCTTTTGGCAGAACGCGCACGTGGATTTCTACCAAACGACGTGCTAAGCATGCCGATGCTGCTCTTTTTAGCACCCGCGCACGCATTTGTGCGAAAACGCGTATTAAGCATGCACATGCATCTTTTGGTAGACGCGGATGAAGTTTTCTGCAAAACCACAAGATGTGCATGCAAATGGTGCTTTTTGCAGAACGCGCTCGTGGATTTCTACCAAACGACGCGCTAAGCATGCCGATGCTGCTCTTTTTAGCACCCGCGCACGCATTTGTGCGAAAACGCATTTTAAGCATGCACATGCATCTTTTGGTAGACGCGGATGAAGTTTTCTGCAAAACCACAAGATGTGCATGCAAATGGTGCTTTTTGCAGAACGCGAACGTGGATTTCTACCAAACGACGTGCTAAGCATGCCGATGCTGCTCTTTTTAGCACCCGCGCACGGATTTGTGCGAAAACGCGTTTTAAGCATGCACATGCATCTTTTTGTAGACGCGGATGAAGTTTTCTGCAAAACCACAAGATGTGCATGCAAATGGTGCTTTTGGCAGAACGCGTACGTGGATTTCTACCAAACGACGTGCTAAGCATGCCGATGCTGCTCTTTTTAGCACCCGCGCACGCATTTGTGCGAAAACGCGTTTTAAGCATGCACATGCATCTTTTGGTAGACGCGGATGAAGTTTTCTGCAAAACCACAAGATGTGCATGCAAATGGTGCTTTTTGCAGAACGCGCTCGTCGATTTCTACCAAACGACGTGCTAAGCATGCCGATGCTGCTCTTTTTAGCACCCGCGCACGCATTTGTGCGAAAACGCGTTTTAAGCATGCACATGCATCTTTTGGTAGACGCGGATGAAGTTTTCTGCAAAACCACAAGATGTGCATGCAAATGGTGCTTTTTGCAGAACGCGCACGTGGATTTCTACCAAACGACGTGCTAAGCATGCCGATGCTGCTCTTTTTAGCACCCGCGCACGGATTTGTGCGAAAACGCGTTTTAAGCATGCACATGCATCTTTTGGTAGACGCGGATGAAGTTTTCTGCAAAACCACAAGATGTGCATGCAAATGGTGCTTTTTGCAGAACGCGCACGTGGATTTCTACCAAACGACGTGCTAAGCATGCCGATGCTGCTCTTTTTAACACCCGCGCACGCATTTGTGCGAAAACGCGTTTTAAGCATGCACATGCATCTTTTGGTAGACGCGGATGAAGTTTTCTGCAAAACCACAAGATGTGCATGCAAATGGTGCTTTTTGCAGAACGCGCACGTGGATTTCTACCAAACGACGTGCTAAGCATGCCGATGCTGCTCTTTTTAGCACCCGCGCACGCATTTGTGCGAAAAACGCGTTTTAAGCATGCACATGCATCTTTTGGTAGACGCGGATGAAGTTTTCTGCAAAACCACAAGATGTGCATGCAAATGGTGCTTTTTGCAGAACGCCCACGTGGATTTCTACCAAACGACGTGCTAAGCTTGCCGATGCTGCTCTTTTTAGCACCCGCGCACGGGATTTGTGCGAAAACGCGTTTTAAGCATGCACATGCATCTTTTGGTAGACGCGGATGAAGTTTTCTGCAAAACCACAAGATGTGCATGCAAATGGTGCTTTTGGCAGAACGCGCACGTGGATTTCTACCAAACGACGTGCTAAGCATGCCGATGCTGCTCTTTTTAGCACCCGCGCACGCATTTGTGCGAAAACGCGTTTTAAGCATGCACATGCATCTTTTGGTAGACGCGGATGAAGTTTTCTGCAAAACCACAAGATGTGCATGCAAATGGTGCTTTTTGCAGAACGCGCACGTGGATTTCTACCAAACGACGTGCTAAGCATGCCGATGCTGCTCTTTTTAGCACCCGCGCACGCATTTGTGCGAAAACGCGTTTTAAGCATGCACATGCATCTTTTGGTAGACGCGGATGAAGTTTTCTGCAAAACCACAAGATGTGCATGCAAATGGTGCTTTTGGCAGAACGCGCACGGGGATTTCTACCAAACGACGTGCTAAGCTTGCCGATGCTGCTCTTTTTAGCACCCGCGCACGCATTTGTGCGAAAACGCGTTTTAAGCATGCACATGCATCTTTTGGTAGACGCGGATGAAGTTTTCTGCAAAACCACAAGATGTGCATGCAAATGGTGCTTTTGGCAGAACGCGCACGTGGATTTCTACCAAACGACGTGCTAAGCATGCCGATGCTGCTATTTTTAGCACCCCGCGCACGCACTTGTGCGAAAACGCGTTTTAAGCATGCACATGCATCTTTTGGTAGACGCGGATGAAGTTTTCTGCAAAACCACAAGATGTGCATGCAAATGGTGCTTTTTGCAGAACGCGCACGTGGATTTCTACCAAACGACGTGCTAAGCATGCCGATGCTGCTCTTTTTAGCACCCGCGCACGCATTTGTGCGAAAACGCGTTTTAAGCATGCACATGCATCTTTTGGTAGACGCGGATGAAGTTTTCTGCAAAACCACAAGATGTGCATGCAAATGGTGCTTTTGGCAGAACGCGCACGTGGATTTCTACCAAACGACGTGCTAAGCATGCCGATGCTGCTCTTTTTAGCACCCGCGCACGCATTTGTGCGAAAACGCGTTTTAAGCATGCACATGCATCTTTTGGTAGACGCGGATGAAGTTTTCTGCAAAACCACAAGATGTGCATGCAAATGGTGCTTTTGGCAGAACGCGCACGTGGATTTCTACCAAACGACGTGCTAAGCATGCCGATGCTGCTATTTTTAGCACCCGCGCACGCATTTGTGCGAAAACGCGTTTTAAGCATGCACATGCATCTTTTGGTAGACGCGGATGAAGTTTTCTGCAAAACCACAAGATGTGCATGCAAATGGTGCTTTTTGCAGAACGCGCACGTGGATTTCTACCAAACGACGTGCTAAGCATGCCGATGCTGCTCTTTTTAGCACCCGCGCACGCATTTGTGCGAAAACGCGTTTTAAGCATGCACATGCATCTTTTGGTAGACGCGGATGAAGTTTTCTGCAAAACCACAAGATGTGCATGTAAATGGTGCTTTTTGCAGAACGCGCACGTGGATTTCTACAAAACGACGTGCTAAGCATGCCGATGCTGCTCTTTTTAGCACCCGCGCACGCATTTGTGCGAAAACGCGTTTTAAGCATGCACATGCATCTTTTGGTAGACGCGGATGAAGTTTTCTGCAAAACCACAAGATGTGCATGCAAATGGTGCTTTTGGCAGAACGCGCACGTGGATTTCTACCAAACGACGTGCTAAGCATGCCGATGCTGCTCTTTTTAGCACCCGCGCACGCATTTGTGCGAAAACGCGTTTTAAGCATGCACATGCATCTTTTGGTAGACGCGGATGAAGTTTTCTGCAAAACCACAAGATGTGCATGCAAATGGTGCTTTTTGCAGAACGCGCTCGTGGATTTCTACCAAACGACGCGCTAAGCATGCCGATGCTGCTCTTTTTAGCACCCGCGCACGCATTTGTGCGAAAACGCGTTTTAAGCATGCACATGCATCTTTTGGTAGACGCGGATGAAGTTTTATGCAAAACCACAAGATGTGCATGCAAATGGTGCTTTTTGCAGAACGCGCACGTGGATTTCTACCAAACGACGTGCTAAGCATGCCGATGCTGCTCTTTTTAGCACCCGCGCACGCATTTGTGCGAAAACGCGTTTTAAGCATGCACATGCATCTTTTGGTAGACGCGGATGAAGTTTTCTGCAAAACCACAAGATGTGCATGCAAATGGTGCTTTTGGCAGAACGCGCACGTGGATTTCTACCAAACGACGTGCTAAGCATGCCGATGCTGCTCTTTTTAGCACCCGCGCACGCATTTGTGCGAAAACGCGTTTTAAGCATGCACATGCATCTTTTGGTAGACGCGGATGAAGTTTTCTGCAAAACCACAAGATGTGCATGCAAATGGTGCTTTTTGCAGAACGCGCACGTGGATTTCTACCAAACGACGTGCTAAGCATGCCGATGCTGCTCTTTTTAGCACCCGCGCACGGATTTGTGCGAAAACGCGTTTTAAGCATGCACATGCATCTTTTGGTAGACGCGGATGAAGTTTTCTGCAAAACCACAAGATGTGCATGCAAATGGTGCTTTTGGCAGAACGCGCACGTAGATTTCTACCAAACGAC
Organism: Dermacentor andersoni; assembly: GCF_023375885.2. Taxonomy (NCBI): domain Eukaryota; kingdom Metazoa; phylum Arthropoda; class Arachnida; order Ixodida; family Ixodidae; genus Dermacentor; species Dermacentor andersoni. Next base: position 198,828 of record NW_027314766.1, read on the forward strand.
GTGCTAAGCATGCCGATGCTGCTCTTTTTAGCACCCGCGCACGCATTTGTGCGAAAACGCGTTTTAAGCATGCACATGCATCTTTTGGTAGACGCGGATGAAGTTTTCTGCAAAACCACAAGATGTGCATGCAAATGGTGCTTTTTGCAGAACGCGCACGTGGATTTCTACCAAACGACGTGCTAAGCATGCCGATGCTGCTATTTTTAGCACCCGCGCACGCATTTGTGCGAAAACGCGTTTTAAGCATGCACATGCATCTTTTGGTAGACGCGGATGAAGTTTTCTGCAAAACCACAAGATGTGCATGCAAATGGTGCTTTTTGCAGAACGCGCACGTGGATTTCTACCAAACGACGTGCTAAGCATGCCGATGCTGCTCTTTTTAGCACCCGCGCACGCATTTGTGCGAAAACGCGTTTTAAGCATGCACATGCATCTTTTGGTAGACGCGGATGAAGTTTTCTGCAAAACCACAAGATGTGCATGCAAATGGTGCTTTTTGCAGAACGCGCACGTGGATTTCTACGAAACGACGTGCTAAGCATGCCGATGCTGCTCTTTTTAGCACCCGCGCACGCATTTGTGCGAAAACGCGTTTTAAGCATGCACATGCATCTTTTGGTAGACGCGGATGAAGTTTTCTGCAAAACCACAAGATGTGCATGCAAATGGTGCTTTTTGCAGAACGCGCACGTGGATTTCTACCAAACGACGTGCTAAGCATGCCGATGCTGCTCTTTTTAGCACCCGCGCACGCATTTGTGCGAAAACGCGTTTTAAGCATGCACATGCATCTTTTGGTAGACGCGGATGAAGTTTTCTGCAAAACCACAAGATGTGCATGTAAATGGTGCTTTTTGCAGAACGCGCACGTGGATTTCTACAAAACGACGTGCTAAGCATGCCGATGCTGCTCTTTTTAGCACCCGCGCACGCATTTGTGCGAAAACGCGTTTTAAGCATGCACATGCATCTTTTGGTAGACGCGGATGAAGTTTTATGCAAAACCACAAGATGTGCATGCAAATGGTGCTTTTTGCAGAACGCGCACGTGGATTTCTACCAAACGACGTGCTAAGCATGCCGATGCTGCTCTTTTTAGCACCCGCGCACGCATTTGTGCGAAAACGCGTTTTAAGCATGCACATGCATCTTTTGGTAGACGCGGATGAAGTTTTCTGCAAAACCACAAGATGTGCATGCAAATGGTGCTTTTGGCAGAACGCGCACGTGGATTTCTACCAAACGACGTGCTAAGCATGCCGATGCTGCTCTTTTTAGCACCCGCGCACGCATTTGTGCGAAAACGCGTTTTAAGCATGCACATGCATCTTTTGGTAGACGCGGATGAAGTTTTCTGCAAAACCACAAGATGTGCATGCAAATGGTGCTTTTTGCAGAACGCGCACGTGGATTTCTACCAAACGACGTGCTAAGCATGCCGATGCTGCTCTTTTTAGCACCCGCGCACGGATTTGTGCGAAAACGCGTTTTAAGCATGCACATGCATCTTTTGGTAGACGCGGATGAAGTTTTCTGCAAAACCACAAGATGTGCATGCAAATGGTGCTTTTGGCAGAACGCGCACGTAGATTTCTACCAAACGACGTGCTAAGCATGCCGATGCTGCTCTTTTTAGCACCCGCGCACGCATTTGTGCGAAAACGCGTTTTAAGCATGCACATGCATCTTTTGGTAGACGCGGATGAAGTTTTCTGCAAAACCACAAGATGTGCATGCAAATGGTGCTTTTTGCAGAACGCGCACGTGGATTTCTACCAAACGACGTGCTAAGCATGCCGATGCTGCTATTTTTAGCACCCGCGCACGCATTTGTGCGAAAACGCGTTTTAAGCATGCACATGCATCTTTTGGTAGACGCGGATGAAGTTTTCTGCAAAACCACAAGATGTGCATGCAAATGGTGCTTTTTGCAGAACGCGCACGTGGATTTCTACCAAACGACGTGCTAAGCATGCCGATGCTGCTCTTTTTAGCACCCGCGCATGCATTTGTGCGAAAACGCGTTTTAAGCATGCACATGCATCTTTTGGTAGACGCGGATGAAGTTTTCTGCAAAACCACAAGATGTGCATGCAAATGGTGCTTTTTGCAGAACGCGCACGTGGATTTCTACGAAACGACGTGCTAAGCATGCCGATGCTGCTCTTTTTAGCACCCGCGCACGCATTTGTGCGAAAACGCGTTTTAAGCATGCACATGCATCTTTTGGTAGACGCGGATGAAGTTTTCTGCAAAACCACAAGATGTGCATGCAAATGGTGCTTTTTGCAGAACGCGCACGTGGATTTCTACCAAACGACGTGCTAAGCATGCCGATGCTGCTCTTTTTAGCACCCGCGCACGGATTTGTGCGAAAACGCGTTTTAAGCATGCACATGCATCTTTTGGTAGACGCGGATGAAGTTTTCTGCAAAACCACAAGATGTGCATGCAAATGGTGCTTTTGGCAGAACGCGCACGTGGATTTTTCCAAACGACGTGCTAAGCATGCCGATGCTGCTCTTTTTAGCACCCGCGCACGCATTTGTGCGAAAACGCGTTTTAAGCATGCACATGCATCTTTTGGTAGACGCGGATGAAGTTTTCTGCAAAACCACAAGATGTGCATGCAAATGGTGCTTTTTGCAGAACGCGCTCGTGGATTTCTACCAAACGACGTGCTAAGCATGCCGATGCTGCTCTTTTTAGCACCCGCGCACGCATTTGTGCGAAAACGCGTTTTAAGCATGCACATGCATCTTTTGGTAGACGCGGATGAAGTTTTCTGCAAAACCACAAGATGTGCATGCAAATGGTGCTTTTTGCAGAACGCGCACGTGGATTTCTACCAAACGACGTGCTAAGCATGCCGATGCTGCTCTTTTTAGCACCCGCGCACGGATTTGTGCGAAAACGCGTTTTAAGCATGCACATGCATCTTTTGGTAGACGCGGATGAAGTTTTCTGCAAAACCACAAGATGTGCATGCAAATGGTGCTTTTGGCAGAACGCGCACGTGGATCTCTACCAAACGGCGTACTAAGCATGCCGATGCTGCTCTTTTTAGCACCCGCGCACGCATTTGTGCGAAAACGCGTTTTAAGCATGCACATGCATCTTTTGGTAGACGCGGATGAAGTTTTCTGCAAAACCACAAGATGTGCATGCAAATGGTGCTTTTTGCAGAACGCGCTCGTGGATTTCTACCAAACGACGTTCTAAGCATGCCGATGCTGCTCTTTTTAGCACCCGCGCACGCATTTGTGCGAAAACGCGTTTTAAGCATGCACATGCATCTTTTGGTAGACGCGGATGAAGTTTTCTGCAAAACCACAAGATGTGCATGCAAATGGTGCTTTTTGCAGAACGCGCACGTGGATTTCTACCAAATGACGTGCTAAGCATGCCGATGCTGCTCTTTTTAGCACCCGCGCACGGATTTGTGCGAAAACGCGTTTTAAGCATGCACATGCATCTTTTGGTAGACGCGGATGAAGTTTTCTGCAAAACCACAAGATGTGCATGCAAATGGTGCTTTTGGCAGAACGCGCACGTGGATTTCTACCAAACGACGTGCTAAGCATGCCGATGCTGCTCTTTTTAGCACCCGCGCACGCATTTGTGCGAAAACGCGTTTTAAGCATGCACATGCATCATTTGGTAGACGCGGATGAAGTTTTCTGCAAAACCACAAGATGTGCATGCAAATGGTGCTTTTTGCAGAACGCGCTCGTGGATTTCTACCAAACGACGTGCTAAGCATGCCGATGCTGCTCTTTTTAGCACCCGCGCACGCATTTGTGCGAAAACGCGTTTTAAGCATGCACATGCATCTTTTGGTAGACGCGGATGAAGTTTTCTGCAAAACCACAAGATGTGCATGCAAATGGTGCTTTTTGCAGAACGCGCACGTGGATTTCTACCAAACGACGTGCTAAGCATGCCGATGCTGCTCTCTTTAGCACCCGCGCACGGATTTGTGCGAAAACGCGTTTTAAGCATGCACATGCATCTTTTGGTAGACGCGGATGAAGTTTTCTGCAAAACCACAAAATGTGCATGCAAATGGTGCTTTTGGCAGAACGCGCACGTGGATTTCTACCAAACGACGTGCTAAGCATGCCGATGCTGCTCTTTTTAGCACCCGCGCACGCATTTGTGCGAAAACGCGTTTTAAGCATGCACATGCATCTTTTGGTAGACGCGGATGAAGTTTTCTGCAAAACCACAAGATGTGCATGCAAATGGTGCTTTTTGCAGAACGCGCACGTGGATTTCTACCAAACGACGTGCTAAGCATGCCGATGCTGCTATTTTTAGCACCCGCGCACGCATTTGTGCGAAAACGCGTTTTAAGCATGCACATGCATCTTTTGGTAGACGCGGATGAAGTTTTCTGCAAAACCACAAGATGTGCATGCAAATGGTGCTTTTTGCAGAACGCGCACGTGGATTTCTACCAAACGACGTGCTAAGCATGCCGATGCTGCTCTTTTTAGCAACCGCGCACGGATTTGTGCGAAAACGCGTTTTAAGCATGCACATGCATCTTTTGGTAGACGCGGATGAAGTTTTCTGCAAAACCACAAGATGTGCATGCAAATGGTGCTTTTGGCAGAACGCGCACGTGGATTTTTCCAAACGACGTGCTAAGCATGCCGATGCTGCTCTTTTTAGCACCCGCGCACGCATTTGTGCGAAAACGCGTTTTAAGCATGCACATGCATCTTTTGGTAGACGCGGATGAAGTTTTCTGCAAAACCACAAGATGTGCATGCAAATGGTGCTTTTTGCAGAACGCGCTCGTGGATTTCTACCAAACGACGTGCTAAGCATGCCGATGCTGCTCTTTTTAGCACCCGCGCACGCATTTGTGCGAAAACGCGTTTTAAGCATGCACATGCATCTTTTGGTAGACGCGGATGAAGTTTTCTGCAAAACCACAAGATGTGCATGCAAATGGTGCTTTTTGCAGAACGCGCACGTGGATTTCTACCAAACGACGTGCTAAGCATGCCGATGCTGCTCTTTTTAGCACCCGCGCACGGATTTGTGCGAAAACGCGTTTTAAGCATGCACATGCATCTTTTGGTAGACGCGGATGAAGTTTTCTGCAAAACCACAAGATGTGCATGCAAATGGTGCTTTTGGCAGAACGCGCACGTGGATTTCTACCAAACGACGTGCTAAGCATGCCGATGCTGCTCTTTTTAGCACCCGCGCACGCATTTGTGCGAAAACGCGTTTTAAGCATGCACATGCATCTTTTGGTAGACGCGGATGAAGTTTTCTGCAAAACCACAAGATGTGCATGCAAATGGTGCTTTTTGCAGAACGCGCTCGTGGATTTCTACCAAACGACGTGCTAAGCATGCCGATGCTGCTCTTTTTAGCACCCGCGCACGCATTTGTGCGAAAACGCGTTTTAAGCATGCACATGCATCTTTTGGTAGACGCGGATGAAGTTTTCTGCAAAACCACAAGATGTGCATGCAAATGGTGCTTTTTGCAGAACGCGCACGTGGATTTCTACCAAACGACGTGCTAAGCATGCCGATGCTGCTCTCTTTAGCACCCGCGCACGGATTTGTGCGAAAACGCGTTTTAAGCATGCACATGCATCTTTTGGTAGACGCGGATGAAGTTTTCTGCAAAACCACAAGATGTGCATGCAAATGGTGCTTTTGGCAGAACGCGCACGTGGATTTCTACCAAACGACGTGCTAAGCATGCCGATGCTGCTCTTTTTAGCACCCGCGCACGCATTTGTGCGAAAACGCGTTTTAAGCATGCACATGCATCTTTTGGTAGACGCGGATGAAGTTTTCTGCAAAACCACAAGATGTGCATGCAAATGGTGCTTTTTGCAGAACGCGCTCGTGGATTTCTACCAAACGACGTGCTAAGCATGCCTATGCTGCTCTTTTTAGCACCCGCGCACGCATTTGTGCGAAAACGCGTTTTAAGCATGCACATGCATCTTTTGGTAGACGCGGATGAAGTTTTCTGCAAAACCACAAGATGTGCATGCAAATGGTGCTTTTTGCAGAACGCGCACGTGGATTTCTACCAAACGACGTGCTAAGCATGCCGATGCTGCTCTCTTTAGCACCCGCGCACGGATTTGTGCGAAAACGCGTTTTAAGCATGCACATGCATCTTTTGGTAGACGCGGATGAAGTTTTCTGCAAAACCACAAGATGTGCATGCAAATGGTGCTTTTGGCAGAACGCGCACGTGGATTTCTACCAAACGACGTGCTAAGCATGCCGATGCTGCTCTTTTTAGCACCCGCGCACGCATTTGTGCGAAAACGCGTTTTAAGCATGCACATGCATCTTTTGGTAGACGCGGATGAAGTTTTCTGCAAAACCACAAGATGTGCATGCAAATGGTGCTTTTTGCAGAACGCGCTCGTGGATTTCTACCAAACGACGTGCTAAGCATGCCGATGCTGCTCTTTTTAGCACCCGCGCACGCATTTGTGCGAAAACGCGTTTTAAGCATGCACATGCATCTTTTGGTAGACGCGGATGAAGTTTTCTGCAAAACCACAAGATGTGCATGCAAATGGTGCTTTTTGCAGAACGCGCACGTGGATTTCTACCAAACGACGTGCTAAGCATGCCGATGCTGCTCTCTTTAGCACCCGCGCACGGATTTGTGCGAAAACGCGTTTTAAGCATGCACATGCATCTTTTGGTAGACGCGGATGAAGTTTTCTGCAAAACCACAAGATGTGCATGCAAATGGTGCTTTTGGCAGAACGCGCACGTGGATTTCTACCAAACGACGTGCTAAGCATGCCGATGCTGCTCTTTTTAGCACCCGCGCACGCATTTGTGCGAAAACGCGTTTTAAGCATGCACATGCATCTTTTGGTAGACGCGGATGAAGTTTTCTGCAAAACCACAAGATGTGCATGCAAATGGTGCTTTTTGCAGAACGCGCTCGTGGATTTCTACCAAACGACGTGCTAAGCATGCCTATGCTGCTCTTTTTAGCACCCGCGCACGCATATGTGCGAAAACGCGTTTTAAGCATGCACATGCACATTTGGTAGACGCGGATGAAGTTTTCTGCAAAACCACAAGATGTGCATGCAAATGGTGCTTTTTGCAGAACGCGCACGTGGATTTCTACCAAACGACGTGCTAAGCATGCCGATGCTGCTCTTTTTAGCACCCGCGCACGGATTTGTGCGAAAACGCGTTTTAAGCATGCACATGCATCTTTTGGTATACGCGGATGAAGTTTTCTGCAAAACCACAAGATGTGCATGCAAATGGTGCTTTTGGCAGAACGCGCACGTGGATTTCTACCAAACGACGTGCTAAGCATGCCGATGCTGCTCTTTTTAGCACCCGCGCACGCATTTGTGCGAAAACGCGTTTTAAGCATGCACATGCATCTTTTGGTAGACGCGGATGAAGTTTTCTGCAAAACCACAAGATGTGCATGCAAATGGTGCTTTTTGCAGAACGCGCACGTGGATTTCTACCAAACGACGTGCTAAGCATGCCGATGCTGCTCTTTTTAGCACCCGCGCACGCATTTTTGCGAAAACGCGTTTTAAGCATGCACATGCATCTTTTGGTATACGCGGATGAAGTTTTCTGCAAAACCACAAGATGTGCATGCAAATGGTGCTTTTTGCAGAACGCGCACGTGGATTTCTACCAAACGACGTGCTACGCATGCCGATGCTGCTCTTTTTAGCACCTGCGCACGCATTTGTGCGAAAACGCGTTTTAAGCATGCACATGCATCTTTTGGTAGACGCGGATGAAGTTTTCTGCAAAACCACAAGATGTGCATGCAAATGGTGCTTTTTGCAGAACGCGCACGTGGATTTCTACCAAACGACGTGCTAAGCATGCCGATGCTGCTCTTTTTAGCACCCGCGCACGGATTTGTGCGAAAACGCGTTTTAAGCATGCACATGCATCTTTTGGTAGACGCGGATGAAGTTTTCTGCAAAACCACAAGATGTGCATGCAAATGGTGCTTTTGGCAGAACGTGCACGTGGATTTCTACCAAACGACGTGCTAAGCTTGCCGATGCTGCTCTTTTTAGCACCCGCGCACGGATTTGTGCGAAAACGCGTTTTAAGCATGCACATGCATCTTTTGGTAGACGCGGATGAAGTTTTCTGCAAAACCACAAGATGTGCATGCAAATGGTGCTTTTTGCAGAACGCGCTCGTGGATTTCTACCAAACGACGTGCTAAGCATGCCGATGCTGCTCTTTTTAGCACCCGCGCACGCATTTGTGCGAAACGCGTTTTAAGCATGCACATGCATCTTTTGGTAGACGCGGATGAAGTTTTCTGCAAAACCACAAGATGTGCATGCAAATGGTGCTTTTTGCAGAACGCGCACGTGGATTTCTACCAAACGACGTGCTAAGCATGCCGATGCTGCTCTTTTTAGCACCCGCGCACGGATTTGTGCGAAAGCGCGTTTTAAGCATGCACATGCATCTTTTGGTAGACGCGGATGAAGTTTTCTGCAAAACCACAAGATGTGCATGCAAATGGTGCTTTTGGCAGAACGCGCACGTGGATTTCTACCAAACGACGTGCTAAGCATGCCGATGCTGCTCTTTTTAGCACCCGCGCACGCATTTGTGCGAAAACGCGTTTTAAGCATGCACATGCATCTTTTGGTAGACGCGGATGAAGTTTTCTGCAAAACCACAAGATGTGCATGCAAATGGTGCTTTTTGCAGAACGCGCACGTGGATTTCTACCAAACGACGTGCTAAGCATGCCGATGCTGCTCTTTTTAGCACCCGCGCACGCATTTGTGCGAAAACGCGTTTTAAGCATGCACATGCATCTTTTGGTAGACGCGGATGAAGTTTTCTGCAAAACCACAAGATGTGCATGCAAATGGTGCTTTTTGCAGAACGCGCACGTGGATTTCTACCAAACGACGTGCTAAGCTTGCCGATGCTGCTCTTTTTAGCACCCGCGCACGGATTTGTGCGAAAACGCGTTTTAAGCATGCACATGCATCTTTTGGTAGACGCGGATGAAGTTTTCTGCAAAACCACAAGATGTGCATGCAAATGGTGCTTTTTGCAGAACGCGCTCGTGGATTTCTACCAAACGACGTGCTAAGCATGCCGATGCTGCTCTTTTTAGCACCCGCGCACGCATTTGTGCGAAAACGCGTTTTAAGCATGCACATGCATCTTTTGGTAGACGCGGATGAAGTTTTCTGCAAAACCACAAGATGTGCATGCAAATGGTGCTTTTTGCAGAACGCGCACGTGGATTTCTACCAAACGACGTGCTAAGCATGCCGATGCTGCTCTTTTTAGCACCCGCGCACGGATTTGTGCGAAAGCGCGTTTTAAGCATGCACATGCATCTTTTGGTAGACGCGGATGAAGTTTTCTGCAAAACCACAAGATGTGCATGCAAATGGTGCTTTTGGCAGAACGCGCACGTGGATTTCTACCAAACGACGTGCTAAGCATGCCGATGCTGCTCTTTTTAGCACCCGCGCACGCATTTGTGCGAAAACGCGTTTTAAGCATGCACATGCATCTTTTGGTAGACGCGGATGAAGTTTTCTGCAAAACCACAAGATGTGCATGCAAATGGTGCTTTTTGCAGAACGCGCACGTGGATTTCTACCAAACGACGTGCTAAGCATGCCGATGCTGCTCTTTTTAGCACCCGCGCACGCATTTGTGCGAAAACGCGTTTTAAGCATGCACATTGATCTTTTGGTAGACGCGGATGAAGTTTTCTGCAAAACCACAAGATGTGCATGCAAATGGTGCTTTTGGCAGAACGCGCACGTGGATTTCTACCAAACGACGTGCTAAGCATGCCGATGCTGCTCTTTTTAGCACCCGCGCACGCATTTGTGCGAAAACGCGTTTTAAGCATGCACATGCATCTTTTGGTAGACGCGGATGAAGTTTTCTGCAAAACCACAAGATGTGCATGCAAATGGTGCTTTTTGCAGAACGCGCACGTGGATTTCTACCAAACGGCGTGCTAAGCATGCCGATGCTGCTCTTTTTAGCACCCGCGCACGCATTTGTGCGAAAACGCGTTTTAAGCATGCACATGCATCTTTTGGTAGACGCGGATGAAGTTTTCTGCAAAACCACAAGATGTGCATGCAAATGGTGCTTTTTGCAGAACGCGCACGTGGATTTCTACCAAACGACGTGCTAAGCATGCCGATGCTGCTCTTTTTAGCACCCGCGCACGCATTTGTGCGAAAACGCGTTTTAAGCATGCACATGCATCTTTTGGTAGACGCGGATGAAGTTTTCTGCAAAACCACAAGATGTGCATGCAAATGGTGCTTTTGGCAGAACGCGCACGTGGATTTCTACCAAACGACGTGCTAAGCATGCCGATGCTGCTCTTTTTAGCACCCGCGCACGGATTTGTGCGAAAACGCGTTTTAAGCATGCACATGCATCTTTTGGTAGACGCGGATGAAGTTTTCTGCAGAACCACAAGATGTGCATGCAAATGATGCTTTTTGCAGAACGCGCACGTGGATTTCTACCAAACGACGTGCTAAGCATGCCGATGCTGCTCTTTTTAGCACCCGCGCACGGATTTGTGCGAGAACGCGTTTTAAGCATGCACATGCATCTTTTGGTAGACGCGGATGAAGTTTTCTGCAAAACCACAAGATGTGCATGCAAATGGTGCTTTTGGCAGAACGCGCACGTGGATTTCTACCAAACGACGTGCTAAGCATGCCGATGCTGCTCTTTTTAGCACCCGCGCACGCATTTGTGCGAAAACGCGTTTTAAGCATGCACATGCATCTTTTGGTAGACGCGGATGAAGTTTTCTGCAAAACCACAAGATGTGCATGCAAATGGTGCTTTTTGCAGAACGCGCACGTGGATTTCTACCAAACGACGTGCTAAGCATGCCGATGCTGCTCTTTTTAGCACCCGCGCACGCATTTGTGCGAAAACGCGTTTTAAGCATGCACATGCATCTTTTGGTAGACGCGGATGAAGTTTTCTGCAAAACCACAAGATGTGCATGCAAATGGTGCTTTTTGCAGAACGCGCACGTGGATTTCTACCAAACGACGTGCTAAGCTTGCCGATGCTGCTCTTTTTAGCACCCGCGCACGGATTTGTGCGAAAACGCAATTTAAGCATGCACATGCATCTTTTGGTAGACGCGGATGAAGTTTTCTGCAAAACCACAAGATCTGCATGCAAATGGTGCTTTTTGCAGAACGCGCTCGTGGATTTCTACCAAACGACGTGCTAAGCATGCCGATGCTGCTCTTTTTAGCACCCGCGCACGCATTTGTGCGAAAACGCGTTTTAAGCATGCACATGCATCTTTTGGTAGACGCGGATGAAGTTTTCTGCAAAACCACAAGATGTGCATGCAAATGGTGCTTTTTGCAGAACGCGCACGTGGATTTCTACCAAACGACGTGCTAAGCATGCCGATGCTGCTCTTTTTAGCACCCGCGGACGGATTTGTGCGAAAGCGCGTTTTAAGCATGCACATGCATCTTTTGGTAGACGCGGATGAAGTTTTCTGCAAAACCACAAGATGTGCATGCAAATGGTGCTTTTGGCAGAACGCGCACGTGGATTTCTACCAAACGACGTGCTAAGCATGCCGATGCTGCTCTTTTTAGCACCCGCGCACGCATTTGTGCGAAAACGCGTTTTAAGCATGCACATGCATCTTTTGGTAGACGCGGATGAAGTTTTCTGCAAAACCACAAGATGTGCATGCAAATGGTGCTTTTTGCAGAACGCGCACGTGGATTTCTACCAAACGACGTGCTAAGCATGCCGATGCTGCTCTTTTTAGCACCCGCGCAAGCATTTGTGCGAAAACGCGTTTTAAGCATGCACATGCATCTTTTGGTAGACGCGGATGAAGTTTTCTGCAAAACCACAAGATGTGCATGCAAATGGTGCTTTTGGCAGAACGCGCACGTGGATTTCTACCAAACGACGTGCTAAGCATGCCGATGCTGCTCTTTTTAGCACCCGCGCACGCATTTGTGCAAAAACGCGTTTTAAGCATGCACATGCATCTTTTGGTAGACGCGGATGAAGTTTTCTGCAAAACCACAAGATGTGCATGCAAATGGTGCTTTTTGCAGAACGCGCACAAGGATTTCTACCAAACGACGTGCTAAGCATGCCGATGCTGCTCTTTTTAGCACCCGCGCACGGATTTGTGCGAAAACGCGTTTTAAGCATGCACATGCATCTTTTGGTAGACGCGGATGAAGTTTTCTGCAAAACCACAAGATGTGCATGCAAATGGTGCTTTTGGCAGAACGCGCACGTAAATTTCTACCAAACGACGTGCTAAGCATGCCGATGCTGCTCTTTTTAGCACCCGCGCACGCATTTGTGCGAAAACGCGTTTTAAGCATGCACATGCATCTTTTGGTAGACGCGGATGAAGTTTTCTGCAAAACCACAAGATGTGCATGCAAATGGTGCTTTTTGCAGAACGCGCTCGTGGATTTCTACCAAACGACGTGCTAAGCATGCCGATGCTGCTCTTTTTAGCACCCGCGCACGCATTTGTGCGAAAACGCGTTTTAAGCATGCACATGCATCTTTTGGTAGACGCGGATGAAGTTTTCTGCAAAACCACAAGATGTGCATGCAAATGGTGCTTTTTGCAGACCGCGCACGTGAATTTCTACCAAACGACGTGCTAAGCATGCCGATGCTGCTATTTTTAGCACCCGCGCACGCATTTGTGCGAAAACGCGTTTTAAGCATGTACATGCATCTTTTGGTAGACGCGGATGAAGTTTTCTGCAAAACCACAAGATGTGCATGCCAATGGGGCTTTTGGCAGAACGCGCACGTGGATTTCTACTAAACGACGTGCTAAGCATGCCGATGCTGCTCTTTTTAGCACCCGCGCACGGATTTGTGCGAAAACGCGTTTTAAGCATGCACATGCATCTTTTGGTAGACGCGGATGAAGTTTTCTGCAAAACCACAAGATGTGCATGCAAATGGTGCTTTTTGCAGAACGCACACGTGGATTTCTACCAAACGACGTGCTAAGCATGCCGATGCTGCTCTTTTTAGCACCCGCGCACGCATTTGTGCGAAAACGCGTTTTAAGCATGCACATGCATCTTTTGGTAGACGCGGATGAAGTTTTCTGCAAAACCACAAGATGTGCATGCAAATGGTGCTTTTGGCAGAACGCGCACGTGGATTTCTACCAAACGACGTGCTAAGCATGCCGATGCTGCTCTTTTTAGCACCCGCGCACGCATTTGTGCGAAAACGCGTTTTAAGCATGCACATGCATCTTTTGGTAGACGCGGATGAAGTTTTCTGCAAAACCACAACATGTGCATGCAAATGGTGCTTTTTGCAGAACGCGCACGTGGATTTCTACCAAACGACGTGCTAAGCATGCCGAAGCTGCTCTTTTTAGCACCCGCGCACGCATTTGTGCGAAAACGCGTTTTAAGCATGCACATGCATCTTTTGGTAGACGCGGATGAACTTTTCTGCAAAACCACAAGATGTGCATGCAAATGGTGCTTTTTGCAGAACGTGCACGTGGATTTCTACCAAACGACGTGCTAAGCTTGCCGATGCTGCTCTTTTTAGCACCCGCGCACGGATTTGTGCGAAAACGCGTTTTAAGCATGCACATGCATCTTTTGGTAGACGCGGATGAAGTTTTCTGCAAAACCACAAGATCTGCATGCAAATGGTGCTTTTTGCAGAACGCGCTCGTGGATTTCTACCAAACGACGTGCTAAGCATGCCGATGCTGCTCTTTTTAGCACCCGCGCACGCATTTGTGCGAAAACGCGTTTTAAGCATGCACATGCATCTTTTGGTAGACGCGGATGAAGTTTTCTGCAAAACCACAAGATGTGCATGCAAATGGTGCTTTTTGCAGAACGCGCACGTGGATTTCTACCAAACGACGTGCTAAGCATGCCGATGCTGCTCTTTTTAGCACCCGCGGACGGATTTGTGCGAAAGCGCGTTTTAAGCATGCACATGCATCTTTTGGTAGACGCGGATGAAGTTTTCTGCAAAACCACAAGATGTGCATGCAAATGGTGCTTTTGGCAGAACGCGTACGTGGATTTCTACCAAACGACGTGCTAAGCATGCCGATGCTGCTCTTTTTAGCACCCGCGCACGCATTTGTGCGAAAACGCGTTTTAAGCATGCACATGCATCTTTTGGTAGACGCGGATGAAGTTTTCTGCAAAACCACAAGATGTGCATGCAAATGGTGCTTTTTGCAGAACGCGCACGTGGATTTCTACCAAACGACGTGCTAAGCATGCCGATGCTGCTCTTTTTAGCACCCGCGCACGCATTTGTGCGAAAACGCGTTTTAAGCATGCACATGCATCTTTTGGTAGACGCGGATGAAGTTTTCTGCAAAACCACAAGATGTGCATGCAAATGGTGCTTTTGGCAGAACGCGCACGTGGATTTCTACCAAACGACGAGCTAAGCATGCCGATGCTGCTCTTTTTAGCACCCGCGCACGCATTTGTGCGAAAACGCGTTTTAAGCATGCACATGCATCTTTTGGTAGACGCGGATGAAGTTTTCTGCAAAACCACAAGATGTGCATGCAAATGGTGCTTTTTGCAGAACGCGCACAAGGATTTCTACCAAACGACGTGCTAAGCATGCCGATGCTGCTCTTTTTAGCACCCGCGCACGGATTTGTGCGAAAACGCGTTTTAAGCATGCACATGCATCTTTTGGTAGACGCGGATGAAGTTTTCTGCAAAACCACAAGATGTGCATGCAAATGGTGCTTTTGGCAGAACGCGCACGTGGATTTCTACCAAACGACGTGCTAAGCATGCCGATGCTGCTCTTTTTAGCACCCGCGCACGCATTTGTGCGAAAACGCGTTTTAAGCATGCACATGCATCTTTTGGTAGACGCGGATGAAGTTTTCTGCAAAACCACAAGATGTGCATGCAAATGGTGCTTTTTGCAGAACGCGCTCGTGGATTTCTACCAAACGACGTGCTAAGCATGCCGATGCTGCTCTTTTTAGCACCCGCGCACGCATTTGTGCGAAAACGCGTTTTAAGCATGCACATGCATCTTTTGGTAGACGCGGATGAAGTTTTCTGCAAAACCACAAGATGTGCATGCAAATGGTGCTTTTTGCAGAACGCGCACGTGAATTTCTACCAAACGACGTGCTAAGCATGCCGATGCTGCTATTTTTAGCACCCGCGCACGCATTTGTGCGAAAACGCGTTTTAAGCATGCACATGCATCTTTTGGTAGACGCGGATGAAGTTTTCTGCAAAACCACAAGATGTGCATGCAAATGGTGCTTTTGGCAGAACGCGCACGTGGATTTCTACCAAACGACGTGCTAAGCATGCCGATGCTGCTCTTTTTAGCACCCGCGCACGCATTTGTGCGAAAACGCGTTTTAAGCATGCACATGCATCTTTTGGTAGACGCGGATGAAGTTTTCTGCAAAACCACAAGATGTGCATGCAAATGGTGCTTTTTGCAGAACGCGCACGTGGATTTCTACCAAACGACGTGCTAAGCATGCCGATGCTGCTCTTTTTAGCACCCGCGGACGGATTTGTGCGAAAGCGCGTTTTAAGCATGCACATGCATCTTTTGGTAGACGCGGATGAAGTTTTCTGCAAAACCACAAGATGTGCATGCAAATGGTGCTTTTGGCAGAACGCGTACGTGGATTTCTACCAAACGACGTGCTAAGCATGCCGATGCTGCTCTTTTTAGCACCCGCGCACGCATTTGTGCGAAAACGCGTTTTAAGCATGCACATGCATCTTTTGGTAGACGCGGATGAAGTTTTCTGCAAAACCACAAGATGTGCATGCAAATGGTGCTTTTTGCAGAACGCGCACGTGGATTTCTACCAAACGACGTGCTAAGCATGCCGATGCTGCTCTTTTTAGCACCCGCGCACGCATTTGTGCGAAAACGCGTTTTAAGCATGCACATGCATCTTTTGGTAGACGCGGATGAAGTTTTCTGCAAAACCACAAGATGTGCATGCAAATGGTGCTTTTGGCAGAACGCGCACGTGGATTTCTACCAAACGACGTGCTAAGCATGCCGATGCTGCTCTTTTTGGCACCCGCGCACGGATTTGTGCGAAAACGCGTTTTAAGCATGCACATGCATCTTTTGGTAGACGCGGATGAAGTTTTCTGCAAAACCACAAGTAAGCATGCAAATGGTGCTTTTGGCAGAACGCGCACGTGGAATTCTACCAAACGACGTGCTAAGCATGCCGATGCTGCTCTTTTTAGCACCCGCGCACGCATTTGTGCGAAAACGCGTTTTAAGCATGCACATGCATCTTTTGGTAGACGCGGATGAAGTTTTCTGCAAAACCACAAGATGTGCATGCAAATGGTGCTTTTTGCAGAACGCGCACGTGGATTTCTACCAAACGACGTGCTAAGCATGCCGATGCTGCTCTTTTTAGCACCCGCGCACGCATTTGTGCGAAAACGCGTTTTAAGCATGCACATGCATCTTTTGGTAGACGCGGATGAAGTTTTCTGCAAAACCACAAGATGTGCATGCAAATGGTGCTTTTTGCAGAACGCGCACGTGGATTTCTACCAAACGACGTGCTAAGCATGCCGATGCTGCTCTTTTTAGCACCCGCGCACGCATTTGTGCGAAAACGCGTTTTAAGCATGCACATGCATCTTTTGGTAGACGCGGATGAAGTTTTCTGCAAAACCACAAGATGTGCATGCAAATGGAGCTTTTTGCAGAACGCGCACGTGGATTTCTACCAAACGACGTGCTAAGCATGCCGATGCTGCTCTTTTTGGCACCCGCGCACGGATTTGTGCGAAAACGCGTTTTAAGCATGCACATGCATCTTTTGGTAGACGCGGATGAAGTTTTCTGCAAAACCACAAGTAAGCATGCAAATGGTGCTTTTGGCAGAACGCGCACGTGGAATTCTACCAAACGACGTGCTAAGCATGCCGATGCTGCTCTTTTTAGCACCCGCGCACGCATTTGTGCGAAAACGCGTTTTAAGCATGCACATGCATCTTTTGGTAGACGCGGATGAAGTTTTCTGCAAAACCACAAGATGTGCATGCAAATGGTGCTTTTTGCAGAACGCGCACGTGGATTTCTACCAAACGACGTGCTAAGCTTGCCGATGCTGCTCTTTTTAGCACCCGCGCACGGATTTGTGCGAAAACGCGTTTTAAGCATGCACATGCATCTTTTGGTAGACGCGGATGAAGTTTTCTGCAAAACCACAAGATGTGCATGCAAATGGTGCTTTTGGCAGAACGCGCACGTGGATTTCTACCAAACGACGTGCTAAGCATGCCGATGCTGCTCTTTTTAGCACCCGCGCACGCATTTGTGCGAAAACGCGTTTTAAGCATGCACATGCATCTTTTGGTAGACGCGGATGAAGTTTTCTGCAAAACCACAAGATGTGCATGCAAATGGTGCTTTTTGCAGAACGCGCACGTGGATTTCTACCAAACGACGTGCTAAGCATGCCGATGCTGCTCTTTTTAGCACCCGCGCACGGATTTGTGCGAAAACGCGTTTTAAGCATGCACATGCATCTTTTGGTAGACGCGGATGAAGTTTTCTGCAAAACCACAAGATGTGCATGCAAATGGTGCTTTTGGCAGAACGCGCACGTGGATTTCTACCAAACGACGTGCTAAGCATGCCGATGCTGCTCTTTTTAGCACCCGCGCACGCATTTGTGCGAAAACGCGTTTTAAGCATGCACATGCATCTTTTGGTAGACGCGGATGAAGTTTTCTGCAAAACCAAAAGATGTGCATGCAAATGGTGCTTTTTGCAGAACGCGCACGTGGATTTCTACCAAACGACGTGCTAAGCATGCCGATGCTGCTCTTTTTAGCACCCGCGCACGCATTTGTGCGAAAACGCGTTTTAAGCATGCACATGCATCTTTTGGTAGACGCGGATGAAGTTTTCTGCAAAACCACAAGATGTGCATGCAAATGGTGCTTTTTGCAGAACGCGCACGTGGATTTCTACCAAACGACGTGCTAAGCTTGCCGATGCTGCTCTTTTTAGCACCCGCGCACGGATTTGTGCGAAAACGCGTTTTAAGCATGCACTTTGGTAGACGCGGATGAAGTTTTCTGCAAAACCACAAGATGTGCATGCAAATGGTGCTTTTGGCAGAACGCGCACGTGGATTTCTACCAAACGACGTGCTAAGCATGCCGATGCTGCTCTTTTTAGCACCCGCGCACGCATTTGTGCGAAAACGCGTTTTAAGCATGCACATGCATCTTTTGGTAGACGCGGATGAAGTTTTCTGCAAAACCACAAGATGTGCATGCAAATGGTGCTTTTTGCAGAACGCGCACGTGGATTTCTACCAAACGACGTGCTAAGCATGCCGATGCTGCTCTTTTTAGCACCCGCGCACGGATTTGTGCGAAAACGCGCTTTAAGCATGCACATGCATCTTTTGGTAGACGCGGATGAAGTTTTCTGCAAAACCACAAGATGTGCATGCAAATGGTGCTTTTGGCAGAACGCGCACGTGGATTTCTACCAAACGACGTGCTAAGCATGCCGATGCTGCTCTTTTTAGCACCCGCGCACGCATTTGTGCGAAAACGCGTTTTAAGCATGCACATGCATCTTTTGGTAGACGCGGATGAAGTTTTCTGCAAAACCACAAGATGTGCATGCAAATGGTGCTTTTTGCAGAACGCGCACGTGGATTTCTACCAAACGACGTGCTAAGCATGCCGATGCTGCTATTTTTAGCACCCGCGCACGCATTTGTGCGAAAACGCGTTTTAAGCATGCACATGCATCTTTTGGTAGACGCGGATGAAGTTTTCTGCAAAACCACAAGATGTGCATGCAAATGGTGCTTTTTGCAGAACGCGCACGTGGATTTCTACCAAACGACTTGCTAAGCATGCCGATGCTGCTCTTTTTAGCACCCGCGCACGCATTTGTGCGAAAACGCGTTTTAAGCATGCACATGCATATTTTGGTAGACGCGGATGAAGTTTTCTGCAAAACCACAAGATGTGCATGCAAATGGTGCTTTTTGCAGAACGCGCACGTGGATTTCTACCAAACGACGTGCTAAGCATGCCGATGCTGCTCTTTTTAGCACCCGCGCACGCATTTGTGCGAAAACGCGTTTTAAGCATGCACATGCATCTTTTGGTAGACGCGGATGAAGTTTTCTGCAAAACCACAAGATGTGCATGCAAATGGTGCTTTTTGCAGAACGCGCACGTGGATTTCTACCAAACGATGTGCTAAGCTTGCCGATGCTGCTCTTTTTAGCACCCGCGCACGGATTTGTGCGAAAACGCGTTTTAAGCATGCACATGCATCTTTTGGTAGACGCGGATGAAGTTTTCTGCAAAACCACAAGATGTGCATGCAAATGGTGCTTTTGGCAGAACGCGCACGTGGATTTCTACCAAACGACGTGCTAAGCATGCCGATGCTGCTCTTTTTAGAACCCGCGCACGCATTTGTGCGAAAACGCGTTTTAAGCATGCACATGCATCTTTTGGTAGACGCGGATGAAGTTTTCTGCAAAACCACAAGATGTGCATGCAAATGGTGCTTTTTGCACAACGCGCACATGGATTTCTACCAAACGACGTGCTAAGCATGCCGATGCTGCTCTTTTTAGCACCCGCGCACGGATTTGTGCGAAAACGCGTATTAAGCATGCACATGAATCTTTTGGTAGACGCGGATGAAGTTTTCTGCAAAACCACAAGATGTGCATGCAAATGGTGCTTTTTGCAGAACGCGCTTGTGGATTTCTACCAAACGGCTTGCTAAGCATGCCGATGCTGCTCTTTTTAGCACCCGCGCACGCATTTGTGCGAAAACGCGTTTTAAGCATGCACATGCATCTTTTGGTAGACGCGGATGAAGTTTTCTGCAAAACCACAAGATGTGCATGCAAATGGTGCTTTTTGCAGAACGCGCACGTGGATTTCTACCAAACGACGTGCTAAGCATGCCGATGCTGCTCTTTTTAGCACCCGCGCACGCATTTGTGCGAAAACGCGTTTTAAGCATGCACATGCATCTTTTCGTAGACGCGGATGAAGTTTTCTGCAAAACCACAAGATGTGCATGCAAATGGTGCTTTTTGCAGAACGCGCAAGTGGATTTCTACCAAACGATGTGCTAAGCTTGCCGATGCTGCTCTTTTTAGCGCCCGCGCACGGATTTGTGCGAAAACGCGTTTTAAGCATGCACATGCATCTTTTGGTAGACGCGGATGAAGTTTTCTGCAAAACCACAAGATGTGCATGCAAATGGTGCTTTTGGCAGAACGCGCACGTGGATTTCTACCAAACGACGTGCTAAGCATGCCGATGCTGCTCTTTTTAGCACCCGCGCACGCATTTGTGCGAAAACGCGTTTTTAAGCATGCACATGCATCTTTTGGTAGACGCGGATGAAGTTTTCTGCAAAACCACAAGATGTGCATGCAAATGGTGCTTTTTGCACAACGCGCACATGGATTTCTACCAAACGACGTGCTAAGCATGCCGATGCTGCTCTTTTTAGCACCCGCGCACGGATTTGTGCGAAAACGCGTTTTAAGCATGCACATGCATCTTTTGGTAGACGCGGATGAAGTTTTCTGCAAAACCACAAGATGTGCATGCAAATGGTGCTTTTTGCAGAACGCGCTCGTGGATTTCTACCAAACGACGTGCTAAGCATGCCGATGCTGCTCTTTTTAGCACCTGCGCACGCATTTGTACGAAAACGCGTTTTAAGCATGCACATGCATCTTTTGGTAGACGCGGATGAAGTTTTCTGCAAAACCACAAGATGTGCATGCAAATGGTGCTTTTTGCAGAACGCGCACGTGGATTTCTACCAAACGACGTGCTAAGCATGCCGATGCTGCTCTTTTTAGCACCCGCGCACGGATTTGTGCGAAAACGGCGTTTTAGGCATGCACATGCATCTTTTGGTAGACGCGGATGAAGTTTTCTGCAAAACCACAAGATGTGCATGCAAATGGTGCTTTTGGCAGAACGCGCACGTGGATTTCTACCAAACGACGTGCTAAGCATGCCGATGCTGCTCTTTTTAGCACCCGCGCACGCATTTGTGCGAAAACGCGTTTTAAGCATGCACATGCATCTTTTGATAGACGCGGATGAAGTTTTCTGCAAAACCACAAGATGTGCATGCAAATGGTGCTTTTTGCAGAACGCGCACGTGGATTTCTACCAAACGACGTGCTAAGCATGCCGATGCTGCTCTTTTTAGCACCCGCGCACGGATTTGTGCGAAAATGCGTTTTAAGCATGCACATGCATCTTTTGGTAGACGCGGATGAAGTTTTCTGCAAAACCACAAGATGTGCATGCAAATGGTGCTTTTTGCAGAACGCGCACGTGGATTTCTACCAAACGACGTGCTAAGCATGCCGATGCTGCTCTTTTTAGCACCCGCGCACGCATTTGTGCGAAAACGCGTTTTAAGCATGCACATGCATCTTTTGGTAGAGGCGGATGAAGTTTTCTGCAAAACCACAAAATGTGCATGCAAATGGTGCTTTTTGCAGAATGCGCACGTGGATTTCTACCAAACGACGTGCTAAGCTTGCCGATGCTGCTCTTTTTAGCACCCGCGCACGGATTTGTTCGAAAACGCGTTTTAAGCATGCACATGCATCTTTTGGTAGACGCGGATGAAGTTTTCTGCAAAACCACAAGATGTGCATGCAAATGGTGCTTTTGGCAGAACGCGCACGGGGATTTCTACCAAACGACGTGCTAAGCATGCCGATGCTGCTCTTTTTAGCACCCGCGCACGCATTTGTGCGAAAACGCGTTTTAAGCATGCACATGCATCTTTTGATAGACGCGGATGAAGTTTTCTGCAAAACCACAAGATGTGCATGCAAATGGTGCTTTTTGCAGAACGCGCACGTGGATTTCTACCAAACGACGTGCTAAGCATGCCGATGCTGCTCTTTTTAGCACCCGCGCACGCATTTGTGCGAAAACGCGTTTTAAGCATGCACATGCATCTTTTGGTAGACGCGGATGAAGTTTTCTGCAAAACCACAAGATGTGCATGCATGTGGTGCTTTTGGCAGAACGCGCACGTGGATTTCTACCAAACGACGTGCTAAGCATGCCGATGCTGCTCTTTTTAGCACCCGCGCACGCATTTGTGCGAAAATGCGTTTTAAGCATGCACATGCATCTTTTGGTAGACGCGGATGAAGTTTTCTGCAAAACCACAAGATGTGCATGCAAATGGTGCTTTTTGCAGAACGCGCACGTGGGTTTCTACCAAACGACGTGCTAAGCATGCCGATGCTGCTCTTTTTAGCACCCGCGCACGGATTTGTGCGAAAAACGCGTTTTAAGCATGCACATGCATCTTTTGGTAGACGCGGATAAAGTTTTCTGCAAAACCACAAGATGTGCATGCAAATGGTGCTTTTGGCAGAACGCGCACGTGGATTTCTACCAAACGACGTGCTAAGCATGCCGATGCTGCTCTTTTTAGCACCCCGCGCACGCATTTGTGCGAAAACGCGTTTTAAGCATGCACATGCATCTTTTGGTAGACGCGGATGAAGTTTTCTGCAAAACCACAAGATGTGCATGCAAATGGTGCTTTTTTCAGAACGCGCACGTGGATTTCTACCAAACGACGTGCTAAGCATGCCGATGCTGCTCTTTTTAGCACCCGCGCACGCATTTGTGCGAAAACGCGTTTTAAGCATGCACATGCATCTTTTGGTAGACGCGGATGAAGTTTTCTGCAAAACCACAAGATGTGCATGCAAATGGTGCTTTTTGCAGAACGCGCACGTGGATTTCTACCAAACGACGTGCTAAGGCTTGCCGATGCTGCTCTTTTTAGCATCCGCGCACGGATTTGTGCGAAAACGCGTTTTAAGCATGCACATGCATCTTTTGGTAGACGCGGATGAAGTTTTCTGCAAAACCACAAGATGTGCATGCAAATGGTGCTTTTGGCAGAACGCGCACGTGGATTTCTACCAAACGACGTGCTAAGCATGCCGATGCTGCTCTTTTTAGCACCCGCGCACGCATTTGTGCGAAAACGCGTTTTAAGCATGCACATGCATCTTTTGGTAGACGCGGATGAAGTTTTCTGCAAAACCACAAGATGTGCATGCAAATGGTGCTTTTTGCAGAACGCGCACGTGGATTTCTACCAAACGACGTGCTAAGCATGCCGATGCTGCTCTTTTTAGCACCCGCGCACGGATTTGTGCGAAAACGCGTTTTAAGCATGCACATGCATCTTTTGGTAGACGCGGATGAAGTTTTTTGCAAAACCACAAGATGTGCATGCAAATGGTGCTTTTGGCAGAACGCGCACGTGGGATTTCTACCAAACGACGTGCTAAGCATGCCGATGCTGCTCTTTTTAGCACCCGCGCACGCATTTGTGCGAAAACGCGTTTTAAGCATGCACATGCATCTTTTGGTAGACGCGGATGAAGTTTTCTGCAAAACCACAAGATGTGCATGCAAATGGTGCTTTTTGCAGAACGCACACGTGGATTTCTACCAAACGACGTGCTAAGCATGCCGATGCTGCTATTTTTAGCACCCGCGCACGCATTTGTGCGAAAACGCGTTTTAAGCATGCACATGCATCTTTTGGTAGACGCGGATGAAGTTTTCTGCAAAAACCACAAGATGTGCATGCAAATGGTGCTTTTTGCAGAACGCGCACGTGGATTTCTACCAAACGACTTGCTAAGCATGCCGATGCTGCTCTTTTTAGCACCCGCGCACGCATTTGTGCGAAAACGCGTTTTAAGCATGCACATGCATCTTTTGGTAGACGCGGATGAAGTTTTCTGCAAAACCACAAGATGTGCATGCAAATGGTGCTTTTGGCAGAACGCGCACGTGGATTTCTACCAAACGACGTGCTAAGCATGCCGATGCTGCTCTTTTTAGCACCCGCGCACGCATTTGTGCGAAAACGCGTTTTAAGCATGCACATGCATCTTTTGGTAGACGCGGATGAAGTTTTCTGCAAAACCACAAGATGTGCATGCAAATGGTGCTTTTTGCAGAACGCGCACGTGGATTTCTACCAAACGACTTGCTAAGCATGCCGATGCTGCTCTTTTTAGCACCCGCGCACGGATTTGTGCGAAAACGCGTTTTAAGCATGCACATGCATCTTTTGGTAGACGCGGATGAAGTTTTCTGCAAAACCACAAGATGTGCATCCAAATGGTGCTTTTGGCAGAACGCGCACGTGGATTTCTACCAAACGACGTGCTAAGCATGCCGATGCTGCTCTTTTTAGCACCCGCGCACGCATTTGTGCGAAAACGCGTTTTAAGCATGCACATGCATCTTTTGGTAGACGCGGATGAAGTTTTCTGCAAAACCACAAGATGTGCATGCAAATGGTGCTTTTTGCGGAACGCGCACATGGATTTCTACCAAACGACGTGCTAAGCATGCCGATGCTGCTCTTTTTAGCACCCGCGCACGGATTTGTGCGAAAACGCGTTTTAAGCATGCACATGCATCTTTTGGTAGACGCGGATGAAGTTTTCTGCAAAACCACAAGATGTGCATGCAAATGGTGCTTTTTGCAGAACGCGCTCGTGGATTTCTACCAAACGACGTGCTAAGCATGCCGATGCTGCTCTTTTTAGCACCCGCGCACGCATTTGTGCGAAAACGCGTTTTAAGCATGCACATGCATCTTTTGGTAGACGCGGATGAAGTTTTCTGCAAAACCACAAGATGTGCATGCAAATGGTGCTTTTTGCAGAACGCGCACGTGGATTTCTACCAAACGACGTGCTAAGCATGCCGATGCTGCTCTTTTTAGCACCCGCGCACGGATTTGTGCGAAAACGCGTTTTAAGCATGCACATGCATCTTTTGGTAGACGCGGATGAAGTTTTCTGCAAAACCACAAGATGTGCATGCAAATGGTGCTTTTTGCAGAACGCGCACGTAGATTTCTACCAAACGACGTGCTAAGCATGCCGATGCTGCTCTTTTTAGCACCCGCGCACGCATTTGTGCGAAAACGCGTTTTAAGCATGCACATGCATCTTTTGGTAGACGCGGATGAAGTTTTCTGCAAAACCACAAGATGTGCATGCAAATGGTGCTTTTGCAGAACGCGCACGTGGATTTCTACCAAACGACGTGCTAAGCTTGCCGATGCTGCTCTTTTTAGCACCCGCGCACGGATTTGTGCGAAAACGCGTTTTAAGCATGCATATGCATCTTTTGGTAGACGCGGATGAAGTTTTCTGCAAAACCACAAGATGTGCATGCAAATGGTGCTTTTGGCAGAACGCGCACGTGGATTTCTACCAAACGACGTGCTAAGCATGCCGATGCTGCTCTTTTTAGCACCCGCGCACGCATTTGTGCGAAAACGCGTTTTAAGCATGCACATGCATCTTTTGATAGACGCGGATGAAGTTTTCTGCAAAACCACAAGATGTGCATGCAAATGGTGCTTTTTGCAGAACGCGCACGTGGATTTCTACCAAACGACGTGCTAAGCATGCCGATGCTGCTCTTTTTAGCACCCGCGCACGGATTTGTGCGAAAACGCGTTTTAAGCATGCACATGCATCTTTTGGTAGACGCGGATGAAGTTTTCTGCAAAACCACAAGATGTGCATGCAAATGGTGCTTTTGGCAGAACGCGCACGTGGATTTCTACCAAACGACGCGCTAAGCATGCCGATGCTGCTCTTTTTAGCACCCGCGCACGCATTTGTGCGAAAACGCGTTTTAAGCATGCACATGCATCTTTTGGTAGACGCGGATGAAGTTTTCTGCAAAACCACAAGATGTGCATGCAAATGGTGCTTTTTGCGGAACGCGCACATGGATTTCTACCAAACGACGTGCTAAGCATGCCGATGCTGCTCTTTTTAGCACCCGCGCACGGATTTGTGCGAAAACGCGTTTTAAGCATGCACATGCATCTTTTGGTAGACGCGGATGAAGTTTTCTGCAAAACCACAAGATGTGCATGCAAATGGTGCTTTTTGCAGAACGCGCTCGTGGATTTCTACCAAACGACGTGCTAAGCATGCCGATGCTGCTCTTTTGAGCACCCGCGCACGCATTTGTGCGAAAACGCGTTTTAAGCATGCACATGCATCTTTTGGTAGACGCGGATGAAGTTTTCTGCAAAACCACAAGATGTGCATGCAAATGGTGCTTTTTGCAGAACGCGCACGTGGATTTCTACCAAACGACGTGCTAAGCATGCCGATGCTGCTCTTTTTAGCACCCGCGCACGGATTTGTGCGAAAACGCGTTTTAAGCATGCACATGCATCTTTTGGTAGACGCGGATGAAGTTTTCTGCAAAACCACAAGATGTGCATGCAAATGGTGCTTTTTGCAGAACGCGCACGTGGATTTCTACCAAACGACGTGCTAAGCATGCCGATGCTGCTCTTTTTAGCACCCGCGCACGCATTTGTGCAAAAACGCGTTTTAAGCATGCACATGCATCTTTTGGTAGACGCGGATGAAGTTTTCTGCAAAACCACAAGATGTGCATGCAAATGGTGCTTTTGCAGAACGCGCACGTGGATTTCTACCAAACGACGTGCTAAGCTTGCCGATGCTGCTCTTTTTAGCACCCGCGCACGGATTTGTGCGAAAACGCGTTTTAAGCATGCATATGCATCTTTTGGTAGACGCGGATGAAGTTTTCTGCAAAACCACAAGATGTGCATGCAAATGGTGCTTTTGGCAGAACGCGCACGTGGATTTCTACCAAACGACGTGCTAAGCATGCCGATGCTGCTCTTTTTAGCACCCGCGCACGCATTTGTGCGAAAACGCGTTTTAAGCATGCACATGCATCTTTTGATAGACGCGGATGAAGTTTTCTGAAAAACCACAAGATGTGCATGCAAATGGTGCTTTTTGCAGAACGCGCACGTGGATTTCTACCAAACGACGTGCTAAGCATGCCGATGCTGCTCTTTTTAGCACCCGCGCACGGATTTGTGCGAAAACGCGTTTTAAGCATGCACATGCATCTTTTGGTAGACGCGGATGAAGTTTTCTGCAAAACCACAAGATGTGCATGCAAATGGTGCTTTTTGCAGAACGCGCACGTGGATTTCTACCAAACCACGTGCTAAGCATGCCGATGCTGCTCTTTTTAGCACCCGCGCACGCATTTGTGCGAAAACGCGTTTTAAGCATGCACATGCATCTTTTGGTAGACGCGGATGAAGTTTTCTGCAAAACCACAAGATGTGCATGCAAATGGTGCTTTTGCAGAACGCGCACGTGGATTTCTACCAAACGACGTGCTAAGCTTGCCGATGCTGCTCTTTTTAGCACCCGCGCACGGATTTGTGCGAAAACGCGTTTTAAGCATGCACATGCATCTTTTGGTAGACGCGGATGAAGTTTTCTGCAAAACCACAAGATGTGCATGCAAATGGTGCTTTTTGCAGAACGCGCACGTGGATTTCTACCAAACGACGTGCTAAGCATGCCAATGCTGCTCTTTTTAGCACCCGCGCACGGATTTGTGCGAAAACGCGTTTTAAGCATGCACATGCATCTTTTGGTAGACGCGGATGAAGTTTTCTGCAAAACCACAAGATGTGCATGCAAATGGTGCTTTTTGCAGAACGCGCACGTGGATTTCTACCAAACGACGTGCTAAGCATGCCGATGCTGCTTTTTTTAGCACCCGCGCACGCATTTGTGCGAAAACGCGTTTTAAGCATGCACATGCATCTTTTGGTAGACGCGGATGAAGTTTTCTGCAAAACCACAAGATGTGCATGCAAATGGTGCTTTTTGCAGAATGCGCACGTGGATTTCTACCAAACGACGTACTAAGCTTGCCGATGCTGCTCTTTTTAGCAACCGCGCACGGATTTGTGCGAAAACGCGTTTTAAGCATGCACATGCATCTTTTGGTAGACGCGGATGAAGTTTTCTGCAAAACCACAAGATGTGCATGCAAATGGTGCTTTGGCAGAACGCGCACGGGGATTTCTACCAAACGACGTGCTAAGCATGCCGATGCTGCTCTTTTTAGCACCCGCGCACGCATTTGTGCGAAAACGCGTTTTAAGCATGCACATGCATCTTTTGATAGACGCGGAAGAAGTTTTCTCCAAAACCACAAGATGTGCATGCAAATGGTGCTTTTTGCAGAACGCGCACGTGGATTTCTACCAAACGACGGGCTAAGCATGCCGATGCTGCTCTTTTTAGCACCCGCGCACGCATTTGTGCGAAAACGCGTTTTAAGCATGCACATGCATCTTTTGGTAGACGCGGATGAAGTTTTCTGCAAAACCACAAGATGTGCATGCAAATGGTGCTTTTTGCAGAACGCGCACGTGGATTTCTACCAAACGACGTGCTAAGCATGCCGATGCTGCTCTTTTTAGCACCCGCGCACGCATTTGTGCGAAAACGCGTTTTAAGCATGCACATGCATCTTTTGGTAGACGCGGATGAAGTTTTCAGCAAAACCACAAGATGTGCATGCAAATGGTGCTTTTGGCAGAACGCGCACGTGGATTTCTACCAAACGACGTGCTAAGCATGCCGATGCTGCTCTTTTTAGCACCCGCGCACGCATTTGTGCGAAAACGCGTTTTAAGCATGCACATGCATCTTTTGGTAGACGCGGATGAAGTTTTCTGCAAAACCACAAGATGTGCATGCAAATGGTGCTTTTTGCAGAACGCGCACGTGGATTTCTACCAAACGACGTGCTAAGCATGCCGATGCTGCTCTTTTTAGCACCCGCGCACGGATTTGTGCGAAAGCGCGTTTTAAGCATGCACATGCATCTTTTGGTAGACGCGGATGAAGTTTTCTGCAAAACCACAAGATGTGCATGCAAATGGTGCTTTTGGCAGAACGCGCACGTGGATTTCTACCAAACGACGTGCTAAGCATGCCGATGCTGCTCTTTTTAGCACCCGCGCACGCATTTGTGCGAAAACGCGTTTTAAGCATGCACATGCATCTTTTGGTAGACGCGGATGAAGTTTTCTGCAAAACCACAAGATGTGCATGCAAATGGTGCTTTTTGCAGAACGCGCACGTGGATTTCTACCAAACGACGTGCTAAGCATGCCGATGCTGCTCTTTTTAGCACCCGCGCACGCATTTGTGCGAAAACACGTTTTAAGCATGCACATGCATCTTTTGGTAGACGCGGATGAAGTTTTCTGCAAAACCACAAGATGTGCATGCAAATGGTGCTTTTGGCAGAACGCGCACGTGGATTTCTACCAAACGACGTGCTAAGCATGCCGATGCTGCTCTTTTTAGCACCCGCGCACGCATTTGTGCGAAAACGCGTTTTAAGCATGCACATGCATCTTTTGGTAGACGCGGATGAAGTTTTCTGCAAAACCACAAGATGTGCATGCAAATGGTGCTTTTTGCAGAACGCACACGTGGATTTCTACCAAACGACGTGCTAAGCATGCCGATGCTGCTATTTTTAGCACCCGCGCACGCATTTGTGCGAAAACGCAATTTAAGCATGCACATGCATCTTTTGGTAGACGCGGATGAAGTTTTCTGCAAAACCACAAGATGTGCATGCAAATGGTGCTTTTTGCAGAACGCGCACGTGGATTTCTACCAAACGACTTGCTAAGCATGCCGATGCTGCTCTTTTTAGCACCCGCGCACGCATTTGTGCGAAAACGCGTTTTAAGCATGCACATGCATCTTTTGGTAGACGCGGATGAAGTTTTCTGCAAAACCACAAGATGTGCATGCAAATGGTGCTTTTTGCAGAACGCGCACGTGGATTTCTACCAAACGACGTGCTAAGCATGCCGATGCTGCTCTTTTTAGCACCCGCGCACGCATTTGTGCGAAAACGCGTTTTAAGCATGCACATGCATCTTTTGGTAGACGCGGATGAAGTTTTCTGCAAAACCACAAGATGTGCATGCAAATGGTGCTTTTTGCAGAACGCGCACGTGGATTTCTACCAAACGATGTGCTAAGCTTGCCGATGCTGCTCTTTTTAGCACCCGCGCACGGATTTGTGCGAAAACGCGTTTTAAGCATGCACATGCATCTTTTGGTAGACGCGGATGAAGTTTTCTGCAAAACCACAAGATGTGCATCCAAATGGTGCTTTTGGCAGAACGCGCACGTGGATTTCTACCAAACGACGTGCTAAGCATGCCGATGCTTCTCTTTTTAGCACCCGCGCACAGATTTGTGCGAAAACGCGTTTTAAGCATGCACATGCATCTTTTGGTAGACGGGGATGAAGTTTTCTGCAAAACCACAAGATGTGCATGCAAATGGTGCTTTTTGCAGAACGCGCTCGTGGATTTTGTACCAAACGACGTGCTAAGCATGCCGATGCTGCTCTTTTTAGCACCCGCGCACGCATTTGTGCGAAAACGCGTTTTAAGCATGCACATGCATCTTTTGGTAGACGCGGATGAAGTTTTCTGCAAAACCACAAGATGTGCATGCAAATGGTGCTTTTTGCAGAACGCGCACGTGGATTTCTACCAAACGACGTGCTAAACATGCCGATGCTGCTCTTTTTAGCACCCGCGCACGGATTTGTGCGAAAACGCGTTTTAAGCATGCACATGCATCTTTTGGTAGACGCGGATGAAGTTTTCTGCAAAACCACAAGATGTGCATGCAAATGGTGCTTTTTGCAGAACGCGCACGTGGATTTCTACCAAACGACGTGCTAAGCATGCCGATGCTGCTCTTTTTAGCACCCGCGCACGCATTTGTGCGAAAACGCGTTTTAAGCATGCACATGCATCTTTTGGTAGACGCGGATGAAGTTTTCTGCAAAACCACAAGATGTGCATGCAAATGGTGCTTTTGCAGAACGCGCACGTGGATTTCTACCAAACGACGTGCTAAGCTTGCCGATGCTGCTCTTTTTAGCACCCGCACACGGATTTGTGCGAAAACGCGTTTTAAGCATGCATATGCATCTTTTGGTAGACGCGGATGAAGTTTTCTGCAAAACCACAAGATGTGCATGCAAATGGTGCTTTTGGCAGAACGCGCACGTGGATTTCTACCAAACGACGTGCTAAGCATGCCGATGCTGCTCTTTTTAGCACCCGCGCACGCATTTGTGCGAAAACGCGTTTTAAGCATGCACATGCATCTTTTGATAGACGCGGATGAAGTTTTCTGCAAAACCACAAGATGTGCATGCATGTGGTGCTTTTTGCAGAACGCGCACGTGGATTTCTACCAAACGACGTGCTAAGCATGCCGATGCTGCTCTTTTTAGCACCCGCGCACGCATTTGTGCGAAAACGCGTTTTAAGCATGCACATGCATCTTTTGGTAGACGCGGATGAAGTTTTCTGCAAAACCACAAGATGTGCATGCAAATGGTGCTTTTTGCAGAACGCGCACGTGGATTTCTACCAAACCACGTGCTAAGCATGCCGATGCTGCTCTTTTTAGCACCCGCGCACGCATTTGTGCGAAAACGCGTTTTAAGCATGCACATGCATCTTTTGGTAGGCGCGGATGAAGTTTTCTGCAAAACCACAAGATGTGCATGCAAATGGTGCTTTTGCAGAACGCGCACGTGGATTTCTACCAAACGACGTGCTAAGCTTGCCGATGCTGCTCTTTTTAGCACCCGCGCACGGATTTGTGCGAAAACGCGTTTTAAGCATGCACATGCATCTTTTGGTAGACGCGGATGAAGTTTTCTGCAAAACCACAAGATGTGCATGCAAATGGTGCTTTTGGCAGAACGCGCACGTGGATTTCTACCAAACGACGTGCTAAGCATGCCGATGCTGCTCTTTTTAGCACCCGCGCACGCATTTGTGCGAAAACGCGTTTTAAGCATGCACATGCATCTTTTGATAGACGCGGATGAAGTTTTCTGCAAAACCACAAGATGTGCATGCAAATGGTGCTTTTTGCAGAACGCGCACGTGGATTTCTACCAAACGACGTGCTAAGCATGCCAATGCTGCTCTTTTTAGCACCCGCGCACGGATTTGTGCGAAAACGCGTTTTAAGCATGCACATGCATCTTTTGGTAGACGCGGATGAAGTTTTCTGCAAAACCACAAGATGTGCATGCAAATGGTGCTTTTTGCAGAACGCGCACGTGGATTTCTACCAAACGACGTGCTAAGCATGCCGATGCTGCTCTTTTTAGCACCCGCGCACGCATTTGTGCGAAAACGCGTTTTAAGCATGCACATGCATCTTTTGGTAGACGCGGATGAAGTTTTCTGCAAAACCACAAGATGTGCATGCAAATGGTGCTTTTTGCAGAATGCGCACGTGGATTTCTACCAAACGACGTGCTAAGCTTGCCGATGCTGCTCTTTTTAGCACCCGCGCACGGATTTGTGCGAAAACGCGTTTTAAGCATGCACATGCATCTTTTGGTAGACGCGGATGAAGTTTTCTGCAAAACCACAAGATGTGCATGCAAATGGTGCTTTTTGCAGAACGCGCACGTGGATTTCTACCAAACGACGTGCTAAGCATGCCGATGCTGCTCTTTTTAGCACCCGCGCACGCATTTGTGCGAAAACGCGTTTTAAGCATGCACATGCATCTTTTGGTAGACGCGGATGAAGTTTTCTGCAAAACCACAAGATGTGCATGCAAATGGTGCTTTTTGCAGAATGCGCACGTGGATTTCTACCAAACGACGTGCTAAGCTTGCCGATGCTGCTCTTTTTAGCACCCGCGCACGGATTTGTGCGAAAACGCGTTTTAAGCATGCACATGCATCTTTTGGTAGACGCGGATGAAGTTTTCTGCAAAACCACAAGATGTGCATGCAAATGGTGCTTTTGGCAGAACGCGCACGGGGATTTCTACCAAACGACGTGCTAAGCATGCCGATGCTGCTCTTTTTAGCACCCGCGCACGCATTTGTGCGAAAACGCGTTTTAAGCATGCACATGCATCTTTTGATAGACGCGGATGAAGTTTTCTCCAAAACCACAAGATGTGCATGCAAATGGTGCTTTTTGCAGAACGCGCACGTGGATTTCTACCAAACGACGTGCTAAGCATGCCGATGCTGCTCTTTTTAGCACCCGTGCACGCATTTGTGCGAAAACGCGTTTTAAGCATGCACATGCATCTTTTGGTAGACGCGGATGAAGTTTTCTGCAAAACCACAAGATGTGCATGCATGTGGTGCTTTTGGCAGAACGCGCACGTGGATTTCTACCAAACGACGTGCTAAGCATGCCGATGCTGCTCTTTTTAGCACCCGCGCACGCATTTGTGCGAAAACGCGTTTTAAGCATGCACATGCATCTTTTGGTAGACGCGGATGAAGTTTTCTGCAAAACCACAAGATGTGCATGCAAATGGTGCTTTTTGCAGAACGCGCACGTGGATTTCTACCAAACGACGTGCTAAGCATGCCGATGCTGCTCTTTTTAGCACCCGCGCACGCATTTGTGCGAAAACGCGTTTTAAGCATGCACATGCATCTTTTGGTAGACGCGGATGAAGTTTTCTGCAAAACCACAAGATGTGCATGCAAATGGTGCTTTTTGCAGAACGCGCACATGAATTTCTACCAAACGACGTGGTAAGCATGCCGATGCTGCTCTTTTTAGCACCCGCGCACGCATTTGTGCGAAAACGCGTTTTAAGCATGCACATGCATCTTTTGGTAGACGCGGATGAAGTTTTCTGCAAAACCACAAGATGTGCATGCAAATGGTGCTTTTTGCAGAACGCGCACGTGGATTTCTACCAAACGACGTGCTAAGCATGCCGATGCTGCTCTTTTTAGCATCCGCGCACGGATTTGTGCGAAAACGCGTTTTAAGCATGCACATGCATCTTTTGGTAGACGCGCATGAAGTTTTCTGCAAAACCACAAGATGTGCATGCAAATGGTGCTTTTGGCAGAACGCGCACAGGGATTTCTACCAAACGACGTGCTAAGCATGCCGATGCTGCTCTTTTTAGCACCCGCGCACGCATTTGTGCGAAAACGCGTTTTAAGCATGCACATGTATCTTTTGATAGACGCGGATGAAGTTTTCTCCAAAACCACAAGATGTGCATGCAAATGGTGCTTTTTGCAGAACGCGCACGTGGATTTCTACCAAACGACGTGCTAAGCATGCCGATGCTGCTCTTTTTAGCACCCGCGCACGCATTTGTGCGAAAACGCGTTTTAAGCATGCACATGCATCTTTTGGTAGACGCGGATGAAGTTTTCTGCAAAACCACAAGATGTGCATGCATGTGGTGCTTTTGGCAGAACGCGCACGTGGATTTCTACCAAACGACGTGCTAAGCATGCCGATGCTGCTCTTTTTAGCACCCGCGCACGCATTTGTGCGAAAACGCGTTTTAAGCATGCACATGCATCTTTTGGTAGACGCGGATGAAGTTTTCTGCAAAACCACAAGATGTGCATGCAAATGGTGCTTTTTGCAGAACGCGCACGTTGATTTCTACCAAACGACGTGCTAAGCATGCCGATGCTGCTCTTTTTAGCACCCGCGCACGCATTTGTGCGAAAACGCGTTTTAAGCATGCACATGCATCTTTTGGTAGACGCGGATGAAGTTTTCTGCAAAACCACAAGATGTGCATGCAAATGGTGCTTTTTGCAGAACGCGCACGTGAATTTCTACCAAACGACGTGCTAAGCATGCCGATGCTGCTCTTTTTAGCACCCGCGCACGCATTTGTGCGAAAACGCGTTTTAAGCATGCACATGCATCTTTTGGTAGACGCGGATGAAGTTTTCTGCAAAACCACAAGATGTGCATGCAAATGGTGCTTTTTGCAGAACGCGCACGTGGATTTCTACCAAACGACGTGCTAAGCATGCCGATGCTGCTCTTTTTAGCACCCGCGCACGCATTTGTGCGAAAACGCGTTTTAAGCATGCACATGCATCTTTTGGTAGACGCGGATGAAGTTTTCTGCAAAACCACAAGATGTGCATGCATGTGGTGCTTTTGGCAGAACGCGCACGTGGATTTCTACCAAACGACGTGCTAAGCATGCCGATGCTGCTCTTTTTAGCACCCGCGCACGCATTTGTGCGAAAACGCGTTTTAAGCATGCACATGCATCTTTTGGTAGACGCGGATGAAGTTTTCTGCAAAACCACAAGATGTGCATGCAAATGGTGCTTTTTGCAGAACGCGCACGTGGATTTCTACCAAACGACGTGCTAAGCATGCCGATGCTGCTCTTTTTAGCACCCGCGCACGCATTTGTGCGAAAACGCGTTTTAAGCATGCACATGCATCTTTTGGTGGACGCGGATGAAGTTTTCTGCAAAACCACAAGATGTGCATGCAAATGGTGCTTTTTGCAGAACGCGCACGTGAATTTCTACCAAACGACGTGCTAAGCATGCCGATGCTGCTCTTTTTAGCACCCGCGCACGCATTTGTGCGAAAACGCGTTTTAAGCATGCACATGCATCTTTTGGTAGACGCGGATGAAGTTTTCTGCAAAACCACAAGATGTGCATGCAAATGGTGCTTTTTGCAGAACGCGCACGTGGATTTCTACCAAACGACGTGCTAAGCATGCCGATGCTGCTCTTTTTAGCACCCGCGCACGCATTTGTGCGAAAACGCGTTTTAAGCATGCACATGCATCTTTTGGTAGACGCGGATGAAGTTTTCTGCAAAACCACAAGATGTGCATGCAAATGGTGCTTTTTGCAGAACGCGCACGTGGATTTCTACCAAACGACGTGCTAAGCATGCCGATGCTGCTCTTTTTAGCACCCGCGCACGCATTTGTGCGAAAACGCGTTTTAAGCATGCACATGCATCTTTTGGTAGACGCGGATGAAGTTTTCTGCAAAACCACAAGATGTGCATGCAAATGGTGCTTTTGGCAGAACGCGCACGTGGATTTCTACCAAACGACGTGCTAAGCATGCCGATGCTGCTCTTTTTAGCACCCGCGCACGCATTTGTGCGAAAACGCGTTTTAAGCATGCACATGCATCTTTTGGTAGACGCGGATGAAGTTTTCTGCAAAACCACAAGATGTGCATGCAAATGGTGCTTTTTGCAGAACGCGCACGTGGATTTCTACCAAACGACGTGCTAAGCATGCCGATGCTGCTCTTTTTAGCACCCGCGCACGCATTTGTGCGAAAACGCGTTTTAAGCATGCACATGCATCTTTTGGTAGACGCGGATGAAGTTTTCTGCAAAACCACAAGATGTGCATGCAAATGGTGCTTTTGGCAGAACGCGCACGTGGATTTCTACCAAACGACGTGCTAAGCATGCCGATGCTGCTCTTTTTAGCACCCGCGCACGCATTTGTGCGAAAACGCGTTTTAAGCATGCACATGCATCTTTTGGTAGACGCGGATGAAGTTTTCTGCAAAACCACAAGATGTGCATGCAAATGGTGCTTTTTGCAGAACGCGCACGTGGATTTCTACCAAACGACGTGCTAAGCATGCCGATGCTGCTCTTTTTAGCACCCGCGCACGGATTTGTGCGAAAGCGCGTTTTAAGCATGCACATGCATCTTTTGGTAGACGCGGATGAAGTTTTCTGCAAAACCACAAGATGTGCATGCAAATGGTGCTTTTGGCAGAACGCGCACGTGGATTTCTACCAAACGACGTGCTAAGCATGCCGATGCTGCTCTTTTTAGCACCCGCGCACGCATTTGTGCGAAAACGCGTTTTAAGCATGCACATGCATCTTTTGGTAGACGCGGATGAAGTTTTCTGCAAAACCACAAGATGTGCATGCAAATGGTGCTTTTTGCAGAACGCGCACGTGGATTTCTACCAAAGGACGTGCTAAGCATGCCGATGCTGCTCTTTTTAGCACCCGCGCACGCATTTGTGCGAAAACGCGTTTTAAGCATGCACATGCATCTTTTGGTAGACGCGGATGAAGTTTTCTGCAAAACCACAAGATGTGCATGCATGTGGTGCTTTTGGCAGAACGCGCACGTGGATTTCTACCAAACGACGTGCTAAGCATGCCGATGCTGCTCTTTTTAGCACCCGCGCACGCATTTGTGCGAAAACGCGTTTTAAGCATGCACATGCATCTTTTGGTAGACGCGGATGAAGTTTTCTGCAAAACCACAAGATATGCATGCAAATGGTGCTTTTTGCAGAACGCGCACGTGGATTTCTACCAAACGACGTGCTAAGCATGCCGATGCTGCTCTTTTTAGCACCCGCGCACGCATTTGTGCGAAAACGCGTTTTAAGCATGCACATGCATCTTTTGGTAGACGCGGATGAAGTTTTCTGCAAAACCACAAGATGTGCATGCAAATGGTGCTTTTTTGCAGAACGCGCACGTGGATTTCTACCAAACGACGTGCTAAGCATGCCGATGCTGCTCTTTTTAGTACCCGCGCACGCATTTGTGCGAAAACGCGTTTTAAGCATGCACATGCATCTTTTGGTAGACGCGGATGAAGTTTTCTGCAAAACCACAAGATGTGCATGCAAATGGTGCTTTTTGCAGAACGCGCACGTGGATTTCTACCAAACGACGTGCTAAGCATGCCGATGCTGCTCTTTTTAGCACCCGCGCACGCATTTGTGCGAAAACGCGTTTTAAGCATGCACATGCATCTTTTGGTAGACGCGGATGAAGTTTTCTGCAAAACCACAAGATGTGCATGCAAATGTTGCTTTTTGCAGAACGCGCACGTGGATTTCTACCAAACGACGTGCTAAGCATGCCGATGCTGCTCTTTTTAGCACCCGCGCACGCATTTGTGCGAAAACGCGTTTTAAGCATGCACATGCATCTTTTGGTAGACGCGGATGAAGTTTTCTGCAAAACCACAAGATGTGCATGCAAATGGTGCTTTTGGCAGAACGCGCACGTGGATTTCTACCAAACGACGTGCTAAGCATGCCGATGCTGCTCTTTTTAGCACCCGCGCACGCATTTGTGCGAAAACGCGTTTTAAGCATGCACATGCATCTTTTGGTAGACGCGGATGAAGTTTTCTGCAAAACCACAAGATGTGCATGCAAATGGTGCTTTTTGCAGAACGCGCCCGTGGATTTCTACCAAACGACGTGCTAAGCATGCCGATGCTGCTCTTTTTAGCACCCGCGCAAGCATTTGTGCGAAAACGCGTTTTAAGCATGCACATGCATCTTTTGGTAGACGCGGATGAAGTTTTCTGCAAAACCACAAGATGTGCATGCAAATGGTGCTTTTGGCAGAACGCGCACGTGGATTTCTACCAAACGACGTGCTAAGCATGCCGATGCTGCTCTTTTTAGCACCCGCGCACGCATTTGTGCGAAAACGCGTTTTAAGCATGCACATGCATCTTTTGGTAGACGCGGATGAAGTTTTCTGCAAAACCACAAGATGTGCATGCAAATGGTGCTTTTTGCAGAACGCGCACGTGGATTTCTACCAAACGACGTGCTAAGCATGCCGATGCTGCTCTTTTTAGCACCCGCGCACGGATTTGTGCGAAAGCGCGTTTTAAGCATGCACATGCATCTTTTGGTAGACGCGGATGAAGTTTTCTGCAAAACCACAAGATGTGCATGCAAATGGTGCTTTTGGCAGAACGCGCACGTGGATTTCTACCAAACGACGTGCTAAGCATGCCGATGCTGCTCTTTTTAGCACCCGCTCACGCATTTGTGCGAAAACGCGTTTTAAGCATGCACATGCATCTATTGGTAGACGCGGATGAAGTTTTCTGCAAAACCACAAGATGTGCATGCAAATGGTGCTTTTTGCAGAACGCGCACGTGGATTTCTACCAAACGACGTGCTAAGCATGCCGATGCTGCTCTTTTTAGCACCCGCGCACGCATTTGTGCGAAAACGCGTTTTAAGCATGCACATGCATCTTTTGGTAGACGCGGATGAAGTTTTCTGCAAAACCACAAGATGTGCATGCAAATGGTGCTTTTTGCAGAACGCGCACGTGGATTTCTACCAAACGACGTGCTAAGCATGCCGATGCTGCTCTTTTTAGCACCCGCGCACGCATTTGTGCGAAAACGCGTTTTAAGCATGCACATGCATCTTTTGGTAGACGCGGATGAAGTTTTCAGCAAAACCACAAGATGTGCATGCAAATGGTGCTTTTGGCAGAACGCGCACGTGGATTTCTACCAAACGACGTGCTAAGCATGCCGATGCTGCTCTTTTTAGCACCCGCGCACGCATTTGTGCGAAAACGCGTTTTAAGCATGCACATGCATCTTTTGGTAGACGCGGATGAAGTTTTCTGCAAAACCACAAGATGTGCATGCAAATGGTGCTTTTTGCAGAACGCGCACGTGGATTTCTACCAAACGACGTGCTAAGCATGCCGATGCTGCTCTTTTTAGCACCCGCGCACGGATTTGTGCGAAAGCGCGTTTTAAGCATGCACATGCATCTTTTGGTAGACGCGGATGAAGTTTTCTGCAAAACCACAAGATGTGCATGCAAATGGTGCTTTTGGCAGAACGCGCACGTGGATTTCTACCAAACGACGTGCTAAGCATGCCGATGCTGCTCTTTTTAGCACCCGCGCACGCATTTGTGCGAAAACGCGTTTTAAGCATGCACATGCATCTTTTGGTAGACGCGGATGAAGTTTTCTGCAAAACCACAAGATGTGCATGCAAATGGTGCTTTTTGCAGAACGCGCACGTGGATTTCTACCAAACGACGTGCTAAGCATGCCGATGCTGCTCTTTTTAGCACCCGCGCACGCATTTGTGCGAAAACGCGTTTTAAGCATGCACATGCATCTTTTGGTAGACGCGGATGAAGTTTTCTGCAAAACCACAAGATGTGCATGCAAATGGTGCTTTTGGCAGAACGCGCACGTGGATTTCTACCAAACGACGTGCTAAGCATGCCAATGCTGCTCTTTTTAGCACCCGCGCACGCATTTGTGCGAAAACGCGTTTTAAGCATGCACATGCATCTTTTGGTAGACGCGGATGAAGTTTTCTGCAAAACCACAAGATGTGCATGCAAATGGTCCTTTTGGCAGAACGCGCACGTGGATTTCTACCAAACGACGTGCTAAGCATGCCGATGCTGCTCTTTTTAGCACCCGCGCACGCATTTGTGCGAAAACGCGTTTTAAGCATGCACATGCATCTTTTGGTAGACGCGGATGAAGT
This sequence comes from Dermacentor andersoni, assembly GCF_023375885.2. Taxonomy (NCBI): domain Eukaryota; kingdom Metazoa; phylum Arthropoda; class Arachnida; order Ixodida; family Ixodidae; genus Dermacentor; species Dermacentor andersoni. The sequence goes on from NW_027314766.1 coordinate 239,017, forward strand.
TTTCTGCAAAACCACAAGATGTGCATGCAAATGGTGCTTTTTGCAGAACGCGCACGTGGATTTCTACCAAACGACGTGCTAAGCATGCCGATGCTGCTCTTTTTAGCACCCGCGCACGGATTTGTGCGAAAGCGCGTTTTAAGCATGCACATGCATCTTTTGGTAGACGCGGATGAAGTTTTCTGCAAAACCACAAGATGTGCATGCAAATGGTGCTTTTGGCAGAACGCGCACGTGGATTTCTACCAAACGACGTGCTAAGCATGCCGATGCTGCTCTTTTTAGCACCCGCGCACGCATTTGTGCGAAAACGCGTTTTAAGCATGCACATGCATCTATTGGTAGACGCGGATGAAGTTTTCTGCAAAACCACAAGATGTGCATGCAAATGGTGCTTTTTGCAGAACGCGCACGTGGATTTCTACCAAACGACGTGCTAAGCATGCCGATGCTGCTCTTTTTTGCACCCGCGCACGCATTTGTGCGAAAACGCGTTTTAAGCATGCACATGCATCTTTTGGTAGACGCGGATGAAGTTTTCTGCAAAACCACAAGATGTGCATGCAAATGGTGCTTTTGGCAGAACGCGCACGTGGATTTCTACCAAACGACGTGCTAAGCATGCCGATGCTGCTCTTTTTAGCACCCGCGCACGCATTTGTGCGAAAACGCGTTTTAAGCATGCACATGCATCTTTTGGTAGACGCGGATGAAGTTTTCTGCAAAACCACAAGATGTGCATGCAAATGGTGCTTTTTGCAGAACGCGCACGTGGATTTCTACCAAACGACGTGCTAAGCATGCCGATGCTGCTCTTTTTAGCACCCGGGCACGCATTTGTGCGAAAACGCGTTTTAAGCATGCACATGCATCTTTTGGTAGACGCGGATGAAGTTTTCAGCAAAACCACAAGATGTGCATGCAAATGGTGCTTTTGGCAGAACGCGCACGTGGATTTCTACCAAACGACGTGCTAAGCATGCCGATGCTGCTCTTTTTAGCACCCGCGCACGCATTTGTGCGAAAACGCGTTTTAAGCATGCACATGCATCTTTTGGTAGACGCGGATGAAGTTTTCTGCAAAACCACAAGATGTGCATGCAAATGGTGCTTTTTGCAGAACGCGCACGTGGATTTCTACCAAACGACGTGCTAAGCATGCCGATGCTGCTCTTTTTAGCACCCGCGCACGCATTTGTGCGAAAACGCGTTTTAAGCATGCACATGCATCTTTTGGTAGACGCGGATGAAGTTTTCTGCAAAACCACAAGATGTGCATGCAAATGGTGCTTTTGGCAGAACGCGCACGTGGATTTCTACCAAACGACGTGCTAAGCATGCCGATGCTGCTCTTTTTAGCACCCGCGCACGCATTTGTGCGAAAACGCGTTTTAAGCATGCACATGCATCTTTTGGTAGACGCGGATGAAGTTTTCTGGAAAACCACAAGATGTGCATGCAAATGGTGCTTTTTGCAGAACGCGCACGTGGATTTCTACCAAACGACGTGCTAAGCATGCCGATGCTGCTCTTTTTAGCACCCGCGCACGCATTTGTGCGAAAACGCGTTTTAAGCATGCACATGGATCTTTTGGTAGACGCGGATGAAGTTTTCAGCAAAACCACAAGATGTGCATGCAAATGGTGCTTTTGGCAGAACGCGCACGTGGATTTCTACCAAACGACGTGCTAAGCATGCCGATGCTGCTCTTTTTAGCACCCGCGCACGCATTTGTGCGAAAACGCGTTTTAAGCATGCACATGCATCTTTTGGTAGACGCGGATGAAGTTTTCTGCAAAACCACAAGATGTGCATGCAAATGGTGCTTTTTGCAGAACGCGCACGTGGATTTCTACCAAACGACGTGCTAAGCATGCCGATGCTGCTCTTTTTAGCACCCGCGCACGCATTTGTGCGAAAACGCGTTTTAAGCATGCACATGCATCTTTTGGTAGACGCGGATGAAGTTTTCTGCAAAACCACAAGATGTGCATGCAAATGGTGCTTTTTGCAGAACGCGCACGTGGATTTCTACCAAACGACGTGCTAAGCATGCCGATGCTGCTCTTTTTAGCACCCGCGCACGGATTTGTGCGAAAGCGCGTTTTAAGCATGCACATGCATCTTTTGGTAGACGCGGATGAAGTTTTCTGCAAAACCACAAGATGTGCATGCAAATGGTGCTTTTGGCAGAACGCGCACGTGGATTTCTACCAAACGACGTGCTAAGCATGCCGATGCTGCTCTTTTTAGCACCCGCGCACGCATTTGTGCGAAAACGCGTTTTAAGCATGCACATGCATCTTTTGGTAGACGCGGATGAAGTTTTCTGCAAAACCACAAGATGTGCATGCAAATGGTGCTTTTTGCAGAACGCGCACGTGGATTTCTACCAAACGACGTGCTAAGCATGCCGATGCTGCTCTTTTTAGCACCCGCGCACGCATTTGTGCGAAAACGCATTTTAAGCATGCACATGCATCTTTTGGTAGACGCGGATGAAGTTTTCTGCAAAACCACAAGATGTGCATGCATGTGGTGCTTTTGGCAGAACGCGCACGTGGATTTCTACCAAACGACGTGCTAAGCATGCCGATGCTGCTCTTCTTAGCACCCGCGCAAGCATTTGTGCGAAAACGCGTTTTAAGCATGCACATGCATCTTTTGGTAGACGCGGATGAAGTTTTCTGCAAAACCACAAGATGTGCATGCAAATGGTGCTTTTTGCAGAACGCGCACGTGGATTTCTACCAAACGACGTGCTAAGCATGCCGATGCTGCTCTTTTTAGCACCCGCGCACGCATTTGTGCGAAAACGCGTTTTAAGCATGCACATGCATCTTTTGGTAGACGCGGATGAAGTTTTCTGCAAAACCACAAGATGTGCATGCAAATGGTGCTTTTGGCAGAACGCGCACGTGGATTTCTACCAAACGACGTGCTAAGCATGCCGATGCTGCTCTTTTTAGCACCCGCGCACGCATTTGTGCGAAAACGCGTTTTAAGCATGCACATGCATCTTTTGGTAGACACGGATGAAGTTTTCTGCAAAACCACAAGATGTGCATGCAAATGGTGCTTTTTGCAGAACGCGCACGTGGATTTCTACCAAACGACGTGCTAAGCATGCCGATGCTGCTCTTTTTAGCACCCGCGCACGCATTTGTGCGAAAACGCGTTTTAAGCATGCACATGCATCTTTTGGTAGACGCGGATGAAGTTTTCAGCAAAACCACAAGATGTGCATGCAAATGGTGCTTTTGGCAGAACGCGCACGTGGATTTCTACCAAACGACGTGCTAAGCATGCCGATGCTGCTCTTTTTAGCACCCGCGCACGCATTTGTGCGAAAACGCGTTTTAAGCATGCACATGCATCTTTTGGTAGACGCGGATGAAGTTTTCTGCAAAACCACAAGATGTGCATGCAAATGGTGCTTTTTGCAGAACGCGCACGTGGATTTCTACCAAACGACGTGCTAAGCATGCCGATGCTGCTCTTTTTAGCACCGCGCACGCATTTGTGCGAAAACGCGTTTTAAGCATGCACATGCATCTTTTGGTAGACGCGGATGAAGTTTTCTGCAAAACCACAAGATGTGCATGCAAATGGTGCTTTTGGCAGAACGCGCACGTGGATTTCTACCAAACGACGTGCTAAGCATGCCGATGCTGCTCTTTTTAGCACCCGCGCACGCATTTGTGCGAAAACGCGTTTTAAGCATGCACATGCATCTTTTGGTAGACGCGGATGAAGTTTTCTGCAAAACCACAAGATGTGCATGCAAATGGTGCTTTTTGCAGAACGCGCACGTGGATTTCTACCAAACGACGTGCTAAGCATGCCGATGCTGCTCTTTTTAGCACCCGCGCACGGATTTGTGCGAAAGCGCGTTTTAAGCATGCACATGCATCTTTTGGTAGACGCGGATGAAGTTTTCTGCAAAACCACAAGATGTGCATGCAAATGGTGCTTTTGGCAGAACGCGCACGTGGATTTCTACCAAACGACGTGCTAAGCATGCCGATGCTGCTCTTTTTAGCACCCGCGCACGCATTTGTGCGAAAACGCGTTTTAAGCATGCACATGCATCTTTTGGTAGACGCGGATGAAGTTTTCTGCAAAACCACAAGATGTGCATGCAAATGGTGCTTTTTGCAGAACGCGCACGTGGATTTCTACCAAACGACGTCCTAAGCATGCCGATGCTGCTCTTTTTAGCACCCGCGCACGCATTTGTGCGAAAACGCGTTTTAAGCATGCACATGCATCTTTTGGTAGACGCGGATGAAGTTTTCTGCAAAACCACAAGATGTGCATGCATGTGGTGCTTTTGGCAGAACGCGCACGTGGATTTCTACCAAACGACGTGCTAAGCATGCCGATGCTGCTCTTCTTAGCACCCGCGCACGCATTTGTGCGAAAACGCGTTTTAAGCATGCACATGCATCTTTTGGTAGACGCGGATGAAGTTTTCTGCAAAACCACAAGATGTGCATGCAAATGGTGCTTTTTGCAGAACGCGCACGTGGATTTCTACCAAACGACGTGCTAAGCATGCCGATGCTGCTCTTTTTAGCACCCGCGCACGCATTTGTGCGAAAACGCGTTTTAAGCATGCACATGCATCTTTTGGTAGACGCGGATGAAGTTTTCTGCAAAACCACAAGATGTGCATGCAAATGGTGCTTTTTGCAGAACGCGCACGTGGATTTCTACCAAACGACGTGCTAAGCATGCCGATGCTGCTCTTTTTACCACCCGCGCACGCATTTGTGCGAAAACGCGTTTTAAGCATGCACATGCATCTTTTGGTAGACGCGGATGAAGTTTTCTGCAAAACCACAAGATGTGCATGCAAATGGTGCTTTCTGCAGAACGCGCACGTGGATTTCTACCAAACGACGTGCTAAGCATGCCGATGCTGCTCTTTTTAGCACCTGCGCACGCATTTGTGCGAAAACGCGTTTTAAGCATGCACATGCATCTTTTGGTAGACGCGGATGAAGTTTTCTGCAAAACCACAAGATGTGCATGCAAATGGTGCTTTTTGCAGAACGCGCACGTGGATTTCTACCAAACGACGTGCTAAGCATGCCGATGCTGCTCTTTTTAGCACCCGCGCACGCATTTGTGCGAAAACGCGTTTTAAGCATGCACATGCATCTTTTGGTAGACGCGGATGAAGTTTTCTGCAAAACCACAAGATGTGCATGCAAATGGTGCTTTTGGCAGAACGCGCACGTGGATTTCTACCAAACGACGTGCTAAGCATGCCGATGCTGCTCTTTTTAGCTCCCGCGCACGCATTTGTGCGAAAACGCGTTTTAAGCATGCACATGCATCTTTTGGTAGACGCGGATGAAGTTTTCTGCAAAACCACAAGATGTGCATGCAAATGGTGCTTTTTGCAGAACGCGCACGTGGATTTCTACCAAACGACGTGCTAAGCATGCCGATGCTGCTCTTTTTAGCACCCGCGCACGCATTTGTGCGAAAACGCGTTTTAAGCATGCACATGCATCTTTTGGTAGACGCGGATGAAGTTTTCTGCAAAACCACAAGATGTGCATGCAAATGGTGCTTTTGGCAGAACGCGCACGTGGATTTCTACCAAACGACGTGCTAAGCATGCCGATGCTGCTCTTTTTAGCACCCGCGCACGCATTTGTGCGAAAACGCGTTTTAAGCATGCACATGCATCTTTTGGTAGACGCGGATGAAGTTTTCTGCAAAACCACACGATGTGCATGCAAATGGTGCTTTTTGCAGAACGCGCACGTGGATTTCTACCAAACGACGTGCTAAGCATGCCGATGCTGCTCTTTTTAGCACCCGCGCACGGATTTGTGCGAAAGCGCGTTTTAAGCATGCACATGCATCTTTTGGTAGACGCGGATGAAGTTTTCTGCAAAACCACAAGATGTGCATGCAAATGGTGCTTTTGGCAGAACGCGCACGTGGATTTCTACCAAACGACGTGCTAAGCATGCCGATGCTGCTCTTTTTAGCACCCGCGCACGCATTTGTGCGAAAACGCGTTTTAAGCATGCACATGCATCTTTTGGTAGACGCGGATGAAGTTTTCTGCAAAACCACAAGATGTGCATTCAAATGGTGCTTTTTGCAGAACGCGCTCGTGGATTTCTACCAAACGACGTGCTAAGCATGCCGATGCTGCTCTTTTTAGCACCCGCGCACGCATTTGTGCGAAAACGCGTTTTAAGCATGCACATGCATCTTTTGGTAGACGCGGATGAAGTTTTCTGCAAAACCACAAGATGTGCATGCAAATAGTGCTTTTTGCAGAACGCGCACGTGGATTTCTACCAAACGACGTGCTAAGCATGCCGATGCTGCTCTCTTTAGCACCCGCGCACGGATTTGTGCGAAAACGCGTTTTAAGCATGCACATGCATCTTTTGGTAGACGCGGATGAAGTTTTCTGCAAAACCACAAGATGTGCATGCAAATGGTGCTTTTGGCAGAACGCGCACGTGGATTTCTACCAAACGACGTGCTAAGCATGCCGATGCTGCTCTTTTTAGCACCCGCGCACGCATTTGTGCGAAAACGCGTTTTAAGCATGCACATGCATCTTTTGGTAGACGCGGATGAAGTTTTCTGCGAAACCACAAGATGTGCATGCAAATGGTGCTTTTTGCAGAACGCGCTCGTGGATTTCTACCAAACGACGTGCTAAGCATGCCGATGCTGCTCTTTTTAGCACCCGCGCACGCATATGTGCGAAAACGCGTTTTAAGCATGCACATGCATCTTTTGGTAGACGCGGATGAAGTTTTCTGCAAAACCACAAGATGTGCATGCAAATGGTGCTTTTTGCAGAACGCGCACGTGGATTTCTACCAAACGACGTGCTAAGCATGCCGATGCTGCTCTTTTTAGCACCCGCGCACGGATTTGTGCGAAAACGCGTTTTAAGCATGCACATGCATCTTTTGGTAGACGCGGATGAAGTTTTCTGCAAAACCACAAGATGTGCATGCAAATGGTGCTTTTGGCAGAACGCGCACGTGGATTTTTCCAAACGACGTGCTAAGCATGCCGATGCTGCTCTTTTTAGCACCCGCGCACGCATTTGTGCGAAAACGCGTTTTAAGCATGCACATGCACCTTTTGGTAGACGCGGATGAAGTTTTCTGCAAAACCACAAGATGTGCATGCAAATGGTGCTTTTTGCAGAACGCGCTCGTGGATTTCTACCAAACGACGTGCTAAGCATGCCGATGCTGCTCTTTTTAGCACCCGCGCACGCATTTGTGCGAAAACGCGTTTTAAGCATGCACATGCATCTTTTGGTAGACGCGGATGAAGTTTTCTGCAAAACCACAAGATGTGCATGCAAATGGTGCTTTTTGCAGAACGCGCACAAGGATTTCTACCAAACGACGTGCTAAGCATGCCGATGCTGCTCTTTTTAGCACCCGCGCACGGATTTGTGCGAAAACGCGTTTTAAGCATGCACATGCATCTTTTGGTAGACGCGGATGAAGTTTTCTGCAAAACCACTAGATGTGCATGCAAATGGTGCTTTTGGCAGAACGCGCACGTGGATTTCTACCAAACGACGTGCTAAGCATGGCGATGCTGCTCTTTTTAGCACCCGCGCACGCATTTGTGCGAAAACGCGTTTTAAGCATGCACATGCATCTTTTGGTAGACGCGGATGAAGTTTTCTGCAAAACCACAAGATGTGCATGCAAATGGTGCTTTTTGCAGAACGCGCACGTGGATTTCTACCAAACGACGTGCTAAGCATGCCGATGCTGCTCTTTTTAGCACCCGCGCACGGATTTGTGCGAAAACGCGTTTTAAGCATGCACATGCATCTTTTGGTAGACGCGGATGAAGTTTACTGCAAAACCACAAGATGTGCATGCAAATGGTGCTTTTGGCAGAACGCGCACGTGGATTTCTACCAAACGACGTGCTAAGCATGCCGATGCTGCTCTTTTTAGCACCCGCGCACGCATTTGTGCGAAAACACGTTTTAAGCATGCACATACATCTTTTGGTAGACGCGGATGAAGTTTTCTGCAAAACCACAAGATGTGCATGCAAATGGTGCTTTTTGCAGAACGCGCTCGTGGATTTCTACCAAACGACGTGCTAAGCATGCCGATGCTGCTCTTTTTAGCACCCGCGCACGCATTTGTGCGAAAACGCGTTTTAAGCATGCACATGCATCTTTTGGTAGACGCGGATGAAGTTTTCTGCAAAACCACAAGATGTGCATGCAAATGGTGCTTTTTGCAGAACGCGCACGTGGATTTCTACCAAACGACGTGCTAAGCATGCCGATGCTGCTCTCTTTAGCACCCGCGCACGGATTTGTGCGAAAACGCGTTTTAAGCATGCACATGCATCTTTTGGTAGACGCGGATGAAGTTTTCTGCAAAACCACAAGATGTGCATGCAAATGGTGCTTTTGGCAGAACGCGCACGTGGATTTCTACCAAACGACGTGCTAAGCATGCCGATGCTGCTCTTTTTAGCACCCGCGCACGCATATGTGCGAAAACGCGTTTTAAGCATGCACATGCATCTTTTGGTAGACGCGGATGAAGTTTTCTGCAAAACCACAAGATGTGCATGCAAATGGTGCTTTTCGCAGAACGCGCACGTGGATTTCTACCAAACGACGTGCTAAGCATGCCGATGCTGCTCTTTTTAGCACCCGCGCACGGATTTGTGCGAAAATGCGTTTTAAGCATGCACATGCATCTTTTGGTAGACGCGGATGAAGTTTTCTGCAAAACCACAAGATGTGCATGCAAATGGTGCTTTTGGCAGAACGCGCACGTGGATTTCTACCAAACGACGTGCTAAGCATGCCGATGCTGCTCTTTTTAGCACCCGCGCACGCATTTGTGCGAAAACGCGTTTTAAGCATGCACATGCATCTTTTGGTAGACGCGGATGAAGTTTTCTGCAAAACCACAAGATGTGCATGCAAATGGTGCTTTTTACAGAACGCGCACGTGGATTTCTACCAAACGACGTGCTAAGCATGCCGATGCTGCTCTTTTTAGCACCCGCGCACGCATTTGTGCGAAAACGCGTTTTAAGCATGCACATGCATCTTTTGGTAGACGCGGATGAAGTTTTCTGCAAAACCACAAGATGTGCATGCAAATGGTGCTTTTTGCAGAACGCGCTCGTGGATTTCTACCAAACGACGTGCTAAGCATGCCGATGCTGCTCTTTTTAGCACCCGCGCACGCATTTGTGCGGAAACGCGTTTTAAGCATGCACATGCATCTTTTGGTAGACGCGGATGAAGTTTTCTGCAAAACCACAAGATGTGCATGCAAATGGTGCTTTTTGCAGAACGCGCACGTGGATTTCTACCAAACGACGTGCTAAGCATGCCGATGCTGCTCTTTTTAGCACCCGCGCACGCATTTGTGCGAAAACGCGTTTTAAGCATGCACATGCATCTTTTGGTAGACGCGGATGAAGTTTTCTGCAAAACCACAAGATGTGCATGCAAATGGTGCTTTCTGCAGAACGCGCACGTGGATTTCTACCAAACGACGTGCTAAGCATGCCGATGCTGCTCTTTTTAGCACCCGCGCACGGATTTGTGCGAAAACGCGTTTTAAGCATGCACATGCATCTTTTGGTAGATGCGGATGAAGTTTTCTGCAAAACCACAAGATGTGCATGCAAATGGTGCTTTTGGCAGAACGCGCACGTGGATTTCTACCAAACGACGTGCTAAGCATGCCGATGCTGCTCTTTTTAGCACCCGCGCACGCATTTGTGCGAAAACGCGTTTTAAGCATGCACATGCATCTTTTGGTAGACGCGGATGAAGTTTTCTGCAAAACCACAAGATGTGCATGCAAATGGTGCTTTTGGCAGAACGCGCACGTGGATTTCTACAAAACGACGTGCTAAGCATGCCGATGCTGCTCTTTTTAGCACCCGCGCACGGATTTGTGCGAAAACGCGTTTTAAGCATGCACATGCATCTTTTGGTAGACGCGGATGAAGTTTACTGCAAAACCACAAGATGTGCATGCAAATGGTGCTTTTGGCAGAACGCGCACGTGGATTTCTACCAAACGACGTGCTAAGCATGCTGATGCTGCTCTTTTTAGCACCCGCGCACGCATTTGTGCGAAAACGCGTTTTAAGCATGCACATGCATCTTGTGGTAGACGCGGATGAAGTTTTCTGCAAAACCACAAGATGTGCATGCAAATGGTGCTTTTTGCAGAACGCGCTCGTGGATTTCTACCAAACGACGTGCTAAGCATGCTGTTGCTGCTCTTTTTAGCACCCGCGCACGCATTTGTGCGAAAACGCGTTTTAAGCATGCACATGCATCTTTTGGTAGACGCGGATGAAGTTTTCTGCAAAACCACAAGATGTGCATGCAAATGGTGCTTTTTGCAGAACGCGCACGTGGATTTCTACCAAACGACGTGCTAAGCATGCCGATGCTGCTCTCTTTAGCACCCGCGCACGGATTTGTGCGAAAACGCGTTTTAAGCATGCACATGCATCTTTTGGTAGACGCGGATGAAATTTTCTGCAAAACCACAAGATGTGCATGCAAATGGTGCTTTTGGCAGAACGCGCACGTGGATTTCTACCAAACGACGTGCTAAGCATGCCGATGCTGCTCTTTTTAGCACCCGCGCACGCATTTGTGCGAAAACGCGTTTTAAGCATGCACATGCATCTTTTGGTAGACGCGGATGAAGTTTTCTGCAAAACCACAAGATGTGCATGCAAATGGTGCTTTTTGCAGAACGCGCTCGTGGATTTCTACCAAACGACGTGCTAAGCATGCCGATGCTGCTCTTTTTAGCACCCGCGCACGCATTTGTGCGAAAACGCGTTTTAAGCATGCACATGCATCTTTTGGTAGACGCGGATGAAGTTTTCTGCAAAACCACAAGATGTGCATGCAAATGGTGCTTTTTGCAGAACGCGCACGTGGATTTCTACCAAACGACGTGCTAAGCATGCCGATGCTGCTCTTTTTAGCACCCGCGCACGCATTTGTGCGAAAACGCGTTTTAAGCATGCACATGCATCTTTTGGTAGACGCGGATGAAGTTTTCTGCAAAACCACAAGATGTGCATGCAAATGGTGCTTTTGGCAGAACGCGCACGTGGATTTCTACCAAACGACGTGCTAAGCATGCCGATGCTGCTCTTTTTAGCACCCGCGCACGCATTTGTGCGAAAACGCGTTTTAAGCATGCACATGCATCTTTTGGTAGACGCGGATGAAGTTTTCTGCAAAACCACAAGATGTGCATGCAAATGGTGCTTTTTGCAGAACGCGCACGTGGATTTCTACCAAACGACGTGCTAAGCATGCCGATGCTGCTCTTTTTAGCACCCGCGCACGCATTTGTGCGAAAACGCGTTTTAAGCATGCACATGCATCTTTTGGTAGACGCGGAAGAAGTTTTCTGCAAAACCACAAGATGTGCATGCAAATGGTGCTTTTTGCAGAACGCGCACGTGGATTTCTACCAAACGACGTGCTAAGCATGCCGATGCTGCTCTTTTTAGCACCTGCGCACGCATTTGTGCGAAAACGCGTTTTAAGCATGCACATGCACCTTTTGGTAGACGCGGATGAAGTTTTCTGCAAAACCACAAGATGTGCATGCAAATGGTGCTTTTTGCAGAACGCGCTCGTGGATTTCTACCAAACGACGTGCTAAGCATGCCGATGCTGCTCTTTTTAGCACCCGCGCACGCATTTGTGCGGAAACGCGTTTTAAGCATGCACATGCATCTTTTGGTAGACGCGGATGAAGTTTTCTGCAAAACCACAAGATGTGCATGCAAATGGTGCTTTTTGCAGAACGCGCACGTGGATTTCTACCAAACGACGTGCTAAGCATGCCGATGCTGCTCTTTTTAGCACCCGCGCACGCATTTGTGCGAAAACGCGTTTTAAGCATGCACATGCATCTTTTGGTAGACGCGGATGAAGTTTTCTGCAAAACCACAAGATGTGCATGCAAATGGTGCTTTCTGCAGAACGCGCACGTGGATTTCTACCAAACGACGTGCTAAGCATGCCGATGCTGCTCTTTTTAGCACCCGCGCACGGATTTGTGCGAAAACGCGTTTTAAGCATGCACATGCATCTTTTGGTAGATGCGGATGAAGTTTTCTGCAAAACCACAAGATGTGCATGCAAATGGTGCTTTTGGCAGAACGCGCACGTGGATTTCTACCAAACGACGTGCTAAGCATGCCGATGCTGCTCTTTTTAGCACCCGCGCACGCATTTGTGCGAAAACGCGTTTTAAGCATGCACATGCATCTTTTGGTAGACGCGGATGAAGTTTTCTGCAAAACCACAAGATGTGCATGCAAATGGTGCTTTTGGCAGAACGCGCACGTGGATTTCTACAAAACGACGTGCTAAGCATGCCGATGCTGCTCTTTTTAGCACCCGCGCACGGATTTGTGCGAAAACGCGTTTTAAGCATGCACATGCATCTTTTGGTAGACGCGGATGAAGTTTACTGCAAAACCACAAGATGTGCATGCAAATGGTGCTTTTGGCAGAACGCGCACGTGGATTTCTACCAAACGACGTGCTAAGCATGCTGATGCTGCTCTTTTTAGCACCCGCTCACGCATTTGTGCGAAAACGCGTTTTAAGCATGCACATGCATCTTGTGGTAGACGCGGATGAAGTTTTCTGCAAAACCACAAGATGTGCATGCAAATGGTGCTTTTTGCAGAACGCGCTCGTGGATTTCTACCAAACGACGTGCTAAGCATGCCGATGCTGCTCTTTTTAGCACCCGCGCACGCATTTGTGCGAAAACGCGTTTTAAGCATGCACATGCATCTTTTGGTAGACGCGGATGAAGTTTTCTGCAAAACCACAAGATGTGCATGCAAATGGTGCTTTTTGCAGAACGCGCACGTGGATTTCTACCAAACGACGTGCTAAGCATGCCGATGCTGCTCTCTTTAGCACCCGCGCACGGATTTGTGCGAAAACGCGTTTTAAGCATGCACATGCATCTTTTGGTAGACGCGGATGAAATTTTCTGCAAAACCACAAGATGTGCATGCAAATGGTGCTTTTGGCAGAACGCGCACGTGGATTTCTACCAAACGACGTGCTAAGCATGCCGATGCTGCTCTTTTTAGCACCCGCGCACGCATTTGTGCGAAAACGCGTTTTAAGCATGCACATGCATCTTTTGGTAGACGCGGATGAAGTTTTCTGCAAAACCACAAGATGTGCATGCAAATGGTGCTTTTTGCAGAACGCGCTCGTGGATTTCTACCAAACGACGTGCTAAGCATGCCGATGCTGCTCTTTTTAGCACCCGCGCACGCATTTGTTCGAAAACGCGTTTTAAGCATGCACATGCATCTTTTGGTAGACGCGGATGAAGTTTTCTGCAAAACCACAAGATGTGCATGCAAATGGTGCTTTTTGCAGAACGCGCACGTGGATTTCTACCAAACGACGTGCTAAGCATGCCGATGCTGCTCTTTTTAGCACCCGCGCACGCATTTGTGCGAAAACGCGTTTTAAGCATGCACATGCATCTTTTGGTAGACGCGGATGAAGTTTTCTGCAAAACCACAAGATGTGCATGCAAATGGTGCTTTTGGCAGAACGCGCACGTGGATTTCTACCAAACGACGTGCTAAGCATGCCGATGCTGCTCTTTTTAGCACCCGCGCACGGATTTGTGCGAAAACGCGTTTTAAGCATGCACATGCATCTTTTGGTAGACGCGGATGAAATTTTCTGCAAAACCACAACATGTGCATGCAAATGGTGCTTTTGGCAGAACGCGCACGTGGATTTCTACCAAACGACGTGCTAAGCATGCCGATGCTGCTCTTTTTAGCACCCGCGCACGCATTTGTGCGAAAACGCGTTTTAAGCATGCACATGCATCTTTTGGTAGACGCGGATGAAGTTTTCTGCAAAACCACAAGATGTGCATGCAAATGGTGCTTTTGGCAGAACGCGCACGTGGATTTCTACCAAACGACGTGCTAAGCATGCCGATGCTGCTCTTTTTAGCACCCGCGCACGCATTTGTGCGAAAACGCGTTTTAAGCATGCACATGCATCTTTTGGTAGACGCGGATGAAGTTTTCTGCAAAACCACAAGATGTGCATGCAAATGGTGCTTTTTGCAGAACGCGCTCGTGGATTTCTACCAAACGACGTGCTAAGCATGCCGATGCTGCTCTTTTTAGCACCCGCGCACGCATTTGTGCGAAAACGCGTTTTAAGCATGCACATGCATCTTTTGGTAGACGCGGATGAAGTTTTCTGCAAAACCACAAGATGTGCATGCAAATGGTGCTTTTTGCAGAACGCGCACGTGGATTTCTACCAAACGACGTGCTAAGCATGCCGATGCTGCTCTTTTTAGCACCCGCGCACGCATTTGTGCGAAAACGCGTTTTAAGCATGCACATGCATCTTTTGGTAGACGCGGATGAAGTTTTCTGCAAAACCACAAGATGTGCATGCAAATGGTGCTTTTGGCAGAACGCGCACGTGGATTTCTACCAAACGACGTGCTAAGCATGCCGATGCTGCTCTTTTTAGCACCCGCGCACGCATTTGTGCGAAAACGCGTTTTAAGCATGCACATGCATCTTTTGGTAGACGCGGATGAAGTTTTCTGCAAAACCACAAGATGTGCATGCAAATGGTGCTTTTTGCAGAACGCGCACGTGGATTTCTACCAAACGACGTGCTAAGCATGCCGATGCTGCTCTTTTTAGCACCCGCGCACGCATTTGTGCGAAAACGCGTTTTAAGCATGCACATGCATCTTTTGGTAGACGCGGAAGAAGTTTTCTGCAAAACCACAAGATGTGCATGCAAATGGTGCTTTTTGCAGAACGCGCACGTGGATTTCTACCAAACGACGTGCTAAGCATGCCGATGCTGCTCTTTTTAGCACCTGCGCACGCATTTGTGCGAAAACGCGTTTTAAGCATGCACATGCATCTTTTGGTAGACGCGGATGAAGTTTTCTGCAAAACCACAAGATGTGCATGCAAATGGTGCTTTTTGCAGAACGCGCTCGTGGATTTCTACCAAACGACGTGCTAAGCATGCCGATGCTGCTCTTTTTAGCACCCGCGCACGCATTTGTGCGGAAACGCGTTTTAAGCATGCACATGCATCTTTTGGTAGACGCGGATGAAGTTTTCTGCAAAACCACAAGATGTGCATGCAAATGGTGCTTTTTGCAGAACGCGCACGTGGATTTCTACCAAACGACGTGCTAAGCATGCCGATGCTGCTCTTTTTAGCACCCGCGCACGCATTTGTGCGAAAACGCGTTTTAAGCATGCACATGCATCTTTTGGTAGACGCGGATGAAGTTTTCTGCAAAACCACAAGATGTGCATGCAAATGGTGCTTTCTGCAGAACGCGCACGTGGATTTCTACCAAACGACGTGCTAAGCATGCCGATGCTGCTCTTTTTAGCACCCGCGCACGGATTTGTGCGAAAACGCGTTTTAAGCATGCACATGCATCTTTTGGTAGATGCGGATGAAGTTTTCTGCAAAACCACAAGATGTGCATGCAAATGGTGCTTTTGGCAGAACGCGCACGTGGATTTCTACCAAACGACGTGCTAAGCATGCCGATGCTGCTCTTTTTAGCACCCGCGCACGCATTTGTGCGAAAACGCGTTTTAAGCATGCACATGCATCTTTTGGTAGACGCGGATGAAGTTTTCTGCAAAACCACAAGATGTGCATGCAAATGGTGCTTTTGGCAGAACGCGCACGTGGATTTCTACAAAACGACGTGCTAAGCATGCCGATGCTGCTCTTTTTAGCACCCGCGCACGGATTTGTGCGAAAACGCGTTTTAAGCATGCACATGCATCTTTTGGTAGACGCGGATGAAGTTTACTGCAAAACCACAAGATGTGCATGCAAATGGTGCTTTTGGCAGAACGCGCACGTGGATTTCTACCAAACGACGTGCTAAGCATGCTGATGCTGCTCTTTTTAGCACCCGCGCACGCATTTGTGCGAAAACGCGTTTTAAGCATGCACATGCATCTTGTGGTAGACGCGGATGAAGTTTTCTGCAAAACCACAAGATGTGCATGCAAATGGTGCTTTTTGCAGAACGCGCTCGTGGATTTCTACCAAACGACGTGCTAAGCATGCCGATGCTGCTCTTTTTAGCACCCGCGCACGCATTTGTGCGAAAACGCGTTTTAAGCATGCACATGCATCTTTTGGTAGACGCGGATGAAGTTTTCTGCAAAACCACAAGATGTGCATGCAAATGGTGCTTTTTGCAGAACGCGCACGTGGATTTCTACCAAACGACGTGCTAAGCATGCCGATGCTGCTCTCTTTAGCACCCGCGCACGGATTTGTGCGAAAACGCGTTTTAAGCATGCACATGCATCTTTTGGTAGACGCGGATGAAATTTTCTGCAAAACCACAAGATGTGCATGCAAATGGTGCTTTTGGCAGAACGCGCACGTGGATTTCTACCAAACGACGTGCTTAGCATGCCGATGCTGCTCTTTTTAGCACCCGCGCACGCATTTGTGCGAAAACGCGTTTTAAGCATGCACATGCATCTTTTGGTAGACGCGGATGAAGTTTTCTGCAAAACCACAAGATGTGCATGCAAATGGTGCTTTTTGCAGAACGCGCTCGTGGATTTCTACCAAACGACGTGCTAAGCATGCCGATGCTGCTCTTTTTAGCACCCGCGCACGCATTTGTTCGAAAACGCGTTTTAAGCATGCACATGCATCTTTTGGTAGACGCGGATGAAGTTTTCTGCAAAACCACAAGATGTGCATGCAAATGGTGCTTTTTGCAGAACGCGCACGTGGATTTCTACCAAACGACGTGCTAAGCATGCCGATGCTGCTCTTTTTAGCACCCGCGCACGCATTTGTGCGAAAACGCGTTTTAAGCATGCACATGCATCTTTTGGTAGACGCGGATGAAGTTTTCTGCAAAACCACAAGATGTGCATGCAAATGGTGCTTTTGGCAGAACGCGCACGTGGATTTCTACCAAACGACGTGCTAAGCATGCCGATGCTGCTCTTTTTAGCACCCGCGCACGCATTTGTGCGAAAACGCGTTTTAAGCATGCACATGCATCTTTTGGTAGACGCGGATGAAGTTTTCTGCAAAACCACAAGATGTGCATGCAAATGGTGCTTTTTGCAGAACGCGCACGTGGATTTCTACCAAACGACGTG
This sequence comes from Dermacentor andersoni, assembly GCF_023375885.2. NCBI lineage: Eukaryota > Metazoa > Arthropoda > Arachnida > Ixodida > Ixodidae > Dermacentor > Dermacentor andersoni. The sequence continues at coordinate 256,277 of NW_027314766.1, forward strand.
CTAAGCATGCCGATGCTGCTCTTTTTAGCACCCGCGCACGCATTTGTGCGAAAACGCGTTTTAAGCATGCACATGCATCTTTTGGTAGACGCGGATGAAGTTTTCTGCAAAACCACAAGATGTGCATGCAAATGGTGCTTTTTGCAGAACGCGCACGTGGATTTCTACCAAACGACGTGCTAAGCATGCCGATGCTGCTCTTTTTAGCACCTGCGCACGCATTTGTGCGAAAACGCGTTTTAAGCATGCACATGCATCTTTTGGTAGACGCGGATGAAGTTTTCTGCAAAACCACAAGATGTGCATGCAAATGGTGCTTTTTGCAGAACGCGCACGTGGATTTCTACCAAACGACGTGCTAAGCATGCCGATGCTGCTCTTTTTAGCACCCGCGCACGGATTTGTGCGAAAACGCGTTTTAAGCATGCACATGCATCTTTTGGTAGACGCGGATGAAGTTTTCTGCAAAACCACAAGATGTGCATGCAAATGGTGCTTTTTGCAGAACGCGCACGTGGATTTCTACCAAACGACGTGCTAAGCATGCCGATGCTGCTCTTTTTAGCACCCGCGCACGCATTTGTGCGAAAACGCGTTTTAAGCATGCACATGCATCTTTTGGTAGACGCGGATGAAGTTTTCTGCAAAACCACAAGATGTGCATGCAAATGGTGCTTTTTGCAGAACGCGCACGTGGATTTCTACCAAACGACGTGCTAAGCATGCCGATGCTGCTCTTTTTAGCACCCGCGCACGCATTTGTGCGAAAACGCGTTTTAAGCATGCACATGCATCTTTTGGTAGACGCGGATGAAGTTTTCTGCAAAACCACAAGATGTGCATGCAAATGGTGCTTTTTGCAGAACGCGCACGTGGATTTCTACCAAACGACGTGCTAAGCTTGCCGATGCTGCTCTTTTTAGCACCCGCGCACGGATTTGTGCGAAAACGCGTTTTAAGCATGCACATGCATCTTTTGGTAGACGCGGATGAAGTTTTCTGCAAAACCACAAGATGTGCATGCAAATGGTGCTTTTTGCAGAACGCGCTCGTGGATTTCTACCAAACGACGTGATAAGCATGCCGATGCTGCTCTTTTTAGCACCCGCGCACGCATTTGTGCGAAAACGCGTTTTAAGCATGCACATGCATCTTTTGGTAGACGCGGATGAAGTTTTCTGCAAAACCACAAGATGTGCATGCAAATGGTGCTTTTTGCAGAACGCGCACGTGGATTTCTACCAAACGACGTGCTAAGCATGCCGATGCTGCTCTTTTTAGCACCCGCGCACGGATTTGTGCGAAAGCGCGTTTTAAGCATGCACATGCATCTTTTGGTAGACGCGGATGAAATTTTCTGCAAAACCACAAGATGTGCATGCAAATGGTGCTTTTGGCAGAACGCGCACGTGGATTTCTACCAAACGACGTGCTTAGCATGCCGATGCTGCTCTTTTTAGCACCCGCGCACGCATTTGTGCGAAAACGCGTTTTAAGCATGCACATGCATCTTTTGGTAGACGCGGATGAAGTTTTCTGCAAAACCACAAGATGTGCATGCAAATGGTGCTTTTTGCAGAACGCGCTCGTGGATTTCTACCAAACGACGTGCTAAGCATGCCGATGCTGCTCTTTTTAGCACCCGCGCACGCATTTGTTCGAAAACGCGTTTTAAGCATGCACATGCATCTTTTGGTAGACGCGGATGAAGTTTTCTGCAAAACCACAAGATGTGCATGCAAATGGTGCTTTTTGCAGAACGCGCACGTGGATTTCTACCAAACGACGTGCTAAGCATGCCGATGCTGCTCTTTTTAGCACCCGCGCACGCATTTGTGCGAAAACGCGTTTTAAGCATGCACATGCATCTTTTGGTAGACGCGGATGAAGTTTTCTGCAAAACCACAAGATGTGCATGCAAATGGTGCTTTTGGCAGAACGCGCACGTGGATTTCTACCAAACGACGTGCTAAGCATGCCGATGCTGCTCTTTTTAGCACCCGCGCACGCATTTGTGCGAAAACGCGTTTTAAGCATGCACATGCATCTTTTGGTAGACGCGGATGAAGTTTTCTGCAAAACCACAAGATGTGCATGCAAATGGTGCTTTTTGCAGAACGCGCACGTGGATTTCTACCAAACGACGTGCTAAGCATGCCGATGCTGCTCTTTTTAGCACCCGCGCACGCATTTGTGCGAAAACGCGTTTTAAGCATGCACATGCATCTTTTGGTAGACGCGGATGAAGTTTTCTGCAAAACCACAAGATGTGCATGCAAATGGTGCTTTTTGCAGAACGCGCACGTGGATTTCTACCAAACGACGTGCTAAGCATGCCGATGCTGCTCTTTTTAGCACCTGCGCACGCATTTGTGCGAAAACGCGTTTTAAGCATGCACATGCATCTTTTGGTAGACGCGGATGAAGTTTTCTGCAAAACCACAAGATGTGCATGCAAATGGTGCTTTTTGCAGAACGCGCACGTGGATTTCTACCAAACGACGTGCTAAGCATGCCGATGCTGCTCTTTTTAGCACCCGCGCACGGATTTGTGCGAAAACGCGTTTTAAGCATGCACATGCATCTTTTGGTAGACGCGGATGAAGTTTTCTGCAAAACCACAAGATGTGCATGCAAATGGTGCTTTTTGCAGAACGCGCACGTGGATTTCTACCAAACGACGTGCTAAGCATGCCGATGCTGCTCTTTTTAGCACCCGCGCACGCATTTGTGCGAAAACGCGTTTTAAGCATGCACATGCATCTTTTGGTAGACGCGGATGAAGTTTTCTGCAAAACCACAAGATGTGCATGCAAATGGTGCTTTTTGCAGAACGCGCACGTGGATTTCTACCAAACGACGTGCTAAGCATGCCGATGCTGCTCTTTTTAGCACCCGCGCACGCATTTGTGCGAAAACGCGTTTTAAGCATGCACATGCATCTTTTGGTAGACGCGGATGAAGTTTTCTGCAAAACCACAAGATGTGCATGCAAATGGTGCTTTTTGCAGAACGCGCACGTGGATTTCTACCAAACGACGTGCTAAGCTTGCCGATGCTGCTCTTTTTAGCACCCGCGCACGGATTTGTGCGAAAACGCGTTTTAAGCATGCACATGCATCTTTTGGTAGACGCGGATGAAGTTTTCTGCAAAACCACAAGATGTGCATGCAAATGGTGCTTTTTGCAGAACGCGCTCGTGGATTTCTACCAAACGACGTGATAAGCATGCCGATGCTGCTCTTTTTAGCACCCGCGCACGCATTTGTGCGAAAACGCGTTTTAAGCATGCACATGCATCTTTTGGTAGACGCGGATGAAGTTTTCTGCAAAACCACAAGATGTGCATGCAAATGGTGCTTTTTGCAGAACGCGCACGTGGATTTCTACCAAACGACGTGCTAAGCATGCCGATGCTGCTCTTTTTAGCACCCGCGCACGGATTTGTGCGAAAGCGCGTTTTAAGCATGCACATGCATCTTTTGGTAGACGTGGATGAAGTTTTCTGCAAAACCACAAGATGTGCATGCAAATGGTGCTTTTTGCAGAACGCGCACGTGGATTTCTACCAAACGACGTGCTAAGCATGCCGATGCTGCTCTTTTTAGCACCCGCGCACGGATTTGTGCGAAAACGCGTTTTAAGCATGCACATGCATCTTTTGGTAGACGCGGATGAAGTTTTCTGCAAAACCACAAGATGTGCATGCAAATGGTGCTTTTGGCAGAACGCGCACGTGGATTTCTACCAAACGACGTGCTAAGCATGCCGATGCTGCTCTTTTTAGCACCCGCGCACGCATTTGTGCGAAAACGCGTTTTAAGCATGCACATGCATCTTTTGGTAGACGCGGATGAAGTTTTCTGCAAAACCACAAGATGTGCATGCAAATGGTGCTTTTTGCAGAACGCGCACGTGGATTTCTACCAAACGACGTGCTAAGCATGCCGATGCTGCTCTTTTTAGCACCCGCGCACGCATTTGTGCGAAAACGCGTTTTAAGCATGCACATGCATCTTTTGGTAGACGCGGATGAAGTTTTCTGCAAAACCACAAGATGTGCATGCAAATGGTGCTTTTGGCAGAACGCGCACGTGGATTTCTACCAAACGACGTGCTAAGCATGCCGATGCTGCTCTTTTTAGCACCCGCGCACGCATTTGTGCGAAAACGCGTTTTAAGCATGCACATGCATATTTTGGTAGACGCGGATGAAGTTTTCTGCAAAACCACAAGATGTGCATGCAAATGGTGCTTTTTGCAGAACGCGCACGTGGATTTCTACCAAACGACGTGCTAAGCATGCCGATGCTGCTCTTTTTAGCACCCGCGCACGGATTTGTGCGAAAACGCGTTTTAAGCATGCACATGCATCTTTTGGTAGACGCGGATGAAGTTTTCTGCAAAACCACAAGATGTGCATGCAAATGGTGCTTTTGGCAGAACGCGCACGTGGATTTCTATCAAACGACGTGCTAAGCATGCCGATGCTGCTCTTTTTAGCACCCGCGCACGGATTTGTGCGAAAACGCGTTTTAAGCATGGACATGCATCTTTTGGTAGACGCGGATGAAGTTTTCTGCAAAACCACAAGATGTGCATGCAAATGGTGCTTTTTGCAGAACGCGCTCGTGGATTTCTACCAAACGACGTGCTAAGCATGCCGATGCTGCTCTTTTTAGCACCCGCGCACGCATTTGTGCGAAAACGCGTTTTAAGCATGCACATGCATCTTTTGGTGGACGCGGATGAAGTTTTCTGCAAAACCACAAGATGTGCATGCAAATGGTGCTTTTGGCAGAACGCGCACGTGGATTTCTACCAAACGACGTGCTAAGCATTCCGATGCTGCTCTTTTTAGCACCCGCGCACGCATTTGTGCGAAAACGCGTTTTAAGCATGCACATGCATCTTTTGGTAGACGCGGATGAAGTTTTCTGCAAAACCACAAGATGTGCATGCAAATGGTGCTTTTTGCAGAACGCGCACGTGGATTTCTACCAAACGACGTGCTAAGCATGCCGATGCTGCTCTTTTTAGCACCCGCGCACGCATTTGTGCGAAAACGCGTTTTAAGCATGCACATGCATCTTTTGGTAGACGCGGATGAAGTTTTCTGCAAAACCACAAGATGTGCATGCAAATGGTGCTTTTGGCAGAACGCGCACGTGGATTTCTACCAAACGACGTGCTAAGCATGCCGATGCTGCTCTTTTTAGCACCCGCGCACGGATTTGTGCGAAAACGCGTTTTAAGCATGCACATGCATCTTTTGGCAGACGCGGATGAAGTTTGCTGCAAAACCACAAGATGTGCATGCAAATGGTGCTTTTGGCAGAACGCGCACGTGGATTTCTACCAAACGACGTGGTAAGCATGCCGATGCTGCTCTTTTTAGCACCCGCGCACGCATTTGTGCGAAAACGCGTTTTAAGCATGCACATGCATCTTTTGGTAGACGCGGATGAAGTTTTCTGCAAAACCACAAGATGTGCATGCAAATGGTGCTTTTTGCAGAACGCGCACGTGGATTTCTACCAAACGACGTGCTAAGCATGCCGATGCTGCTCTTTTTAGCACCCGCGCACGGATTTGTGCGAAAACGCGTTTTAAGCATGCACATGCATCTTTTGGTAGACGCGGATGAAGTTTTCTGCAAAACCACAAGATGTGCATGCAAATGGTGCTTTTGGCAGAACGCGCACGTGGATTTCTACCAAACGACGTGCTAAGCATGCCGATGCTGCTCTTTTTAGCACCCGCGCACGCATTTGTGCGAAAACGCGTTTTAAGCATGCACATGCATCTTTTGGTAGACGCGGATGAAGTTTTCTGCAAAACCACAAGATGTGCATGCAAATGGTGCTTTTTGCAGAACGCGCTCGTGGATTTCTACCAAACGACGCGCTAAGCATGCCGATGCTGCTCTTTTTAGCACCCGCGCACGCATTTGTGCGAAAACGCGTTTTAAGCGTGCACATGCATCTTTTGGTAGACGCGGATGAAGTTTTCTGCAAAACCACAAGATGTGCATGCAAATGGTGCTTTTTGCAGAACGCGCACGTGGATTTCTACCAAACGACGTGCTAAGCATGCCGATGCTGCTCTTTTTAGCACCCGCGCACGGATTTGTGCGAAAACGCGTTTTAAGCATGCACATGCATCTTTTGGTAGACGCGGATGAAGTTTTCTGCAAAACCACAAGATGTGCATGCAAATGGTGCTTTTTGCAGAACGCGCACGTGGATTTCTACCAAACGACGTGCTAAGCATGCCGATGCTGCTCTTTTTAGCACCCGCGCACGCATTTGTGCGAAAACGCGTTTTAAGCATGCACATGCATCTTTTGGTAGACGCGGATGAAGTTTTCTGCAAAACCACAAGATGTGCATGCAAATGGTGCTTTTTGTAGAACGCGCACGTGGATTTCTACCAAACGACGTGCTAAGCATGCCGATGCTGCTCTTTTTAGCACCCGCGCACGCATTTGTGCGAAAACGCGTTTTAAGCATGCACATGCATCTTTTGGTAGACGCGGATGAAGTTTTCTGCAAAACCACAAGATGTGCATGCAAATGGTGCTTTTTGCAGAACGCGCACGTGGATTTCTACCAAACGACGTGCTAAGCATGCCGATGCTGCTCTTTTTAGCACCCGCGCACGCATTTGTGCGAAAACGCGTTTTAAGCATGCACATGCATCTTTTGGTAGACGCGGATGAAGTTTTCTGCAAAACCACAAGATGTGCATGCAAATGGTGCTTTTGGCAGAACGCGCACGTGGATTTCTACCAAACGACGTGCTAAGCTTGCCGATGCTGCTCTTTTTAGCACCCGCGCACGCATTTGTGCGAAAACGCGTTTTAAGCATGCACATGCATCTTTTAGTAGACGCGGATGAAGTTTTCTGCAAAACCACAAGATGTGCATGCAAATGGTGCTTTTGGCAGAACGCGCACGTGGATTTCTACCAAACGACGTGCTAAGCATGCCGATGCTGCTATTTTTAGCACCCGCGCACGCACTTGTGCGAAAACGCGTTTTAAGCATGCACATGCATCTTTTGGTAGACGCGGATGAAGTTTTCTGCAAAACCACAAGATGTGCATGCAAATGGTGCTTTTTGCAGAACGCGCACGTGGATTTCTACCAAACGACGTGCTAAGCATGCCGATGCTGCTCTTTTTAGCACCCGCGCACGGATTTGTGCGAAAACGCGTTTTAAGCATGCACATGCATCTTTTGGTAGACGCGGATGAAGTTTTCTGCAAAACCACAAGATGTGCATGCAAATGGTGCTTTTGGCAGAACGCGCACGTAGATTTCTACCAAACGACGTGCTAAGCATGCCGATGCTGCTCTTTTAAGCACCCGCGCACGCATTTGTGCGAAAACGCGTTTTAAGCATGCACATGCATCTTTTGGTAGACGCGGATGAAGTTTTCTGCAAAACCACAAGATGTGCATGCAAATGGTGCTTTTTGCAGAACGCGCACGTGGATTTCTACCAAACGACGTGCTAAGCATGCCGATGCTGCTATTTTTAGCACCCGCGCACGCATTTGTGCGAAAACGCGTTTTAAGCATGCACATACATCTTATGGTAGACGCGGATGAACTTTTCTGCAAAACCACAAGATGTGCATGCAAATGGTGCTTTTTGCAGAACGCGCACGTGGATTTCTACCAAACGACGTGCTAAGCATGCCGATGCTGCTCTTTTTAGCACCCGCGCACGCATTTGTGCGAAAACGCGTTTTAAGCATGCACATGCATCTTTTGGTAGACGCGGATGAAGTTTTCTGCAAAACCACAAGATGTGCATGCAAATGGTGCTTTTGGCAGAACGCGCACGTGGATTTCTACCAAACGACGTGGTAAGCATGCCGATGCTGCTCTTTTTAGCACCCGCGCACGCATTTGTGCGAAAACGCGTTTTAAGCATGCACATGCATCTTTTGGTAGACGCGGATGAAGTTTTCTGCAAAACCACAAGATGTGCATGCAAATGGTGCTTTTTGCAGAACGCGCACGTGGATTTCTACCAAACGACGTGCTAAGCATGCCGATGCTGCTCTTTTTAGCACCCGCGCACGGATTTGTGCGAAAACGCGTTTTAAGCATGCACATGCATCTTTTGGTAGACGCGGATGAAGTTTTCTGCAAAACCACAAGATGTGCATGCAAATGGTGCTTTTGGCAGAACGCGCACGTGGATTTCTACCAAACGACGTGCTAAGCATGCCGATGCTGCTCTTTTTAGCACCCGCGCACGCATTTGTGCGAAAACGCGTTTTAAGCATGCACATGCATCTTTTGGTAGACGCGGATGAAGTTTTCTGCAAAACCACAAGATGTGCATGCAAATGGTGCTTTTGGCAGAACGCGCACGTGGATTTCTACCAAACGACGTGCTAAGCATGCCGATGCTGCTCTTTTTAGCACCCGCGCACGCATTTGTGCGAAAACGCGTTTTAAGCATGCACATGCATCTTTTGGTAGACGCGGATGAAGTTTTCTGCAAAACCACAAGATGTGCATGCAAATGGTGCTTTTTGCAGAACGCGCACGTGGATTTCTACCAAACGACGTGCTAAGCATGCCGATGCTGCTCTTTTTAGCACCCGCGCACGCATTTGTGCGAAAACGCGTTTTAAGCATGCACATGCATCTTTTGGTAGACGCGGATGAAGTTTTCTGCAAAACCACAAGATGTGCATGCAAATGGTGCTTTTTGCAGAACGCGCACGTGGATTTCTACCAAACGACGTGCTAAGCATGCCGATGCTGCTCTTTTTAGCACCTGCGCACGCATTTGTGCGAAAACGCGTTTTAAGCATGCACATGCATCTTTTGGTAGACGCGGATGAAGTTTTCTGCAAAACCACAAGATGTGCATGCAAATGGTGCTTTTTGCAGAACGCGCACGTGGATTTCTACCAAACGACGTGCTAAGCATGCCGATGCTGCTCTTTTTAGCACCCGCGCACGGATTTGTGCGAAAACGCGTTTTAAGCATGCACATGCATCTTTTGGTAGACGCGGATGAAGTTTTCTGCAAAACCACAAGATGTGCATGCAAATGGTGCTTTTTGCAGAACGCGCACGTGGATTTCTACCAAACGACGTGCTAAGCATGCCGATGCTGCTCTTTTTAGCACCCGCGCACGCATTTGTGCGAAAACGCGTTTTAAGCATGCACATGCATCTTTTGGTAGACGCGGATGAAGTTTTCTGCAAAACCACAAGATGTGCATGCAAATGGTGCTTTTTGCAGAACGCGCACGTGGATTTCTACCAAACGACGTGCTAAGCATGCCGATGCTGCTCTTTTTAGCACCCGCGCACGCATTTGTGCGAAAACGCGTTTTAAGCATGCACATGCATCTTTTGGTAGACGCGGATGAAGTTTTCTGCAAAACCACAAGATGTGCATGCAAATGGTGCTTTTTGCAGAACGCGCACGTGGATTTCTACCAAACGACGTGCTAAGCTTGCCGATGCTGCTCTTTTTAGCACCCGCGCACGGATTTGTGCGAAAACGCGTTTTAAGCATGCACATGCATCTTTTGGTAGACGCGGATGAAGTTTTCTGCAAAACCACAAGATGTGCATGCAAATGGTGCTTTTTGCAGAACGCGCTCGTGGATTTCTACCAAACGACGTGATAAGCATGCCGATGCTGCTCTTTTTAGCACCCGCGCACGCATTTGTGCGAAAACGCGTTTTAAGCATGCACATGCATCTTTTGGTAGACGCGGATGAAGTTTTCTGCAAAACCACAAGATGTGCATGCAAATGGTGCTTTTTGCAGAACGCGCACGTGGATTTCTACCAAACGACGTGCTAAGCATGCCGATGCTGCTCTTTTTAGCACCCGCGCACGGATTTGTGCGAAAGCGCGTTTTAAGCATGCACATGCATCTTTTGGTAGACGTGGATGAAGTTTTCTGCAAAACCACAAGATGTGCATGCAAATGGTGCTTTTTGCAGAACGCGCACGTGGATTTCTACCAAACGACGTGCTAAGCATGCCGATGCTGCTCTTTTTAGCACCCGCGCACGGATTTGTGCGAAAACGCGTTTTAAGCATGCACATGCATCTTTTGGTAGACGCGGATGAAGTTTTCTGCAAAACCACAAGATGTGCATGCAAATGGTGCTTTTGGCAGAACGCGCACGTGGATTTCTACCAAACGACGTGCTAAGCATGCCGATGCTGCTCTTTTTAGCACCCGCGCACGCATTTGTGCGAAAACGCGTTTTAAGCATGCACATGCATCTTTTGGTAGACGCGGATGAAGTTTTCTGCAAAACCACAAGATGTGCATGCAAATGGTGCTTTTTGCAGAACGCGCACGTGGATTTCTACCAAACGACGTGCTAAGCATGCCGATGCTGCTCTTTTTAGCACCCGCGCACGCATTTGTGCGAAAACGCGTTTTAAGCATGCACATGCATTTTTTGGTAGACGCGGATGAAGTTTTCTGCAAAACCACAAGATGTGCATGCAAATGGTGCTTTTGGCAGAACGCGCACGTGGATTTCTACCAAACGACGTGCTAAGCATGCCGATGCTGCTCTTTTTAGCACCCGCGCACGCATTTGTGCGAAAACGCGTTTTAAGCATGCACATGCATATTTTGGTAGACGCGGATGAAGTTTTCTGCAAAACCACAAGATGTGCATGCAAATGGTGCTTTTTGCAGAACGCGCACGTGGATTTCTACCAAACGACGTGCTAAGCATGCCGATGCTGCTCTTTTTAGCACCCGCGCACGGATTTGTGCGAAAACGCGTTTTAAGCATGCACATGCATCTTTTGGTAGACGCGGATGAAGTTTTCTGCAAAACCACAAGATGTGCATGCAAATGGTGCTTTTGGCAGAACGCGCACGTGGATTTCTATCAAACGACGTGCTAAGCATGCCGATGCTGCTCTTTTTAGCACCCGCGCACGGATTTGTGCGAAAACGCGTTTTAAGCATGCACATGCATCTTTTGGTAGACGCGGATGAAGTTTTCTGCAAAACCACAAGATGTGCATGCAAATGGTGCTTTTTGCAGAACGCGCTCGTGGATTTCTACCAAACGACGTGCTAAGCATGCCGATGCTGCTCTTTTTAGCACCCGCGCACGCATTTGTGCGAAAACGCGTTTTAAGCATGCACATGCATCTTTTGGTAGACGCGGATGAAGTTTTCTGCAAAACCACAAGATGTGCATGCAAATGGTGCTTTTGGCAGAACGCGCACGTGGATTTCTACAAAACGACGTGCTAAGCATTCCGATGCTGCTCTTTTTAGCACCCGCGCACGCATTTGTGCGAAAACGCGTTTTAAGCATGCACATGCATCTTTTGGTAGACGCGGATGAAGTTTTCTGCAAAACCACAAGATGTGCATGCAAATGGTGCTTTTTGCAGAACGCGCACGTGGATTTCTACCAAACGACGTGCTAAGCATGCCGATGCTGCTCTTTTTAGCACCCGCGCACGCATTTGTGCGAAAACGCGTTTTAAGCATGCACATGCATCTTTTGGTAGACGCGGATGAAGTTTTCTGCAAAACCACAAGATGTGCATGCAAATGGTGCTTTTGGCAGAACGCGCACGTGGATTTCTACCAAACGACGTGCTAAGCATGCCGATGCTGCTCTTTTTAGCACCCGCGCACGGATTTGTGCGAAAACGCGTTTTAAGCATGCACATGCATCTTTTGGCAGACGCGGATGAAGTTTGCTGCAAAACCACAAGATGTGCATGCAAATGGTGCTTTTGGCAGAACGCGCACGTGGATTTCTACCAAACGACGTGGTAAGCATGCCGATGCTGCTCTTTTTAGCACCCGCGCACGCATTTGTGCGAAAACGCGTTTTAAGCATGCACATGCATCTTTTGGTAGACGCGGATGAAGTTTTCTGCAAAACCACAAGATGTGCATGCAAATGGTGCTTTTTGCAGAACGCGCACGTGGATTTCTACCAAACGACGTGCTAAGCATGCCGATGCTGCTCTTTTTAGCACCCGCGCACGGATTTGTGCGAAAACGCGTTTTAAGCATGCACATGCATCTTTTGGTAGACGCGGATGAAGTTTTCTGCAAAACCACAAGATGTGCATGCAAATGGTGCTTTTGGCAGAACGCGCACGTGGATTTCTACCAAACGACGTGCTAAGCATGCCGATGCTGCTCTTTTTAGCACCCGCGCACGCATTTGTGCGAAAACGCGTTTTAAGCATGCACATGCATCTTTTGGTAGACGCGGATGAAGTTTTCTGCAAAACCACAAGATGTGCATGCAAATGGTGCTTTTTGCAGAACGCGCTCGTGGATTTCTACCAAACGACGCGCTAAGCATGCCGATGCTGCTCTTTTTAGCACCCGCGCACGCATTTGTGCGAAAACGCGTTTTAAGCGTGCACATGCATCTTTTGGTAGACGCGGATGAAGTTTTCTGCAAAACCACAAGATGTGCATGCAAATGGTGCTTTTTGCAGAACGCGCACGTGGATTTCTACCAAACGACGTGCTAAGCATGCCGATGCTGCTCTTTTTAGCACCCGCGCACGCATTTGTGCGAAAACGCGTTTTAAGCATGCACATGCATCTTTTGGTAGACGCGGATGAAGTTTTCTGCAAAACCACAAGATGTGCATGCAAATGGTGCTTTTTGTAGAACGCGCACGTGGATTTCTACCAAACGACGTGCTAAGCATGCCGATGCTGCTCTTTTTAGCACCCGCGCACGCATTTGTGCGAAAACGCGTTTTAAGCATGCACATGCATCTTTTGGTAGACGCGGATGAAGTTTTCTGCAAAACCACAAGATGTGCATGCAAATGGTGCTTTTTGCAGAACGCGCACGTGGATTTCTACCAAACGACGTGCTAAGCATGCCGATGCTGCTCTTTTTAGCACCCGCGCACGCATTTGTGCGAAAACGCGTTTTAAGCATGCACATGCATCTTTTGGTAGACGCGGATGAAGTTTTCTGCAAAACCACAAGATGTGCATGCAAATGGTGCTTTTGGCAGAACGCGCACGTGGATTTCTACCAAACGACGTGCTAAGCTTGCCGATGCTGCTCTTTTTAGCACCCGCGCACGCATTTGTGCGAAAACGCGTTTTAAGCATGCACATGCATCTTTTAGTAGACGCGGATGAAGTTTTCTGCAAAACCACAAGATGTGCATGCAAATGGTGCTTTTGGCAGAACGCGCACGTGGATTTCTACCAAACGACGTGCTAAGCATGCCGATGCTGCTATTTTTAGCACCCGCGCACGCACTTGTGCGAAAACGCGTTTTAAGCATGCACATGCATCTTTTGGTAGACGCGGATGAAGTTTTCTGCAAAACCACAAGATGTGCATGCAAATGGTGCTTTTTGCAGAACGCGCACGTGGATTTCTACCAAACGACGTGCTAAGCATGCCGATGCTGCTCTTTTTAGCACCCGCGCACGGATTTGTGCGAAAACGCGTTTTAAGCATGCACATGCATCTTTTGGTAGACGCGGATGAAGTTTTCTGCAAAACCACAAGATGTGCATGCAAATGGTGCTTTTGGCAGAACGCGCACGTAGATTTCTACCAAATGACGTGCTAAGCATGCCGATGCTGCTCTTTTAAGCACCCGCGCACGCATTTGTGCGAAAACGCGTTTTAGGCATGCACATGCATCTTTTGGTAGACGCGGATGAAGTTTTCTGCAAAACCACAAGATGTGCATGCAAATGGTGCTTTTTGCAGAACGCGCACGTGGATTTCTACCAAACGACGTGCTAAGCATGCCGATGCTGCTATTTTTAGCACCCGCGCACGCATTTGTGCGAAAACGCGTTTTAAGCATGCACATACATCTTTTGGTAGACGCGGATGAACTTTTCTGCAAAACCACAAGATGTGCATGCAAATGGTGCTTTTTGCAGAACGCGCACGTGGATTTCTACCAAACGACGTGCTAAGCATGCCGATGCTGCTCTTTTTAGCACCCGCGCACGCATTTGTGCGAAAACGCGTTTTAAGCATGCACATGCATCTTTTGGTAGACGCGGATGAAGTTTTCTGCAAAACCACAAGATGTGCATGCAAATGGTGCTTTTGGCAGAACGCGCACGTGGATTTCTACCAAACGACGTGGTAAGCATGCCGATGCTGCTCTTTTTAGCACCCGCGCACGCATTTGTGCGAAAACGCGTTTTAAGCATGCACATGCATCTTTTGGTAGACGCGGATGAAGTTTTCTGCAAAACCACAAGATGTGCATGCAAATGGTGCTTTTTGCAGAACGCGCACGTGGATTTCTACCAAACGACGTGCTAAGCATGCCGATGCTGCTCTTTTTAGCACCCGCGCACGGATTTGTGCGAAAACGCGTTTTAAGCATGCACATGCATCTTTTGGTAGACGCGGATGAAGTTTTCTGCAAAACCACAAGATGTGCATGCAAATGGTGCTTTTGGCAGAACGCGCACGTGGATTTCTACCAAACGACGTGCTAAGCATGCCGATGCTGCTCTTTTTAGCACCCGCGCACGCATTTGTGCGAAAACGCGTTTTAAGCATGCACATGCATCTTTTGGTAGACGCGGATGAAGTTTTCTGCAAAACCACAAGATGTGCATGCAAATGGTGCTTTTGGCAGAACGCGCACGTGGATTTCTACCAAACGACGTGCTAAGCATTCCGATGCTGCTCTTTTTAGCACCCGCGCACGCATTTGTGCGAAAACGCGTTTTAAGCATGCACATGCATATTGGTAGACGCGGATGAAGTTTTCTGCAAAACCACAAGATGTGCATGCAAATGGTGCTTTTTGCAGAACGCGCACGTGGATTTCTACCAAACGACGTGCTAAGCATGCCGATGCTGCTCTTTTTAGCACCCGCGCACGCATTTGTGCGAAAACGCGTTTTAAGCATGCACATGCATCTTTTGGTAGACGCGGATGAAGTTTTCTGCAAAACCACAAGATGTGCATGCAAATGGTGCTTTTGGCAGAACGCCCACGTGGATTTCTACCAAACGACGTGCTAAGCATGCCGATGCTGCTCTTTTTAGCACCCGCGCACGGATTTGTGCGAAAACGCGTTTTAAGCATGCACATGCATCTTTTGGCAGACGCGGATGAAGTTTGCTGCAAAACCACAAGATGTGCATGCAAATGGTGCTTTTGGCAGAACGCGCACGTGGATTTCTACCAAACGACGTGGTAAGCATGCCGATGCTGCTCTTTTTAGCACCCGCGCACGCATTTGTGCGAAAACGCGTTTTAAGCATGCACATGCATCTTTTGGTAGACGCGGATGAAGTTTTCTGCAAAACCACAAGATGTGCATGCAAATGGTGCTTTTTGCAGAACGCGCACGTGGATTTCTACCAAACGACGTGCTAAGCATGCCGATGCTGCTCTTTTTAGCACCCGCGCACGGATTTGTGCGAAAACGCGTTTTAAGCATGCACATGCATCTTTTGGTAGACGCGGATGAAGTTTTCTGCAAAACCACAAGATGTGCATGCAAATGGTGCTTTTGGCCGAACGCGCACGTGGATTTCTACCAAACGACGTGCTAAGCATGCCGATGCTGCTCTTTTTAGCACCCGCGCACGCATTTGTGCGAAAACGCGTTTTAAGCATGCACATGCATCTTTTGGTAGACGCGGATGAAGTTTTCTGCAAAACCACAAGATGTGCATGCAAATGGTGCTTTTTGCAGAACGCGCACGTGGATTTCTACCAAACGACGTGCTAAGCATGCCGATGCTGCTCTTTTTAGCACCCGCGCACGCATTTGTGCGAAAACGCGTTTTAAGCATGCACATGCATCTTTTGGTAGACGCGGATGAAGTTTTCTGCAAAACCACAAGATGTGCATGCAAATGGTGCTTTTGGCAGAACGCGCACGTGGATTTCTACCAAACGACGTGCTAAGCTTGCCGATGCTGCTCTTTTTAGCACCCGCGCACGCATTTGTGCGAAAACGCGTTTTAAGCATGCACATGCATCTTTTAGTAGACGCGGATGAAGTTTTCTGCAAAACCACAAGATGTGCATGCAAATGGTGCTTTTGGCAGAACGCGCACGTGGATTTCTACCAAACGACGTGCTAAGCATGCCGATGCTGCTATTTTTAGCACCCGCGCACGCACTTGTGCGAAAACGCGTTTTAAGCATGCACATGCATCTTTTGGTAGACGCGGATGAAGTTTTCTGCAAAACCACAAGATGTGCATGCAAATGGTGCTTTTTGCAGAACGCGCACGTGGATTTCTACCAAACGACGTGCTAAGCATGCCGATGCTGCTCTTTTTAGCACCCGCGCACGGATTTGTGCGAAAACGCGTTTTAAGCATGCACATGCATCTTTTGGTAGACGCGGATGAAGTTTTCTGCAAAACCACAAGATGTGCATGCAAATGGTGCTTTTGGCAGAACGCGCACGTAGATTTCTACCAAACGACGTGCTAAGCATGCCGATGCTGCTCTTTTAAGCACCCGCGCACGCATTTGTGCGAAAACGCGTTTTAAGCATGCACATGCATCTTTTGGTAGACGCGGATGAAGTTTTCTGCAAAACCACAAGATGTGCATGCAAATGGTGCTTTTTGCAGAACGCGCACGTGGATTTCTACCAAACGACGTGCTAAGCATGCCGATGCTGCTATTTTTAGCACCCGCGCACGCATTTGTGCGAAAACGCGTTTTAAGCATGCACATACATCTTTTGGTAGACGCGGATGAACTTTTCTGCAAAACCACAAGATGTGCATGCAAATGGTGCTTTTTGCAGAACGCGCACGTGGATTTCTACCAAACGACGTGCTAAGCATGCCGATGCTGCTCTTTTTAGCACCCGCGCACGCATTTGTGCGAAAACGCGTTTTAAGCATGCACATGCATCTTTTGGTAGACGCGGATGAAGTTTTCTGCAAAACCACAAGATGTGCATGCAAATGGTGCTTTTGGCAGAACGCGCACGTGGATTTCTACCAAACGACGTGGTAAGCATGCCGATGCTGCTCTTTTTAGCACCCGCGCACGCATTTGTGCGAAAACGCGTTTTAAGCATGCACATGCATCTTTTGGTAGACGCGGATGAAGTTTTCTGCAAAACCACAAGATGTGCATGCAAATGGTGCTTTTTGCAGAACGCGCACGTGGATTTCTACCAAACGACGTGCTAAGCATGCCGATGCTGCTCTTTTTAGCACCCGCGCACGGATTTGTGCGAAAACGCGTTTTAAGCATGCACATGCATCTTTTGGTAGACGCGGATGAAGTTTTCTGCAAAACCACAAGATGTGCATGCAAATGGTGCTTTTGGCAGAACGCGCACGTGGATTTCTACCAAACGACGTGCTAAGCATGCCGATGCTGCTCTTTTTAGCACCCGCGCACGCATTTGTGCGAAAACGCGTTTTAAGCATGCACATGCATCTTTTGGTAGACGCGGATGAAGTTTTCTGCAAAACCACAAGATGTGCATGCAAATGGTGCTTTTGGCAGAACGCGCACGTGGATTTCTACCAAACGACGTGCTAAGCATTCCGATGCTGCTCTTTTTAGCACCCGCGCACGCATTTGTGCGAAAACGCGTTTTAAGCATGCACATGCATATTGGTAGACGCGGATGAAGTTTTCTGCAAAACCACAAGATGTGCATGCAAATGGTGCTTTTTGCAGAACGCGCACGTGGATTTCTACCAAACGACGTGCTAAGCATGCCGATGCTGCTCTTTTTAGCACCCGCGCACGCATTTGTGCGAAAACGCGTTTTAAGCATGCACATGCATCTTTTGGTAGACGCGGATGAAGTTTTCTGCAAAACCACAAGATGTGCATGCAAATGGTGCTTTTGGCAGAACGCGCACGTGGATTTCTACCAAACGACGTGCTAAGCATGCCGATGCTGCTCTTTTTAGCACCCGCGCACGGATTTGTGCGAAAACGCGTTTTAAGCATGCACATGCATCTTTTGGCAGACGCGGATGAAGTTTGCTGCAAAACCACAAGATGTGCATGCAAATGGTGCTTTTGGCAGAACGCGCACGTGGATTTCTACCAAACGACGTGGTAAGCATGCCGATGCTGCTCTTTTTAGCACCCGCGCACGCATTTGTGCGAAAACGCGTTTTAAGCATGCACATGCATCTTTTGGTAGACGCGGATGAAGTTTTCTGCAAAACCACAAGATGTGCATGCAAATGGTGCTTTTTGCAGAACGCGCACGTGGATTTCTACCAAACGACGTGCTAAGCATGCCGATGCTGCTCTTTTTAGCACCCGCGCACGGATTTGTGCGAAAACGCGTTTTAAGCATGCACATGCATCTTTTGGTAGACGCGGATGAAGTTTTCTGCAAAACCACAAGATGTGCATGCAAATGGTGCTTTTGGCCGAACGCGCACGTGGATTTCTACCAAACGACGTGCTAAGCATGCCGATGCTGCTCTTTTTAGCACCCGCGCACGCATTTGTGCGAAAACGCGTTTTAAGCATGCACATGCATCTTTTGGTAGACGCGGATGAAGTTTTCTGCAAAACCACAAGATGTGCATGCAAATGGTGCTTTTTGCAGAACGCGCTCGTGGATTTCTACCAAACGACGCGCTAAGCATGCCGATGCTGCTCTTTTTAGCACCCGCGCACGGATTTGTGCGAAAACGCGTTTTAAGCATGCACATGCATCTTTTGGTAGACGCGGATGAAGTTTTCTGCAAAACCACAAGATGTGCATGCAAATGGTGCTTTTTGCAGAACGCGCACGTGGATTTCTACCAAACGACGTGCTAAGCATGCCGATGCTGCTCTTTTTAGCACCCGCGCACGCATTTGTGCGAAAACGCGTTTTAAGCATGCACATGCATCTTTTGGTAGACGCGGATGAAGTTTTCTGCAAAACCACAAGATGTGCATGCAAATGGTGCTTTTTGCAGAACGCGCACGTGGATTTCTACCAAACGACGTGCTAAGCATGCCGATGCTGCTCTTTTTAGCACCCGCGCACGGATTTGTGCGAAAACGCGTTTTAAGCATGCACATGCATCTTTTGGTAGACGCGGATGAAGTTTTCTGCAAAACCACAAGATGTGCATGCAAATGGTGCTTTTGGCAGAACGCGCACGTGGATTTCTACCAAACGACGTGCTAAGCATGCCGATGCTGCTCTTTTTAGCCCCCGCGCACGCATTTGTGCGAAAACGCGTTTTAAGCATGCACATGCATCTTTTGGTAGACGCGGATGAAGTTTTCTGCAAAACCACAAGATGTGCATGCAAATGGTGCTTTTGGCAGAACGCGCACGTGGATTTCTACCAAACGACGTGCTAAGCATTCCGATGCTGCTCTTTTTAGCACCCGCGCACGCATTTGTGCGAAAACGCGTTTTAAGCATGCACATGCATATTGGTAGACGCGGATGAAGTTTTCTGCAAAACACAAGATGTGCATGCAAATGGTGCTTTTTGCAGAACGCGCACGTGGATTTCTACCAAACGACGTGCTAAGCATGCCGATGCTGCTCTTTTTAGCACCCGCGCACGCATTTGTGCGAAAACGCGTTTTAAGCATGCACATGCATCTTTTGGTAGACGCGGATGAAGTTTTCTGCAAAACCACAAGATGTGCATGCAAATGGTGCTTTTGGCAGAACGCGCACGTGGATTTCTACCAAACGACGTGCTAAGCATGCCGATGCTGCTCTTTTTAGCACCCGCGCACGGATTTGTGCGAAAACGCGTTTTAAGCATGCACATGCATCTTTTGGTAGACGCGGATGAAGTTTTCTGCAAAACCACAAGATGTGCATGCAAATGGTGCTTTTGGCAGAACGCGCACGTGGATTTCTACCAAACGACGTGCTAAGCTTGCCGATGCTGCTCTTTTTAGCACCCGCGCACGCATTTGTGCGGAAAACGCGTTTTAAGCATGCACATGCATCTTTTAGTAGACGCGGATGAAGTTTTCTGCAAAAGCACAAGATGTGCATGCAAATGGTGCTTTTGGCAGAACGCGCACGTGGATTTCTACCAAGCGACGTGCTAAGCATGCCGATGCTGCTATTTTTAGCACCCGCGCACGCACTTGTGCGAAAACGCGTTTTAAGCATGCACATGCATCTTTTGGTAGACGCGGATGAAGTTTTCTGCAAAACCACAAGATGTGCATGCAAATGGTGCTTTTTGCAGAACGCGCACGTGGATTTCTACCAAACGACGTGCTAAGCATGCCGATGCTGCTCTTTTTAGCACCCGCGCACGGATTTGTGCGAAAACGCGTTTTAAGCATGCACATGCATCTTTTGGTAGACGCGGATGAAGTTTTCTGCAAAACCACAAGATGTGCATGCAAATGGTGCTTTTGGCAGAACGCGCACGTGGATTTCTACCAAACGACGTGCTAAGCATGCCGATGCTGCTCTTTTTAGCCCCCGCGCACGCATTTGTGCGAAAACGCGTTTTAAGCATGCACATGCATCTTTTGGTAGACGCGGATGAAGTTTTCTGCAAAACCACAAGATGTGCATGCAAATGGTGCTTTTGGCAGAACGCGCACGTGGATTTCTACCAAACGACGTGCTAAGCATTCCGATGCTGCTCTTTTTAGCACCCGCGCACGCATTTGTGCGAAAACGCGTTTTAAGCATGCACATGCATATTGGTAGACGCGGATGAAGTTTTCTGCAAAACCACAAGATGTGCATGCAAATGGTGCTTTTTGCAGAACGCGCACGTGGATTTCTACCAAACGACGTGCTAAGCATGCCGATGCTGCTCTTTTTAGCACCCGCGCACGCATTTGTGCGAAAACGCGTTTTAAGCATGCACATGCATCTTTTGGTAGACGCGGATGAAGTTTTCTGCAAAACCACAAGATGTGCATGCAAATGGTGCTTTTGGCAGAACGCGCACGTGGATTTCTACCAAACGACGTGCTAAGCATGCCGATGCTGCTCTTTTTAGCACCCGCGCACGGATTTGTGCGAAAACGCGTTTTAAGCATGCACATGCATCTTTTGGCAGACGCGGATGAAGTTTGCTGCAAAACCACAAGATGTGCATGCAAATGGTGCTTTTGGCAGAACGCGCACGTGGATTTCTACCAAACGACGTGGTAAGCATGCCGATGCTGCTCTTTTTAGCACCCGCGCACGCATTTGTGCGAAAACGCGTTTTAAGCATGCACATGCATCTTTTGGTAGACGCGGATGAAGTTTTCTGCAAAACCACAAGATGTGCATGCAAATGGTGCTTTTTGCAGAACGCGCACGTGGATTTCTACCAAACGACGTGCTAAGCATGCCGATGCTGCTCTTTTTAGCACCCGCGCACGGATTTGTGCGAAAACGCGTTTTAAGCATGCACATGCATCTTTTGGTAGACGCGGATGAAGTTTTCTGCAAAACCACAAGATGTGCATGCAAATGGTGCTTTTGGCAGAACGCGCACGTGGATTTCTACCAAACGACGTGCTAAGCATGCCGATGCTGCTCTTTTTAGCACCCGCGCACGCATTTGTGCGAAAACGCGTTTTAAGCATGCACATGCATCTTTTGGTAGACGCGGATGAAGTTTTCTGCAAAACCACAAGATGTGCATGCAAATGGTGCTTTTTGCAGAACGCGCTCGTGGATTTCTACCAAACGACGCGCTAAGCATGCCGATGCTGCTCTTTTTAGCACCCGCGCACGCATTTGTGCGAAAACGCGTTTTAAGCATGCACATGCATCTTTTGGTAGACGCGGATGAAGTTTTCTGCAAAACCACAAGATGTGCATGCAAATGGTGCTTTTTGCAGAACGCGCACGTGGATTTCTACCAAACGACGTGCTAAGCATGCCGATGCTGCTCTTTTTAGCACCCGCGCACGGATTTGTGCGAAAACGCGTTTTAAGCATGCACATGCATCTTTTGGTAGACGCGGATGAAGTTTTCTGCAAAACCACAAGATGTGCATGCAAATGGTGCTTTTTGCAGAACGCGCACGTGGATTTCTACCAAACGACGTGCTAAGCATGCCGATGCTGCTCTTTTTAGCACCCGCGCACGCATTTGTGCGAAAACGCGTTTTAAGCATGCACATGCATCTTTTGGTAGACGCGGATGAAGTTTTCTGCAAAACCACAAGATGTGCATGCAAATGGTGCTTTTTGTAGAACGCGCACGTGGATTTCTACCAAACGACGTGCTAAGCATGCCGATGCTGCTCTTTTTAGCACCCGCGCACGCATTTGTGCGAAAACGCGTTTTAAGCATGCACATGCATCTTTTGGTAGACGCGGATGAAGTTTTCTGCAAAACCACAAGATGTGCATGCAAATGGTGCCTTTTGCAGAACGCGCACGTGGATTTCTACCAAACGACGTGCTAAGCATGCCGATGCTGCTCTTTTTAGCACCCGCGCACGCATTTGTGCGAAAACGCGTTTTAAGCATGCACATGCATCTTTTGGTAGACGCGGATGAAGTTTTCTGCAAAACCACAAGATGTGCATGCAAATGGTGCTTTTGGCAGAACGCGCACGTGGATTTCTACCAAACGACGTGCTAAGCATGCCGATGCTGCTCTTTTTAGCACCCGCGCACGCATTTGTGCGAAAACGCGTTTTAAGCATGCACATGCATCTTTTGGTAGACGCGGATGAAGTTTTCTGCAAAACCACAAGATGTGCATGCAAATGGTGCTTTTGGCAGAACGCGCACGTGGATTTTTCCAAACGACGTGCTAAGCATGCCGATGCTGCTCTTTTTAGCACCCGCGCACGCATTTGTGCGAAAACGCGTTTTAAGCATGCACATGCATCTTTTGGTAGACGCGGATGAAGTTTTCTGCAAAACCACAAGATGTGCATGCAAATGGTGCTTTTTGCAGAACGCGCTCGTGGATTTCTACCAAACGACGTGCTAAGCATGCCGATGCTGCTCTTTTTAGCACCCGCGCACGCATTTGTGCGAAAACGCGTTTTAAGCATGCACATGCATCTTTTGGTAGACGCGGATGAAGTTTTCTGCAAAACCACAAGATCTGCATGCAAATGGTGCTTTTTGCAGAACGCGCACGTGGATTTCTACCAAACGACGTGCTAAGCATGCCGATGCTGCTCTTTTTAGCACCCGCGCACGGATTTGTGCGAAAACGCGTTTTAAGCATGCACATGCATCTTTTGGTAGACGCGGATGAAGTTTTCTGCAAAACCACAAGATGTGCATGCAAATGGTGCTTTTTGTAGAACGCGCACGTGGATTTCTACCAAACGACGTGCTAAGCATGCCGATGCTGCTCTTTTTAGCACCCGCGCACGGATTTGTGCGAAAACGCGTTTTAAGCATGCACATGCATCTTTTGGTAGACGCGGATGAAGTTTTCTGCAAAACCACAAGATGTGCATGCAAATGGTGCTTTTTGCAGAACGCGCACGTGGATTTCTACCAAACGACGTGCTAAGCATGCCGATGCTGCTCTTTTTAGCACCCGCGCACGCATTTGTGCGAAAACGCGTTTTAAGCATGCACATGCATCTTTTGGTAGACGCGGATGAAGTTTTCTGCAAAACCACAAGATGTGCATGCAAATGGTGCTTTTGGCAGAACGCGCACGTGGATTTCTACCAAACGACGTGCTAAGCATGCCGATGCTGCTCTTTTTAGCACCCGCGCACGCATTTGTGCGAAAACGCGTTTTAAGCATGCACATGCATCTTTTGGTAGACGCGGATGAAGTTTTCTGCAAAACCACAAGATGTGCATGCAAATGGTGCCTTTTGCAGAACGCGCACGTGGATTTCTACCAAACGACGTGCTAAGCATGCCGATGCTGCTCTTTTTAGCACCCGCGCACGCATTTGTGCGAAAACGCGTTTTAAGCATGCACATGCATCTTTTGGTAGACGCGGATGAAGTTTTCTGCAAAACCACAAGATGTGCATGCAAATGGTGCTTTTGGCAGAACGCGCACGTGGATTTCTACCAAACGACGTGCTAAGCATGCCGATGCTGCTCTTTTTAGCACCCGCGCACGCATTTGTGCGAAAACGCGTTTTAAGCATGCACATGCATCTTTTGGTAGACGCGGATGAAGTTTTCTGCAAAACCACAAGATGTGCATGCAAATGGTGCTTTTGGCAGAACGCGCACGTGGATTTTTCCAAACGACGTGCTAAGCATGCCGATGCTGCTCTTTTTAGCACCCGCGCACGCATTTGTGCGAAAACGCGTTTTAAGCATGCACATGCATCTTTTGGTAGACGCGGATGAAGTTTTCTGCAAAACCACAAGATGTGCATGCAAATGGTGCTTTTTGCAGAACGCGCTCGTGGATTTCTACCAAACGACGTGCTAAGCATGCCGATGCTGCTCTTTTTAGCACCCGCGCACGCATTTGTGCGAAAACGCGTTTTAAGCATGCACATGCATCTTTTGGTAGACGCGGATGAAGTTTTCTGCAAAACCACAAGATCTGCATGCAAATGGTGCTTTTTGCAGAACGCGCACGTGGATTTCTACCAAACGACGTGCTAAGCATGCCGATGCTGCTCTTTTTAGCACCCGCGCACGGATTTGTGCGAAAACGCGTTTTAAGCATGCACATGCATCTTTTGGTAGACGCGGATGAAGTTTTCTGCAAAACCACAAGATGTGCATGCAAATGGTGCTTTTTGTAGAACGCGCACGTGGATTTCTACCAAACGACGTGCTAAGCATGCCGATGCTGCTCTTTTTAGCACCCGCGCACGCATTTGTGCGAAAACGCGTTTTAAGCATGCACATGCATCTTTTGGTAGACGCGGATGAAGTTTTCTGCAAAACCACAAGATGTGCATGCAAATGGTGCTTTTTGCAGAACGCGCACGTGGATTTCTACCAAACGACGTGCTAAGCATGCCGATGCTGCTCTTTTTAGCACCCGCGCACGCATTTGTGCGAAAACGCGTTTTAAGCATGCACATGCATCTTTTGGTAGACGCGGATGAAGTTTTCTGCAAAACCACAAGATGTGCATGCAAATGGTGCTTTTGGCAGAACGCGCACGTGGATTTCTACCAAACGACGTGCTAAGCATGCCGATGCTGCTCTTTTTAGCACCCGCGCACGCATTTGTGCGAAAACGCGTTTTAAGCATGCACATGCATCTTTTGGTAGACGCGGATGAAGTTTTCTGCAAAACCACAAGATGTGCATGCAAATGGTGCTTTTGGCAGAACGCGCACGTGGATTTCTACCAAACGACGTGCTAAGCATTCCGATGCTGCTCTTTTTAGCACCCGCGCACGCATTTGTGCGAAAACGCGTTTTAAGCATGCACATGCATATTGGTAGACGCGGATGAAGTTTTCTGCAAAACCACAAGATGTGCATGCAAATGGTGCTTTTTGCAGAACGCGCACGTGGATTTCTACCAAACGACGTGCTAAGCATGCCGATGCTGCTCTTTTTAGCACCCGCGCACGCATTTGTGCGAAAACGCGTTTTAAGCATGCACATGCATCTTTTGGTAGACGCGGATGAAGTTTTCTGCAAAACCACAAGATGTGCATGCAAATGGTGCTTTTGGCAGAACGCGCACGTGGATTTCTACCAAACGACGTGCTAAGCATGCCGATGCTGCTCTTTTTAGCACCCGCGCACGGATTTGTGCGAAAACGCGTTTTAAGCATGCACATGCATCTTTTGGCAGACGCGGATGAAGTTTGCTGCAAAACCACAAGATGTGCATGCAAATGGTGCTTTTGGCAGAACGCGCACGTGGATTTCTACCAAACGACGTGGTAAGCATGCCGATGCTGCTCTTTTTAGCACCCGCGCACGCATTTGTGCGAAAACGCGTTTTAAGCATGCACATGCATCTTTTGGTAGACGCGGATGAAGTTTTCTGCAAAACCACAAGATGTGCATGCAAATGGTGCTTTTTGCAGAACGCGCACGTGGATTTCTACCAAACGACGTGCTAAGCATGCCGATGCTGCTCTTTTTAGCACCCGCGCACGGATTTGTGCGAAAACGCGTTTTAAGCATGCACATGCATCTTTTGGTAGACGCGGATGAAGTTTTCTGCAAAACCACAAGATGTGCATGCAAATGGTGCTTTTGGCAGAACGCGCACGTGGATTTCTACCAAACGACGTGCTAAGCATGCCGATGCTGCTCTTTTTAGCACCCGCGCACGCATTTGTGCGAAAACGCGTTTTAAGCATGCACATGCATCTTTTGGTAGACGCGGATGAAGTTTTCTGCAAAACCACAAGATGTGCATGCAAATGGTGCTTTTTGCAGAACGCGCTCGTGGATTTCTACCAAACGACGCGCTAAGCATGCCGATGCTGCTCTTTTTAGCACCCGCGCACGCATTTGTGCGAAAACGCGTTTTAAGCATGCACATGCATCTTTTGGTAGACGCGGATGAAGTTTTCTGCAAAACCACAAGATGTGCATGCAAATGGTGCTTTTTGCAGAACGCGCACGTGGATTTCTACCAAACGACGTGCTAAGCATGCCGATGCTGCTCTTTTTAGCACCCGCGCACGGATTTGTGCGAAAACGCGTTTTAGGCATGCACATGCATCTTTTGGTAGACGCGGATGAAGTTTTCTGCAAAACCACAAGATGTGCATGCAAATGGTGCTTTTTGCAGAACGCGCACGTGGATTTCTACCAAACGACGTGCTAAGCATGCCGATGCTGCTCTTTTTAGCACCCGCGCACGCATTTGTGCGAAAACGCGTTTTAAGCATGCACATGCATCTTTTGGTAGACGCGGATGAAGTTTTCTGCAAAACCACAAGATGTGCATGCAAATGGTGCTTTTTGTAGAACGCGCACGTGGATTTCTACCAAACGACGTGCTAAGCATGCCGATGCTGCTCTTTTTAGCACCCGCGCACGCATTTGTGCGAAAACGCGTTTTAAGCATGCACATGCATCTTTTGGTAGACGCGGATGAAGTTTTCTGCAAAACCACAAGATGTGCATGCAAATGGTGCCTTTTGCAGAACGCGCACGTGGATTTCTACCAAACGACGTGCTAAGCATGCCGATGCTGCTCTTTTTAGCACCCGCGCACGCATTTGTGCGAAAACGCGTTTTAAGCATGCACATGCATCTTTTGGTAGACGCGGATGAAGTTTTCTGCAAAACCACAAGATCTGCATGCAAATGGTGCTTTTTGCAGAACGCGCACGTGGATTTCTACCAAACGACGTGCTAAGCATGCCGATGCTGCTCTTTTTAGCACCCGCGCACGGATTTGTGCGAAAACGCGTTTTAAGCATGCACATGCATCTTTTGGTAGACGCGGATGAAGTTTTCTGCAAAACCACAAGATGTGCATGCAAATGGTGCTTTTGGCAGAACGCGCACGTGGATTTCTACCAAACGACGTGCTAAGCATGCCGATGCTGCTCTTTTTAGCACCCGCGCACGCATTTGTGCGAAAACGCGTTTTAAGCATGCACATGCATCTTTTGGTAGACGCGGATGAAGTTTTCTGCAAAACCACAAGATGTGCATGCAAATGGTGCTTTTTGCAGAACGCGCTCGTGGATTTCTACCAAACGACGTGCTAAGCATGCCGATGCTGCTCTTTTTAGCACCCGCGCACGCATTTGTGCGAAAACGCGTTTTAAGCATGCACATGCATCTTTTGGTAGACGCGGATGAAGTTTTCTGCAAAACCACAAGATGTGCATGCAAATGGTGCTTTTTGCAGAACGCGCACGTGGATTTCTACCAAACGACGTGCTAAGCATGCCGATGCTGCTCTTTTTAGCACCCGCGCACGGATTTTTGCGAAAACGCGTTTTAAGCATGCACATGCATCTTTTGGTAGACGCGGATGAAGTTTTCTGCAAAACCACAAGATGTGCATGCAAATGGTGCTTTTGGCAGAACGCGCACGTGGATTTCTACCAAACGACGTGCTAAGCATGCCGATGCTGCTCTTTTTAGCACCCGCGCACGCATTTGTGCGAAAACGCGTTTTAAGCATGCACATGCATCTTTTCGTAGACGCGGATGAAGTTTTCTGCAAAACCACAAGATGTGCATTCAAATGGTGCTTTTTGCAGAACGCGCTCGTGGATTTCTACCAAACGACGTGCTAAGCATGCCGATGCTGCTCTTTTTAGCACCCGCGCACGCATTTGTGCGAAAACGCGTTTTAAGCATGCACATGCATCTTTTGGTAGACGCGGATGAAGTTTTCTGCAAAACCACAAGATGTGCATGCAAATGGTGCTTTTTGCAGAACGCGCACGTGGATTTCTACCAAACGACGTGCTAAGCATGCCGATGCTGTTCTCTTTAGCACCCGCGCACGGATTTGTGCGAAAACGCGTTTTAAGCATGCACA
Source organism: Dermacentor andersoni (assembly GCF_023375885.2). Lineage (NCBI taxonomy): Eukaryota > Metazoa > Arthropoda > Arachnida > Ixodida > Ixodidae > Dermacentor > Dermacentor andersoni. Next base: position 284,620 of record NW_027314766.1, read on the forward strand.
TGCATCTTTTGGTAGACGCGGATGAAGTTTTCTGCAAAACCACAAGATGTGCATACAAATGGTGCTTTTTGCAGAACGCGCTCGTGGATTTCTACCAAACGACGTGCTAAGCATGCCGATGCTGCTCTTTTTAGCACCCGCGCACGCATTTGTGCGAAAACGCGTTTTAAGCATGCACATGCATCTTTTGGTAGACGCGGATGAAGTTTTCTGCAAAACCACAAGATCTGCATGCAAATGGTGCTTTTTGCAGAACGCGCACGTGGATTTCTACCAAACGACGTGCTAAGCATGCCGATGCTGCTCTTTTTAGCACCCGCGCACGGATTTGTGCGAAAACGCGTTTTAAGCATGCACATGCATCTTTTGGTAGACGCGGATGAAGTTTTCTGCAAAACCACAAGATGTGCATGCAAATGGTGCTTTTGGCAGAACGCGCACGTGGATTTCTACCAAACGACGTGCTAAGCATGCCGATGCTGCTCTTTTTAGCACCCGCGCACGCATTTGTGCGAAAACGCGTTTTAAGCATGCACATGCATCTTTTGGTAGACGCGGATGAAGTTTTCTGCAAAACCACAAGATCTGCATGCAAATGGTGCTTTTTGCAGAACGCGCACGTGGATTTCTACCAAACGACGTGCTAAGCATGCCGATGCTGCTCTTTTTAGCACCCGCGCACGGATTTGTGCGAAAACGCGTTTTAAGCATGCACATGCATCTTTTGGTAGACGCGGATGAAGTTTTCTGCAAAACCACAAGATGTGCATGCAAATGGTGCTTTTGGCAGAACGCGCACGTGGATTTCTACCAAACGACGTGCTAAGCATGCCGATGCTGCTCTTTTTAGCACCCGCGCACGCATTTGTGCGAAAACGCGTTTTAAGCATGCACATGCATCTTTTGGTAGACGCGGATGAAGTTTTCTGCAAAACCACAAGATGTGCATGCAAATGGTGCTTTTTGCAGAACGCGCTCGTGGATTTCTACCAAACGACGTGCTAAGCATGCCGATGCTGCTCTTTTTAGCACCCGCGCACGCATTTGTGCGAAAACGCGTTTTAAGCATGCACATGCATCTTTTGGTAGACGCGGATGAAGTTTTCTGCAAAACCACAAGATGTGCATGCAAATGGTGCTTTTTGCAGAACGCGCACGTGGATTTCTACCAAACGACGTGCTAAGCATGCCGATGCTGCTCTTTTTAGCACCCGCGCACGGATTTTTGCGAAAACGCGTTTTAAGCATGCACATGCATCTTTTGGTAGACGCGGATGAAGTTTTCTGCAAAACCACAAGATGTGCATGCAAATGGTGCTTTTGGCAGAACGCGCACGTGGATTTCTACCAAACGACGTGCTAAGCATGCCGATGCTGCTCTTTTTAGCACCCGCGCACGCATTTGTGCGAAAACGCGTTTTAAGCATGCACATGCATCTTTTCGTAGACGCGGATGAAGTTTTCTGCAAAACCACAAGATGTGCATTCAAATGGTGCTTTTTGCAGAACGCGCTCGTGGATTTCTACCAAACGACGTGCTAAGCATGCCGATGCTGCTCTTTTTAGCACCCGCGCACGCATTTGTGCGAAAACGCGTTTTAAGCATGCACATGCATCTTTTGGTAGACGCGGATGAAGTTTTCTGCAAAACCACAAGATGTGCATGCAAATGGTGCTTTTTGCAGAACGCGCACGTGGATTTCTACCAAACGACGTGCTAAGCATGCCGATGCTGTTCTCTTTAGCACCCGCGCACGGATTTGTGCGAAAACGCGTTTTAAGCATGCACATGCATCTTTTGGTAGACGCGGATGAAGTTTTCTGCAAAACCACAAGATGTGCATACAAATGGTGCTTTTTGCAGAACGCGCTCGTGGATTTCTACCAAACGACGTGCTAAGCATGCCGATGCTGCTCTTTTTAGCACCCGCGCACGCATTTGTGCGAAAACGCGTTTTAAGCATGCACATGCATCTTTTGGTAGACGCGGATGAAGTTTTCTGCAAAACCACAAGATCTGCATGCAAATGGTGCTTTTTGCAGAACGCGCACGTGGATTTCTACCAAACGACGTGCTAAGCATGCCGATGCTGCTCTTTTTAGCACCCGCGCACGGATTTGTGCGAAAACGCGTTTTAAGCATGCACATGCATCTTTTGGTAGACGCGGATGAAGTTTTCTGCAAAACCACAAGATGTGCATGCAAATGGTGCTTTTGGCAGAACGCGCACGTGGATTTCTACCAAACGACGTGCTAAGCATGCCGATGCTGCTCTTTTTAGCACCCGCGCACGCATTTGTGCGAAAACGCGTTTTAAGCATGCACATGCATCTTTTGGTAGACGCGGATGAAGTTTTCTGCAAAACCACAAGATGTGCATGCAAATGGTGCTTTTTGCAGAACGCGCTCGTGGATTTCTACCAAACGACGTGCTAAGCATGCCGATGCTGCTCTTTTTAGCACCCGCGCACGCATTTGTGCGAAAACGCGTTTTAAGCATGCACATGCATCTTTTGGTAGACGCGGATGAAGTTTTCTGCAAAACCACAAGATGTGCATGCAAATGGTGCTTTTTGCAGAACGCGCACGTGGATTTCTACCAAACGACGTGCTAAGCATGCCGATGCTGCTCTTTTTAGCACCCGCGCACGGATTTTTGCGAAAACGCGTTTTAAGCATGCACATGCATCTTTTGGTAGACGCGGATGAAGTTTTCTGCAAAACCACAAGATGTGCATGCAAATGGTGCTTTTGGCAGAACGCGCACGTGGATTTCTACCAAACGACGTGCTAAGCATGCCGATGCTGCTCTTTTTAGCACCCGCGCACGCATTTGTGCGAAAACGCGTTTTAAGCATGCACATGCATCTTTTCGTAGACGCGGATGAAGTTTTCTGCAAAACCACAAGATGTGCATTCAAATGGTGCTTTTTGCAGAACGCGCTCGTGGATTTCTACCAAACGACGTGCTAAGCATGCCGATGCTGCTCTTTTTAGCACCCGCGCACGCATTTGTGCGAAAACGCGTTTTAAGCATGCACATGCATCTTTTGGTAGACGCGGATGAAGTTTTCTGCAAAACCACAAGATGTGCATGCAAATGGTGCTTTTTGCAGAACGCGCACGTGGATTTCTACCAAACGACGTGCTAAGCATGCCGATGCTGCTCTTTTTAGCACCCCGCGCACGCATTTGTGCGAAAACGCGTTTTAAGCATGCACATGCATCTTTTGGTAGACGCGGATGAAGTTTTCTGCAAAACCACAAGATGTGCATGCAAATGGTGCTTTTGGCAGAACGCGCACGTGGATTTCTACCAAACGACGTGCTAAGCTTGCCGATGCTGCTCTTTTTAGCACCCGCGCACGCATTTGTGCGAAAACGCGTTTTAAGCATGCACATGCATCTTTTAGTAGACGCGGATGAAGTTTTCTGCAAAAGCACAAGATGTGCATGCAAATGGTGCTTTTGGCAGAACGCGCACGTGGATTTCTACCAAGCGACGTGCTAAGCATGCCGATGCTGCTATTTTTAGCACCCGCGCACGCACTTGTGCGAAAACGCGTTTTAAGCATGCACATGCATCTTTTGGTAGACGCGGATGAAGTTTTCTGCAAAACCACAAGATGTGCATGCAAATGGTGCTTTTTGCAGAACGCGCACGTGGATTTCTACCAAACGACGTGCTAAGCATGCCGATGCTGCTCTTTTTAGCACCCGCGCACGGATTTGTGCGAAAACGCGTTTTAAGCATGCACATGCATCTTTTGGTAGACGCGGATGAAGTTTTCTGCAAAACCACAAGATGTGCATGCAAATGGTGCTTTTGGCAGAACGCGCACGTGGATTTCTACCAAACGACGTGCTAAGCATGCCGATGCTGCTCTTTTTAGCACCCGCGCACGCATTTGTGCGAAAACGCGTTTTAAGCATGCACATGCATCTTTTGGTAGACGCGGATGAAGTTTTCTGCAAAACCACAAGATGTGCATGCAAATGGTGCTTTTGGCAGAACGCGCACGTGGATTTTTCCAAACGACGTGCTAAGCATGCCGATGCTGCTCTTTTTAGCACCCGCGCACGCATTTGTGCGAAAACGCGTTTTAAGCATGCACATGCATCTTTTGGTAGACGCGGATGAAGTTTTCTGCAAAACCACAAGATGTGCATACAAATGGTGCTTTTTGCAGAACGCGCTCGTGGATTTCTACCAAACGACGTGCTAAGCATGCCGATGCTGCTCTTTTTAGCACCCGCGCACGCATTTGTGCGAAAACGCGTTTTAAGCATGCACATGCATCTTTTGGTAGACGCGGATGAAGTTTTCTGCAAAACCACAAGATCTGCATGCAAATGGTGCTTTTTGCAGAACGCGCACGTGGATTTCTACCAAACGACGTGCTAAGCATGCCGATGCTGCTCTTTTTAGCACCCGCGCACGGATTTGTGCGAAAACGCGTTTTAAGCATGCACATGCATCTTTTGGTAGACGCGGATGAAGTTTTCTGCAAAACCACAAGATGTGCATGCAAATGGTGCTTTTGGCAGAACGCGCACGTGGATTTCTACCAAACGACGTGCTAAGCATGCCGATGCTGCTCTTTTTAGCACCCGCGCACGCATTTGTGCGAAAACGCGTTTTAAGCATGCACATGCATCTTTTGGTAGACGCGGATGAAGTTTTCTGCAAAACCACAAGATGTGCATGCAAATGGTGCTTTTTGCAGAACGCGCTCGTGGATTTCTACCAAACGACGTGCTAAGCATGCCGATGCTGCTCTTTTTAGCACCCGCGCACGCATTTGTGCGAAAACGCGTTTTAAGCATGCACATGCATCTTTTGGTAGACGCGGATGAAGTTTTCTGCAAAACCACAAGATGTGCATGCAAATGGTGCTTTTTGCAGAACGCGCACGTGGATTTCTACCAAACGACGTGCTAAGCATGCCGATGCTGCTCTTTTTAGCACCCGCGCACGGATTTTTGCGAAAACGCGTTTTAAGCATGCACATGCATCTTTTGGTAGACGCGGATGAAGTTTTCTGCAAAACCACAAGATGTGCATGCAAATGGTGCTTTTGGCAGAACGCGCACGTGGATTTCTACCAAACGACGTGCTAAGCATGCCGATGCTGCTCTTTTTAGCACCCGCGCACGCATTTGTGCGAAAACGCGTTTTAAGCATGCACATGCATCTTTTCGTAGACGCGGATGAAGTTTTCTGCAAAACCACAAGATGTGCATTCAAATGGTGCTTTTTGCAGAACGCGCTCGTGGATTTCTACCAAACGACGTGCTAAGCATGCCGATGCTGCTCTTTTTAGCACCCGCGCACGCATTTGTGCGAAAACGCGTTTTAAGCATGCACATGCATCTTTTGGTAGACGCGGATGAAGTTTTCTGCAAAACCACAAGATGTGCATGCAAATGGTGCTTTTTGCAGAACGCGCACGTGGATTTCTACCAAACGACGTGCTAAGCATGCCGATGCTGTTCTCTTTAGCACCCGCGCACGGATTTGTGCGAAAACGCGTTTTAAGCATGCACATGCATCTTTTGGTAGACGCGGATGAAGTTTTCTGCAAAACCACAAGATGTGCATGCAAATGGTGCTTTTGGCAGAACGCGCACGTGGATTTCTACCAAACGACGTGCTAAGCATGCCGATGCTGCTCTTTTTAGCACCCGCGCACGCATTTGTGCGAAAACGCGTTTTAAGCATGCACATGCATCTTTTGATAGACGCGGATGAAGTTTTCTGCGAAACCACAAGATGTGCATGCAAATGGTGCTTTTTGCAGAACGCGCACGTGGATTTCTACCAAACGACGTGCTAAGCATGCCGATGCTGCTCTTTTTAGCACCCGCGCACGCATTTGTGCGAAAACGCGTTTTAAGCATGCACATGCATCTTTTTGGTAGACGCGGATGAAGTTTTCTGCAAAACCACAAGATGTGCATGCAAATGGTGCTTTTTGCAGAACGCGCACGTGGATTTCTACCAAACGACGTGCTAAGCATGCCGATGCTGCTCTTTTTAGCACCTGCGCACGCATTTGTGCGAAAACGCGTTTTAAGCATGCACATGCATCTTTTGGTAGACGCGGATGAAGTTTTCTGCAAAACCACAAGATGTGCATGCAAATGGTGCTTTTTGCAGAACGCGCACGTGGATTTCTACCAAACGACGTGCTAAGCATGCCGATGCTGCTCTTTTTAGCACCCGCGCACGGATTTGTGCGAAAACGCGTTTTAAGCATGCACATGCATCTTTTGGTAGACGCGGATGAAGTTTTCTGCAAAACCACAAGATGTGCATGCAAATGGTGCTTTTGGCAGAACGCGCACGTGGATTTCTACCAAACGACGTGCTAAGCATGCCGATGCTGCTCTTTTTAGCACCCGCGCACGCATTTGTGCGAAAACGCGTTTTAAGCATGCACATGCATCTTTTGGTAGACGCGGATGAAGTTTTCTGCAAAACCACAAGATGTGCATGCAAATGGTGCTTTTTGCAGAACGCGCACGTGGATTTCTACCAAACGACGTGCTAAGCATGCCGATGCTGCTCTTTTTAGCACCCGCGCACGCATTTGTGCGAAAACGCGTTTTAAGCATGCACATGCATCTTTTGGTAGACGCGGATGAAGTTTTCTGCAAAACCACAAGATGTGCATGCAAATGGTGCTTTTTGCAGAACGCGCACGTGGATTTCTACCAAACGACGTGCTAAGCTTGCCGATGCTGCTCTTTTTAGCACCCGCGCACGGATTTGTGCGAAAACGCGTTTTAAGCATGCACATGCATGTTTTGGTAGACGCGGATGAAGTTTTCTGCAAAACCACAAGATGTGCATGCAAATGGTGCTTTTTGCAGAACGCGCTCGTGGATTTCTACCAAACGACGTGCTAAGCATGCCGATGCTGCTCTTTTTAGCACCCGCGCACGCATTTGTGCGAAAACGCGTTTTAAGCATGCACATGCATCTTTTGGTAGACGCGGATGAAGTTTTCTGCAAAACCACAAGATGTGCATGCAAATGGTGCTTTTTGCAGAACGCGCACGTGGATTTCTACCAAACGACGTGCTAAGCATGCCGATGCTGCTCTTTTTAGCACCCGCGCACGCATTTGTGCGAAAACGCGTTTTAAGCATGCACATGCATCTTTTGGTAGACGCGGATGAAGTTTTCTGCAAAACCACAAGATGTGCATGCAAATGGTGCTTTTGGCAGAACGCGCACGTGGATTTCTACCAAACGACGTGCTAAGCATGCCGATGCTGCTCTTTTTAGCACCCGCGCACGCATTTGTGCGAAAACGCGTTTTAAGCATGCACATGCATCTTTTGGTAGACGCGGATGAAGTTTTCTGCAAAACCACAAGATGTGCATGCAAATGGTGCTTTTTGCAGAACGCGCACGTGGATTTCTACCAAACGACGTGCTAAGCATGCCGATGCTGCTCTTTTTAGCACCTGCGCACGCATTTGTGCGAAAACGCGTTTTAAGCATGCACATGCATCTTTTGGTAGACGCGGATGAAGTTTTCTGCAAAACCACAAGATGTGCATGCAAATGGTGCTTTTTGCAGAACGCGCACGTGGATTTCTACCAAACGACGTGCTAAGCATGCCGATGCTGCTCTTTTTAGCACCCGCGCACGGATTTGTGCGAAAACGCGTTTTAAGCATGCACATGCATCTTTTGGTAGACGCGGATTAAGTTTTCTGCAAAACCACAAGATGTGCATGCAAATGGTGCTTTTGGCAGAACGCGCACGTGGATTTCTACCAAACGACGTGCTAAGCATGCCGATGCTGCTCTTTTTAGCACCCGCGCACGCATTTGTGCGAAAACGCGTTTTAAGCATGCACATGCATCTTTTGGTAGACGCGGATGAAGTTTTCTGCAAAACCACAAGATGTGCATGCAAATGGTGCTTTTTGCAGAACGCGCACGTGGATTTCTACCAAACGACGTGCTAAGCATGCCGATGCTGCTCTTTTTAGCACCCGCGCACGCATTTGTGCGAAAACGCGTTTTAAGCATGCACATGCATCTTTTGGTAGACGCGGATGAAGTTTTCTGCAAAACCACAAGATGTGCATGCAAATGGTGCTTTCTGCAGAACGCGCACGTGGATTTCTACCAAACGACGTGCTAAGCATGCCGATGCTGCTCTTTTTAGCACCCGCGCACGGATTTGTGCGAAAACGCGTTTTAAGCATGCACATGCATCTTTTGGTAGACGCGGATGAAGTTTTCTGCAAAACCACAAGATGTGCATGCAAATGGTGCTTTCTGCAGAACGCGCACGTGGATTTCTACCAAACGACGTGCTAAGTATGCCGATGCTGCTCTTTTTAGCACCCGCGCACGGATTTGTGCGAAAACGCGTTTTAAGCATGCACATGAATCTTTTGGTAGACGCGGATGAAGTTTTCTGCAAAACCACAAGATGTGCATGCAAATGGTGCTTTTGGCAGAACGCGCACGTGGATTTCTACCAAACGACGTGCTAAGCATGCCGATGCTGCTCTCTTTAGCACCCGCGCACGGATTTGTGCGAAAACGCGTTTTAAGCATGCACATGCATCTTTTGGTAGACGCGGATGAAATTTTCTGCAAAACCACAAGATGTGCATGCAAATGGTGCTTTTGGCAGAACGCGCACATGGATTTCTACCAAACGACGTGCTAAGCATGCCGATGCTGCTCTTTTTAGCACCCGCGCACGCATTTGTGCGAAAACGCGTTTTAAGCATGCACATGCATCTTTTGGTAGACGCGGATGAAGTTTTCTGCAAAACCACAAGATGTGCATGCAAATGGTGCTTTTTGCAGAACGCGCTCGTGGATTTCTACCAAACGACGTGCTAAGCATGCCGATGCTGCTCTTTTTAGCACCCGCGCACGCATTTGTGCGAAAACGCGTTTTAAGCATGCACATGCATCTTTTGGTAGACGCGGATGAAGTTTTCTGCAAAACCACAAGATGTGCATGCAAATGGTGCTTTTTGCAGAACGCGCACGTGGATTTCTACCAAACGACGTGCTAAGCATGCCGATGCTGCTCTTTTTAGCACCCGCGCACGCATTTGTGCGAAAACGCGTTTTAAGCATGCACATGCATCTTTTGGTAGACGCGGATGAAGTTTTCTGCAAAACCACAAGATGTGCATGCAAATGGTGCTTTTGGCAGAACGCGCACGTGGATTTCTACCAAACGACGTGCTAAGCATGCCGATGCTGCTCTTTTTAGCACCCGCGCACGCATTTGTGCGAAAACGCGTTTTAAGCATGCACATGCATCTTTTGGTAGACGCGGATGAAGTTTTCTGCAAAACCACAAGATGTGCATGCAAATGGTGCTTTTTGCAGAACGCGCACGTGGATTTCTACCAAACGACGTGCTAAGCATGCCGATGCTGCTCTTTTTAGCACCTGCGCACGCATTTGTGCGAAAACGCGTTTTAAGCATGCACATGCATCTTTTGGTAGACGCGGATGAAGTTTTCTGCAAAACCACAAGATGTGCATGCAAATGGTGCTTTTTGCAGAACGCGCACGTGGATTTCTACCAAACGACGTGCTAAGCATGCCGATGCTGCTCTTTTTAGCACCCGCGCACGGATTTGTGCGAAAACGCGTTTTAAGCATGCACATGCATCTTTTGGTAGACGCGGATTAAGTTTTCTGCAAAACCACAAGATGTGCATGCAAATGGTGCTTTTGGCAGAACGCGCACGTGGATTTCTACCAAACGACGTGCTAAGCATGCCGATGCTGCTCTTTTTAGCACCCGCGCACGCATTTGTGCGAAAACGCGTTTTAAGCATGCACATGCATCTTTTGGTAGACGCGGATGAAGTTTTCTGCAAAACCACAAGATGTGCATGCAAATGGTGCTTTTTGCAGAACGCGCACGTGGATTTCTACCAAACGACGTGCTAAGCATGCCGATGCTGCTCTTTTTAGCACCCGCGCACGCATTTGTGCGAAAACGCGTTTTAAGCATGCACATGCATCTTTTGGTAGACGCGGATGAAGTTTTCTGCAAAACCACAAGATGTGCATGCAAATGGTGCTTTCTGCAGAACGCGCACGTGGATTTCTACCAAACGACGTGCTAAGCATGCCGATGCTGCTCTTTTTAGCACCCGCGCACGGATTTGTGCGAAAACGCGTTTTAAGCATGCACATGCATCTTTTGGTAGACGCGGATGAAGTTTTCTGCAAAACCACAAGATGTGCATGCAAATGGTGCTTTTGGCAGAACGCGCACGTGGATTTCTACCAAACGACGTGCTAAGCATGCCGATGCTGCTCTCTTTAGCACCCGCGCACGGATTTGTGCGAAAACGCGTTTTAAGCATGCACATGCATCTTTTGGTAGACGCGGATGAAATTTTCTGCAAAACCACAAGATGTGCATGCAAATGGTGCTTTTGGCAGAACGCGCACGTGGATTTCTACCAAACGACGTGCTAAGCATGCCGATGCTGCTCTTTTTAGCACCCGCGCACGCATTTGTGCGAAAACGCGTTTTAAGCATGCACATGCATCTTTTGGTAGACGCGGATGAAGTTTTCTGCAAAACCACAAGATGTGCATGCAAATGGTGCTTTTTGCAGAACGCGCTCGTGGATTTCTACCAAACGACGTGCTAAGCATGCCGATGCTGCTCTTTTTAGCACCCGCGCACGCATTTGTGCGAAAACGCGTTTTAAGCATGCACATGCATCTTTTGGTAGACGCGGATGAAGTTTTCTGCAAAACCACAAGATGTGCATGCAAATGGTGCTTTTTGCAGAACGCGCACGTGGATTTCTACCAAACGACGTGCTAAGCATGCCGATGCTGCTCTTTTTAGCACCCGCGCACGCATTTGTGCGAAAACGCGTTTTAAGCATGCACATGCATCTTTTGGTAGACGCGGATGAAGTTTTCTGCAAAACCACAAGATGTGCATGCAAATGGTGCTTTTGGCAGAACGCGCACGTGGATTTCTACCAAACGACGTGCTAAGCATGCCGATGCTGCTCTTTTTAGCACCCGCGCACGCATTTGTGCGAAAACGCGTTTTAAGCATGCACATGCATCTTTTGGTAGACGCGGATGAAGTTTTCTGCAAAACCACAAGATGTGCATGCAAATGGTGCTTTTTGCAGAACGCGCACGTGGATTTCTACCAAACGACGTGCTAAGCATGCCGATGCTGCTCTTTTTAGCACCGGCGCACGCATTTGTGCGAAAACGCGTTTTAAGCATGCACATGCATCTTTTGGTAGACGCGGATGAAGTTTTCTGCAAAACCACAAGATGTGCATGCAAATGGTGCTTTTTGCAGAACGCGCGCGTGGATTTCTACCAAACGACGTGCTAAGCATGCCGATGCTGCTCTTTTTAGCACCTGCGCACGCATTTGTGCGAAAACGCGTTTTAAGCATGCACATGCATCTTTTGGTAGACGCGGATGAAGTTTTCTGCAAAACCACAAGATGTGCATGCAAATGGTGCTTTTTGCAGAACGCGCACGTGGATTTCTACCAAACGACGTGCTAAGCATGCCGATGCTGCTCTTTTTAGCACCCGCGCACGGATTTGTGCGAAAGCGCGTTTTAAGCATGCACATGCATCTTTTGGTAGACGCGGATGAAGTTTTCTGCAAAACCACAAGATCTGCATGCAAATGGTGCTTTTGGCAGAACGCGCACGTGGATTTCTACCAAACGACGTGCTAAGCATGCCGATGCTGCTCTTTTTAGCACCCGCGCACGGATTTGTGCGAAAACGCGTTTTAAGCATGCACATGCATCTTTTGGTAGACGCGGATTAAGTTTTCTGCAAAACCACAAGATGTGCATGCAAATGGTGCTTTTGGCAGAACGCGCACGTGGATTTCTACCAAACGACGTGCTAAGCATGCCGATGCTGCTCTTTTTAGCACCCGCGCACGCATTTGTGCGAAAACGCGTTTTAAGCATGCACATGCATCTTTTGGTAGACGCGGATGAAGTTTTCTGCAAAACCACAAGATGTGCATGCAAATGGTGCTTTTTGCAGAACGCGCACGTGGATTTCTACCAAACGACGTGCTAAGCATGCCGATGCTGCTCTTTTTAGCACCCGCGCACGGATTTGTGCGAAAGCGCGTTTTAAGCATGCACATGCATCTTTTGGTAGACGCGGATGAAGTTTTCTGCAAAACCACAAGATGTGCATGCAAATGGTGCTTTTTGCAGAACGCGCACGTGGATTTCTACCAAACGACGTGCTAAGCATGCCGATGCTGCTCTTTTTAGCACCCGCGCACGGATTTGTGCGAAAGCGCGTTTTAAGCATGCACATGCATCTTTTGGTAGACGCGGATGAAGTTTTCTGCAAAACCACAAGATGTGCATGCAAATGGTGCTTTTGGCAGAACGCGCACGTGGATTTTTCCAAACGACCTGCTAAGCATGCCGATGCTGCTCTTTTTAGCACCCGCGCACGCATTTGTGCGAAAACGCGTTTTAAGCATGCACATGCATCTTTTGGTAGACGCGGATGAAGTTTTCTGCAAAACCACAAGATGTGCATGCAAATGGTGCTTTTTGCAGAACGCGCTCGTGGATTTCTACCAAACGACGTGCTAAGCATGCCGATGCTGCTCTTTTTAGCACCCGCGCACGCATTTGTGCGAAAACGCGTTTTAAGCATGCACATGCATCTTTTGGTAGACGCGGATGAAGTTTTCTGCAAAACCACAAGATGTGCATGCAAATGGTGCTTTTTGCAGAACGCGCACGTGGATTTCTACCAAACGACGTGCTAAGCATGCCGATGCTGCTCTTTTTAGCACCCGCGCACGGATTTGTGCGAAAACGCGTTTTAAGCATGCACATGCATCTTTTGGTAGACGCGGATGAAGTTTTCTGCAAAACCACAAGATGTGCATGCAAATGGTGCTTTTGGCAGAACGCGCACGTGGATTTCTACCAAACGACGTGCTAAGCATGCCGATGCTGCTCTTTTTAGCACCCGCGCACGCATTTGTGCGAAAACGCGTTTTAAGCATGCACATGCATCTTTTGGTAGACGCGGATGAAGTTTTCTGCAAAACCACAAGATGTGCATGCAAATGGTGCTTTTTGCAGAACGCGCACGTGGATTTCTACCAAACGACGTGCTAAGCATGCCGATGCTGCTCTTTTTAGCACCCGCGCACGGATTTGTGCGAAAACGCGTTTTAAGAATGCACATGCATCTTTTGGTAGACGCGGATGAAGTTTACTGCAAAACCACAAGATGTGCATGCAAATGGTGCTTTTGGCAGAACGCGCACGTGGATTTCTACCAAACGACGTGCTAAGCATGCCGATGCTGCTCTTTTTAGCACCCGCGCACGCATTTGTGCGAAAACGCGTTTTAAGCATGCACATGCATCTTTTGGTAGACGCGGATGAAGTTTTCTGCAAAACCACAAGATGTGCATGCAAATGGTGCTTTTTGCAGAACGCGCTCGTGGATTTCTACCAAACGACGTGCTAAGCATGCCGATGCTGCTCTTTTTAGCACCCGCGCACGCATTTGTGCGAAAACGCGTTTTAAGCATGCACATGCATCTTTTGGTAGACGCGGATGAAGTTTTCTGCAAAACCACAAGATGTGCATGCAATTGGTGCTTTTTGCAGAACGCGCACGTGGATTTCTACCAAACGACGTGCTAAGCATGCCGATGCTGCTCTTTTTAGCACCCGGGCACGCATTTGTGCGAAAACGCGTTTTAAGCATGCACATGCATCTTGTGGTAGACGCGGATGAAGTTTTCTGCAAAACCACAAGATGTGCATGCAAATGGTGCTTTTGGCAGAACGCGCACGTGGATTTCTACCAAACGACGTGCTAAGCATGCCGATGCTGCTCTTTTTAGCACCCGCGCACGCATTTGTGCGAAAACGCGTTTTAAGCATGCACATGCATCTTTTGGTAGACGCGGATGAAGTTTTCTGCAAAACCACAAGATGTGCATGCAAATGGTGCTTTTTGCAGAACGCGCTCGTGGATTTCTACCAAACGACGTGCTAAGCATGCCGATGCTGCTCTTTTTAGCACCCGCGCACGCATATGTGCGAAAACGCGTTTTAAGCATGCACATGCATCTTTTGGTAGACGCGGATGAAGTTTTCTGCAAAACCACAAGATGTGCATGCAAATGGTGCTTTTTGCAGAACGCGCACGTGGATTTCTACCAAACGACGTGCTAAGCATGCCGATGCTGCTCTTTTTAGCACCCGCGCACGGATTTGTGCGAAAACGCGTTTTAAGCATGCACATGCATCTTTTGGTAGACGCGGATGAAGTTTTCTGCAAAACCACAAGATGTGCATGCAAATGGTGCTTTTGGCAGAACGCCCACGTGGATTTCTACCAAACGACGTGCTAAGCATGCCGATGCTGCTCTTTTTAGCACCCGCGCACGCATTTGTGCGAAAACGCGTTATAAGCATGCACATGCATCTTTTGGTAGACGCGGATGAAGTTTTCTGCAAAACCACAAGATGTGCATGCAAATGGTGCTTTTTGCAGAACGCGCACGTGGATTTCTACCAAACGACGTGCTAAGCATGCCGATGCTGCTCTTTTTAGCACCCGCGCACGCATTTGTGCGAAAACGCGTTTTAAGCATGCACATGCATCTTTTGGTAGACGCGGATGAAGTTTTCTGCAAAACCACAAGATGTGCATGCAAATGGTGCTTTTTGCAGAACGCGCTCGTGGATTTCTACCAAACGACGTGCTAAGCATGCCGATGCTGCTCTTTTTAGCACCCGCGCACGCATTTGTGCGGAAACGCGTTTTAAGCATGCACATGCATCTTTTGGTAGACGCGGATGAAGTTTTCTGCAAAACCACAAGATGTGCATGCAAATGGTGCTTTTTGCAGAACGCGCACGTGGATTTCTACCAAACGACGAGCTAAGCATGCCGATGCTGCTCTTTTTAGCACCCGCGCACGGATTTGTGCGAAAACGCGTTTTAAGCATGCACATGCATCTTTTGGTAGACGCGGATGAAGTTTTCTGCAAAACCACAAGATGTGCATGCAAATGGTGCTTTTGGCAGAACGCGCACGTGGATTTCTACCAAACGACGTGCTAAGCATGCCGATGCTGCTCTTTTTAGCACCCGCGCACGCATTTGTGCGAAAACGCGTTTTAAGCATGCACATGCATCTTTTGGTAGACGCGGATGAAGTTTTCTGCAAAACCACAAGATGTGCATGCAAATGGTGCTTTTGGCAGAACGCGCACGTGGATTTCTACCAAACGACGTGCTAAGCATGCCGATGCTGCTCTTTTTAGCACCCGTGCACGGATTTGTGCGAAAACGCGTTTTAAGCATGCACATGCATCTTTTGGTAGACGCGGATGAAGTTTACTGCAAAACCACAAGATGTGCATGCAAATGGTGCTTTTGGCAGAACGCGCACGTGGATTTCTACCAAACGACGTGCTAAGCATGCCGATGCTGCTCTTTTTAGCACCCGCGCACGCATTTGTGCGAAAACGCGTTTTAAGCATGCACATGCATCTTGTGGTAGACGCGGATGAAGTTTTCTGCAAAACCACAAGATGTGCATGCAAATGGTGCTTTTTGCAGAACGCGCTCGTGGATTTCTACCAAACGACGTGCTAAGCATGCCGATGCTGCTCTTTTTAGCACCCGCGCACGCATTTGTGCGAAAACGCGTTTTAAGCATGCACATGCATCTTTTGGTAGACGCGGATGAAGGTTTCTGCAAAACCACAAGATGTGCATGCAAATGGTGCTTTTTGCAGAACGCGCACGTGGATTTCTACCAAACGACGTGCTAAGCATGCCGATGCTGCTCTCTTTAGCACCCGCGCACGGATTTGTGCGAAAACGCGTTTTAAGCATGCACATGCATCTTTTGGTAGACGCGGATGAAGTTTTCTGCAAAACCACAAGATGTGCATGCAAATGGTGCTTTTGGCAGAACGCGCACGTGGATTTCTACCAAACGACGTGCTAAGCATGCCGATGCTGCTCTTTTTAGCACCCGCGCACGCATTTGTGCGAAAACGCGTTTTAAGCATGCACATGCATCTTTTGGTAGACGCGGATGAAGTTTTCTGCAAAACCACAAGATGTGCATGCAAATGGTGCTTTTGGCAGAACGCGCACGTGGATTTCTACCAAACGACGTGCTAAGCATGCCGATGCTGCTCTTTTTAGCACCCGTGCACGGATTTGTGCGAAAACGCGTTTTAAGCATGCACATGCATCTTTTGGTAGACGCGGATGAAGTTTACTGCAAAACCACAAGATGTGCATGCAAATGGTGCTTTTGGCAGAACGCGCACGTGGATTTCTACCAAACGACGTGCTAAGCATGCCGATGCTGCTCTTTTTAGCACCCGCGCACGCATTTGTGCGAAAACGCGTTTTAAGCATGCACATGCATCTTGTGGTAGACGCGGATGAAGTTTTCTGCAAAACCACAAGATGTGCATGCAAATGGTGCTTTTTGCAGAACGCGCTCGTGGATTTCTACCAAACGACGTGCTAAGCATGCCGATGCTGCTCTTTTTAGCACCCGCGCACGCATTTGTGCGAAAACGCGTTTTAAGCATGCACATGCATCTTTTGGTAGACGCGGATGAAGGTTTCTGCAAAACCACAAGATGTGCATGCAAATGGTGCTTTTTGCAGAACGCGCACGTGGATTTCTACCAAACGACGTGCTAAGCATGCCGATGCTGCTCTCTTTAGCACCCGCGCACGGATTTGTGCGAAAACGCGTTTTAAGCATGCACATGCATCTTTTGGTAGACGCGGATGAAGTTTTCTGCAAAACCACAAGATGTGCATGCAAATGGTGCTTTTGGCAGAACGCGCACGTGGATTTCTACCAAACGACGTGCTAAGCATGCCGATGCTGCTCTTTTTAGCACCCGCGCACGCATTTGTGCGAAAACGCGTTTTAAGCATGCACATGCATCTTTTGGTAGACGCGGATGAAGTTTTCTGCAAAACCACAAGATGTGCATGCAAATGGTGCTTTTGGCAGAACGCGCACGTGGATTTCTACCAAACGACGTGCTAAGCTTGCCGATGCTGCTCTTTTTAGCACCTGCGCACGCATTTGTGCGAAAACGCGTTTTAAGCATGCACATGCATCTTTTGGTAGACGCGGATGAAGTTTTCTGCAAAACCACAAGATGTGCATGCAAATGGTGCTTTTTGCAGAACGCGCACGTGGATTTCTACCAAACGACGTGCTAAGCATGCCGATGCTGCTCTTTTTAGCACCCGCGCACGGATTTGTGCGAAAACGCGTTTTAAGCATGCACATGCATCATCATCATCATCAGCCTGGTTACGCCCACTGCAGGGCAAAGGCCTCTCCCATACTTCTCCAATTGCCCCGGTCATGTGCTAATTGTGGCCATGTTGACCCTCCAAACTTCCTAATCTCATCTGCCCACCTAACTTTCTGTCGCCCCCTGCTACGCTTCCCTTCCCTCGGAATCCAGTCCGTAACCCTTAATGACCATCGGTTATCTTCCCTCCTCATTATATGTCCTGCCCATGCCCATTTCTTTTTCTTGATTTCAACTAAGATGTCATTAACGCGCGTTTGTTCCCTCACCCAATCTGCTCTTTTCTTATCCCTTAATGTTACACCTATCATTCTTCTTTCCATAGCCCGTTGCGTCGTCCTCAATTTAAGTAGAACCCTTTTCGTAAGCCTCCAGGTTTCTGCCCCGTACGTGAGTACTGGTAAGACACAGCTGTTATAAACATATATAACAGCTGTGTCTATGCACATGCATCTTTTGGTAGACGCGGATGAAGTTTTCTGCAAAACCACAAGATGTGCATGCAAATGGTGCTTTTGGCAGAACGCGCACGTGGATTTCTACCAAACGACGTGCTAAGCATGCCGATGCTGCTCTTTTTAGCACCCGCGCACGCATTTGTGCGAAAACGCGTTTTAAGCATTCACATGCATCTTT
The DNA here is from genome assembly GCF_023375885.2 of Dermacentor andersoni. Lineage (NCBI taxonomy): Eukaryota > Metazoa > Arthropoda > Arachnida > Ixodida > Ixodidae > Dermacentor > Dermacentor andersoni. The sequence goes on from NW_027314766.1 coordinate 302,648, forward strand.
TGGTAGACGCGGATGAAGTTTTCTGCAAAACCACAAGATGTGCATGCAAATGGTGCTTTTTGCAGAACGCGCTCGTGGATTTCTACCAAACGACGTGCTAAGCATGCCGATGCTGCTCTTTTTAGCACCCGCGCACGCATTTGTGCGGAAACGCGTTTTAAGCATGCACATGCATCTTTTGGTAGACGCGGATGAAGTTTTCTGCAAAACCACAAGATGTGCATGCAAATGGTGCTTTTTGCAGAACGCGCACGTGGATTTCTACCAAACGACGAGCTAAGCATGCCGATGCTGCTCTTTTTAGCACCCGCGCACGGATTTGTGCGAAAACGCGTTTTAAGCATGCACATGCATCTTTTGGTAGACGCGGATGAAGTTTTCTGCAAAACCACAAGATGTGCATGCAAATGGTGCTTTTGGCAGAACGCGCACGTGGATTTCTACCAAACGACGTGCTAAGCATGCCGATGCTGCTCTTTTTAGCACCCGCGCACGCATTTGTGCGAAAACGCGTTTTAAGCATGCACATGCATCTTTTGGTAGACGCGGATGAAGTTTTCTGCAAAACCACAAGATGTGCATGCAAATGGTGCTTTTGGCAGAACGCGCACGTGGATTTCTACCAAACGACGTGCTAAGCATGCCGATGCTGCTCTTTTTAGCACCCGTGCACGGATTTGTGCGAAAACGCGTTTTAAGCATGCACATGCATCTTTTGGTAGACGCGGATGAAGTTTACTGCAAAACCACAAGATGTGCATGCAAATGGTGCTTTTGGCAGAACGCGCACGTGGATTTCTACCAAACGACGTGCTAAGCATGCCGATGCTGCTCTTTTTAGCACCCGCGCACGCATTTGTGCGAAAACGCGTTTTAAGCATGCACATGCATCTTGTGGTAGACGCGGATGAAGTTTTCTGCAAAACCACAAGATGTGCATGCAAATGGTGCTTTTTGCAGAACGCGCTCGTGGATTTCTACCAAACGACGTGCTAAGCATGCCGATGCTGCTCTTTTTAGCACCCGCGCACGCATTTGTGCGAAAACGCGTTTTAAGCATGCACATGCATCTTTTGGTAGACGCGGATGAAGGTTTCTGCAAAACCACAAGATGTGCATGCAAATGGTGCTTTTTGCAGAACGCGCACGTGGATTTCTACCAAACGACGTGCTAAGCATGCCGATGCTGCTCTCTTTAGCACCCGCGCACGGATTTGTGCGAAAACGCGTTTTAAGCATGCACATGCATCTTTTGGTAGACGCGGATGAAGTTTTCTGCAAAACCACAAGATGTGCACGCAAATGGTGCTTTTGGCAGAACGCGCACGTGGATTTCTACCAAACGACGTGCTAAGCATGCCGATGCTGCTCTTTTTAGCACCCGCGCACGCATTTGTGCGAAAACGCGTTTTAAGCATGCACATGCATCTTTTGGTAGACGCGGATGAAGTTTTCTGCAAAACCACAAGATGTGCATGCAAATGGTGCTTTTGGCAGAACGCGCACGTGGATTTCTACCAAACGACGTGCTAAGCATGCCGATGCTGCTCTTTTTAGCACCCGTGCACGGATTTGTGCGAAAACGCGTTTTAAGCATGCACATGCATCTTTTGGTAGACGCGGATGAAGTTTACTGCAAAACCACAAGATGTGCATGCAAATGGTGCTTTTGGCAGAACGCGCACGTGGATTTCTACCAAACGACGTGCTAAGCATGCCGATGCTGCTCTTTTTAGCACCCGCGCACGCATTTGTGCGAAAACGCGTTTTAAGCATGCACATGCATCTTGTGGTAGACGCGGATGAAGTTTTCTGCAAAACCACAAGATGTGCATGCAAATGGTGCTTTTTGCAGAACGCGCTCGTGGATTTCTACCAAACGACGTGCTAAGCATGCCGATGCTGCTCTTTTTAGCACCCGCGCACGCATTTGTGCGAAAACGCGTTTTAAGCATGCACATGCATCTTTTGGTAGACGCGGATGAAGGTTTCTGCAAAACCACAAGATGTGCATGCAAATGGTGCTTTTTGCAGAACGCGCACGTGGATTTCTACCAAACGACGTGCTAAGCATGCCGATGCTGCTCTCTTTAGCACCCGCGCACGGATTTGTGCGAAAACGCGTTTTAAGCATGCACATGCATCTTTTGGTAGACGCGGATGAAGTTTTCTGCAAAACCACAAGATGTGCATGCAAATGGTGCTTTTGGCAGAACGCGCACGTGGATTTCTACCAAACGACGTGCTAAGCATGCCGATGCTGCTCTTTTTAGCACCCGCGCACGCATTTGTGCGAAAACGCGTTTTAAGCATGCACATGCATCTTTTGGTAGACGCGGATGAAGTTTTCTGCAAAACCACAAGATGTGCATGCAAATGGTGCTTTTGGCAGAACGCGCACGTGGATTTCTACCAAACGACGTGCTAAGCTTGCCGATGCTGCTCTTTTTAGCACCTGCGCACGCATTTGTGCGAAAACGCGTTTTAAGCATGCACATGCATCTTTTGGTAGACGCGGATGAAGTTTTCTGCAAAACCACAAGATGTGCATGCAAATGGTGCTTTTTGCAGAACGCGCACGTGGATTTCTACCAAACGACGTGCTAAGCATGCCGATGCTGCTCTTTTTAGCACCCGCGCACGGATTTGTGCGAAAACGCGTTTTAAGCATGCACATGCATCATCATCATCATCAGCCTGGTTACGCCCACTGCAGGGCAAAGGCCTCTCCCATACTTCTCCAATTGCCCCGGTCATGTGCTAATTGTGGCCATGTTGACCCTCCAAACTTCCTAATCTCATCTGCCCACCTAACTTTCTGTCGCCCCCTGCTACGCTTCCCTTCCCTCGGAATCCAGTCCGTAACCCTTAATGACCATCGGTTATCTTCCCTCCTCATTACATGTCCTGCCCATGCCCATTTCTTTTTCTTGATTTCAACTAAGATGTCATTAACGCGCGTTTGTTCCCTCACCCAATCTGCTCTTTTCTTATCCCTTAATGTTACACCTATCATTCTTCTTTCCATAGCCCGTTGCGTCGTCCTCAATTTAAGTAGAACCCTTTTCGTAAGCCTCCAGGTTTCTGCCCCGTACGTGAGTACTGGTAAGACACAGCTGTTATAAACATATATAACAGCTGTGTCTATGCACATGCATCTTTTGGTAGACGCGGATGAAGTTTTCTGCAAAACCACAAGATGTGCATGCAAATGGTGCTTTTGGCAGAACGCGCACGTGGATTTCTACCAAACGACGTGCTAAGCATGCCGATGCTGCTCTTTTTAGCACCCGCGCACGCATTTGTGCGAAAACGCGTTTTAAGCATGCACATGCATCTTGTGGTAGACGCGGATGAAGTTTTCTGCAAAACCACAAGATGTGCATGCAAATGGTGCTTTTTGCAGAACGCGCTCGTGGATTTCTACCAAACGACGTGCTAAGCATGCCGATGCTGCTCTTTTTAGCACCCGCGCACGCATTTGTGCGAAAACGCGTTTTAAGCATGCACATGCATCTTTTGGTAGACGCGGATGAAGGTTTCTGCAAAACCACAAGATGTGCATGCAAATGGTGCTTTTTGCAGAACGCGCACGTGGATTTCTACCAAACGACGTGCTAAGCATGCCGATGCTGCTCTCTTTAGCACCCGCGCACGGATTTGTGCGAAAACGCGTTTTAAGCATGCACATGCATCTTTTGGTAGACGCGGATGAAGTTTTCTGCAAAACCACAAGATGTGCATGCAAATGGTGCTTTTGGCAGAACGCGCACGTGGATTTCTACCAAACGACGTGCTAAGCATGCCGATGCTGCTCTTTTTAGCACCCGCGCACGCATTTGTGCGAAAACGCGTTTTAAGCATGCACATGCATCTTTTGGTAGACGCGGATGAAGTTTTCTGCAAAACCACAAGATGTGCATGCAAATGGTGCTTTTGGCAGAACGCGCACGTGGATTTCTACCAAACGACGTGCTAAGCATGCCGATGCTGCTCTTTTTAGCACCCGCGCACGGATTTGTGCGAAAACGCGTTTTAAGCATGCACATGCATCATCATCATCATCAGCCTGGTTACGCCCACTGCAGGGCAAAGGCCTCTCCCATACTTCTCCAATTGCCCCGGTCATGTGCTAATTGTGGCCATGTTGACCCTCCAAACTTCCTAATCTCATCTGCCCACCTAACTTTCTGTCGCCCCCTGCTACGCTTCCCTTCCCTCGGAATCCAGTCCGTAACCCTTAATGACCATCGGTTATCTTCCCTCCTCATTATATGTCCTGCCCATGCCCATTTCTTTTTCTTGATTTCAACTAAGATGTCATTAACGCGCGTTTGTTCCCTCACCCAATCTGCTCTTTTCTTATCCCTTAATGTTACACCTATCATTCTTCTTTCCATAGCCCGTTGCGTCGTCCTCAATTTAAGTAGAACCCTTTTCGTAAGCCTCCAGGTTTCTGCCCCGTACGTGAGTACTGGTAAGACACAGCTGTTATAAACATATATAACAGCTGTGTCTATGCACATGCATCTTTTGGTAGACGCGGATGAAGTTTTCTGCAAAACCACAAGATGTGCATGCAAATGGTGCTTTTGGCAGAACGCGCACGTGGATTTCTACCAAACGACGTGCTAAGCATGCCGATGCTGCTCTTTTTAGCACCCGCGCACGCATTTGTGCGAAAACGCGTTTTAAGCATTCACATGCATCTTTTGGTAGACGCGGATGAAGTTTTCTGCAAAACCACAAGATGTGCATGCAAATGGTGCTTTTTGCAGAACGCGCTCGTGGATTTCTACCAAACGACGTGCTAAGCATGCCGATGCTGCTCTTTTTAGCACCCGCGCACGCATTTGTGCGGAAACGCGTTTTAAGCATGCACATGCATCTTTTGGTAGACGCGGATGAAGTTTTCTGCAAAACCACAAGATGTGCATGCAAATGGTGCTTTTTGCAGAACGCGCACGTGGATTTCTACCAAACGACGAGCTAAGCATGCCGATGCTGCTCTTTTTAGCACCCGCGCACGGATTTGTGCGAAAACGCGTTTTAAGCATGCACATGCATCTTTTGGTAGACGCGGATGAAGTTTTCTGCAAAACCACAAGATGTGCATGCAAATGGTGCTTTTGGCAGAACGCGCACGTGGATTTCTACCAAACGACGTGCTAAGCATGCCGATGCTGCTCTTTTTAGCACCCGCGCACGCATTTGTGCGAAAACGCGTTTTAAGCATGCACATGCATCTTTTGGTAGACGCGGATGAAGTTTTCTGCAAAACCACAAGATGTGCATGCAAATGGTGCTTTTGGCAGAACGCGCACGTGGATTTCTACCAAACGACGTGCTAAGCATGCCGATGCTGCTCTTTTTAGCACCCGTGCACGGATTTGTGCGAAAACGCGTTTTAAGCATGCACATGCATCTTTTGGTAGACGCGGATGAAGTTTACTGCAAAACCACAAGATGTGCATGCAAATGGTGCTTTTGGCAGAACGCGCACGTGGATTTCTACCAAACGACGTGCTAAGCATGCCGATGCTGCTCTTTTTAGCACCCGCGCACGCATTTGTGCGAAAACGCGTTTTAAGCATGCACATGCATCTTGTGGTAGACGCGGATGAAGTTTTCTGCAAAACCACAAGATGTGCATGCAAATGGTGCTTTTTGCAGAACGCGCTCGTGGATTTCTACCAAACGACGTGCTAAGCATGCCGATGCTGCTCTTTTTAGCACCCGCGCACGCATTTGTGCGAAAACGCGTTTTAAGCATGCACATGCATCTTTTGGTAGACGCGGATGAAGGTTTCTGCAAAACCACAAGATGTGCATGCAAATGGTGCTTTTTGCAGAACGCGCACGTGGATTTCTACCAAACGACGTGCTAAGCATGCCGATGCTGCTCTCTTTAGCACCCGCGCACGGATTTGTGCGAAAACGCGTTTTAAGCATGCACATGCATCTTTTGGTAGACGCGGATGAAGTTTTCTGCAAAACCACAAGATGTGCACGCAAATGGTGCTTTTGGCAGAACGCGCACGTGGATTTCTACCAAACGACGTGCTAAGCATGCCGATGCTGCTCTTTTTAGCACCCGCGCACGCATTTGTGCGAAAACGCGTTTTAAGCATGCACATGCATCTTTTGGTAGACGCGGATGAAGTTTTCTGCAAAACCACAAGATGTGCATGCAAATGGTGCTTTTGGCAGAACGCGCACGTGGATTTCTACCAAACGACGTGCTAAGCATGCCGATGCTGCTCTTTTTAGCACCCGTGCACGGATTTGTGCGAAAACGCGTTTTAAGCATGCACATGCATCTTTTGGTAGACGCGGATGAAGTTTACTGCAAAACCACAAGATGTGCATGCAAATGGTGCTTTTGGCAGAACGCGCACGTGGATTTCTACCAAACGACGTGCTAAGCATGCCGATGCTGCTCTTTTTAGCACCCGCGCACGCATTTGTGCGAAAACGCGTTTTAAGCATGCACATGCATCTTGTGGTAGACGCGGATGAAGTTTTCTGCAAAACCACAAGATGTGCATGCAAATGGTGCTTTTTGCAGAACGCGCTCGTGGATTTCTACCAAACGACGTGCTAAGCATGCCGATGCTGCTCTTTTTAGCACCCGCGCACGCATTTGTGCGAAAACGCGTTTTAAGCATGCACATGCATCTTTTGGTAGACGCGGATGAAGGTTTCTGCAAAACCACAAGATGTGCATGCAAATGGTGCTTTTTGCAGAACGCGCACGTGGATTTCTACCAAACGACGTGCTAAGCATGCCGATGCTGCTCTCTTTAGCACCCGCGCACGGATTTGTGAGAAAACGCGTTTTAAGCATGCACATGCATCTTTTGGTAGACGCGGATGAAGTTTTCTGCAAAACCACAAGATGTGCATGCAAATGGTGCTTTTGGCAGAACGCGCACGTGGATTTCTACCAAACGACGTGCTAAGCATGCCGATGCTGCTCTTTTTAGCACCCGCGCACGCATTTGTGCGAAAACGCGTTTTAAGCATGCACATGCATCTTTTGGTAGACGCGGATGAAGTTTTCTGCAAAACCACAAGATGTGCATGCAAATGGTGCTTTTGGCAGAACGCGCACGTGGATTTCTACCAAACGACGTGCTAAGCTTGCCGATGCTGCTCTTTTTAGCACCTGCGCACGCATTTGTGCGAAAACGCGTTTTAAGCATGCACATGCATCTTTTGGTAGACGCGGATGAAGTTTTCTGCAAAACCACAAGATGTGCATGCAAATGGTGCTTTTTGCAGAACGCGCACGTGGATTTCTACCAAACGACGTGCTAAGCATGCCGATGCTGCTCTTTTTAGCACCCGCGCACGGATTTGTGCGAAAACGCGTTTTAAGCATGCACATGCATCATCATCATCATCAGCCTGGTTACGCCCACTGCAGGGCAAAGGCCTCTCCCATACTTCTCCAATTGCCCCGGTCATGTGCTAATTGTGGCCATGTTGACCCTCCAAACTTCCTAATCTCATCTGCCCACCTAACTTTCTGTCGCCCCCTGCTACGCTTCCCTTCCCTCGGAATCCAGTCCGTAACCCTTAATGACCATCGGTTATCTTCCCTCCTCATTACATGTCCTGCCCATGCCCATTTCTTTTTCTTGATTTCAACTAAGATGTCATTAACGCGCGTTTGTTCCCTCACCCAATCTGCTCTTTTCTTATCCCTTAATGTTACACCTATCATTCTTCTTTCCATAGCCCGTTGCGTCGTCCTCAATTTAAGTAGAACCCTTTTCGTAAGCCTCCAGGTTTCTGCCCCGTACGTGAGTACTGGTAAGACACAGCTGTTATAAACATATATAACAGCTGTGTCTATGCACATGCATCTTTTGGTAGACGCGGATGAAGTTTTCTGCAAAACCACAAGATGTGCATGCAAATGGTGCTTTTGGCAGAACGCGCACGTGGATTTCTACCAAACGACGTGCTAAGCATGCCGATGCTGCTCTTTTTAGCACCCGCGCACGCATTTGTGCGAAAACGCGTTTTAAGCATGCACATGCATCTTGTGGTAGACGCGGATGAAGTTTTCTGCAAAACCACAAGATGTGCATGCAAATGGTGCTTTTTGCAGAACGCGCTCGTGGATTTCTACCAAACGACGTGCTAAGCATGCCGATGCTGCTCTTTTTAGCACCCGCGCACGCATTTGTGCGAAAACGCGTTTTAAGCATGCACATGCATCTTTTGGTAGACGCGGATGAAGGTTTCTGCAAAACCACAAGATGTGCATGCAAATGGTGCTTTTTGCAGAACGCGCACGTGGATTTCTACCAAACGACGTGCTAAGCATGCCGATGCTGCTCTCTTTAGCACCCGCGCACGGATTTGTGCGAAAACGCGTTTTAAGCATGCACATGCATCTTTTGGTAGACGCGGATGAAGTTTTCTGCAAAACCACAAGATGTGCATGCAAATGGTGCTTTTGGCAGAACGCGCACGTGGATTTCTACCAAACGACGTGCTAAGCATGCCGATGCTGCTCTTTTTAGCACCCGCGCACGCATTTGTGCGAAAACGCGTTTTAAGCATGCACATGCATCTTTTGGTAGACGCGGATGAAGTTTTCTGCAAAACCACAAGATGTGCATGCAAATGGTGCTTTTGGCAGAACGCGCACGTGGATTTCTACCAAACGACGTGCTAAGCATGCCGATGCTGCTCTTTTTAGCACCCGTGCACGGATTTGTGCGAAAACGCGTTTTAAGCATGCACATGCATCTTTTGGTAGACGCGGATGAAGTTTACTGCAAAACCACAAGATGTGCATGCAAATGGTGCTTTTGGCAGAACGCGCACGTGGATTTCTACCAAACGACGTGCTAAGCATGCCGATGCTGCTCTTTTTAGCACCCGCGCACGCATTTGTGCGAAAACGCGTTTTAAGCATGCACATGCATCTTGTGGTAGACGCGGATGAAGTTTTCTGCAAAACCACAAGATGTGCATGCAAATGGTGCTTTTTGCAGAACGCGCTCGTGGATTTCTACCAAACGACGTGCTAAGCATGCCGATGCTGCTCTTTTTAGCACCCGCGCACGCATTTGTGCGAAAACGCGTTTTAAGCATGCACATGCATCTTTTGGTAGACGCGGATGAAGGTTTCTGCAAAACCACAAGATGTGCATGCAAATGGTGCTTTTTGCAGAACGCGCACGTGGATTTCTACCAAACGACGTGCTAAGCATGCCGATGCTGCTCTCTTTAGCACCCGCGCACGGATTTGTGCGAAAACGCGTTTTAAGCATGCACATGCATCTTTTGGTAGACGCGGATGAAGTTTTCTGCAAAACCACAAGATGTGCATGCAAATGGTGCTTTTGGCAGAACGCGCACGTGGATTTCTACCAAACGACGTGCTAAGCATGCCGATGCTGCTCTTTTTAGCACCCGCGCACGCATTTGTGCGAAAACGCGTTTTAAGCATGCACATGCATCTTTTGGTAGACGCGGATGAAGTTTTCTGCAAAACCACAATATGTGCATGCAAATGGTGCTTTTGGCAGAACGCGCACGTGGATTTCTACCAAACGACGTGCTAAGCTTGCCGATGCTGCTCTTTTTAGCACCTGCGCACGCATTTGTGCGAAAACGCGTTTTAAGCATGCACATGCATCTTTTGGTAGACGCGGATGAAGTTTTCTGCAAAACCACAAGATGTGCATGCAAATGGTGCTTTTTGCAGAACGCGCACGTGGATTTCTACCAAACGACGTGCTAAGCATGCCGATGCTGCTCTTTTTAGCACCCGCGCACGGATTTGTGCGAAAACGCGTTTTAAGCATGCACATGCATCATCATCATCATCAGCCTGGTTACGCCCACTGCAGGGCAAAGGCCTCTCCCATACTTCTCCAATTGCCCCGGTCATGTGCTAATTGTGGCCATGTTGACCCTCCAAACTTCCTAATCTCATCTGCCCACCTAACTTTCTGTCGCCCCCTGCTACGCTTCCCTTCCCTCGGAATCCAGTCCGTAACCCTTAATGACCATCGGTTATCTTCCCTCCTCATTACATGTCCTGCCCATGCCCATTTCTTTTTCTTGATTTCAACTAAGATGTCATTAACGCGCGTTTGTTCCCTCACCCAATCTGCTCTTTTCTTATCCCTTAATGTTACACCTATCATTCTTCTTTCCATAGCCCGTTGCGTCGTCCTCAATTTAAGTAGAACCCTTTTCGTAAGCCTCCAGGTTTCTGCCCCGTACGTGAGTACTGGTAAGACACAGCTGTTATAAACATATATAACAGCTGTGTCTATGCACATGCATCTTTTGGTAGACGCGGATGAAGTTTTCTGCAAAACCACAAGATGTGCATGCAAATGGTGCTTTTGGCAGAACGCGCACGTGGATTTCTACCAAACGACGTGCTAAGCATGCCGATGCTGCTCTTTTTAGCACCCGCGCACGCATTTGTGCGAAAACGCGTTTTAAGCATTCACATGCATCTTTTGGTAGACGCGGATGAAGTTTTCTGCAAAACCACAAGATGTGCATGCAAATGGTGCTTTTTGCAGAACGCGCTCGTGGATTTCTACCAAACGACGTGCTAAGCATGCCGATGCTGCTCTTTTTAGCACCCGCGCACGCATTTGTGCGGAAACGCGTTTTAAGCATGCACATGCATCTTTTGGTAGACGCGGATGAAGTTTTCTGCAAAACCACAAGATGTGCATGCAAATGGTGCTTTTTGCAGAACGCGCACGTGGATTTCTACCAAACGACGAGCTAAGCATGCCGATGCTGCTCTTTTTAGCACCCGCGCACGGATTTGTGCGAAAACGCGTTTTAAGCATGCACATGCATCTTTTGGTAGACGCGGATGAAGTTTTCTGCAAAACCACAAGATGTGCATGCAAATGGTGCTTTTGGCAGAACGCGCACGTGGATTTCTACCAAACGACGTGCTAAGCATGCCGATGCTGCTCTTTTTAGCACCCGCGCACGCATTTGTGCGAAAACGCGTTTTAAGCATGCACATGCATCTTTTGGTAGACGCGGATGAAGTTTTCTGCAAAACCACAAGATGTGCATGCAAATGGTGCTTTTGGCAGAACGCGCACGTGGATTTCTACCAAACGACGTGCTAAGCATGCCGATGCTGCTCTTTTTAGCACCCGTGCACGGATTTGTGCGAAAACGCGTTTTAAGCATGCACATGCATCTTTTGGTAGACGCGGATGAAGTTTACTGCAAAACCACAAGATGTGCATGCAAATGGTGCTTTTGGCAGAACGCGCACGTGGATTTCTACCAAACGACGTGCTAAGCATGCCGATGCTGCTCTTTTTAGCACCCGCGCACGCATTTGTGCGAAAACGCGTTTTAAGCATGCACATGCATCTTGTGGTAGACGCGGATGAAGTTTTCTGCAAAACCACAAGATGTGCATGCAAATGGTGCTTTTTGCAGAACGCGCTCGTGGATTTCTACCAAACGACGTGCTAAGCATGCCGATGCTGCTCTTTTTAGCACCCGCGCACGCATTTGTGCGAAAACGCGTTTTAAGCATGCACATGCATCTTTTGGTAGACGCGGATGAAGGTTTCTGCAAAACCACAAGATGTGCATGCAAATGGTGCTTTTTGCAGAACGCGCACGTGGATTTCTACCAAACGACGTGCTAAGCATGCCGATGCTGCTCTCTTTAGCACCCGCGCACGGATTTGTGCGAAAACGCGTTTTAAGCATGCACATGCATCTTTTGGTAGACGCGGATGAAGTTTTCTGCAAAACCACAAGATGTGCATGCAAATGGTGCTTTTGGCAGAACGCGCACGTGGATTTCTACCAAACGACGTGCTAAGCATGCCGATGCTGCTCTTTTTAGCACCCGCGCACGCATTTGTGCGAAAACGCGTTTTAAGCATGCACATGCATCTTTTGGTAGACGCGGATGAAGTTTTCTGCAAAACCACAAGATGTGCATGCAAATGGTGCTTTTGGCAGAACGCGCACGTGGATTTCTACCAAACGACGTGCTAAGCATGCCGATGCTGCTCTTTTTAGCACCCGTGCACGGATTTGTGCGAAAACGCGTTTTAAGCATGCACATGCATCTTTTGGTAGACGCGGATGAAGTTTACTGCAAAACCACAAGATGTGCATGCAAATGGTGCTTTTGGCAGAACGCGCACGTGGATTTCTACCAAACGACGTGCTAAGCATGCCGATGCTGCTCTTTTTAGCACCCGCGCACGCATTTGTGCGAAAACGCGTTTTAAGCATGCACATGCATCTTGTGGTAGACGCGGATGAAGTTTTCTGCAAAACCACAAGATGTGCATGCAAATGGTGCTTTTTGCAGAACGCGCTCGTGGATTTCTACCAAACGACGTGCTAAGCATGCCGATGCTGCTCTTTTTAGCACCCGCGCACGCATTTGTGCGAAAACGCGTTTTAAGCATGCACATGCATCTTTTGGTAGACGCGGATGAAGGTTTCTGCAAAACCACAAGATGTGCATGCAAATGGTGCTTTTTGCAGAACGCGCACGTGGATTTCTACCAAACGACGTGCTAAGCATGCCGATGCTGCTCTCTTTAGCACCCGCGCACGGATTTGTGCGAAAACGCGTTTTAAGCATGCACATGCATCTTTTGGTAGACGCGGATGAAGTTTTCTGCAAAACCACAAGATGTGCATGCAAATGGTGCTTTTGGCAGAACGCGCACGTGGATTTCTACCAAACGACGTGCTAAGCATGCCGATGCTGCTCTTTTTAGCACCCGCGCACGCATTTGTGCGAAAACGCGTTTTAAGCATGCACATGCATCTTTTGGTAGACGCGGATGAAGTTTTCTGCAAAACCACAAGATGTGCATGCAAATGATGCTTTTGGCAGAACGCGCACGTGGATTTCTACCAAACGACGTGCTAAGCTTGCCGATGCTGCTCTTTTTAGCACCTGCGCACGCATTTGTGCGAAAACGCGTTTTAAGCATGCACATGCATCTTTTGGTAGACGCGGATGAAGTTTTCTGCAAAACCACAAGATGTGCATGCAAATGGTGCTTTTTGCAGAACGCGCACGTGGATTTCTACCAAACGACGTGCTAAGCATGCCGATGCTGCTCTTTTTAGCACCCGCGCACGGATTTGTGCGAAAACGCGTTTTAAGCATGCACATGCATCATCATCATCATCAGCCTGGTTACGCCCACTGCAGGGCAAAGGCCTCTCCCATACTTCTCCAATTGCCCCGGTCATGTGCTAATTGTGGCCATGTTGACCCTCCAAACTTCCTAATCTCATCTGCCCACCTAACTTTCTGTCGCCCCCTGCTACGCTTCCCTTCCCTCGGAATCCAGTCCGTAACCCTTAATGACCATCGGTTATCTTCCCTCCTCATTACATGTCCTGCCCATGCCCATTTCTTTTTCTTGATTTCAACTAAGATGTCATTAACGCGCGTTTGTTCCCTCACCCAATCTGCTCTTTTCTTATCCCTTAATGTTACACCTATCATTCTTCTTTCCATAGCCCGTTGCGTCGTCCTCAATTTAAGTAGAACCCTTTTCGTAAGCCTCCAGGTTTCTGCCCCGTACGTGAGTACTGGTAAGACACAGCTGTTATAAACATATATAACAGCTGTGTCTATGCACATGCATCTTTTGGTAGACGCGGATGAAGTTTTCTGCAAAACCACAAGATGTGCATGCAAATGGTGCTTTTGGCAGAACGCGCACGTGGATTTCTACCAAACGACGTGCTAAGCATGCCGATGCTGCTCTTTTTAGCACCCGCGCACGCATTTGTGCGAAAACGCGTTTTAAGCATTCACATGCATCTTTTGGTAGACGCGGATGAAGTTTTCTGCAAAACCACAAGATGTGCATGCAAATGGTGCTTTTTGCAGAACGCGCACGTGGATTTCTACCAAACGACGTGCTAAGCATGCCGATGCTGCTCTTTTTAGCACCCGCGCACGCATTTGTGCGAAAACGCGTTTTAAGCATGCACATGCATCTTTTGGTAGACGCGGATGAAGTTTTCTGCAAAACCACAAGATGTGCATGCAAATGGTGCTTTTTTCAGAACGCGCACGTGGATTTCTACCAAACGACGTGCTAAGCTTGCCGATGCTGCTCTTTTTAGCACCCGCGCACGGATTTGTGCGAAAACGCGTTTTAAGCATGCACATGCATCTTTTGGTAGACGCGGATGAAGTTTTCTGCAAAACCACAAGATGTGCATGCAAATGGTGCTTTTTGCAGAACGCGCTCGTGGATTTCTACCAAACGACGTGCTAAGCATGCCGATGCTGCTCTTTTTAGCACCCGCGCACGCATTTGTGCGAAAACGCGTTTTAAGCATGCACATGCATCTTTTGGTAGACGCGGATGAAGTTTTCTGCAAAACCACAAGATGTGCATGCAAATGGTGCTTTTTGCAGAACGCGCACGTGGATTTCTACCAAACGACGTGCTAAGCATGCCGATGCTGCTCTTTTTAGCACCCGCGCACGGATCTGTGCGAAAGCGCGTTTTAAGCATGCACATGCATCTTTTGGTAGACGCGGATGAAGTTTTCTGCAAAACCACAAGATGTGCATGCAAATGGTGCTTTTGGCAGAACGCGCACGTGGATTTCTACCAAACGACGTGCTAAGCATGCCGATGCTGCTCTTTTTAGCACCCGCGCACGCATTTGTGCGAAAACGCGTTTTAAGCATGCACATGCATCTTTTGGTAGACGCGGATGAAGTTTTCTGCAAAACCACAAGATGTGCATGCAAATGGTGCTTTTTGTAGAACGCGCACGTGGATTTCTACCAAACGACGTGCTAAGCATGCCGATGCTGCTCTTTTTAGCACCCGCGCACGCATTTGTGCGAAAACGGGTTTTAAGCATGCACATGCATCTTTTGGTAGACGCGGATGAAGTTTTCTGCAAAACCACAAGATGTGCATGCAAATGGTGCTTTTGGCAGAACGCGCACGTGGATTTCTACCAAACGACGTGCTAAGCATGCCGATGCTGCTCTTTTTAGCACCCGCGCACGCATTTGTGCGAAAACGCGTTTTAAGCATGCACATGCATCTTTTGGTAGACGCGGATGAAGTTTTCTGCAAAACCACAAGATGTGCATGCAAATGGTGCTTTTTGCAGAACGCGCACGTGGATTTCTACCAAACGACGTGCTAAGCATGCCGATGCTGCTCTTTTTAGCACCCGCGCACGCATTTGTGCGAAAACGCGTTTTAAGCATGCACATGCATCTTTTGGTAGACGCGGATGAAGTTTTCTGCAAAACCACAAGATGTGCATGCAAATGGTGCTTTTGGCAGAACGCGCACGTGGATTTCTACCAAACGACGTGCTAAGCATGCCGATGCTGCTCTTTTTAGCACCCGCGCACGCATTTGTGCGAAAACGCGTTTTAAGCATGCACATGCATCTTTTGGTAGACGCGGATGAAGTTTTCTGCAAAACCACAAGATGTGCATGCAAATGGTGCTTTTTGCAGAACGCGCACGTGGATTTCTACCAAACGACGTGCTAAGCATGCCGATGCTGCTCTTTTTAGCACCCGCGCACGCATTTGTGCGAAAACGCGTTTTAAGCATGCACATGCATCTTTTGGTAGACGCGGATGAAGTTTTCTGCAAAACCACAAGATCTGCATGCAAATGGTGCTTTTTGCAGAACGCGCACGTGGATTTCTACCAAACGACGTGCTAAGCATGCCGATGCTGCTATTTTTAGCACCCGCGCACGCATTTGTGCGAAAACGCGTTTTAAGCATGCACATGCATCTTTTGGTAGACGCGGATGAAGTTTTCTGCAAAACCACAAGATGTGCATGCAAATGGTGCTTTTTGCAGAACGCGCACGTGGATTTCTACCAAACGACGTGCTAAGCATGCCGATGCTGCTCTTTTTAGCACCCGCGCACGCATTTGTGCGAAAACGCGTTTTAAGCATGCACATGCATCTTTTGGTAGACGCGGATGAAGTTTTCTGCAAAACCACAAGATGTGCATGCAAATGGTGCTTTTTGCAGAACGCGCACGTGGATTTCTACCAAACGACGTGCTAAGCATGCCGATGCTGCTCTTTTTAGCACCCGCGCACGCATTTGTGCGAAAACGCGTTTTAAGCATGCACATGCATCTTTTGGTAGACGCGGATGAAGTTTTCTGCAAAACCACAAGATGTGCATGCAAATGGTGCTTTTTGCAGAACGCGCACGTGGATTTCTACCAAACGACGTGCTAAGCATGCCGATGCTGCTCTTTTTAGCACCCGCGCACGGATTTGTGCGAAAACGCGTTTTAAGCATGCACATGCATCTTTTGGTAGACGCGGATGAAGTTTTCTGCAAAACCACAAGATGTGCATGCAAATGGTGCTTTTGGCAGAACGCGCACGTAGATTTCTACCAAACGACGTGCTAAGCATGCCGATGCTGCTCTTTTAGCACCCGCGCACGCATTTGTGCGAAAACGCGTTTTAAGCATGCACATGCATCTTTTGGTAGACGCGGATATAGTTTTCTGCAAAACCACAAGATGTGCATGCAAATGGTGCTTTTTGCAGAACGCGCACGTGGATTTCTACCAAACGACGTGCTAAGCATGCCGATGCTGCTATTTTTAGCACCCGCGCACGCATTTGTGCGAAAACGCGTTTTAAGCATGCACATACATCTTTTGGTAGACGCGGATGAAGTTTTCTGCAAAACCACAAGATGTACATGCAAATGGTGCTTTTTGCAGAACGCGCACGTGGATTTCTACCAAACGACGTGCTAAGCATGCCGATGCTGCTCTTTTTAGCACCCGCGCACGCATTTGTGCGAAAACGCGTTTTAAGCATGCACATGCATCTTTTGGTAGACGCGGATGAAGTTTTCTGCAAAACCACAAGATGTGCATGCAAATGGTGCTTTTGGCAGAACGCGGACGTGGATTTTTCCAAACGACGTGCTAAGCATGCCGATGCTGCTCTTTTTAGCACCCGCGCACGCATTTGTGCGAAAACGCGTTTTAAGCATGCACATGCATCTTTTGGTAGACGCGGATGAAGTTTTCTGCAAAACCACAAGATGTGCATGCAAATGGTGCTTTTTGCAGAACGCGCTCGTGGATTTCTACCAAACGACGTGCTAAGCATGCCGATGCTGCTCTTTTTAGCACCCGCGCACGCATTTGTGCGAAAACGCGTTTTAAGCATGCACATGCATCTTTTGGTAGACGCGGATGAAGTTTTCTGCAAAACCACAAGATGTGCATGCAAATGGTGCTTTTTGCAGAACGCGCACGTGGATTTCTACCAAACGACGTGCTAAGCATGCCGATGCTGCTCTTTTTAGCACCCGCGCACGGATTTGTGCGAAAACGCGTTTTAAGCATGCACATGCATCTTTTGGTAGACGCGGATGAAGTTTTCTGCAAAACCACAAGATGTGCATGCAAATGGTGCTTTTGGCAGAACGCGCACGTGGATTTCTACCAAACGACGTGCTAAGCATGCCGATGCTGCTCTTTTTAGCACCCGCGCACGCATTTGTGCGAAAACGCGTTTTAAGCATGCACATGCATCTTTTGGTAGACGCGGATGAAGTTTTCTGCAAAACCACAAGATGTGCATGCAAATGGTGCTTTTTGCAGAACGCGCTCGTGGATTTCTACCAAACGACGTGCTAAGCATGCCGATGCTGCTCTTTTTAGCACCCGCGCACGCATTTGTGCGAAAACGCGTTTTAAGCATGCACATGCATCTTTTGGTAGACGCGGATGAAGTTTTCTGCAAAACCACAAGATGTGCATGCAAATGGTGCTTTTTGCAGAACGCGCACGTGGATTTCTACCAAACGACGTGCTAAGCATGCCGATGCTGCTCTTTTTAGCACCCGCGCACGGATTTTTGCGAAAACGCGTTTTAAGCATGCACATGCATCTTTTGGTAGACGCGGATGAAGTTTTCTGCAAAACCACAAGATGTGCATGCAAATGGTGCTTTTGGCAGAACGCGCACGTGGATTTCTACCAAACGACGTGCTAAGCATGCCGATGCTGCTCTTTTTAGCACCCGCGCACGCATTTGTGCGAAAACGCGTTTTAAGCATGCACATGCATCTTTTGGTAGACGCGGATGAAGTTTTCTGCAAAACCACAAGATGTGCATGCAAATGGTGCTTTTTGCAGAACGCGCTCGTGGATTTCTACCAAACGACGTGCTAAGCATGCCATTGCTGCTCTTTTTAGCACCCGCGCACGCATTTGTGCGAAAACGCGTTTTAAGCATGCACATGCATCTTTTGGTAGACGCGGATGAAGTTTTCTGCAAAACCACAAGATGTGCATGCAAATGGTGCTTTTTGCAGAACGCGCACGTGGATTTCTACCAAACGACGTGCTAAGCATGCCGATGCTGCTCTCTTTAGCACCCGCGCACGGATTTGTGCGAAAACGCGTTTTAAGCATGCACATGCATCTTTTGGTAGACGCGGATGAAGTTTTCTGCAAAACCACAAGATGTGCATGCAAATGGTGCTTTTGGCAGAACGCGCACGTGGATTTCTACCAAACGACGTGCTAAGCATGCCGATGCTGCTCTTTTTAGCACCCGCGCACGCATTTGTGCGAAAACGCGTTTTAAGCATGCACATGCATCTTTTGGTAGACGCGGATGAAGTTTTCTGCAAAACCACAAGATGTGCATGCAAATGGTGCTTTTTGCAGAACGCGCTCGTGGATTTCTACCAAACGACGTGCTAAGCATGCCGATGCTGCTCTTTTTAGCACCCGCGCACGCATATGTGCGAAAACGCGTTTTAAGCATGCACATGCATCTTTTGGTAGACGCGGATGAAGTTTTCTGCAAAACCACAAGATGTGCATGCAAATGGTGCTTTTTGCAGAACGCACACGTGGATTTCTACCAAACGACGTGCTAAGCATGCCGATGCTGCTCTTTTTAGCACCCGCGCACGGATTTGTGCGAAAACGCGTTTTAAGCATGCACATGCATCTTTTGGTAGACGCGGATGAAGTTTTCTGCAAAACCACAAGATGTGCATGCAAATGGTGCTTTTGGCAGAACGCGCACGTGGATTTTTCCAAACGACGTGCTAAGCATGCCGATGCTGTTCTTTTTAGCACCCGCGCACGCATTTGTGCGAAAACGCGTTTTAAGCATGCACATGCACCTTTTTTTAGACGCGGATGAAGTTTTCTGCAAAACCACAAGATGTGCATGCAAATGGTGCTTTTTGCAGAACGCGCTCGTGGATTTCTACCAAACGACGTGCTAAGCATGCCGATGCTGCTCTTTTTAGCACCCGCGCACGCATTTGTGCGAAAACGCGTTTTAAGCATGCACATGCATCTTTTGGTAGACGCGGATGAAGTTTTCTGCAAAACCACAAGATGTGCATGCAAATGGTGCTTTTTGCAGAACGCGCACGTGGATTTCTACCAAACGACGTGCTAAGCATGCCGATGCTGCTCTTTTTAGCACCCGCGCACGGATTTGTGCGAAAACGCGTTTTAAGCATGCACATGCATCTTTTGGTAGACGCGGATGAAGTTTTCTGCAAAACCACAAGATGTGCATGCAAATGGTGCTTTTGGCAGAACGCGCACGTGGATTTCTACCAAACGACGTGCTAAGCATGCCGATGCTGCTCTTTTTAGCACCCGCGCACGCATTTGTGCGAAAACGCGTTTTAAGCATGCACATGCATCTTTTGGTAGACGCGGATGAAGTTTTCTGCAAAACCACAAGATGTGCATGCAAATGGTGCTTTTTGCAGAACGCGCACGTGGATTTCTACCAAACGACGTGCTAAGCATGCCGATGCTGCTCTTTTTAGCACCCGCGCACGGATTTGTGCGAAAACGCGTTTTAAGCATGCACATGCATCTTTTGGTAGACGCGGATGAAGTTTACTGCAAAACCACAAGATGTGCATGCAAATGGTGCTTTTGGCAGAACGCGCACGTGGATTTCTACCAAACGACGTGCTAAGCATGCCGATGCTGCTCTTTTTAGCACCCGCGCACGCATTTGTGCGAAAACGCGTTTTAAGCATGCACATGCATCTTTTGGTAGACGCGGATGAAGTTTTCTGCAAAACCACAAGATGTGCATGCAAATGGTGCTTTTTGCAGAACGCGCTCGTGGATTTCTACCAAACGACGTGCTAAGCATGCCGATGCTGCTCTTTTTAGCACCCGCGCACGCATATGTGCGAAAACGCGTTTTAAGCATGCACATGCATCTTTTGGTAGACGCGGATGAAGTTTTCTGCAAAACCACAAGATGTGCATGCAAATGGTGCTTTTTGCAGAACGCGCACGTGGATTTCTACCAAACGACGTGCTAAGCATGCCGATGCTGCTCTTTTTAGCACCCGCGCACGGATTTGTGCGAAAACGCGTTTTAAGCATGCACATGCATCTTTTGGTAGACGCGGATGAAGTTTTCTGCAAAACCACAAGATGTGCATGCAAATGGTGCTTTTGGCAGAACGCGCACGTGGATTTTTCCAAACGACGTGCTAAGCATGCCGATGCTGTTCTTTTTAGCACCCGCGCACGCATTTGTGCGAAAACGCGTTTTAAGCATGCACATGCACCTTTTTTTAGACGCGGATGAAGTTTTCTGCAAAACCACAAGATGTGCATGCAAATGGTGCTTTTTGCAGAACGCGCTCGTGGATTTCTACCAAACGACGTGCTAAGCATGCCGATGCTGCTCTTTTTAGCACCCGCGCACGCATTTGTGCGAAAACGCGTTTTAAGCATGCACATGCATCTTTTGGTAGACGCGGATGAAGTTTTCTGCAAAACCACAAGATGTGCATGCAAATGGTGCTTTTTGCAGAACGCGCACGTGGATTTCTACCAAACGACGTGCTAAGCATGCCGATGCTGCTCTTTTTAGCACCCGCGCACGGATTTGTGCGAAAACGCGTTTTAAGCATGCACATGCATCTTTTGGTAGACGCGGATGAAGTTTTCTGCAAAACCACAAGATGTGCATGCAAATGGTGCTTTTGGCAGAACGCGCACGTGGATTTCTACCAAACGACGTGCTAAGCATGCCGATGCTGCTCTTTTTAGCACCCGCGCACGCATTTGTGCGAAAACGCGTTTTAAGCATGCACATGCATCTTTTGGTAGACGCGGATGAAGTTTTCTGCAAAACCACAAGATGTGCATGCAAATGGTGCTTTTTGCAGAACGCGCACGTGGATTTCTACCAAACGACGTGCTAAGCATGCCGATGCTGCTCTTTTTAGCACCCGCGCACGGATTTGTGCGAAAACGCGTTTTAAGCATGCACATGCATCTTTTGGTAGACGCGGATGAAGTTTACTGCAAAACCACAAGATGTGCATGCAAATGGTGCTTTTGGCAGAACGCGCACGTGGATTTCTACCAAACGACGTGCTAAGCATGCCGATGCTGCTCTTTTTAGCACCCGCGCACGCATTTGTGCGAAAACGCGTTTTAAGCATGCACATGCATCTTTTGGTAGACGCGGATGAAGTTTTCTGCAAAACCACAAGATGTGCATGCAAATGGTGCTTTTTGCAGAACGCGCTCGTGGATTTCTACCAAACGACGTGCTAAGCATGCCGATGCTGCTCTTTTTAGCACCCGCGCACGCATATGTGCGAAAACGCGTTTTAAGCATGCACATGCATCTTTTGGTAGACGCGGATGAAGTTTTCTGCAAAACCACAAGATGTGCATGCAAATGGTGCTTTTTGCAGAACGCGCACGTGGATTTCTACCAAACGACGTGCTAAGCATGCCGATGCTGCTCTTTTTAGCACCCGCGCACGGATTTGTGCGAAAACGCGTTTTAAGCATGCACATGCATCTTTTGGTAGACGCGGATGAAGTTTTCTGCAAAACCACAAGATGTGCATGCAAATGGTGCTTTTGGCAGAACGCGCACGTGGATTTTTCCAAACGACGTGCTAAGCATGCCGATGCTGTTCTTTTTAGCACCCGCGCACGCATTTGTGCGAAAACGCGTTTTAAGCATGCACATGCACCTTTTTTTAGACGCGGATGAAGTTTTCTGCAAAACCACAAGATGTGCATGCAAATGGTGCTTTTTGCAGAACGCGCTCGTGGATTTCTACCAAACGACGTGCTAAGCATGCCGATGCTGCTCTTTTTAGCACCCGCGCACGCATTTGTGCGAAAACGCGTTTTAAGCATGCACATGCATCTTTTGGTAGACGCGGATGAAGTTTTCTGCAAAACCACAAGATGTGCATGCAAATGGTGCTTTTTGCAGAACGCGCACGTGGATTTCTACCAAACGACGTGCTAAGCATGCCGATGCTGCTCTTTTTAGCACCCGCGCACGGATTTGTGCGAAAACGCGTTTTAAGCATGCACATGCATCTTTTGGTAGACGCGGATGAAGTTTTCTGCAAAACCACAAGATGTGCATGCAAATGGTGCTTTTGGCAGAACGCGCACGTGGATTTCTACCAAACGACGTGCTAAGCATGCCGATGCTGCTCTTTTTAGCACCCGCGCACGCATTTGTGCGAAAACGCGTTTTAAGCATGCACATGCATCTTTTGGTAGACGCGGATGAAGTTTTCTGCAAAACCACAAGATGTGCATGCAAATGGAGCTTTTTGCAGAACGCGCACGTGGATTTCTACCAAACGACGTGCTAAGCATGCCGATGCTGCTCTTTTTAGCACCCGCGCACGGATTTGTGCGAAAACGCGTTTTAAGCATGCACATGCATCTTTTGGTAGACGCGGATGAAGTTTACTGCAAAACCACAAGATGTGCATGCAAATGGTGCTTTTGGCAGAACGCGCACGTGGATTTCTACCAAACGACGTGCTAAGCATGCCGATGCTGCTCTTTTTAGCACCCGCGCACGCATTTGTGCGAAAACGCGTTTTAAGCATGCACATACATCTTTTGGTAGACGCGGATGAAGTTTTCTGCAAAACCACAAGATGTGCATGCAAATGGTGCTTTTTGCAGAAAGCGCTCGTGGATTTCTACCAAACGACGTGCTAAGCATGCCGATGCTGCTCTTTTTAGCACCCGCGCACGCATTTGTGCGAAAACGCGTTTCAAGCATGCACATGCATCTTTTGGTAGACGCGGATGAAGTTTTCTGCAAAACCACAAGATGTGCATGCAAATGGTGCTTTTTGCAGAACGCGCACGTGGATTTCTACCAAACGACGTGCTAAGCATGCCGATGCTGCTCTCTTTAGCACCCGCGCACGGATTTGTGCGAAAACGCGTTTTAAGCATGCACATGCATCTGTTGGTAGACGCGGATGAAGTTTTCTGCAAAACCACAAGATGTGCATGCAAATGGTGCTTTTGGCAGAACGCGCACGTGGATTTCTACCAAACGACGTGCTAAGCATGCCGATGCTGCTCTTTTTAGCACCCGCCCACGCATTTGTGCGAAAACGCGTTTTAAGCATGCACATGCATCTTTTGGTAGACGCGGATGAAGTTTTCTGCAAAACCACAAGATGTGCATGCAAATGGTGCTTTTTGCAGAACGCGCTCGTGGATTTCTACCAAACGACGTGCTAAGCATGCCGATGCTGCTCTTTTTAGCACCCGCGCACGCATATGTGCGAAAACGCGTTTTAAGCATGCACATGCATCTTTTGGTAGACGCGGATGAAGTTTTCTGCAAAACCACAAGATGTGCATGCAAATGGTGCTTTTCGCAGAACGCGCACGTGGATTTCTACCAAACGACGTGCTAAGCATGCCGATGCTGCTCTTTTTAGCACCCGCGCACGGATTTGTGCGAAAATGCGTTTTAAGCATGCACATGCATCTTTTGGTAGACGCGGATGAAGTTTTCTGCAAAACCACAAGATGTGCATGCAAATGGTGCTTTTGGCAGAACGCGCACGTGGATTTCTACCAAACGACGTGCTAAGCATGCCGATGCTGCTCTTTTTAGCACCCGCGCACGCATTTGTGCGAAAACGCGTTTTAAGCATGCACATGCATCTTTTGGTAGACGCGGATGAAGTTTTCTGCAAAACCACAAGATGTGCATGCAAATGGTGCTTTTTGCAGAACGCGCACGTGGATTTCTACCAAACGACGTGCTAAGCATGCCGATGCTGCTCTTTTTAGCACCCGCGCACGCATTTGTGCGAAAACGCGTTTTAAGCATGCACATGCATCTTTTGGTAGACGCGGATGAAGTTTTCTGCAAAACCACAAGATGTGCATGCAAATGGTGCTTTTTGCAGAACGCGCTCGTGGATTTCTACCAAACGACGTGCTAAGCATGTCGATGCTGCTCTTTTTAGCACCCGCGCACGCATTTGTGCGGAAACGCGTTTTAAGCATGCACATGCATCTTTTGGTAGACGCGGATGAAGTTTTCTGCAAAACCACAAGATGTGCATGCAAATGGTGCTTTTTGCAGAACGCGCACGTGGATTTCTACCAAACGACGTGCTAAGCATGCCGATGCTGCTCTTTTTAGCACCCGCGCACGCATTTGTGCGAAAACGCGTTTTAAGCATGCACATGCATCTTTTGGTAGACGCGGATGAAGTTTTCTGCAAAACCACAAGATGTGCATGCAAATGGTGCTTTTTGCAGAACGCGCACGTGGATTTCTACCAAACGACGTGCTAAGCATGCCGATGCTGCTCTTTTTAGCACCCGCGCACGGATTTGTGCGAAAACGCGTTTTAAGCATGCACATGCATCTTTTGGTAGACGCGGATGAAGTTTACTGCAAAACCACAAGATGTGCATGCAAATGGTGCTTTTGGCAGAACGCGCACGTGGATTTCTACCAAACGACGTGCTAAGCATGCCGATGCTGCTCTTTTTAGCACCCGCGCACGCATTTGTGCGAAAACGCGTTTTAAGCATGCACATGCATCTTGTGGTAGACGCGGATGAAGTTTTCTGCAAAACCACAAGATGTGCATGCAAATGGTGCTTTTTGCAGAACGCGCTCGTGGATTTCTACCAAACGACGTGCTAAGCATGCCGATGCTGCTCTTTTTAGCACCCGCGCACGCATTTGTGCGAAAACGCGTTTTAAGCATGCACATGCATCTTTTGGTAGACGCGGATGAAGTTTTCTGCAAAACCACAAGATGTGCATGCAAATGGTGCTTTTTGCAGAACGCGCACGTGGATTTCTACCAAACGACGTGCTAAGCATGCCGATGCTGCTCTCTTTAGCACCCGCGCACGGATTTGTGCGAAAACGCGTTTTAAGCATGCACATGCATCTTTTGGTAGACGCGGATGAAATTTTCTGCAAAACCACAAGATGTGCATGCAAATGGTGCTTTTGGCAGAACGCGCACGTGGATTTCTACCAAACGACGTGCTAAGCATGCCGATGCTGCTCTTTTTAGCACCCGCGCACGCATTTGTGCGAAAACGCGTTTTAAGCATGCACATGCATCTTTTGGTAGACGCGGATGAAGTTTTCTGCAAAACCACAAGATGTGCATGCAAATGGTGCTTTTTGCAGAACGCGCTCGTGGATTTCTACCAAACGACGTGCTAAGCATGCCGATGCTGCTCTTTTTAGCACCCGCGCACGCATATGTGCGAAAACGCGTTTTAAGCATGCACATGCATCTTTTGGTAGACGCGGATGAAGTTTTCTGCAAAACCACAAGATGTGCATGCAAATGGTGCTTTTTGCAGAACGCGCACGTGGATTTCTACCAAACGACGTGCTAAGCATGCCGATGCTGCTCTTTTTAGCACCCGCGCACGGATTTGTGCGAAAACGCGTTTTAAGCATGCACATGCATATTTTGGTAGACGCGGATGTAGTTTTCTGCAAAACCACAAGATGTGCATGCAAATGGTGCTTTTGGCAGAACGCGCACGTGGATTTCTACCAAACGACGTGCTAAGCATGCCGATGCTGCTCTTTTTAGCACCCGCGCACGCATTTGTGCGAAAACGCGTTTTAAGCATGCACATGCATCTTTTGGTAGACGCGGATGAAGTTTTCTGCAAAACCACAAGATGTGCATGCAAATGGTGCTTTTTGCAGAACGCGCACGTGGATTTCTACCAAACGACGTGCTAAGCATGCCGATGCTGCTCTTTTAGCACCCGCGCACGCATTTGTGCGAAAACGCGTTTTAAGCATGCACATGCATCTTTTGGTAGACGCGGATGAAGTTTTCTGCAAAACCACAAGATGTGCATGCAAATGGTGCTTTTTGCAGAACGCGCACGTGGATTTCTACCAAACGACGTGCTAAGCATGCCGATGCTGCTCTTTTTAGCACCCGCGCACGGATTTGTGCGAAAACGCGTTTTAAGCATGCACATGCATCTTTTGGTAGACGCGGATGAAGTTTACTGCAAAACCACAAGATGTGCATGCAAATGGTGCTTTTGGCAGAACGCGCACGTGGATTTCTACCAAACGACGTGCTAAGCATGCCGATGCTGCTCTTTTTAGCACCCGCGCACGCATTTGTGCGAAAACGCGTTTTAAGCATGCACATGCATCTTGTGGTAGACGCGGATGAAGTTTTCTGCAAAACCACAAGATGTGCATGCAAATGGTGCTTTTTGCAGAACGCGCTCGTGGATTTCTACCAAACGACGTGCTAAGCATGCCGATGCTGCTCTTTTTAGCACCCGCGCACGCATTTGTGCGAAAACGCGTTTTAAGCATGCACATGCATCTTTTGGTAGACGCGGATGAAGTTTTCTGCAAAACCACAAGATGTGCATGCAAATGGTGCTTTTTGCAGAACGCGCACGTGGATTTCTACCAAACGACGTGCTAAGCATGCCGATGCTGCTCTCTTTAGCACCCGCGCACGGATTTGTGCGAAAACGCGTTTTAAGCATGCACATGCATCTTTTGGTAGACGCGGATGAAATTTTCTGCAAAACCACAAGATGTGCATGCAAATGGTGCTTTTGGCAGAACGCGCACGTGGATTTCTACCAAACGACGTGCTAAGCATGCCGATGCTGCTCTTTTTAGCACCCGCGCACGCATTTGTGCGAAAACGCGTTTTAAGCATGCACATGCATCTTTTGGTAGACGCGGATGAAGTTTTCTGCAAAACCACAAGATGTGCATGCAAATGGTGCTTTTTGCAGAACGCGCTCGTGGATTTCTACCAAACGACGTGCTAAGCATGCCGATGCTGCTCTTTTTAGCACCCGCGCACGCATATGTGCGAAAACGCGTTTTAAGCATGCACATGCATCTTTTGGTAGACGCGGATGAAGTTTTCTGCAAAACCACAAGATGTGCATGCAAATGGTGCTTTTTGCAGAACGCGCACGTGGATTTCTACCAAACGACGTGCTAAGCATGCCGATGCTGCTCTTTTTAGCACCCGCGCACGGATTTGTGCGAAAACGCGTTTTAAGCATGCACATGCATATTTTGGTAGACGCGGATGTAGTTTTCTGCAAAACCACAAGATGTGCATGCAAATGGTGCTTTTGGCAGAACGCGCACGTGGATTTCTACCAAACGACGTGCTAAGCATGCCGATGCTGCTCTTTTTAGCACCCGCGCACGCATTTGTGCGAAAACGCGTTTTAAGCATGCACATGCATCTTTTGGTAGACGCGGATGAAGTTTTCTGCAAAACCACAAGATGTGCATGCAAATGGTGCTTTTTGCAGAACGCGCACGTGGATTTCTACCAAACGACGTGCTAAGCATGCCGATGCTGCTCTTTTAGCACCCGCGCACGCATTTGTGCGAAAACGCGTTTTAAGCATGCACATGCATCTTTTGGTAGACGCGGATGAAGTTTTCTGCAAAACCACAAGATGTGCATGCAAATGGTGCTTTTTGCAGAACGCGCACGTGGATTTCTACCAAACGACGTGCTAAGCATGCCGATGCTGCTCTTTTTAGCACCTGCGCACGCATTTGTGCGAAAACGCGTTTTAAGCATGCACATGCATCTTTTGGTAGACGCGGATGAAGTTTTCTGCAAAACCACAAGATGTGCATGCAAATGGTGCTTTTTGCAGAACGCGCACGTGGATTTCTACCAAACGACGTGCTAAGCATGCCGATGCTGCTCTTTTTAGCACCCGCGCACGCATTTGTGCGAAAACGCGTTTTAAGCATGCACATGCATCTTTTGGTAGACGCGGATGAAGTTTTCTGCAAAACCACAAGATGTGCATGCAAATGGTGCTTTTTGCAGAACGCGCACGTGGATTTCTACCAAACGACGTGCTAAGCATGCCGATGCTGCTCTTTTTAGCACCCGCGCACGCATTTGTGCGAAAACGCGTTTTAAGCATGCACATGCATCTTTTGGTAGACGCGGATGAAGTTTTCTGCAAAACCACAAGATGTGCATGCAAATGGTGCTTTTTGCAGAACGCGCACGTGGATTTCTACCAAACGACGTGCTAAGCTTGCCGATGCTGCTCTTTTTAGCACCCGCGCACGGATTTGTGCGAAAACGCGTTTTAAGCATGCACATGCATCTTTTGGTAGACGCGGATGAAGTTTTCTGCAAAACCACAAGATGTGCATGCAAATGGTGCTTTTTGCAGAACGCGCTCGTGGATTTCTACCAAACGACGTGCTAAGCATGCCGATGCTGCTCTTTTTAGCACCCGCGCACGCATTTGTGCGAAAACGCGTTTTAAGCATGCACATGCATCTTTTGGTAGGCGCGGATGAAGTTTTCTGCAAAACCACAAGATGTGCATGCAAATGGTGCTTTTTGCAGAACGCGCTCGTGCATTTCTACCAAACGACGTGCTAAGCATGCCGATGCTGCTCTTTTTAGCACCCGCGCACGCATTTGTGCGAAAACGCGTTTTAAGCATGCACATGCATCTTTTGGTAGACGCGGATGAAGTTTTCTGCAAAACCACAAGATGTGCATGCAAATGGTGCTTTTGGCAGAACGCGCACGTGGATTTCTACCAAACGACGTGCTAAGCATGCCGCTGCTGCTCTTTTTAGCACCCGCGCACGCATTTGTGCGAAAACGCGTTTTAAGCATGCACATGCATCTTTTGGTAGACGCGGATGAAGTTTTCTGCAAAACCACAAGATGTGCATGCAAATGGTGCTTTTTGCAGAACGCGCTCGTGGATTTCTACCAAACGACGTGCTAAGCATGCCGATGCTGCTATTTTTAGCACCCGCGCACGCATTTGTGCGAAAACGCGTTTTAAGCATGCACATGCATCTTTTGGTAGACGCGGATGAAGTTTTCTGCAAAACCACAAGATGTGCATGCAAATGGTGCTTTTGGCAGAACGCGCACGTGGATTTCTACCAAACGACGTGCTAAGCATGCCGATGCTGCTCTTTTTAGCACCCGCGCACGCATATGTGCGAAAACGCGTTTTAAGCATGCACATGCATCTTTTGGTAGACGCGGATGAAGTTTTCTGCAAAACCACAAGATGTGCATGCAAATGGTGCTTTTTGCAGAACGCGCACGTGGATTTCTACCAAACGACGTGCTAAGCATGCCGATGCTGCTCTTTTTAGCACCCGCGCACGGATTTGTGCGAAAACGCGTTTAAAGCATGCACATGCATCTTTTGGTAGACGCGGATGAAGTTTTCTGCAAAACCACAAGATGTGCATGCAAATGGTGCTTTTGGCAGAACGCGCACGTGGATTTTTCCAAACGACCTGCTAAGCATGCCGATGCTGCTCTTTTTAGCACCCGCGCACGCATTTGTGCGAAAACGCGTTTTAAGCATGCACATGCATCTTTTGGTAGACGCGGATGAAGTTTTCTGCAAAACCACAAGATGTGCATGCAAATGGTGCTTTTTGCAGAACGCGCTCGTGGATTTCTACCAAACGACGTGCTAAGCATGCCGATGCTGCTCTTTTTAGCACCCGCGCACGCATTTGTGCGAAAACGCGTTTTAAGCATGCACATGCATCTTTTGGTAGACGCGGATGAAGTTTTCTGCAAAACCACAAGATGTGCATGCAAATGGTGCTTTTTGCAGAACGCGCACGTGGATTTCTACCAAACGACGTGCTAAGCATGCCGATGCTGCTCTTTTTAGCACCCGCGCACGGATTTGTGCGAAAACGCGTTTTAAGCATGCACATGCATCTTTTGGTAGACGCGGATGAAGTTTTCTGCAAAACCACAAGATGTGCATGCAAATGGTGCTTTTTGCAGAACGCGCTCGTGCATTTCTACCAAACGACGTGCTAAGCATGCCGATGCTGCTCTTTTTAGCACCCGCGCACGCATTTGTGCGAAAACGCGTTTTAAGCATGCACATGCATCTTTTGGTAGACGCGGATGAAGTTTTCTGCAAAACCACAAGATGTGCATGCAAATGGTGCTTTTGGCAGAACGCGCACGTGGATTTCTACCAAACGACGTGCTAAGCATGCCGCTGCTGCTCTTTTTAGCACCCGCGCACGCATTTGTGCGAAAACGCGTTTTAAGCATGCACATGCATCTTTTGGTAGACGCGGATGAAGTTTTCTGCAAAACCACAAGATGTGCATGCAAATGGTGCTTTTTGCAGAACGCGCTCGTGGATTTCTACCAAACGACGTGCTAAGCATGCCGATGCTGCTATTTTTAGCACCCGCGCACGCATTTGTGCGAAAACGCGTTTTAAGCATGCACATGCATCTTTTGGTAGACGCGGATGAAGTTTTCTGCAAAACCACAAGATGTGCATGCAAATGGTGCTTTTGGCAGAACGCGCACGTGGATTTCTACCAAACGACGTGCTAAGCATGCCGATGCTGCTCTTTTTAGCACCCGCGCACGCATATGTGCGAAAACGCGTTTTAAGCATGCACATGCATCTTTTGGTAGACGCGGATGAAGTTTTCTGCAAAACCACAAGATGTGCATGCAAATGGTGCTTTTTGCAGAACGCGCACGTGGATTTCTACCAAACGACGTGCTAAGCATGCCGATGCTGCTCTTTTTAGCACCCGCGCACGGATTTGTGCGAAAACGCGTTTAAAGCATGCACATGCATCTTTTGGTAGACGCGGATGAAGTTTTCTGCAAAACCACAAGATGTGCATGCAAATGGTGCTTTTGGCAGAACGCGCACGTGGATTTTTCCAAACGACCTGCTAAGCATGCCGATGCTGCTCTTTTTAGCACCCGCGCACGCATTTGTGCGAAAACGCGTTTTAAGCATGCACATGCATCTTTTGGTAGACGCGGATGAAGTTTTCTGCAAAACCACAAGATGTGCATGCAAATGGTGCTTTTTGCAGAACGCGCTCGTGGATTTCTACCAAACGACGTGCTAAGCATGCCGATGCTGCTCTTTTTAGCACCCGCGCACGCATTTGTGCGAAAACGCGTTTTAAGCATGCACATGCATCTTTTGGTAGACGCGGATGAAGTTTTCTGCAAAACCACAAGATGTGCATGCAAATGGTGCTTTTTGCAGAACGCGCACGTGGATTTCTACCAAACGACGTGCTAAGCATGCCGATGCTGCTCTTTTTAGCACCCGCGCACGGATTTGTGCGAAAACGCGTTTTAAGCATGCACATGCATCTTTTGGTAGACGCGGATGAAGTTTTCTGCAAAACCACAAGATGTGCATGCAAATGGTGCTTTTGGCAGAACGCGCACGTGGGTTTCTACCAAACGACGTGCTAAGCATGCCGATGCTGCTCTTTTTAGCACCCGCGCACGCATTTGTGCGAAAACGCGTTTTAAGCATGCACATGCATCTTTTGGTAGACGCGGATGAAGTTTTCTGCAAAACCACAAGATGTGCATGCAAATGGTGCTTTTTGCAGAACGCGCACGTGGATTTCTACCAAACGACGTGCTAAGCATGCCGATGCTGCTCTTTTTAGCACCCGCGCACGGATTTGTGCGAAAACGCGTTTTAAGCATGCACATGCATCTTTTGGTAGACGCGGATGAAGTTTACTGCAAAACCACAAGATGTGCATGCAAATGGTGCTTTTGGCAGAACGCGCACGTGGATTTCTACCAAACGACGTGCTAAGCATGCCGATGCTGCTCTTTTTAGCACCCGCGCACGCATTTGTGCGAAAACGCGTTTTAAGCATGCACATGCATCTTTTGGTAGACGCGGATGAAGTTTTCTGCAAAACCACAAGATGTGCATGCAAAGGGTGCTTTTTGCAGAACGCGCTCGTGGATTTCTACCAAACGACGTGCTAAGCATGCCGATGCTGCTCTTTTTAGCACCCGCGCACGCATTTGTGCGAAAACGCGTTTTAAGCATGCACATGCATCTTTTGGTAGACGCGGATGAAGTTTTCTGCAAAACCACAAGATGTGCATGCAAATGGTGCTTTTTGCAGAACGCGCACGTGGATTTCTACCAAACGACGTGCTAAGCATGCCGATGCTGCTCTTTTTAGCACCCGCGCACGCATTTGTGCGAAAACGCGTTTTAAGCATGCACATGCATCTTGTGGTAGACGCGGATGAAGTTTTCTGCAAAACCACAAGATGTGCATGCAAATGGTGCTTTTGGCAGAACGCGCACGTGGATTTCTGCCAAACGACGTGCTAAGCATGCCGATGCTGCTCTTTTTAGCACCCACGCACGCATTTGTGCGAAAACGCGTTTTAAGCATGCACATGCATCTTTTGGTAGACGCGGATGAAGTTTTCTGCAAAACCACAAGATGTGCATGCAAATGGTGCTTTTTGCAGAACGCGCTCGTGGATTTCTACCAAACGACGTGCTAAGCATGCCGATGCTGCTCTTTTTAGCACCCGCGCACGCATATGTGCGAAAACGCGTTTTAAGCATGCACATGCATCTTTTGGTAGACGCGGATGAAGTTTTCTGCAAAACCACAAGATGTGCATGCAAATGGTGCTTTTTGCAGAACGCGCACGTGGATTTCTACCAAACGACGTGCTAAGCATGCCGATGCTGCTCTTTTTAGCACCCGCGCACGGATTTGTGCGAAAACGCGTTTTAAGCATGCACATGCATCTTTTGGTAGACGCGGATGAAGTTTTCTGCAAAACCACAAGATGTGCATGCAAATGGTGCTTTTGGCAGAACGCCCACGTGGATTTCTACCAAACGACGTGCTAAGCATGCCGATGCTGCTCTTTTTAGCACCCGCGCACGCATTTGTGCGAAAACGCGTTTTAAGCATGCACATGCATCTTTTGGTAGACGCGGATGAAGTTTTCTGCAAAACCACAAGATGTGCATGCAAATGGTGCTTTTGGCAGAACGCGCACGTGGATTTCTACCAAACGACGTGCTAAGCATGCCGCTGCTGCTCTTTTTAGCACCCGCGCACGCATTTGTGCGAAAACGCGTTTTAAGCATGCACATGCATCTTTTGGTAGACGCGGATGAAGTTTTCTGCAAAACCACAAGATGTGCATGCAAATGGTGCTTTTTGCAGAACGCGCTCGTGGATTTCTACCAAACGACGTGCTAAGCATGCCGATGCTGCTATTTTTAGCACCCGCGCACGCATTTGTGCGAAAACGCGTTTTAAGCATGCACATGCATCTTTTGGTAGACGCGGATGAAGTTTTCTGCAAAACCACAAGATGTGCATGCAAATGGTGCTTTTGGCAGAACGCGCACGTGGATTTCTACCAAACGACGTGCTAAGCATGCCGATGCTGCTCTTTTTAGCACCCGCGCACGCATATGTGCGAAAACGCGTTTTAAGCATGCACATGCATCTTTTGGTAGACGCGGATGAAGTTTACTGCAAAACCACAAGATGTGCATGCAAATGGTGCTTTTGGCAGAACGCGCACGTGGATTTCTACCAAACGACGTGCTAAGCATGCCGATGCTGCTCTTTTTAGCACCCGCGCACGCATTTGTGCGAAAACGCGTTTTAAGCATGCACATGCATCTTTTGGTAGACGCGGATGAAGTTTTCTGCAAAACCACAAGATGTGCATGCAAATGGTGCTTTTTGCAGAACGCGCACGTGGATTTCTACCAAACGACGTGCTAAGCATGCCGATGCTGCTCTTTTTAGCACCCGCGCACGGATTTGTGCGAAAACGCGTTTTAAGCATGCACATGCATCTTTTGGTAGACGCGGATGAAGTTTACTGCAAAACCACAAGATGTGCATGCAAATGGTGCTTTTGGCAGAACGCGCACGTGGATTTCTACCAAACGACGTGCTAAGCATGCCGATGCTGCTCTTTTTAGCACCCGCGCACGCATTTGTGCGAAAACGCGTTTTAAGCATGCACATGCATCTTTTGGTAGACGCGGATGAAGTTTTCTGCAAAACCACAAGATGTGCATGCAAAGGGTGCTTTTTGCAGAACGCGCTCGTGGATTTCTACCAAACGACGTGCTAAGCATGCCGATGCTGCTCTTTTTAGCACCCGCGCACGCATTTGTGCGAAAACGCGTTTTAAGCATGCACATGCATCTTGTGGTAGACGCGGATGAAGTTTTCTGCAAAACCACAAGATGTGCATGCAAATGGTGCTTTTGGCAGAACGCGCACGTGGATTTCTACCAAACGACGTGCTAAGCATGCCGATGCTGCTCTTTTTAGCACCCGCGCACGCATTTGTGCGAAAACGCGTTTTAAGCATGCACATGCATCTTTTGGTAGACGCGGATGAAGTTTTCTGCAAAACCACAAGATGTGCATGCAAATGGTGCTTTTTGCAGAACGCGCTCGTGGATTTCTACCAAACGACGTGCTAAGCATGCCGATGCTGCTCTTTTTAGCACCCGCGCACGCATATGTGCGAAAACGCGTTTTAAGCATGCACATGCATCTTTTGGTAGACGCGGATGAAGTTTTCTGCAAAACCACAAGATGTGCATGCAAATGGTGCTTTTTGCAGAACGCGCACGTGGATTTCTACCAAACGACGTGCTAAGCATGCCGATGCTGCTCTTTTTAGCACCCGCGCACGGATTTGTGCGAAAACGCGTTTTAAGCATGCACATGCATCTTTTGGTAGACGCGGATGAAGTTTTCTGCAAAACCACAAGATGTGCATGCAAATGGTGCTTTTGGCAGAACGCCCACGTGGATTTCTACCAAACGACGTGCTAAGCATGCCGATGCTGCTCTTTTTAGCACCCGCGCACGCATTTGTGCGAAAACGCGTTTTAAGCATGCACATGCATCTTTTGGTAGACGCGGATGAAGTTTTCTGCAAAACCACAAGATGTGCATGCAAATGGTGCTTTTTGCAGAACGCGCACGTGGATTTCTACCAAACGACGTGCTAAGCATGCCGATGCTGCTCTTTTTAGCACCCGCGCACGCATTTGTGCGAAAACGCGTTTTAAGCATGCACATGCATCTTTTGGTAGACGCGGATGAAGTTTTCTGCAAAACCACAAGATGTGCATGCAAATGGTGCTTTTTGCAGAACGCGCTCGTGGATTTCTACCAAACGACGTGCTAAGCATGCCGATGCTGCTCTTTTTAGCACCCGCGCACGCATTTGTGCGGAAACGCGTTTTAAGCATGCACATGCATCTTTTGGTAGACGCGGATGAAGTTTTCTGCAAAACCACAAGATGTGCATGCAAATGGTGCTTTTTGCAGAACGCGCACGTGGATTTCTACCAAACGACGAGCTAAGCATGCCGATGCTGCTCTTTTTAGCACCCGCGCACGGATTTGTGCGAAAACGCGTTTTAAGCATGCACATGCATCTTTTGGTAGACGCGGATGAAGTTTTCTGCAAAACCACAAGATGTGCATGCAAATGGTGCTTTTGGCAGAACGCGCACGTGGATTTCTACCAAACGACGTGCTAAGCATGCCGATGCTGCTCTTTTTAGCACCCGCGCACGCATTTGTGCGAAAACGCGTTTTAAGCATGCACATGCATCTTTTGGTAGACGCGGATGAAGTTTTCTGCAAAACCACAAGATGTGCATGGAAATGGTGCTTTTGGCAGAACGCGCACATGGATTTCTACCAAACGACGTGCTAAGCATGCCGATGCTGCTCTTTTTAGCACCCGGCACGGATTTGTGCGAAAACGCGTTTTAAGCATGCACATGCATCTTTTGGTAGACGCGGATGAAGTTTACTGCAAAACCACACGATGTGCATGCAAATGGTGCTTTTGGCAGAACGCGCACGTGGATTTCTACCAAACGACGTGCTAAGCATGCCGATGCTGCTCTTTTTAGCACCCGCGCACGCATTTGTGCGAAAACGCGTTTTAAGCATGCACATGCATCTTGTGGTAGACGCGGATGAAGTTTTCTGCAAAACCACAAGATGTGCATGCAAATGGTGCTTTTTGCAGAACGCGCTCGTGGATTTCTACCAAACGACGTGCTAAGCATGCCGATGCTGCTCTTTTTAGCACCCGCGCACGCATTTGTGCGAAAACGCGTTTTAAGCATGCACATGCATCTTTTGGTAGACGCGGATGAAGTTTTCTGCAAAACCACAAGATGTGCATGCAAATGGTGCTTTTTGCAGAACGCGCACGTGGATTTCTACCAAACGACGTGCTAAGCATGCCGATGCTGCTCTTTTTAGCACCCGCGCACGCATTTGTGCGAAAACGCGTTTTAAGCATGCACATGCATCTTTTGGTAGACGCGGATGAAGTTTTCTGCAAAACCACAAGATGTGCATGCAAATGGTGCTTTTTGCAGAACGCGCTCGTGGATTTCTACCAAACGACGTGCTAAGCATGCCGATGCTGCTCTTTTTAGCACCCGCGCACGCATATGTGCGAAAACGCGTTTTAAGCATGCACATGCATCTTTTGGCAGACGCGGATGAAGTTTTCTGCAAAACCACAAGATGTGCATGCAAATGGTGCTTTTTGCAGAACGCGCACGTGGATTTCTACCAAACGACGTGCTAAGCATGCCGATGCTGCTCTTTTTAGCACCCGCGCACGGATTTGTGCGAAAACGCGTTTTAAGCATGCACATGCATCTTTTGGTAGACGCGGATGAAGTTTTCTGCAAAACCACAAGATGTGCATGCAAATGGTGCTTTTGGCAGAACGCGCACGTGGATTTCTACCAAACGACGTGCTAAGCATGCCGATGCTGCTCTTTTTAGCACCCGCGCACGCATCTGTGCGAAAACGCGTTTTAAGCATGCCCATGCATCTTTTGGTAGACGCGGATGAAGTTTTCTGCAAAACCACAAGATGTGCATGCAAATGGTGCTTTTTGCAGAACGCGCACGTGGATTTCTACCAAACGACGTGCTAAGCTTGCCGATGCTGCTCTTTTTAGCACCCGCGCACGGATTTGTGCGAAAACGCGTTTTAAGCATGCACATGCATCTTTTGGTAGACGCGGATGAAGTTTTCTGCAAAACCACAAGATGTGCATGCAAATGGTGCTTTTTGCAGAACGCGCTCGTGGATTTCTACCAAACGACGTGCTAAGCATGCCGATGCTGCTCTTTTTAGCACCCGCGCACGCATTTGTGCGAAAACGCGTTTTAAGCATGCACATGCATCTTTTGGTAGACGCGGATGAAGTTTTCTGCAAAACCACAAGATGTGCATGCAAATGGTGCTTTTTGCAGAACGCGCACGTGGATTTCTACCAAACGACGTGCTAAGCATGCCGATGCTGCTCTTTTTAGCACCCGCGCACGGATTTGTGCGAAAGCGCGTTTTAAGCATGCACATGCATCTTTTGGTAGACGCGGATGAAGTTTTCTGCAAAACCACAAGATGTGCATGCAAATGGTGCTTTTGGCAGAACGCGCACGTGGATTTCTACCAAACGACGTGCTAAGCATGCCGATGCTGCTCTTTTTAGCACCCGCGCACGCATTTGTGCGAAAACGCGTTTTAAGCATGCACATGCATCTTTTGGTAGACGCGGATGAAGTTTTCTGCAAAACCACAAGATGTGCATGCAAATGGTGCTTTTTGCAGAACGCGCACGTGGGTTTCTACCAAACGACGTGCTAAGCATGCCGATGCTACTCTTTTTAGCACCCGCGCACGCATTTGTGCGAAAACGGGTTTTAAGCATGCACATGCATCTTTTGGTAGACGCGGATGAAGTTTTCTGCAAAACCACAAGATGTGCATGCAAATGGTGCTTTTGGCAGAACGCGCACGTGGATTTCTACCAAACGACGTGCTAAGCATGCCGATGCTGCTCTTTTTAGCACCCGCGCACGCATTTGTGCGAAAACGCGTTTTAAGCATGCACATGCATCTTTTGGTAGACGCGGATGAAGTTTTCTGCAAAACCACAAGATGTGCATGCAAATGGTGCTTTTGGCAGAACGCGCACGTGGATTTCTACCAAACGACGTGCTAAGCATGCCGATGCTGCTCTTTTTAGCACCCGCGCACGCATTTGTGCGAAAACGCGTTTTAAGCATGCACATGCATCTTTTGGTAGACGCGGATGAAGTTTTCTGCAAAACCACAAGATGTGCATGCAAATGGTGCTTTTTGCAGAACGCGCACGTGGATTTCTACCAAACGACGTGCTAAGCATGCCGATGCTACTCTTTTTAGCACCCGCGCACGCATTTGTGCGAAAACGGGTTTTAAGCATGCACATGCATCTTTTGGTAGACGCGGATGAAGTTTTCTGCAAAACCACAAGATGTGCATGCAAATGGTGCTTTTGGCAGAACGCGCACGTGGATTTCTACCAAACGACGTGCTAAGCATGCCGATGCTGCTCTTTTTAGCACCCGCGCACGCATTTGTGCGAAAACGCGTTTTAAGCATGCACATGCATCTTTTGGTAGACGCGGATGAAGTTTTCTGCAAAACCACAAGATGTGCATGCAAATGGTGCTTTTTGCAGAACTCGCACGTGGATTTCTACCAAACGATGTGCTAAGCTTGCCGATGCTGCTCTTTTTAGCACCCGCGCACGGATTTGTGCGAAAACGCGTTTTAAGCATGCACATGCATCTTTTGGTAGACGCGGATGAAGTTTTCTACAAAACCACAAGATGTGCATGCAAATGGTGCTTTTGGCAGAACGCGCACGTGGATTTCTACCAAACGACGTGCTAAGCATGCCGATGCTGCTCTTTTTAGCACCCGCGCACGCATTTGTGCGAAAACGCGTTTTAAGCATGCACATGCATCTTTTGGTAGACGCGGATGAAGTTTTCTGCAAAACCACAAGATGTGCATGCAAATGGTGCTTTTTGCAGAACGCGCACGTGGATTTCTACCAAACGACGTGCTAAGCATGCCGATGCTGCTCTTTTTAGCACCCGCGCACGGATTTGTGCGAAAACGCGTTTTAAGCATGCACATGCATCTTTTGGTAGACGCGGATGAAGTTTTCTGCAAAACCACAAGATGTGCATGCAAATGGTGCTTTTTGCAGAACGCGCACGTGGATTTCTACCAAACGACGTGCTAAGCATGCCGATGCTGCTATTTTTAGCACCCGCGCACGCATTTGTGCGAAAACGCGTTTTAAGCATGCACATGCATCTTTTGGTAGACGCGGATGAAGTTTTCTGCAAAACCACAAGATGTGCATGCAAATGGTGCTTTTTGCAGAACGCGCACGTGGATTTCTACCAAACGACGTGCTAAGCATGCCGATGCTGCTCTTTTTAGCACCCGCGCACGCATTTGTGCGAAAACGCGTTTTAAGCATGCACATGCATCTTTTGGTAGACGCGGATGAAGTTTTCTGCAAAACCACAAGATGTGCATGCAAATGGCGCTTTTTGCAGAACGCGCACGTGGATTTCTACCAAACGACGTGCTAAGCATGCCGATGCTGCTCTTTTTAGCACCCGCGCACGGATTTGTGCGAAAACGCGTTTTAAGCATGCACATGCATCTTTTGGTAGACGCGGATGAAGTTTTCTGCAAAACCACAACATGTGCATGCAAATGGTGCTTTTTGCAGAACGCGCACGTGGATTTCTACCAAACGACGTGCTAAGCATGCCGATGCTGCTCTTTTTAGCACCCGCGCACGCATTTGTGCGAAAACGCGTTTTAAGCATGCACATGCATCTTTTGGTAGACGCGGATGAAGTTTTCTGCAAAACCACAAGATGTGCATGCAAATGGTGCTTTTTGCAGAACGCGCACGTGGATTTCTAACAAACAACGTGCTAAGCATGCCGATGCTGCTCTTTTTAGCACCCGCGCACGCATTTGTGCGAAAACGCGTTTTAAGCATGCACATGCATCTTTTGGTAGACGCGGATGAAGTTTTCTGCAAAACCACAAGATGTGCATGCAAATGGTGCTTTTTGCAGAACGCGCACGTGGATTTCTACCAAACGACGTGCTAAGCATGCCGATGCTGCTCTTTTTAGCACCCGCGCACGCATTTGTGCGAAAACGCGTTTTAAGCATGCACATGCATCTTTTGGTAGACGCGGATGAAGTTTTCTGCAAAACCACAAGATGTGCATGCAAATGGTGCTTTTTGCAGAACGCGCACGTGGATTTCTACCAAACGACGTGCTAAGCATGCCGATGCTGCTCTTTTTAGCACCCGCGCACGCATTTGTGCGAAAACGCGTTTTAAGCATGCACATGCATCTTTTGGTAGACGCGGATGAAGTTTTCTGCAAAACCACAAGATGTGCATGCAAATGGTGCTTTTGGCAGAACGCGCACGTGGATTTCTACCAAACGACGTGCTAAGCATGCCGATGCTGCTCTTTTTAGCACCCGCGCACGCATTTGTGCGAAAACGCGTTTTAAGCATGCACATGCATCTTTTGGTAGACGCGGATGAAGTTTTCTGCAAAACCACAAGATGTGCATGCAAATGGTGCTTTTGGCAGAACGCGCACGTCGATTTCTACCAAACGACGTGCTAAGCATGCCGATGCTGCTCTTTTTAGCACCCGCGCACGCATTTGTGCGAAAACGCGTTTTAAGCATGCACACGCATCTTTTGGTAGACGCGGATGAAGTTTTCTGCAAAACCACAAGATGTGCATGCAAATGGTGCTTTTTTCAGAACGCGCACGTGGATTTCTACCAAACGACGTGCTAAGCATGCCGATGCTGCTATTTTTAGCACCCTCGCACGCATTTGTGCGAAAACGCGTTTTAAGCATGCACATGCATCTTTTGGTAGACGCGGATGAAGTTTTCTGCAAAACTACAAGATGTGCATGCAAATGGTGCTTTTTGCAGAACGCGCACGTGGATTTCTACCAAACGACGTGCTAAGCATGCCGATGCTGCTCTTTTTAGCACCCGCGCACGGATTTGTGCGAAAACGCGTTTTAAGCATGCACATGCATCTTTTGGTAGACGCGGATGAAGTTTTCTGCAAAACCACAAGATGTGCATGCAAATGGTGCTTTTTGCAGAACGCGCACGTGGATTTCTACCAAACGACGTGCTAAGCATGCCGATGCTGCTATTTTTAGCACCCGCGCACGCATTTGTGCGAAAACGCGTTTTAAGCATGCACATGCATCTTTTGGTAGACGCGGATGAAGTTTTCTGCAAAACCACAAGATGTGCATGCAAATGGTATTTTTTGCAGAACGCGCACGTGGATTTCTACCAAACGACGTGCTAAGCATGCCGATGCTGCTCTTTTTAGCACCCGCGCACGCATTTGTGCGAAAACGCGTTTTAAGCATGCACATGCATCTTTTGGTAGACGCAGATGAAGTTTTCTGCAAAACCACAAGATGTGCATGCAAATGGCGCTTTTTGCAGAACGCGCACGTGGATTTCTACCAAACGACGTGCTAAGCATGCCGATGCTGCTCTTTTTAGCACCCGCGCACGGATTTGTGCGAAAACGCGTTTTAAGCATGCACATGCATCTTTTGGTAGACGCGGATGAAGTTTTCTGCAAAACCACAACATGTGCATGCAAATGGTGCTTTTTGCAGAACGCGCACGTGGATTTCTACCAAACGACGTGCTAAGCATGCCGATGCTGCTCTTTTTAGCACCCGCGCACGCATTTGTGCGAAAACGCGTTTTAAGCATGCACATGCATCTTTTGGTAGACGCGGATGAAGTTTTCTGCAAAACCACAAGATGTGCATGCAAATGGTGCTTTTTGCAGAACGCGCACGTGGATTTCTAACAAACAACGTGCTAAGCATGCCGATGCTGCTCTTTTTAGCACCCGCGCACGCATTTGTGCGAAAACGCGTTTTAAGCATGCACATGCATCTTTTGGTAGACGCGGATGAAGTTTTCTGCAAAACCACAAGATGTGCATGCAAATGGTGCTTTTTGCAGAACGCGCACGTGGATTTCTACCAAACGACGTGCTAAGCATGCCGATGCTGCTCTTTTTAGCACCCGCGCAC
Organism: Dermacentor andersoni; assembly: GCF_023375885.2. Classification (NCBI taxonomy): domain Eukaryota; kingdom Metazoa; phylum Arthropoda; class Arachnida; order Ixodida; family Ixodidae; genus Dermacentor; species Dermacentor andersoni. Next base: position 344,897 of record NW_027314766.1, read on the forward strand.
GCATTTGTGCGAAAACGCGTTTTAAGCATGCACATGCATCTTTTGGTAGACGCGGATGAAGTTTTCTGCAAAACCACAAGATGTGCATGCAAATGGTGCTTTTTGCAGAACGCGCACGTGGATTTCTACCAAACGACGTGCTAAGCATGCCGATGCTGCTCTTTTTAGCACCCGCGCACGCATTTGTGCGAAAACGCGTTTTAAGCATGCACATCCATCTTTTGGTAGACGCGGATGAAGTTTTCTGCAAAACCACAAGATGTGCATGCAAATGGTGCTTTTTGCAGAACGCGCACGTGGATTTCTAACAAACAACGTGCTAAGCATGCCGATGCTGCTCTTTTTAGCACCCGCGCACGCATTTGTGCGAAAACGCGTTTTAAGCATGCACATGCATCTTTTGGTAGACGCGGATGAAGTTTTCTGCAAAACCACAAGATGTGCATGCAAATGGTGCTTTTTGCAGAACGCGCACGTGGATTTCTACCAAACGACGTGCTAAGCATGCCGATGCTGCTCTTTTTAGCACCCGCGCACGGATTTGTGCGAAAACGCGTTTTAAGCATGCACATGCATCTTTTGGTAGACGCGGATGAAGTTTTCTGCAAAACCACAAGATGTGCATGCAAATGGTGCTTTTGGCAGAACGCGCACGTGGATTTCTACCAAACGACGTGCTAAGCATGCCGATGCTGCTCTTTTTAGCACCCGCGCACGCATTTGTGCGAAAACGCGTTTTAAGCATGCACATGCATCTTTTGGTAGACGCGGATGAAGTTTTCTGCAAAACCACAAGATGTGCATGCAAATGGTGCTTTTGGCAGAACGCGCACGTCGATTTCTACCAAACGACGTGCTAAGCATGCCGATGCTGCTCTTTTTAGCACCCGCGCACGCATTTGTGCGAAAACGCGTTTTAAGCATGCACACGCATCTTTTGGTAGACGCGGATGAAGTTTTCTGCAAAACCACAAGATGTGCATGCAAATGGTGCTTTTTTCAGAACGCGCACGTGGATTTCTACCAAACGACGTGCTAAGCATGCCGATGCTGCTATTTTTAGCACCCTCGCACGCATTTGTGCGAAAACGCGTTTTAAGCATGCACATGCATCTTTTGGTAGACGCGGATGAAGTTTTCTGCAAAACTACAAGATGTGCATGCAAATGGTGCTTTTTGCAGAACGCGCACGTAGATTTCTACCAAACGACGTGCTAAGCATGCCGATGCTGCTCTTTTTAGCACCCGCGCACGCATTTGTGCGAAAACGCGTTTTAAGCATGCACATGCATCTTTTGGTAGACGCGGATGAAGTTTTCTGCAAAACTACAAGATGTGCATGCAAATGGTGCTTTTTGCAGAACGCGCACGTGGATTTCTACCAAACAACGTGCTAAGCATGCCGATGCTGCTCTTTTTAGCACCCGTGCACGCATTTGTGCGAAAACGCGTTTTAAGCATGCACATGCATCTTTTGGTAGACGCGGATGAAGTTTTCTGCAAAACCACAAGATGTGCATGCAAATGGTGCTTTTTGCAGAACGCGCACGTGGATTTCTACCAAACGACGTGCTAAGCATGCCGATGCTGCTCTTTTTAGCACCCGCGCACGGATTTGTGCGAAAACGCGTTTTAAGCATGCACATGCATCTTTTGGTAGACGCGGATGAAGTTTTCTGCAAAACCACAAGATGTGCATGCAAATGGTGCTTTTTGCAGAACGCGCACGTGGATTTCTACCAAACGACGTGCTAAGCATGCCGATGCTGCTATTTTTAGCACCCGCGCACGCATTTGTGCGAAAACGCGTTTTAAGCATGCACATGCATCTTTTGGTAGACGCGGATGAAGTTTTCTGCAAAACCACAAGATGTGCATGCAAATGGTATTTTTTGCAGAACGCGCACGTGGATTTCTACCAAACGACGTGCTAAGCATGCCGATGCTGCTCTTTTTAGCACCCGCGCACGCATTTGTGCGAAAACGCGTTTTAAGCATGCACATGCATCTTTTGGTAGACGCGGATGAAGTTTTCTGCAAAACCACAAGATGTGCATGCAAATGGCGCTTTTTGCAGAACGCGCACGTGGATTTCTACCAAACGACGTGCTAAGCATGCCGATGCTGCTCTTTTTAGCACCCGCGCACGGATTTGTGCGAAAACGCGTTTTAAGCATGCACATGCATCTTTTGGTAGACGCGGATGAAGTTTTCTGCAAAACCACAACATGTGCATGCAAATGGTGCTTTTTGCAGAACGCGCACGTGGATTTCTACCAAACGACGTGCTAAGCATGCCGATGCTGCTCTTTTTAGCACCCGCGCACGCATTTGTGCGAAAACGCGTTTTTAAGCATGCACATGCATCTTTTGGTAGACGCGGATGAAGTTTTCTGCAAAACCACAAGATGTGCATGCAAATGGTGCTTTTTGCAGAACGCGCACGTGGATTTCTAACAAACAACGTGCTAAGCATGCCGATGCTGCTCTTTTTAGCACCCGCGCACGCATTTGTGCGAAAACGCGTTTTAAGCATGCACATGCATCTTTTGGTAGACGCGGATGAAGTTTTCTGCAAAACCACAAGATGTGCATGCAAATGGTGCTTTTTGCAGAACGCGCACGTGGATTTCTACCAAACGACGTGCTAAGCATGCCGATGCTGCTCTTTTTAGCACCCGCGCACGCATTTGTGCGAAAACGCGTTTTAAGCATGCACATGCATCTTTTGGTAGACGCGGATGAAGTTTTCTGCAAAACCACAAGATGTGCATGCAAATGGTGCTTTTTGCAGAACGCGCACGTGGATTTCTACCAAACGACGTGCTAAGCATGCCGATGCTGCTCTTTTTAGCACCCGCGCACGCATTTGTGCGAAAACGCGTTTTAAGCATGCACATGCATCTTTTGGTAGACGCGGATGAAGTTTTCTGCAAAACCACAAGATGTGCATGCAAATGGTGCTTTTTGCAGAACGCGCACGTGGATTTCTAACAAACAACGTGCTAAGCATGCCGATGCTGCTCTTTTTAGCACCCGCGCACGCATTTGTGCGAAAACGCGTTTTAAGCATGCACATGCATCTTTTGGTAGACGCGGATGAAGTTTTCTGCAAAACCACAAGATGTGCATGCAAATGGTGCTTTTTGCAGAACGCGCACGTGGATTTCTACCAAACGACGTGCTAAGCATGCCGATGCTGCTCTTTTTAGCACCCGCGCACGGATTTGTGCGAAAACGCGTTTTAAGCATGCACATGCATCTTTTGGTAGACGCGGATGAAGTTTTCTGCAAAACCACAGGATGTGCATGCAAATGGTGCTTTTTGCAGAACGCGCACGTGGATTTCTACCAAACGACGTGCTAAGCATGCCGATGCTGCTCTTTTTAGCACCCGCGCACGCATTTGTGCGAAAACGCGTTTTAAGCAAGCACATGCATCTTTTGGTAGACGCGGATGAAGTTTTCTGCAAAACCACAAGATGTGCATGCAAATGGTGCTTTTTGCAGAACGCGCACGTGGATTTCTACCAAACGACGTGCTAAGCATGCCGATGCTGCTCTTTTTAGCACCCGCGCACGGATTTGTGCGAAAACGCGTTTTAAGCATGCACGTGCATCTTTTGGTAGACGCGGATGAAGTTTTCTGCAAAACCACAAGATGTGCATGCAAATGGTGCTTTTGGCAGAACGCGCACGTAGATTTCTACCAAACGACGTGCTAAGCATGCCGATGCTGCTCTTTTTAGCACCCGCGCACGCATTTGAGCGAAAACGCGTTTTAAGCATGCACATGCATCTTTTGGTAGACGCGGATGAAGTTTTCTGCAAAACCACAAGATGTGCATGCAAATGGTGCTTTTGGCAGAACGCGCACGTGGATTTCTACCAAACGACGTGCTAAGCATGCCGATGCTCTCTTTTTAGCACCCGCGCACGCATTTGTGCGAAAACGCGTTTTAAGCATGCACATGCATCTTTTGGTAGACGCGGATGAAGTTTTCTGCAAAACCACAATATCTGCATGCAAATGGTGCTTTTTGCAGAACGCGCACGTGGATTTCTACCAAACGACGTGCTAAGCATGCCGATGCTGCTATTTTTAGCACCCGCGCACGCATTTGTGCGAAAACGCGTTTTAAGCATGCACATGCATCTTTTGGTAGACGCGGATGAAGTTTTCCGCAAAACCACAAGATGTGCATGCAAATGGTGCTTTTTTGCAGAACGCGCACGTGGATTTCTTCCAAACGACGTGCTAAGCATGCCGATGCTGCTCTTTTTAGCACCCGCGCACGCATTTGTGCGAAAACGCGTTTTAAGCATGCACATGCATCTTTTGGTAGACGCGGATGAAGTTTTCTGCAAAACCACAAGATGTGCATGCAAATGGTGCTTTTTGCAGAACGCGCACGTGGATTTCTACCAAACGACGTGCTAAGCATGCCGATGCTGCTCTTTTTAGCACCCGCGCACGCATTTGTGCGAAAACGCGTTTTAAGCATGCACATGCATCTTTTGGTAGACGCGGATGAAGTTTTCTGCAAAACCACAAGATGTGCATGCAAATGGTGCTTTTTGCAGAACGCGCACGTGGATTTCTACCAAACGATGTGCTAAGCTTGCCGATGCTGCTCTTTTTAGCACCCGCGCACGGATTTGTGCGAAAACGCGTTTTAAGCATGCACATGCATCTTTTGGTAGACGCGGATGAAGTTTTCTGCAAAACCACAGGATGTGCATGCAAATGGTGCTTTTTGCAGAACGCGCACGTGGATTTCTACCAAACGACGTGCTAAGCATGCCGATGCTGCTCTTTTTAGCACCCGCGCACGCATTTGTGCGAAAACGCGTTTTAAGCAAGCACATGCATCTTTTGGTAGACGCGGATGAAGTTTTCTGCAAAACCACAAGATGTGCATGCAAATGGTGCTTTTTGCAGAACGCGCACGTGGATTTCTACCAAACGATGTGCTAAGCTTGCCGATGCTGCTCTTTTTAGCACCCGCGCACGGATTTGTGCGAAAACGCGTTTTAAGCATGCACATGCATCTTTTGGTAGACGCGGATGAAGTTTTCTGCAAAACCACAGGATGTGCATGCAAATGGTGCTTTTTGCAGAACGCGCTCGTGGATTTCTACCAAACGACGTGCTAAGCATGCCGATGCTGCTCTTTTTAGCACCCGCGCACGCATTTGTGCGAAAACGCGTTTTAAGCATGCACATGCATCTTTTGGTAGACGCGGATGAAGTTTTCTGCAAAACCACAAGATGTGCATGCAAATGGTGCTTTTTGCAGAACGCGCACGTGGATTTCTACCAAACGACGTGCTAAGCATGCCGATGCTGCTCTTTTTAGCACCCGCGCACGGATTTGTGCGAAAACGCGTTTTAAGCATGCACGTGCATCTTTTGGTAGACGCGGATGAAGTTTTCTGCAAAACCACAGGATGTGCATGCAAATGGTGCTTTTTGCAGAACGCGCACGTGGATTTCTACCAAACGACGTGCTAAGCATGCCGATGCTGCTCTTTTTAGCACCCGCGCACGCATTTGTGCGAAAACGCGTTTTAAGCATGCACATGCATCTTTTGGTAGACGCGGATGAAGTTTTCTGCAAAACCACAGGATGTGCATGCAAATGGTGCTTTTTGCAGAACGCGCACGTGGATTTCTACCAAACGACGTGCTAAGCATGCCGATGCTGCTCTTTTTAGCACCCGCGCACGCATTTGTGCGAAAACGCGTTTTAAGCAAGCACATGCATCTTTTGGTAGACGCGGATGAAGTTTTCTGCAAAACCACAAGATGTGCATGCAAATGGTGCTTTTTGCAGAACGCGCACGTGGATTTCTACCAAACGACGTGCTAAGCATGCCGATGCTGCTCTTTTTAGCACCCGCGCACGGATTTGTGCGAAAACGCGTTTTAAGCATGCACCTGCATCTTTTGGTAGACGCGGATGAAGTTTTCTGCAAAACCACAAGATGTGCATGCAAATGGTGCTTTTGGCAGAACGCGCACGTAGATTTCTACCAAACGACGTGCTAAGCATGCCGATGCTGCTCTTTTTAGCACCCGCGCACGCATTTGAGCGAAAACGCGTTTTAAGCATGCACATGCATCTTTTGGTAGACGCGGATGAAGTTTTCTGCAAAACCACAAGATGTGCATGCAAATGGTGCTTTTGGCAGAACGCGCACGTGGATTTCTACCAAACGACGTGCTAAGCATGCCGATGCTGCTCTTTTTAGCACCCGCGCACGCATTTGTGCGAAAACGCGTTTTAAGCATGCACATGCATCTTTTGGTAGACGCGGATGAAGTTTTCTGCAAAACCACAATATCTGCATGCAAATGGTGCTTTTTGCAGAACGCGCACGTGGATTTCTACCAAACGACGTGCTAAGCATGCCGATGCTGCTATTTTTAGCACCCGCGCACGCATTTGTGCGAAAACGCGTTTTAAGCATGCACATGCATCTTTTGGTAGACGCGGATGAAGTTTTCCGCAAAACCACAAGATGTGCATGCAAATGGTGCTTTTTGCAGAACGCGCACGTGGATTTCTTCCAAACGACGTGCTAAGCATGCCGATGCTGCTCTTTTTAGCACCCGCGCACGCATTTGTGCGAAAACGCGTTTTAAGCATGCACATGCATCTTTTGGTAGACGCGGATGAAGTTTTCTGCAAAACCACAAGATGTGCATGCAAATGGTGCTTTTTGCAGAACGCGCACGTGGATTTCTACCAAACGACGTGCTAAGCATGCCGATGCTGCTCTTTTTAGCACCCGCGCACGCATTTGTGCGAAAACGCGTTTTAAGCATGCACATGCATCTTTTGGTAGACGCGGATGAAGTTTTCTGCAAAACCACAAGATGTGCATGCAAATGGTGCTTTTTGCAGAACGCGCACGTGGATTTCTACCAAACGACGTGCTAAGCATGCCGATGCTGCTCTTTTTAGCACCCGCGCACGGATTTGTGCGAAAGCGCGTTTTAAGCATGCACATGCATCTTTTGGTAGACGCGGATGAAGTTTTCTGCAAAACCACAAGATGTGCATGCAAATGGTGCTTTTGGCAGAACGCGCACGTGGATTTCTACCAAACGACGTGCTAAGCATGCCGATGCTGCTCTTTTTAGCACCCGCGCACGCATTTGTGCGAAAACGCGTTTTAAGCATGCACATGCATCTTTTGGTAGACGCGGATGAAGTTTTCTGCAAAACCACAAGATGTGCATGCAAATGGTGCTTTTGGCAGAACGCGCACGTGGATTTCTACCAAACGACGTGCTAAGCATGCCGATGCTGCTCTTTTTAGCACTCGCGCACGCATTTGTGCGAAAACGCGTTTTAAGCATGCACATGCATCTTTTGGTAGACGCGGATGAAGTTTTCTGCAAAACCACAAGATGTGCATGCAAATGGTGCTTTTTGCAGAACGCGCACGTGGATTTCTACCAAACGACGTGCTAAGCATGCCGATGCTGCTCTTTTTAGCACCCGCGCACGCATTTCTGCGAAAACGGGTTTTAAGCATGCACATGCATCTTTTGGTAGACGCGGATGAAGTTTTCTGCAAAACCACAAGATGTGCATGCAAATGGTGCTTTTTGCAGAACGCGCACGTGGATTTCTACCAAACGACGTGCTAAGCTTGCCGATGCTGCTCTTTTTAGCACCCGCGCACGGATTTGTGCGGAAACGCGTTTTAAGCATGCACATGCATCTTTTGGTAGACGCGGATGAAGTTTTCTGCAAAACCACAGGATGTGCATGCAAATGGCGCTTTTTGCAGAACGCGCTCGTGGATTTCTACCAAACGACGTGCTAAGCATGCCGATGCTGCTCTTTTTAGCACCCGCGCACGCATTTGTGCGAAAACGCGTTTTAAGCATGCACATGCATCTTTTGGTAGACGCGGATGAAGTTTTCTGCAAAACCACAAGATGTGCATGCAAATGGTGCTTTTTGCAGAACGTGCACGTGGATTTCTACCAAACGACGTGCTAAGCATGCCGATGCTGCTCTTTTTAGCACCCGCGCACGGATTTGTGCGAAAGCGCGTTTTAAGCATGCACATGCATCTTTTGGTAGACGCGGATGAAGTTTTCTGCAAAACCACAAGATGTGCATGCAAATGGTGCTTTTGGCAGAACGCGCACGTGGATTTCTACCAAACGACGTGCTAAGCATGCCGATGCTGCTCTTTTTAGCACCCGCGCACGCATTTGTGCGAAAACGCGTTTTAAGCATGCACATGCATCTTTTGATAGACGCGGATGAAGTTTTCTGCAACACCACAAGATGTGCATGCAAATGGTGCTTTTTGCAGAACGCGCACGTGGATTTCTACCAAACGACGTGCTAAGCATGCCGATGCTGCTCTTTTTAGCACCCGCGCACGCATTTGTGCGAAAACGCGTTTTAAGCATGCACATGCATCTTTTGGTAGACGCGGATGAAGTTTTCTGCAAAACCACAAGATGTGCATGCAAATGGTGCTTTTGGCAGAACGCGCACGTGGATTTCTACCAAACGACGTGCTAAGCATGCCGATGCTGCTCTTTTTAGCACTCGCGCACGCATTTGTGCGAAAACGCGTTTTAAGCATGCACATGCATCTTTTGGTAGACGCGGATGAAGTTTTCTGCAAAACCACAAGATGTGCATGCAAATGGTGCTTTTTGCAGAACGCGCATGTGGATTTCTACCAAACGACGTGCTAAGCATGCCGATGCTGCTCTTTTTAGCACCCGCGCACGCATTTGTGCGAAAACGCGTTTTAAGCATGCACATGCATCTTTTGGTAGACGCGGATGAAGTTTTCTGCAAAACCACAAGATCTGCATGCAAATGGTGCTTTTTGCAGAACGCGCACGTGGATTTCTACCAAACGACGTGCTAAGCATGCCGATGCTGCTATTTTTAGCACCCGCGCACGCATTTGTGCGAAAACGCGTTTTAAGCATGCACATGCATCTTTTGGTAGACGCGGATGAAGTTTTCTGCAAAACCACAAGATGTGCATGCAAATGGTGCTTTTTGCAGAACGCGCACGTGGATTTCTACCAAACGGCGCGCTAAGCATGCCGATGCTGCTCTTTTTAGCACCCGCGCACGCATTTGTGCGAAAACGCGTTTTAAGCATGCACATGCATCTTTTGGTAGACGCGGATGAAGTTTTCTGCAAAACCACAAGATGTGCATGCAAATGGTGCTTTTTGCAGAACGCGCACGTGGATTTCTACCAAACGACGTGCTAAGCATGCCGATGCTGCTCTTTTTAGCACCCGCGCACGCATTTGTGCGAAAACGCGTTTTAAGCATGCACATGCATCTTTTGGTAGACGCGGATGAAGTTTTCTGCAAAACCACAAGATGTGCATGCAAATGGTGCTTTTTTCAGAACGCGCACGTGGATTTCTACCAAACGACGTGCTAAGCATGCCGATGCTGCTCTTTTTAGCACCCGCGCACGCATTTGTGCGAAAACGGGTTTTAAGCATGCACATGCATCTTTTGGTAGACGCGGATGAAGTTTTCTGCAAAACCACAAGATGTGCATGCAAATGGTGCTTTTGGCAGAACGCGCACGTGGATTTCTACCAAACGACGTGCTAAGCATGCCGATGCTGCTCTTTTTAGCACCCGCGCACGCATTTGTGCGAAAACGCGTTTTAAGCATGCACATGCATCTTTTGGTAGACGCGGATGAAGTTTTCTGCAAAACCACAAGATGTGCATGCAAATGGTGCTTTTGGCAGAACGCGCACGTGGATTTCTACCAAACGACGTGCTAAGCATGCCGATGCTGCTCTTTTTAGCACCCGCGCACGCATTTGTGCGAAAACGCGTTTTAAGCATGCACATGCATCTTTTGGTAGACGCGGATGAAGTTTTCTGCAAAACCACAAGATGTGCATGCAAATGGTGCTTTTTGCAGAACGCGCACGTGGATTTCTACCAAACGACGTGCTAAGCATGCCGATGCTGCTCTTTTTAGGACCCGCGCACGCATTTGTGCGAAAACGGGTTTTAAGCATGCACATGCATCTTTTGGTAGACGCGGATGAAGTTTTCTGCAAAACCACAAGATGTGCATGCAAATGGTGCTTTTGGCAGAACGCGCACGTGGATTTCTACCAAACGACGTGCTAAACATGCCGATGCTGCTCTTTTTAGCACCCGCGCACGCATTTGTGCGAAAACGCGTTTTAAGCATGCACATGCATCTTTTGGTAGACGCGGATGAAGTTTTCTGCAAAACCACAAGATGTGCATGCAAATGGTGCTTTTTGCAGAACGCGCACGTGGATTTCTACCAAACGACGTGCTAAGCATGCCGATGCTGCTCTTTTTAGCACCCGCGCACGCATTTGTGCGAAAACGCGTTTTAAGCATGCACATGCATCTTTTTGGTAGACGCGGATGAAGTTTTCTGCAAAACCACAAGATGTGCATGCAAATGGTGCTTTTGGCAGAACGCGCACGTGGATTTCTACCAAACGACGTGCTCAGCAATGCCGATGCTGCTCTTTTTAGCACTCGCGCACGCATTTGTGCGAAAACGCGTTCTTAAGCATGCACATGCATTCTTTTGGTAGACGCGGATGAAGTTTTCTGCAAAACCACAAGATGTGCATGCAAATGGTGCTTTTTGCAGAACGCGCATGTGGATTTCTACCAAACGACGTGCTAAGCATGCCGATGCTGCTCTTTTTAGCACCCGCGCACGCATTTGTGCGAAAACGCGTTTTAAGCATGCACATGCATCTTTTGGTAGACGCGGATGAAGTTTTCTGCAAAACCACAAGATCTGCATGCAAATGGTGCTTTTTGCAGAACGCGCACGTGGATTTCTACCAAACGACGTGCTAAGCATGCCGATGCTGCTATTTTTAGCACCCGCGCACGCATTTGTGCGAAAACGCGTTTTAAGCATGCACATGCATCTTTTGGTAGACGCGGATGAAGTTTTCTGCAAAACCACAAGATGTGCATTGCAAATGGTGCTTTTTGCAGAACGCGCACGTGGATTTCTACCAAACGGCGCGCTAAGCATGCCGATGCTGCTCTTTTAGCACCCGCGCACGCATTTGTGCGAAAACGCGTTTTAAGCATGCACATGCATCTTTTGGTAGACGCGGATGAAGTTTTCTGCAAAACCACAAGATGTGCATGCAAATGGTGCTTTTTGCAGAACGCGCACGTGGATTTCTACCAAACGACGTGCTAAGCATGCCGATGCTGCTCTTTTTAGCACCCGCGCACGGATTTGTGCGAGAAAGCGCGTTTTAAGCATGCACATGCATCTTTTTGGTAGACGCGGATGAAGTTTTCTGCAAAACCACAAGATGTGCATGCAAATGGTGCTTTTGGCAGAACGCGCACGTGGATTTCTACCAAACGACGTGCTAAGCATGCACGATGCTGCTCTTTTTAGCACCCGCGCACGCATTTGTGCGAAAACGCGTTTTAAGCATGCACATGCATCTTTTGGTAGACGCGGATGAAGTTTTCTGCAAAACCACAAGATGTGCATGCAAATGGTGCTTTTTGCAGAACGCGCACGTGGATTTCTACCAAACGACGTGCTAAGCATGCCGATGCTACTCTTTTTAGCACCCGCGCACGCATTTGTGCGAAAACGGGTTTTTAAGCATGCACATGCATCTTTTTGGTAGACGCGGATGAAGTTTTCTGCAAAACCACAAGATGTGCATGCAAATGGTGCTTTTGGCAGAACGCGCACGTGGATTTCTACCAAACGACGTGCTAAAGCATGCCGATGCTGCTCTTTTTAGCACCCGCGCACGCATTTGTGCGAAAACGCGTTTTAAGCATGCACATGCATCTTTTGGTAGACGCGGATGAAGTTTTCTGCAAAACCACAAGATGTGCATGCAAATGGTGCTTTTTGCAGAACTCGCACGTGGATTTCTACCAAACGATGTGCTAAGCTTGCCGATGCTGCTCTTTTTAGCACCCGCGCACGGATTTGTGCGAAAACGCGTTTTAAGCATGCACATGCATCTTTTGGTAGACGCGGATGAAGTTTTCTACAAAACCACCAGATGTGCATGCAAATGGTGCTTTTGGCAGTACGCGCACGTGGATTTCTACCAAACGACGTGCTAAGCATGCCGATGCTGCTCTTTTTTAGCACCCGCGCACGCATTTGTGCGAAAACGCGTTTTAAGCATGCACATGCATCTTTTGGTAGACGCGGATGAAGTTTTCTGCAAAACCACAAGATGTGCATGCAAAATGGTGCTTTTTGCAGAACGCGCACGTGGATTTCTACCAAACGACGTGCTAAGCATGCCGATGCTGCTCTTTTTTAGCACCCGCGCACGGATTTGTGCGAAAACGCGTTTTAAGCATGCACATGCATCTTTTGGTAGACGCGGATGAAGTTTTCTGCAAAACCACAAGATGTGCATGCAAATGGTGCTTTTTGCAGAACGCGCACGTGGATTTCTACCAAACGACGTGCTAAGCATGCCGATGCTGCTATTTTTAGCACCCGCGCACGCATTTGTGCGAAAACGCGTTTTAAGCATGCACATGCATCTTTTGGTAGACGCGGATGAAGTTTTCTGCAAAACCACAAGATGTGCCATGCAAATGGTGCTTTTTGCAGAACGCGCACGTGGATTTCTACCAAACGACGTGCTAAGCATGCCGATGCTGCTCTTTTTTAGCACCCGCGCACGCATTTGTGCGAAAACGCGTTTTAAGCAATGCACATGCATCTTTTGGTAGACGCGGATGAAGTTTTCTGCAAAACCACAAGATGTGCATGCAAATGGCGCTTTTTGCAGAACGCGCACGTGGATTTCTACCAAACGACGTGCTAAGCATGCCGATGCTGCTCTTTTTAGCACCCGCGCACGGATTTGTGCGGAAAACGCGTTTTAAGCATGCACATGCATCTTTTGGTAGACGCGGATGAAGTTTTCTGCAAAACCACAACATGTGCATGCAAATGGTGCTTTTTGCAGAACGCGCACGTGGATTTCTACCAAACGACGTGCTAAGCATGCCGATGCTGCTCTTTTTAGCACCCGCGCACGCATTTGTGCGAAAACGCGTTTTAAGCATGCACATGCATCTTTTGGTAGACGCGGATGAAGTTTTCTGCAAAACCAACAAGATGTGCATGCAAATGGTGCTTTTTGCAGAACGCGCACGTGGATTTCTAACAAACAACGTGCTAAGCATGCCGATGCTGCTCTTTTTAGCACCCGCGCACGCATTTGTGCGAAAACGCGTTTTAAGCATGCACATGCATCTTTTGGTAGACGCGGATGAAGTTTTCTGCAAAACCACAAGATGTGCATGCAAATGGTGCTTTTTGCAGAACGCGCACGTGGATTTCTACCAAACGACGTGCTAAGCATGCCGATGCTGCTCTTTTTAGCACCCGCGCACGCATTTGTGCGAAAACGCGTTTTAAGCATGCACATGCATCTTTTGGTAGACGCGGATGAAGTTTTCTGCAAAACCACAAGATGTGCATGCAAATGGTGCTTTTTGCAGAACGCGCACGTGGATTTCTACCAAACGACGTGCTAAGCATGCCGATGCTGCTCTTTTAGCACCCGCGCACGCATTTGTGCGAAAACGCGTTTTAAGCATGCACATGCATCTTTTGGTAGACGCGGATGAAGTTTTCTGCAAAACCACAAGATGTGCATGCAAATGGTGCTTTTTGCAGAACGCGCACGTGGATTTCTAACAAACAACGTGCTAAGCATGCCGATGCTGCTCTTTTTAGCACCCGCGCACGCATTTGTGCGAAAACGCGTTTTAAGCATGCACATGCATCTTTTGGTAGACGCGGATGAAGTTTTCTGCAAAACCACAAGATGTGCATGCAAATGGTGCTTTTTGCAGAACGCGCACGTGGATTTCTACCAAACGACGTGCTAAGCATGCCGATGCTGCTCTTTTTAGCACCCGCGCACGGATTTGTGCGAAAACGCGTTTTAAGCATGCACATGCATCTTTTGGTAGAGACGCGGATGAAGTTTTCTGCAAAACCACAAGATGTGCATGCAAATGGTGCTTTTGGCAGAACGCGCACGTGGATTTCTACCAAACGACGTGCTAAGCATGCCGATGCTGCTCTTTTTAGCACCCGCGCACGCATTTGTGCGAAAAACGCGTTTTAAGCATGCACATGCATCTTTTGGTAGACGCGGATGAAGTTTTCTGCAAAACCACAAGATGTGCATGCAAATGGTGCTTTTGGCAGAACGCGCACGTCGATTTCTACCAAACGACGTGCTAAGCATGCCGATGCTGCTCTTTTTAGCACCCGCGCACGCATTTGTGCGAAAACGCGTTTTAAGCATGCACACGCATCTTTTTGGTAGACGCGGATGAAGTTTTCTGCAAAACTACAAGATGTGCATGCAAATGGTGCTTTTTTCAGAACGCGCACGTAGATTTCTACCAAACGACGTGCTAAGCATGCCGATGCTGCTCTTTTTAGCACCCGCGCACGCATTTGTGCGAAAACGCGTTTTAAGCATGCACATGCATCTTTTGGTAGACGCGGATGAAGTTTTCTGCAAAACCACAAGATGTGCATGCAAATGGTGCTTTTCGCAGAACGCGCACGTGGATTTCTACCAAACGACGTGCTAAGCATGCCGATGCTGCTATTTTTAGCACCCGCGCACGCATTTGTGCGAAAACGCGTTTTAAGCGTGCACATGCATCTTTTGGTAGACGCGGATGAAGTTTTCTGCAAAACCACAAGATGTGCATGCAAAATGGTGCTTTTTGCAGAACGCGCACGTGGATTTCTACAAACGACGCGCTAAGCATGCCAGATGCTGCTCTTTTTAGCACCCGCGCACGCATTTGTGCGAAAACGCGTTTTAAGCATGCACATGCATCTTTTGGTAGACGCGGATGAAGTTTTCTGCAAAACCACAAGATGTGCATGCAAATGGTGCTTTTGGCAGAACGCGCACGTCGATTTCTACCAAACGACGTGCTAAGCATGCCGATGCTGCTCTTTTTAGCACCCGCGCACGCATTTGTGCGAAAACGCGTTTTAAGCATGCACACGCATCTTTTGGTAGACGCGGATGAAGTTTTCTGCAAAACTACAAGATGTGCATGCAAATGGTGCTTTTTTCAGAACGCGCACGTAGATTTCTACCAAACGACGTGCTAAGCATGCCGATGCTGCTCTTTTTAGCACCCGCGCACGCATTTGTGCGAAAACGCGTTTTAAGCATGCACATGCATCTTTTGGTAGACGCGGATGAAGTTTTCTGCAAAACCACAAGATGTGCATGCAAATGGTGCTTTTCGCAGAACGCGCACGTGGATTTCTACCAAACGACGTGCTAAGCATGCCGATGCTGCTATTTTTAGCACCCGCGCACGCATTTGTGCGAAAACGCGTTTTAAGCGTTGCACATGCATCTTTTGGTAGACGCGGATGAAGTTTTCTGCAAAACCACAAGATGTGCATGCAAATGGTGCTTTTTGCCAGAACGCGCACGTGGATTTCTACCAAAACGACGCGCTAAGCATGCCGATGCTGCTCTTTTTAGCACCCGCGCACGCATTTGTGCGAAAACGCGTTTTAAGCATGCACATGCATCTTTTGGTAGACGCGGATGAAGTTTTCTGCAAAACCACAAGATGTGCATGCAAATGGTGCTTTTTGCAGAACGCGCACGTGGATTTCTACCAAACGACGTGCTAAGCATGCCGATGCTGCTCTTTTTAGCACCCCGCGCACGGATTTGTGCGAAAACGCGTTTTAAGCATGCACGTGCATCTTTTGGTAGACGCGGATGAAGTTTTCTGCAAAACCACAAGATGTGCATGCAAATGGTGCTTTTGGCAGAACGCGCACGTAGATTTTCTACCAAACGACGTGCTAAGCATGCCGATGCTGCTCTTTTTTAGCACCCGCGCACGCATTTGAGCGAAAACGCGTTTTAAGCATGCACATGCATCTTTTGGTAGACGCGGATGAAGTTTTCTGCAAAACCACAAGATGTGCATGCAAATGGTGCTTTTTGCAGAACGCGCACGTGGATTTCTTCCAAACGACGTGCTAAGCATGCCGATGCTGCTCTTTTTAGCACCCGCGCACGCATTTGTGCGAAAACGCGTTTTAAGCATGCACATGCATCTTTTGGTAGACGCGGATGAAGTTTTCTGCAAAACCACAAGATGTGCATGCAAATGGTGCTTTTTTGCAGAACGCGCACGTGGATTTCTACCAAACGACGTGCTAAGCATGCCGATGCTGCTCTTTTTAGCACCCGCGCACGCATTTGTGCGAAAACAGCGTTTTAAGCATGCACATGCATCTTTTGGTAGACGCGGATGAAGTTTTCCGCAAAAACCACAAGATGTGCATGCAAATGGTGCTTTTTGCAGAACGCGCACGTGGATTTCTTCCAAACGACGTGCTAAGCATGCCGATGCTGCTCTTTTTAGCACCCGCGCACGCATTTGTGCGAAAAACGCGTTTTAAGCATGCACATGCATCTTTTGGTAGACGCGGATGAAGTTTTCTGCAAAACCACAAGATGTGCATGCAAATGGTGCTTTTTGCAGAACGCGCACGTGGATTTCTACCAAACGACGTGCTAAGCTTGCCGATGCTGCTCTTTTTAGCACCCGCGCACGGATTTGTGCGAAAACGCGTTTTAAGCATGCACATGCATTTTTTGGTAGACGCGGATGAAGTTTTCTGCAAAACCACAGGATGTGCATGCAAATGGTGCTTTTTGCAGAACGCGCACGTGGATTTCTACCAAACGACGTGCTAAGCATGCCGATGCTGCTCTTTTTTAGCACCCGCGCACGCATTTGTGCGAAAACGCGTTTTAAGCAAGCACATGCATCTTTTGGTAGACGCGGATGAAGTTTTCTGCAAAACCACAAGATGTGCATGCAAAATGGTGCTTTTTGCAGAACGCGCACGTGGATTTCTACCAAACGACGTGCTAAGCTTGCCGATGCTGCTCTTTTTAGCACCCGCGCACGGATTTGTGCGAAAACGCGTTTTAAGCATGCACATGCATCTTTTGGTAGACGCGGATGAAGTTTTCTGCAAAACCACAGGATGTGCATGCAAATGGTGCTTTTTGCAGAACGCGCTCGTGGATTTCTACCAAACGACGTGCTAAGCATGCCGATGCTGCTCTTTTTAGCACCCGCGCACGCATTTGTGCGAAAACGCGTTTTTAAGCATGCACATGCATCTTTTGGTAGACGCGGATGAAGTTTTCTGCAAAACCACAAGATGTGCATGCAAATGGTGCTTTTTGCAGAACGCGCACGTGGATTTTCTACCAAACGACGTGCTAAGCATGCCGATGCTGCTCTTTTAGCACCCGCGCACGGATTTGTGCGAAAACGCGTTTTAAGCATGCACGTGCATCTTTTGGTAGACGCGGATGAAGTTTTCTGCAAAACCACAGGATGTGCATGCAAATGGTGCTTTTTGCAGAACGCGCACGTGGATTTCTACCAAACGACGTGCTAAGCATGCCGATGCTGCTCTTTTTAGCACCCGCGCACGCATTTGTGCTGAAAACGCGTTTTAAGCATGCACATGCATCTTTTGGTAGACGCGGATGAAGTTTTCTGCAAAACCACAGGATGTGCATGCAAATGGTGCTTTTTGCAGAACGCGCACGTGGATTTCTACCAAACGACGTGCTAAGCATGCCGATGCTGCTCTTTTTAGCACCCGCGCACGCATTTGTGCGAAAACGCGTTTTAAGCAAGCACATGCATCTTTTGGTAGACGCGGATGAAGTTTTCTGCAAAAACCACAAGATGTGCATGCAAATGGTGCTTTTTGCAGAACGCGCACGTGGATTTCTACCAAACGACGTGCTAAGCATGCCGATGCTGCTCTTTTTAGCACCCGCGCACGGATTTTGTGCGAAAACGCGTTTAAGCATGCACGTGCATCTTTTGGTAGACGCGGATGAAGTTTTTCTGCAAAACCACAAGATGTGCATGCAAATGGTGCTTTTGGCAGAACGCGCACGTAGATTTCTACCAAACGACGTGCTAAGCATGCCGATGCTGCCTCTTTTTAGCACCCCGCGCACGCATTTGAGCGAAAACGCGTTTTAAGCATGCACATGCATCTTTTGGTAGACGCGGATGAAGTTTTCTGCAAAACCACAAGATGTGCATGCAAATGGTGCTTTTGGCAGAACGCGCACGTGGATTTCTACCAAACGACGTGCTAAGCATGCCGATGCTGCTCTTTTTAGCACCCGCGCACGCATTTGTGCGAAAACGCGTTTTAAGCATGCACATGCATCTTTTGGTAGACGCGGATGAAGTTTTCTGCAACACCACAAGATGTGCATGCAAATGGTGCTTTTTGCAGAACGCGCACGTGGATTTCTACCAAACGACGTGCTAAGCATGCCGATGCTGCTCTTTTTAGCACCCGCGCACGCATTTGTGCGAAAACGCGTTTTAAGCATGCACATGCATCTTTTGGTAGACGCGGATGAAGTTTTCTGCAAAACCACAAGATGTGCATGCAAATGGTGCTTTTGGCAGAACGCGCACGTGGATTTCTACCAAACGACGTGCTAAGCATGCCGATGCTGCTCTTTTTAGCACTCGCGCACGCATTTGTGCGAAAACGCGTTTTAAGCATGCACATGCATCTTTTGGTAGACGCGGATGAAGTTTTCTGCAAAACCACAAGATGTGCATGCAAATGGTGCTTTTTGCAGAACGCGCATGTGGATTTCTACCAAACGACGTGCTAAGCATGCCGATGCTGCTCTTTTTAGCACCCGCGCACGCATTTGTGCGAAAAACGCGTTTTTAAGCATGCACATGCATCTTTTGGTAGACGCGGATGAAGTTTTCTGCAAAACCACAAGATCTGCATGCAAATGGTGCTTTTTGCAGAACGCGCACGTGGATTTCTACCAAACGATGTGCTAAGCATGCCGATGCTGCTATTTTTAGCACCCGCGCACGCATTTGTGCGAAAACGCGTTTTAAGCATGCACATGCATCTTTTCGTAGACGCGGATGAAGTTTTCTGCAAAACCACAAGATGTGCATGCAAATGGTGCTTTTTGCAGAACGCGCACGTGGATTTCTACCAAACGGCGCGCTAAGCATGCCGATGCTGCTCTTTTTTAGCACCCGCGCACGCATTTGTGCGAAAACGCGTTTTAAGCATGCACATGCATCTTTTGGTAGACGCGGATGAAGTTTTCTGCAAAACCACAAGATGTGCATGCAAATGGTGCTTTTTGCAGAACGCGCACGTGGATTTCTACCAAACGACGTGCTAAGCATGCCGATGCTGCTCTTTTTAGCACCCGCGCACGCATTTGTGCGAAAACGCGTTTTTAAGCATGCACATGCATCTTTTGGTAGACGCGGATGAAGTTTTCTGCAAAACCACAAGATGTGCATGCAAATGGTGCTTTTTGCAAGAACGCGCACGTGGATTTCTACCAAACGACGTGCTAAGCATGCCGATGCTGCTCTTTTTAGCACCCGCGCACGCATTTGTGCGAAAACGGGTTTTAAGCATGCACATGCATCTTTTGGTAGACGCGGATGAAGTTTTCTGCAAAACCACAAGATGTGCATGCAAATGGTGCTTTTGGCAGAACGCGCACGTGGATTTCTACCAAACGACGTGCTAAGCATGCCGATGCTGCTCTTTTTAGCACCCGCGCACGCATTTGTGCGAAAACGCGTTTTAAGCATGCACATGCATCTTTTGGTAGACGCGGATGAAGTTTTCTGCAAAACCACAAGATGTGCATGCAAATGGTGCTTTTGGCAGAACGCGCACGTGGATTTCTACCAAACGACGTGCTAAGCATGCCAATGCTGCTCTTTTTAGCACCCGCGCACGCATTTGTGCGAAAACGCGTTTTAAGCATGCACATGCATCTTTTGGTAGACGCGGATGAAGTTTTCTGCAAAACCACAAGATGTGCATGCAAATGGTGCTTTTTGCAGAACGCGCACGTGGATTTCTACCAAACGACGTGCTAAGCATGCCGATGCTGCTCTTTTTAGGACCCGCGCACGCATTTGTGCGAAAACGGGTTTTAAGCATGCACATGCATCTTTTGGTAGACGCGGATGAAGTTTTCTGCAAAACCACAAGATGTGCATGCAAATGGTGCTTTTGGCAGAACGCGCACGTGGATTTCTACCAAACGACGTGCTAAACATGCCGATGCTGCTCTTTTTAGCACCCGCGCACGCATTTGTGCGAAAACGCGTTTTAAGCATGCACATGCATCTTTTGGTAGACGCGGATGAAGTTTTCTGCAAAACCACAAGATGTGCATGCAAATGGTGCTTTTTGCAGAACGCGCACGTGGATTTCTACCAAACGACGTGCTAAGCATGCCGATGCTGCTCTTTTTAGCACCCGCGCACGCATTTGTGCGAAAACGCGTTTTAAGCATGCACATGCATCTTTTGGTAGACGCGGATGAAGTTTTCTGCAAAACCACAAGATGTGCATGCAAATGGTGCTTTTGGCAGAACGCGCACGTGGATTTCTACCAAACGACGTGCTAAGCATGCCGATGCTGCTCTTTTTAGCACTCGCGCACGCATTTGTGCGAAAACGCGTTTTAAGCATGCACATGCATCGTTTGGTAGACGCGGATGAAGTTTTCTGCAAAACCACAAGATGTGCATGCAAATGGTGCTTTTTGCAGAACGCGCATGTGGATTTCTACCAAACGACGTGCTAAGCATGCCGATGCTGCTCTTTTTAGCACCCGCGCACGCATTTGTGCGAAAACGCGTTTTAAGCATGCACATGCATCTTTTGGTAGACGCGGATGAAGTTTTCTGCAAAACCACAAGATCTGCATGCAAATGGTGCTTTTTGCAGAACGCGCACGTGGATTTCTACCAAACGACGTGCTAAGCATGCCGATGCTGCTATTTTTAGCACCCGCGCACGCATTTGTGCGAAAACGCGTTTTAAGCATGCACATGCATCTTTTGGTAGACGCGGATGAAGTTTTCTGCAAAACCACAAGATGTGCATGCAAATGGTGCTTTTTGCAGAACGCGCACGTGGATTTCTACCAAACGGCGCGCTAAGCATGCCGATGCTGCTCTTTTTAGCACCCGCGCACGCATTTGTGCGAAAACGCGTTTTAAGCATGCACATGCATCTTTTGGTAGACGCGGATGAAGTTTTCTGCAAAACCACAAGATGTGCATGCAAATGGTGCTTTTTGCAGAACGCGCACGTGGATTTCTACCAAACGACGTGCTAAGCATGCCGATGCTGCTCTTTTTAGCACCCGCGCACGCATTTGTGCGAAAACGCGTTTTAAGCATGCACATGCATCTTTTGGTAGACGCGGATGAAGTTTTCTGCAAAACCACAAGATGTGCATGCAAATGGTGCTTTTTGCAGAACGCGCACGTGGATTTCTACCAAACAACGTGCTAAGCATGCCGATGCTGCTCTTTTTAGCACCCGCGCACGCATTTGTGCGAAAACGGGTTTTAAGCATGCACATGCATCTTTTGGTAGACGCGGATGAAGTTTTCTGCAAAACCACAAGATGTGCATGCAAATGGTGCTTTTGGCAGAACGCGCACGTGGATTTCTACCAAACGACGTGCTAAGCATGCCGATGCTGCTCTTTTTAGCACCCGCGCACGCATTTGTGCGAAAACGCGTTTTAAGCATGCACAAGCATCTTTTGGTAGACGCGGATGAAGTTTTCTGCAAAACCACAAGATGTGCATGCAAATGGTGCTTTTTGCAGAACGCGCACGTGGATTTCTACCAAACGACGTGCTAAGCTTGCCGATGCAGCTCTTTTTAGCACCCGCGCACGGATTTGTGCGGAAACGCGTTTTAAGCATGCACATGCATCTTTTGGTAGACGCGGATGAAGTTTTCTGCAAAACCACAGGATGTGCATGCAAATGGTGCTTTTTGCAGAACGCGCTCGTGGATTTCTACCAAACGACGTGCTAAGCATGCCGATGCTGCTCTTTTTAGCACCCGCGCACGCATTTGTGCGAAAACGCGTTTTAAGCATGCACATGCATCTTTTGGTAGACGCGGATGAAGTTTTCTGCAAAACCACAAGATGTGCATGCAAATGGTGCTTTTTGCAGAACGCGCACGTGGATTTCTACCAAACGACGTGCTAAGCATGCCGATGCTGCTCTTTTTAGCACCCGCGCACGGATTTTTTCGAAAGCGCGTTTTAAGCATGCACATGCATCTTTTGGTAGACGCGGATGAAGTTTTCTGCAAAACCACAAGATGTGCATGCAAATGGTGCTTTTGGCAGAACGCGCACGTGGATTTCTACCAAACGACGTGCTAAGCATGCCGATGCTGCTCTTTTTAGCACCCGCGCACGCATTTGTGCGAAAACGCGTTTTAAGCATGCACATGCATCTTTTGGTAGACGCGGATGAAGTTTTCTGCAAAACCACAAGATGTGCATGCAAATGGTGCTTTTTGCAGAACGCGCACGTGGATTTCTACCAAACGACGTGCTAAGCATGCCGATGCTGCTCTTTTTAGGACCCGCGCACGCATTTGTGCGAAAACGGGTTTTAAGCATGCACATGCATCTTTTGGTAGACGCGGATGAAGTTTTCTGCAAAACCACAAGATGTGCATGCAAATGGTGCTTTTGGCAGAACGCGCACGTGGATTTCTACCAAACGACGTGCTAAACATGCCGATGCTGCTCTTTTTAGCACCCGCGCACGCATTTGTGCGAAAACGCGTTTTAAGCATGCACATGCATCTTTTGGTAGACGCGGATGAAGTTTTCTGCAAAACCACAAGATGTGCATGCAAATGGTGCTTTTTGCAGAACGCGCACGTGGATTTCTACCAAACGACGTGCTAAGCATGCCGATGCTGCTCTTTTTAGCACCCGCGCACGCATTTGTGCGAAAACGCGTTTTAAGCATGCACATGCATCTTTTGGTAGACGCGGATGAAGTTTTCTGCAAAACCACAAGATGTGCATGCAAATGGTGCTTTTGGCAGAACGCGCACGATGATTTCTACCAAACGACGTGCTAAGCATGCCGATGCTGCTCTTTTTAGCACTCGCGCACGCATTTGTGCGAAAACGCGTTTTAAGCATGCACATGCATCTTTTGGTAGACGCGGATGAAGTTTTCTGCAACACCACAAGATGTGCATGCAAATGGTGCTTTTTGCAGAACGCGCATGTGGATTTCTACCAAACGACGTGCTAAGCATGCCGATGCTGCTCTTTTTAGCACCCGCGCACGCATTTGTGCGAAAACGCGTTTTAAGCATGCACATGCATCTTTTGGTAGACGCGGATGAAGTTTTCTGCAAAACCACAAGATCTGCATGCAAATGGTGCTTTTTGCAGAACGCGCACGTGGATTTCTACCAAACGACGTGCTAAGCATGCCGATGCTGCTATTTTTAGCACCCGCGCACGCATTTGTGCGAAAACGCGTTTTAAGCATGCACATGCATCTTTTGGTAGACGCGGATGAAGTTTTCTGCAAAACCACAAGATGTGCATGCAAATGGTGCTTTTTGCAGAACGCGCACGTGGATTTCTACCAAACGGCGCGCTAAGCATGCCGATGCTGCTCTTTTTAGCACCCGCGCACGCATTTGTGCGAAAACGCGTTTTAAGCATGCACATGCATCTTTTGGTAGACGCGGATGAAGTTTTCTGCAAAACCACAAGATGTGCATGCAAATGGTGCTTTTTGCAGAACGCGCACGTGGATTTCTACCAAACGACGTGCTAAGCATGCCGATGCTGCTCTTTTTAGCACCCGCGCACGCATTTGTGCGAAAACGCGTTTTAAGCATGCACATGCATCTTTTGGTAGACGCGGATGAAGTTTTCTGCAAAACCACAAGATGTGCATGCAAATGGTGCTTTTTGCAGAACGCGCACGTGGATTTCTACCAAACGACGTGCTAAGCATGCCGATGCTGCTCTTTTTAGCACCCGCGCACGCATTTGTGCGAAAACGCGTTTTAAGCATGCACATGCATCTTTTGGTAGAAGCGGATGAAGTTTTCTGCAAAACCACAATATCTGCATGCAAATGGTGCTTTTTGCAGAACGCGCACGTGGATTTCTACCAAACGACGTGCTAAGCATGCCGATGCTGCTCTTTTTAGCACCCGCGCACGGATTTGTGCGAAAACGCGTTTTAAGCATGCACATGCATCTTTTGGTAGACGCGGATGAAGTTTTCTGCAAAACCACAAGATGTGCATGCAAATTGTGCTTTTGGCAGAACGCGCACGTGGATTTCTACCAAACGACGTGCTAAGCATGCCGATGCTGCTCTTTTTAGCACCCGCGCACGCATTTGTGCGAAAACGCGTTTTAAGCATGCACATGCATCTTTTGGTAGACGCGGATGGTGTTTTCTGCAAAACCACAATATCTGCATGCAAATGGTGCTTTTTGCAGAACGCGCACGTGGATTTCTACCAAACGACGTGCTAAGCATGCCGATGCTGCTCTTTTTAGCACCCGCGCACGGATTTGTGCGAAAACGCGTTTTAAGCATGCACATGCATCTTTTGGTAGACGCGGATGAAGTTTTCTGCAAAACCACAAGATGTGCATGCAAATGGTGCTTTTGGCAGAACGCGCACGTAGATTTCTACCAAACGACGTGCTAAGCATGCCGATGCTGCTCTTTTTAGCACCCGCGCACGCATTTGTGCGAAAACGCGTTTTAAGCAGGCACATGCATCTTTTGGTAGACGCGGATGAAGTTTTCTGCAAAACCACAAGATGTGCATGCAAATGGTGCTTTTTGCAGAATGCGCTCGTGGATTTCTACCAAACGACGTGCTAAGCATGCCGATGCTGCTCTTTTTAGCACCCGCGCACGCATTTGTCCGAAAACGCGTTTTAAGCATGCACATGCATCTTTTGGTAGACGCGGATGAAGTTTTCTGCAAAACCACAAGATGTGCATGCAAATGGTGCTTTTTGCTGAACGCGCACGTGGATTTCTACCAAACGACGTGCTAAGCATGCCGATGCTGCTCTTTTTAGCACCCGCGCACGGATTTGTGCGAAAACGCGTTTTAAGCATGCACATGCATCTTTTGGTAGACGCGGATGAAGTTTTCTGCAAAACCACAAGATGTGCATGCAAATGGTGCTTTTGGCAGAACGCGCACGTAGATTTCTACCAAACGACGTGCTAAGCATGCCGATGCTGCTCTTTTTAGCACCCGCGCACGCATTTGTGCGAAAACGCGTTTTAAGCATGCACATGCATCTTTTGGTAGACGCGGATGAAGTTTTCTGCAAAACCACAAGATGTGCATGCAAATGGTGCTTTTTGCAGAACGCGCTCGTGGATTTCTACCAAACGACGTGCTAAGCATGCCGATGCTGCTCTTTTAAGCACCCGCGCACGCATTTGTGCGAAAACGCGTTTTAAGCATGCACATGCATCTTTTGGTAGACGCGGATGAAGTTTTCTGCAAAACCACAAGATGTGCATGCAAATGGTGCTTTTTGCAGAACGCGCACGTGGATTTCTACCAAACGACGTGCTAAGCATGCCGATGCTGCTCTTTTTAGCACCCGCGCACGCATTTGTGCGAAAACGCGTTTTAAGCATGCACATGCATCTTTTGGTAGACGCGGATGAAGTTTTCTGCAAAACCACAAGATGTGCATGCAAATGGTGCTTTTTGCAGAACGCGCACGTGGATTTCTACCAAACGACGTGCTAAGCATGCCGATGCTGCTCTTTTTAGCACCCGCGCACGCATTTGTGCGAAAACGGGTTTTAAGCATGCACATGCATCTTTTGGTAGACGCGGATGAAGTTTTCTGCAAAACCACAAGATGTGCATGCAAATGGTGCTTTTGGCAGAACGCGCACGTGGATTTCTACCAAACGACGTGCTAAGCATGCCGATGCTGCTCTTTTTAGCACCCGCTCACGCATTTGTGCGAAAACGCGTTTTAAGCATGCACATGCATCTTTTGGTAGACGCGGATGAAGTTTTCTGCAAAACCACAAGATGTGCATGCAAATGGTGCTTTTTGCAGAACGCGCACGTGGATTTCTACCAAACGACGTGCTAAGCTTGCCGATGCTGCTCTTTTTAGCACCCGCGCACGGATTTGTGCGGAAACGCGTTTTAAGCATGCACACGCATCTTTTGGTAGACGCGGATGAAGTTTTCTGCAAAACCACAGGATGTGCATGCAAATGGTGCTTTTTGCAGAACGCGCTCGTGGATTTCTACCAAACGACGTGCTAAGCATGCCGATGCTGCTCTTTTTAGCACCCGCGCACGCATTTGTGCGAAAACGCGTTTTAAGCATGCACATGCATCTTTTGGTAGACGCCGGATGAAGTTTTCTGCAAAACCACAAGATGTGCATGCAAATGGTGCTTTTTTGCAGAACGCGCACGTGGATTTCTACCAAACGACGTGCTAAGCATGCCGATGCTGCTCTTTTTAGCACCCGCGCACGGATTTTTTCGAAAGCGCGTTTTAAGCATGCACATGCATCTTTTGGTAGACGCGGATGAAGTTTTCTGCAAAACCACAAGATGTGCATGCAAATGGTGCTTTTGGCAGAACGCGCACGTGGATTTCTACCAAACGACGTGGCTAAGCATGCCGATGCTGCTCTTTTTAGCACCCGCGCACGCATTTGTGCGAAAACGCGTTTTAAGCATGCACATGCATCTTTTGGTAGACGCGGATGAAGTTTTCTGCAAAACCACAAGATGTGCATGCAAATGGTGCTTTTTGCAGAACGCGCACGTGGATTTCTACCAAACGACGTGCTAAGCATGCCGATGCTGCTCTTTTTAGGACCCGCGCACGCATTTGTGCGAAAACGGGTTTTAAGCATGCACATGCATCTTTTGGTAGACGCGGATGAAGTTTTCTGCAAAACCACAAGATGTGCATGCAAATGGTGCTTTTGGCAGAACGCGCACGTGGATTTCTACCAAACGACGTGCTAAACATGCCGATGCTGCTCTTTTTAGCACCCGCGCACGCATTTGTGCGAAAACGCGTTTTAAGCATGCACATGCATCTTTTGGTAGACGCGGATGAAGTTTTCTGCAAAACCACAAGATGTGCATGCAAATGGTGCTTTTTGCAGAACGCGCACGTGGATTTCTACCAAACGACGTGCTAAGCATGCCGATGCTGCTCTTTTTAGCACCCGCGCACGCATTTGTGCGAAAACGCGTTTTAAGCATGCACATGCATCTTTTGGTAGACGCGGATGAAGTTTTCTGCAAAACCACAAGATGTGCATGCAAATGGTGCTTTTGGCAGAACGCGCACGATGATTTCTACCAAACGACGTGCTAAGCATGCCGATGCTGCTCTTTTTAGCACTCGCGCACGCATTTGTGCGAAAACGCGTTTTAAGCATGCACATGCATCTTTTGGTAGACGCGGATGAAGTTTTCTGCAACACCACAAGATGTGCATGCAAATGGTGCTTTTTGCAGAACGCGCATGTGGATTTCTACCAAACGACGTGCTAAGCATGCCGATGCTGCTCTTTTTAGCACCCGCGCACGCATTTGTGCGAAAACGCGTTTTAAGCATGCACATGCATCTTTTGGTAGACGCGGATGAAGTTTTCTGCAAAACCACAAGATCTGCATGCAAATGGTGCTTTTTGCAGAACGCGCACGTGGATTTCTACCAAACGACGTGCTAAGCATGCCGATGCTGCTATTTTTAGCACCCGCGCACGCATTTGTGCGAAAACGCGTTTTAAGCATGCACATGCATCTTTTGGTAGATGCGGATGAAGTTTTCTGCAAAACCACAAGATGTGCATGCAAATGGTGCTTTTTGCAGAACGCGCACGTGGATTTCTACCAAACGGCGCGCTAAGCATGCCGATGCTGCTCTTTTTAGCACCCGCGCACGCATTTGTGCGAAAACGCGTTTTAAGCATGCACATGTATCTTTTGGTAGACGCGGATGAAGTTTTCTGCAAAACCACAAGATGTGCATGCAAATGGTGCTTTTTGCAGAACGCGCACGTGGATTTCTACCAAACGACGTGCTAAGCATGCCGATGCTGCTCTTTTTAGCACCCGCGCACGCATTTGTGCGAAAACGCGTTTTAAGCATGCACATGCATCTTTTGGTAGAAGCGGATGAAGTTTTCTGCAAAACCACAATATCTGCATGCAAATGGTGCTTTTTGCAGAACGCGCACGTGGATTTCTACCAAACGACGTGCTAAGCATGCCGATGCTGCTCTTTTTAGCACCCGCGCACGGATTTGTGCGAAAACGCGTTTTAAGCATGCACATGCATCTTTTGGTAGACGCGGATGAAGTTTTCTGCAAAACCACAAGATGTGCATGCAAATGGTGCTTTTGGCAGAACGCCCACGTGGATTTCTACCAAACGACGTGCTAAGCATGCCGATGCTGCTCTTTTTAGCACCCGCGCACGCATTTGTGCGAAAACGCGTTTTAAGCATGCACATGCATCTTTTGGTAGACGCGGATGGAGTTTTCTGCAAAACCACAATATCTGCATGCAAATGGTGCTTTTTGCAGAACGCGCACGTGGATTTCTACCAAACGACGTGCTAAGCATGCCGATGCTGCTCTTTTTAGCACCCGCGCACGGATTTGTGCGAAAACGCGTTTTAAGCATGCACATGCATCTTTTGGTAGACGCGGATGAAGTTTTCTGCAAAACCACAAGATGTGCATGCAAATGGTGCTTTTGGCAGAACGCGCACGTAGATTTCTACCAAACGACGTGCTAAGCATGCCGATGCTGCTCTTTTTAGCACCCGCGCACGCATTTGTGCGAAAACGCGTTTTAAGCAGGCACATGCATCTTTTGGTAGACGCGGATGAAGTTTTCTGCAAAACCACAAGATGTGCATGCAAATGGTGCTTTTTGCAGAACGCGCTCGTGGATTTCTACCAAACGACGTGCTAAGCATGCCGATGCTGCTCTTTTTAGCACCCGCGCACGCATTTGTCCGAAAACGCGTTTTAAGCATGCACATGCATCTTTTGGTAGACGCGGATGAAGTTTTCTGCAAAACCACAAGATGTGCATGCAAATGGTGCTTTTTGCTGAACGCGCACGTGGATTTCTACCAAACGACGTGCTAAGCATGCCGATGCTGCTCTTTTTAGCACCCGCGCACGGATTTGTGCGAAAACGCGTTTTAAGCATGCACATGCATCTTTTGGTAGACGCGGATGAAGTTTTCTGCAAAACCACAAGATGTGCATGCAAATGGTGCTTTTGGCAGAACGCGCACGTAGATTTCTACCAAACGACGTGCTAAGCATGCCGATGCTGCTCTTTTTAGCACCCGCGCACGCATTTGTGCGAAAACGCGTTTTAAGCATGCACATGCATCTTTTGGTAGACGCGGATGAAGTTTTCTGCAAAACCACAAGATGTGCATGCAAATGGTGCTTTTTGCAGAACGCGCTCGTGGATTTCTACCAAACGACGTGCTAAGCATGCCGATGCTGCTCTTTTAAGCACCCGCGCACGCATTTGTGCGAAAACGCGTTTTAAGCATGCACATGCATCTTTTGGTAGACGCGGATGAAGTTTTCTGCAAAACCACAAGATGTGCATGCAAATGGTGCTTTTTGCAGAACGCGCACGTGGATTTCTACCAAACGACGCGCTAAGCATGCCGATGCTGCTCTTTTTAGCACCCGCGCACGGATTTGTGCGAAAACGCGTTTTAAGCATGCACATGCATCTTTTGGTAGACGCGGATGAAGTTTTCTGCAAAACCACAAGATGTGCATGCAAATGGTGCTTTTTGCAGAACGCGCACGTGGATTTCTACCAAACGACGTGCTAAGCATGCCGATGCTGCTATTTTTAGCACCCGCGCACGCATTTGTGCGAAAACGCGTTTTAAGCATGCACATGCATCTTTTGGTAGACGCGGATGAAGTTTTCTGCAAAACCACAAGATGTGCATGCAAATGGTGCTTTTTGCAGAACGCGCACGTGGATTTCTACCAAACGACGTGCTAAGCATGCCGATGCTGCTCTTTTTAGCACCCGCGCACGCATTTGTGCGAAAACGCGTTTTAAGCATGCACATGCATCTTTTCGTAGACGCGGATGAAGTTTTCTGCAAAACCACAAGATGTGCATGCAAATGGTGCTTTTTGCAGAACGCGCACGTGGATTTCTACCAAACGACTTGCTAAGCATGCCGATGCTGCTCTTTTTAGCACCCGCGCACGCATTTGTGCGAAAACGCGTTTTAAGCATGCACATGCATCTTTTGGTAGACGCGGATGAAGTTTTCTGCAAAACCACAAGATGTGCATGCAAATGGTGCTTTTTGCAGAACGCGCACGTGGATTTCTACCAAACGACGTGCTAAGCATGCCGATGCTGCTCTTTTTAGCACCCGCGCACGGATTTGTGCGAAAACGCGTTTTAAGCATGCACATGCATCTTTTGGTAGACGCGGATGAAGTTTTCTGCAAAACCACAAGATGTGCATGCAAATGGTGCTTTTGGCAGAACGCGCACGTAGATTTCTACCAAACGACGTGCTAAGCATGCCGATGCTGCTCTTTTTAGCACCCGCGCACGCATTTGTGCGAAAACGCGTTTTAAGCATGCACATGCATCTTTTGGTAGACGCGGATGAAGTTTTCTGCAAAACCACAAGATGTGCATGCAAATGGTGCTTTTTGCAGAACGCGCACGTGGATTTCTACCAAACGACGTGCTAAGCATGCCGATGCTGCTATTTTTAGCACCCGCGCACGCATTTGTGCGAAAACGCGTTTTAAGCATGCACATGCATTTTTTGGTAGACGCGGATGAAGTTTTCTGCAAAACCACAAGATGTGCATGCAAATGGTGCTTTTTGCAGAACGCGCACGTGGATTTCTACCAAACGACGTGCTAAGCATGCCGATGCTGCTGTTTTTAGCACCCGCGCACGCATTTGTGCGAAAACGCGTTTTAAGCATGCACATGCATCTTTTGGTAGACGCGGATGAAGTTTTCTGCAAAACCACAAGATGTGCATGCAAATGGTGCTTTTTGCAGAACGTGCACGTGGATTTCTACCAAACGACGTGCTAAGCATGCCGATGCTGCTCTTTTTAGCACCCGCGCACGGATTTGTGCGAAAACGCGTTTTAAGCATGCACATGCATCTTTTGGTAGACGCGGATGAAGTTTTCTGCAAAACCACAAGATGTGCATGCAAATGGTGCTTTTTGCAGAACGCGCACGTGGATTTCTACCAAACGACGTGCTAAGCATGCCGATGCTGCTCTTTTTAGCACCCGCGCACGCATTTGTGCGAAAACGCGTTTTAAGCATGCACGTTCATCTTTTGGTAGACGCGGATGAAGTTTTCTGCAAAACCACAAGATGTGCATGCAAATGGTGCTTTTTGCAGAACGCGCACGTGGATTTCTACCAAACGACGTGCTAAGCATGCCGATGCTGCTCTTTTTAGCACCCGCGCACGGATTTGTGCGAAAACGCGTTTTAAGCATGCACATGCATCTTTTGGTAGACGCGGACGAAGTTTTCTGCAAAACCACAAGATGTGCATGCAAATGGTGCTTTTGGCAGAACGCGCACGTAGATTTCTACCAAACGACGTGCTAAGCATGCCGATGCTGCTCTTTTTAGCACCCGCGCACGCATTTGTGCGAAAACGCGTTTTAAGCATGCACATGCATCTTTTGGTAGACGCGGATGAAGTTTTCTGCAAAACCACAAGATGTGCATGCAAATGGTGCTTTTTGCAGAACGCGCACGTGGATTTCTACCAAACGACGTGCTAAGCATGCCGATGCTGCTATTTTTAGCACCCGCGCACGCATTTGTGCGAAAACGCGTTTTAAGCATGCACATGCATCTTTTGGTAGACGCGGATGAAGTTTTCTGCAAAACCACAAGATGTGCATGCAAATGGTGCTTTTTGCAGAACGCGCACGTGGATTTCTACCAAACGACGTGCTAAGCATGCCGATGCTGCTCTTTTTAGCACCCGCGCACGCATTTGTGCGAAAACGCGTTTTAAGCATGCACATGCATCTTTTGGTAGACGCGGATGAAGTTTTCTGCAAAACCACAAGATGTGCATGCAAATGGTGCTTTTTGCAGAACGCGCACGTGGATTTCTACCAAACGACGTGCTAAGCATGCCGATGCTGCTCTTTTTAGCACCCGCGCACGGATTTGTGCGAAAACGCGTTTTAAGCATGCACATGCATCTTTTGGTAGACGCGGATGAAGTTTTCTGCAAAACCACAAGATGTGCATGCAAATGGTGCTTTTTGCAGAACGCGCACGTGGATTTCTACCAAACGACGTGCTAAGCATGCCGATGCTGCTCTTTTTAGCACCCGCGCACGGATTTGTGCGAAAACGCGTTTTAAGCATGACATGCATCTTTTGGTAGACGCGGATAAAGTTTTCTGCAAAACCACAAGATGTGCATGCAAATGGTGCTTTTTGCAGAACGCGCACGTGGATTTATACCAAACGACGTGCTAAGCATGCCGATGCTGCTTATTTTAGCACCCGCGCACGCATTTGTGCGAAAACGCGTTTTAAGCATGCACATGCATCTTTTGGTAGACGCGGATGAAGTTTTCTGCAAAACCACAAGATGTGCATGCAAATGGTGCTTTTTGCAGAACGCGCACGTGGATTTCTACCAAACGACGTGCTAAGCATGCCGATGCTGCTCTTTTTAGCACCCGCGCACGCATTTGTGCGAAAACGCGTTTTAAGCATGCACATGCATCTTTTGGTAGACGCGGATGAAGTTTTCTGCAAAACCACAAGATGTGCATGCAAATGGTGCTTTTTGCAGAACGCGCACGTGGATTTCTACCAAACGACGTGCTAAGCATGCCGATGCTGCTCTTTTTAGCACCCGCACACGGATTTGTGCGAAAACGCGTTTTAAGCATGCACATGCATCTTTTGGTAGACGCGGATGAAGTTTTCTGCAAAACCACAAGATGTGCATGCAAATGGTGCTTTTGGCAGAACGCGCACGTGGATTTCTACCAAACGACGTGCTAAGCATGCCGATGCTGCTCTTTTTAGCACCCGCGCACGCATTTGTGCGAAAACGCGTTTTAAGCATGCACATGCATCTTTTGGTAGACGCGGATGAAGTTTTCTGCAAAACCACAAGATGTGCATGCAAATGGTGCTTTTTGCAGAACGCGCACGTGGATTTCTACCAAACGACGTGCTAAGCATGCCGATGCTGCTCTTTTTAGCACCCGCGCACGCATTTGTGCGAAAACGCGTTTTAAGCATGCACATGCATCTTTTGGTAGACGCGGATGAAGTTTTCTGCAAAACCACAAGATGTGCATGCAAATGGTGCTTTTTGCAGAACGCGCACGTGGATTTCTACCAAACGACGTGCTAAGCTTGCCGATGCTGCTCTTTTTAGCACCCGCGCACGGATTTGTGCGAAAACGCGTTTTAAGCATGCACATGCATCTTTTGGTAGACGCGGATGAAGTTTTCTGCAAAACCACAAGATGTGCATGCAAATGGTGCTTTTGGCAGAACGCGCACGTGGATTTCTACCAAACGACGTGCTAAGCATGCCGATGCTGCTCTTTTTAGCACCCGCGCACGCATTTGTGCGAAAACGCGTTTTAAGCATGCACATGCATCTTTTCGTAGACGCGGATGAAGTTTTCTGCAAAACCACAAGATGCGCATGCAAATGGTGCTTTTTGCAGAACGCGCACGTGGATTTCTACCAAACGACGTGCTAAGCATGCCGATGCTGCTCTTTTTAGCACCCGCGCACGGATTTGTGCGAAAACGCGTTTTAAGCATGCACATGCATGTTTTGGTAGACGCGAATGAAGTTTTCTGCAAAACCACAAGTTGTGCATGCAAATGGTGCTTTTGGCAGAACGCGCACGTGGATTTCTACCAAACGACGTGCTAAGCATGCCGATGCTGCTCTTTTTAGCACCCGCGCACGCATTTGTGCGAAAACGCGTTTTAAGCATGCACATGCATCTTTTGGTAGACGCGGATGAAGTTTTCTGCAAAACCACAAGATGTGCATGCAAATGGTGCTTTTTGCAGAACACGCACGTGGATTTCTACCAAACGACGTGCTAAGCATGCCGATGCTGCTGTTTTTAGCACCCGCGCACGCATTTGTGCGAAAACGCGTTTTAAGCATGCACATGCATCTTTTGGTAGACGCGGATGAAGTTTTCTGCAAAACCACAAGATGTGCATGCAAATGGCGCTTTTTGCAGAACGCGCACGTGGATTTCTACCAAACGACGTGCTAAGCATGCCGATGCTGCTCTTTTTAGCACCCGCGCACGCATTTATGCGAAAACGCGTTTTAAGCATGCACATGCATCTTTTGGTAGACGCGGATGAAGTTTTCTGCAAAACCACAAGATGTGCATGCAAATGGTGCTTTTTGCAGAACGCGCACGTGGATTTCTACCAAACGACGTGCTAAGCATGCCGATGCTGCTCTTTTTAGCACCCGCGCACGGATTTGTGCGAAAACGCGTTTTAAGCATGCACATGCATCTTTTGGTAGACGCGGATGAAGTTTTCTGCAAAACCACAAGATGTGCATGCAAATGGTGCTTTTGGCAGAACGCGCACGTAGATTTCTACCAAACGACGTGCTAAGCATGCCGATGCTGTTCTTTTTAGCACCCGCGCACGCATTTGTGCGAAAACGCGTTTTAAGCATGCACATGCATCTTTTGGTAGACGCGGATGAAGTTTTCTGCAAAACCACAAGATGTGCATGCAAATGGTGCTTTTTGCAGAACGCGCACGTGGATTTCTACCAAACGACGTGCTAAGCATGCCGATGCTGCTCTTTTTAGCACCCGCGCACGCATTTGTGCAAAAACGCGTTTTAAGCATGCACATGCATCTTTTGGTAGACGCGGATGAAGTTTTCTGCAAAACCACAAGATGTGCATGCAAATGGTGCTTTTTGCAGAACGCGCACGTGGATTTCTACCAAACGACGTGCTAAGCATGCCGATGCTGCTCTTTTTAGCACCCGCGCACGCATTTGTGCGAAAACGCGTTTTAAGCATGCACATGCATCTTTTGGTAGACGCGGATGAAGTTTTCTGCAAAACCACAAGATGTGCATGCAAATGGTGCTTTTTGCAGAACGCGCACGTGGATTTCTACCAAACGACGTGCTAAGCATGCCGATGCTGCTCTTTTTAGCACCCGCGCACGCATTTGTGCGAAAACGCGTTTTAAGCATGCACATGCATCTTTTGGTAGACGCGGATGAAGTTTTCTGCAAAACCACAAGATGTGCATGCAAATGGTGCTTTTTGCAGAACGCGCACGTGGATTTCTACCAAACGACGTGCTAAGCATGCCGATGCTGCTCTTTTTAGCACCCGCGCACGGATTTGTTCGAAAACGCGTTTTAAGCATGCACATGCATCTTTTGGTAGACGCGGATGAAGTTTTCTGCAAAACCCCAAGATGTGCATGCAAATGGTGCTTTTGGCAGAACGCGCACGTGGATTTCTACCAAACGACGTGCTAAGCATGCCGATGCTGCTCTTTTTAGCACCCGCGCACGCATTTGTGCGAAAACGCGTTTTAAGCATGCACATGCATCTTTTGGTAGACGCGGATGAAGTTTTCTGCAAAACCATAGGATGTGCATGCAAATGGTGCTTTTTGCAGAACGCGCACGTGGATTTCTACCAAACGACGTGCTAAGCATGCCGATGCTGCTCTTTTTAGCACCCGCGCACGCATTTGTGCGAAAACGCGTTTTAAGCATGCACATGCATCTTTTGGTAGACGCGGATGAAGTTTTCTGCAAAACCATAAGATGTGCATGCAAATGGTGCTTTTTGCAGAACGCGCACGTGGATTTCTACCAAACGACGTGCTAAGCATGCCGATGCTGCTCTTTTTAGCACCCGCGCACGCATTTGTGCGAAAACGCGTTTTAAGCATGCACATGCATCTTTTGGTAGACGCGGATGAAGTTTTCTGCAAAACCACAAGATGTGCATGCAAATGGTGCTTTTTGCAGAACGCGCACGTGGATTTCTACCAAACGACGTGCTAAGCTTGCCGATGCTGCTCTTTTTAGCACCCGCGCACGGATTTGTGCGAAAACGCGTTTTAAGCATGCACATGCATCTTTTGGTAGACGCGGATGAAGTTTTCTGCAAAACCACAAGATGTGCATGCAAATGGTGCTTTTGGCAGAACGCGCACGTGGATTTCTACCAAACGACGTG
The DNA here is from genome assembly GCF_023375885.2 of Dermacentor andersoni. Taxonomy (NCBI): domain Eukaryota; kingdom Metazoa; phylum Arthropoda; class Arachnida; order Ixodida; family Ixodidae; genus Dermacentor; species Dermacentor andersoni. The sequence goes on from NW_027314766.1 coordinate 381,244, forward strand.
CTAAGCATGCCGATGCTGCTCTTTTTAGCACCCGCGCACGCATTTGTGCGAAAACGCGTTTTAAGCATGCACATGCATCTTTTGGTAGACGCGGATGAAGTTTTCTGCAAAACCACAAGATGTGCATGCAAATGGTGCTTTTTGCAGAACGCGCACGTGGATTTCTACCAAACGACGTGCTAAGCATGCCGATGCTGCTCTTTTTAGCACCCGCGCACGGATTTGTGCGAAAACGCGTTTTAAGCATGCACATGCATGTTTTGGTAGACGCGGATGAAGTTTTCTGCAAAACCACAAGATGTGCATGCAAATGGTGCTTTTGGCAGAACGCGCACGTGGATGTCTACCAAACGACGTGCTAAGCATGCCGATGCTGCTCTTTTTAGCACCCGCGCACGCATTTGTGCGAAAACGCGTTTTAAGCATGCACATGCATCTTTTGGTAGACGCGGATGAAGTTTTCTGCAAAACCACAAGATGTGCATGCAAATGGTGCTTTTTGCAGAACGCGCACGTGGATTTCTACCAAACGACGTGCTAAGCATGCCGATGCTGCTATTTTTAGCACCCGCGCACGCATTTGTGCGAAAACGCGTTTTAAGCATGCACATGCATCTTTTGGTAGACGCGGATGAAGTTTTCTGCAAAACCACAAGATGTGCATGCAAATGGTGCTTTTTGCAGAACGCGCACGTGGATTTCTACCAAACTACGGGCTAAGCATGCCGATGCTGCTCTTTTTAGCACCCGCGCACGCATTTGTGCGAAAACGCGTTTTAAGCATGCACATGCATCTTTTGGTAGACGCGGATGAAGTTTTCTGCAAAACCACAAGATGTGCATGCAAATGGTGCTTTTTGCAGAACGCGCACGTGGATTTCTACCAAACGACGTGCTAAGCATGCCGATGCTGCTCTTTTCAGCACCCGCGCACGCATTTGTGCGAAAACGCGTTTTAAGCATGCACATGCATCTTTTGGTAGACGCGGATGAAGTTTTCTGCAAAACCACAAGATGTGCATGCAAATGGTGCTTTTTGCAGAACGCGCACGTGGATTTCTACCAAACGATGTGCTAAGCTTGCCGATGCTGCTCTTTTTAGCACCCGCGCACGGATTTGTGCGAAAACGCGTTTTAAGCATGCACATGCATCTTTTGGTAGACGCGGATGAAGTTTTCTGCAAAACCACAAGATGTGCATGCAAATGGTGCTTTTTGCAGAACGCGCACGTGGATTTCTACCAAACGACGTGCTAAGCATGCCGATGCTGCTCTTTTTAGCACCCGCGCACGCATTTATGCGAAAACGCGTTTTAAGCATGCACATGCATCTTTTGGTAGACGCGGATGAAGTTTTCTGCAAAACCGCAAGATGTGCATGCAAATGGTGCTTTTTGCAGAACGCGCACGTGGATTTCTACCAAACGACGTGCTAAGCATGCCGATGCTGCTCTTTTTAGCACCCGCGCACGGATTTGTGCGAAAACGCGTTTTAAGCATGCACATGCATCTTTTGGTAGACGTGGATGAAGTTTTCTGCAAAACCACAAGATGTGCATGCAAATGGTGCTTTTGGCAGAACGCGCACGTAGATTTCTACCAAACGACGTGCTAAGCATGCCGATGCTGCTCTTTTTAGCACCCGCGCACGCATTTGTGCGAAAACGCGTTTTAAGCATGCACATGCATCTTTTGGTAGACGCGGATGAAGTTTTCTGCAAAACCACAAGATGTGCATGCAAATGGTGCTTTTTGCAGAACGCGCACGTGGATTTCTACCAAACGACGTGCTAAGCATGCCGATGCTGCTCTTTTTAGCACCCGCGCACGCATTTGTGCAAAAACGCGTTTTAAGCATGCACATGCATCTTTTGGTAGACGCGGATGAAGTTTTCTGCAAAACCACAAGATGTGCATGCAAATGGTGCTTTTTACAGAACGCGCACGTGGATTTCTACCAAACGACGTGCTAAGCATGCCGATGCTGCTCTTTTTAGCACCCGCGCACGCATTTGTGCGAAAACGCGTTTTAAGCATGCACATGCATCTTTTGGTAGACGCGGATGAAGTTTTCTGCAAAACAACAAGATGTGCATGCAAATGGTGCTTTTGGCAGAACGCGCACGTGGATTTCTACCAAACGACGTGCTAAGCATGCCGATGCTGCTCTTTTTAGCACCCGCGCACGCATTTGTGCGAAAACGCGTTTTAAGCATGCACATGCATCTTTTGGTAGACGCGGATGAAGTTTTCTGCAAAACCACAAGATGTGCATGCAAATGGTGCTTTTTGCAGAACGCGCTCGTGGATTTCTACCAAACGACGTGCTAAGCATGCCGATGCTGCTCTTTTTAGCACCCGCGCACGCATTTGTGCGAAAACGCGTTTTAAGCATGCACATGCATCTTTTGGTAGACGCGGATGAAGTTTTCTGCAAAACCACAAGATATGCATGCAAATGGTGCTTTTTGCAGAACGCGCACGTGGATTTCTACCAAACGACGTGCTAAGCATGCCGATGCTGCTTTTTTTAGCACCCGCGCACGGATTTGTGCGAAAACGCGTTTTAAGCATGCACATGCATCTTTTGGTAGACGCGGATGAAGTTTTCTGCAAAACCACAAGATGTGCATGCAAATGGTGCTTTTTGCAGAACGCGCACGTGGATTTCTACCAAACGACGCGCTAAGCATGCCGATGCTGCTCTTTTTAGCACCCGCGCACGCATTTGTGCGAAAACGCGTTTTAAGCATGCACATGCATCTTTTGGTAGACGCGGATGAAGTTTTCTGCAAAACCACAAGATGTGCATGCAAATGGTGCTTTTTGCAGAACGCGCACGTGGATTTCTACCAAACGATGCGCTAAGCTTCCCGATGCTGCTCTTTTTAGCACCCGCGCACGGATTTGTGCGAAAACGCGTTTTAAGCATGCACATGCATCTTTTGGTAGACGCGGATGAAGTTTTCTGCAAAACCACAAGATGTGCATGCAAATGGTGCTTTTGGCAGAACGCGCACGTGGATTTCTACCAAACGACGTGCTAAGCATGCCGATGCTGCTCTTTTTAGCACCCGCGCACGCATTTGTGCGAAAACGCGTTTTAAGCATGCACATGCATCTTTTGGTAGACGCGGATGAAGTTTTCTGCAAAACCACAAGATGTGCATGCAAATGGTGCTTTTTGCCGAACGCGCACGTGGATTTCTACCAAACGACGTGCTAAGCATGCCGATGCTGCTCTTTTTAGCACCCGCGCACGGATTTGTGCGAAAACGCGTTTTAAGCATGCACATGCATCTTTTGGTAGACGCGGATGAAGTTTTCTGCAAAACCACAAGATGTGCATGCAAATGGTGCTTTTGGCAGAACGCGCACGTAGATTTCTACCAAACGACGTGCTAAGCATGCCGATGCTGCTCTTTTTAGCACCCGCGCACGCATTTGTGCGAAAACGCGTTTTAAGCATGCACATGCATCTTTTGGTAGACGCGGATGAAGTTTTCTGCAAAACCACAAGATGTGCATGCAAATGGTGCTTTTTGCAGAACGCGCACGTGGATGTCTACCAAACGACGTGCTAATCATGCCGATGCTGCTCTTTTTAGCACCCGCGCACGCATTTGTGCAAAAACGCGTTTTAAGCATGCACATGCATCTTTTGGTAGACGCGGATGAAGTTTTCTGCAAAACCACAAGATGTGCATGCAAATGGTGCTTTTTGCCGAACGCGCACGTGGATTTCTACCAAACGACGTGCTAAGCATGCCGATGCTGCTCTTTTTAGCACCCGCGCACGCATTTGTGCGAAAACGCGTTTTAAGCATGCACATGCATCTTTTGGTAGACGCGGATGAAGTTTTCTGCAAAACCACAAGATGTGCATGCAAATGGTGCTTTTGGCAGAACGCGCACGTGGATTTCTACCAAACGACGTGCTAAGCATGCCGATGCTGCTCTTTTTAGCACCCGCGCACGCATTTGTGCGAAAACGCGTTTTAAGCATGCACATGCATCTTTTGGTAGACGCGGATGAAGTTTTCTGCAAAACCACAAGATGTGCATGCAAATGGTGCTTTTTGCATAACGCGCACGTGGATTTCTACCAAACGATGTGCTAAGCTTGCCGATGCTGCTCTTTTTAGCACCCGCGCACGGATTTGTGCGAAAACGCGTTTTAAGCATGCACATGCATCTTTTGGTAGACGCGGATGAAGTTTTCTGCAAAACCACAAGATGTGCATGCAAATGGTGCTTTTGGCAGAACGCGCACGTGGATTTCTACCAAACGACGTGCTAAGCATGCCGATGCTGCTCTTTTTAGCACCCGCGCACGGATTTGTGCAAAAACGCGTTTTAAGCATGCACATGCATCTTTTGGTAGACGCGGATGAAGTTTTCTGCAAAACCACAAGATGTGCATGCAAATGGTGCTTTTGGCAGAACGCGCACGTAGATTTCTACCGAACGACGTGCTAAGCATGCCGATGCTGCTCTTTTTAGCACCCGCGCACGCATTTGTGCGAAAACGCGTTTTAAGCATGCACATGCATCTTTTGGTAGACGCGGATGAAGTTTTCTGCAAAACCACAAGATGTGCATGCAAATGGTGCTTTTTGCAGAACGCGCACGTGGATTTCTACCAAACAACGTGCTAAGCATGCCGATGCTCCTCTTTTTAGCACCCGCGCACGCATTTGTGCGAAAACGCGTTTTAAGCATGCACATGCATCTTTTGGTAGACGCGGATGAAGTTTTCTGCAAAACCACAAGATGTGCATGCAAATGGTGCTTTTTGCAGAACGCGCACGTGGATTTCTACCAAACGACGTGCTAAGCATGCCGATGCTGCTCTTTTTAGCACCCGCGCACGGATTTGTGCGAAAACGCGTTTTAAGCATGCACATGCATCTTTTGGTAGACGCGGATGAAGTTTTCTGCAAAACCACAAGATGCGCATGCAAATGTTGCTTTTGGCAGAACGCGCACGTGGATTTCTACCAAACGACGTGCTAAGCATGCCGATGCTGCTCTTTTTAGCACCCGCGCACGCATTTGTGCGAAAACGCGTTTTAAGCATGCACATGCATCTTTTGGTAGACGCGGATGAAGTTTTCTGCAAAACCACAAGATGTGCATGCAAATGGTGCTTTTGGCAGAACGCGCACGTGGATTTCTACCAAACGACGTGCTAAGCATGCCGATGCTGCTCTTTTTAGCACCCGCGCACGCATTTGTGCGAAAACGCGTTTTAAGCATGCACATGCATTTTTTGTAGACGCGGATGAAGTTTTCTGCAAAACCACAAGATGTGCATGCAAATGGTGCTTTTTGCAGAACGCGCTCGTGGATTTCTACCAAACGACGTGCTAAGCATGCCGATGCTGCTCTTTTTAGCACCCGCGCACGCATTTGTGCGAAAACGCGTTTTAAGCATGCACATGCACCTTTTGGTAGACGCGGATGAAGTTTTCTGCAAAACCACAAGATGTGCATGCAAATGGTGCTTTTTGCAGAACGCGCACGTGGATTTCTACCAAACGACGTGCTAAGCATGCCGATGCTGCTCTTTTTAGCACCCGCGCACGGATTTGTGCGAAAACGCGTTTTAAGCATGCACATGCATCTTTTGGTAGACGCGGATGAAGTTTTCTGCAAAACCACAAGATGTGCATGCAAATGGTGCTTTTGGCAGAGCGCGCACGTAGATTTCTACCAAACGACGTGCTAAGCATGCCGATGCTGCTCTTTTTAGCACCCGCGCACGCATTTGTGCGAAAACGCGTTTTAAGCATGCACATGCATCTTTTGGTAGACGCGGATGAAGTTTTCTGCAAAACCACAAGATGTGCATGCAAATGGTGCTTTTTGCAGAACGCGCTCGTGGATTTCTACCAAACGACGTGCTAAGCATGCCGATGCTGCTCTTTTTAGCACCCGCGCACGCATTTGTGCGAAAACGCGTTTTAAGCATGCACATGCATCTCATGGTAGACGCGGATGAAGTTTTCTGCAAAACCAAGAGATGTGCATGCAAATGGTGCTTTTTGCAGAACGCGCACGTGGATTTCTACCAAACGACGTGCTAAGCATGCCGATGCTGCTCTTTTTAGCACCCGCGCACGCATTTGTGCGAAAACGCGTTTTAAGCATGCACATGCATCTTATGGTAGACGCGGATGAAGTTTTCTGCAAAACCACAAGATGTGCATGCAAATGGTGCTTTTTGCAGAACGCGCACGTGGATTTCTACCAAACGACGTGCTAAGCATGCCGATGCTGCTCTTTTTAGCACCCGCGCACGGATTTGTGCGAAAACGCGTTTTAAGCATGCACATGCATCTTTTGGTAGACGCGGATGAAGTTTTCTGCAAAACCACAAGATGTGCATGCAAATGGTGCTTTTGGCAGAACGCGCACGTGGATTTCTACCAAACGACGTGCTAAGCATGCCGATGCTGCTCTTTTTAGCACCCGCGCACGCATTTCTGCGAAAACGCGTTTTAAGCATGCACATGCATCTTTTGGTAGACGCGGATGAAGTTTTCTGCAAAACCACAAGATGTGCATGCAAATGGTGCTTTTTGCAGAACGCGCACGTGGATTTCTACCAAACGACGTGCTAAGCATGCCGATGCTGCTCTTTTTAGCACCCGCGCACGGATTTGTGCGAAAACGCGTTTTAAGCATGCACATGTATCTTTTGGTAGACGCGGATGAAGTTTTCTGCAAAACCACAAGATGTGCATGCAAATGGTGCTTTTGGCAGAACGCGCACGTGGATTTCTACCAAACGACGTGCTAAGCATGCCGATGCTGCTCTTTTTAGCACCCGCGCACGCATTTGTGCGAAAACGCGTTTTAAGCATGCACATGCATCTTTTGGTAGACGCAGATGAAGTTTTCTGCAAAACCACAAGATGTGCATGCAAATGGTGCTTTTTGCAGAACGCGCACGTGGATTTCTACCAAACGACGTGCTAAGCATGCCGATGCTGCTCTTTTTAGCACCCGCGCACGCATTTGTGCGAAAACGCATTTTAAGCATGCACATGCATCTTTTGGTAGACGCGGATGAAGTTTTCTGCAAAACCACAAGATGTGCATGCAAATGGTGCTTTTTGCAGAACGCGCACGTGGATTTCTACCAAACGACGTGCTAAGCTTGCCGATGCTGCTCTTTTTAGCATCCGCGCACGGATTTGTGCGAAAACGCGTTTTAAGCATGCACATGCATCTTTTGGTAGACGCGGATGAAGTTTTCTGCAAAACCACAAGATGTGCATGCAAATGGTGCTTTTGGCAGAACGCGCACGTCGATTTCTACCAAACGACGTGCTAAGCATGCCAAAGCTGCTCTTATTAGCACCCGCGCACGCATTTGTGCGAAAACGCGTTTTAAGCATGCACATGCATCTTTTGGTAGACGCGGATGAAGTTTTCTGCAAAACCACAAGATGTGCATGCAAATGGTGCTTTTTGCAGAACGCGCACGTGGATTTCTACCAAACGACGTGCTAAGCATGCCGATGCTGCTCTTTTTAGCACCCGCGCACGCATTTGTGCGAAAACGCGTTTTAAGCATGCACATGCATCTTTTGGTAGACGCGGATGAAGTTTTCTGCAAAACCACAAGATGTGCATGCAAATGGTGCTTTTTGCAGAACGCGCACGTGGATTTCTACCAAACAACGTGCTAAGCATGCCGATGCTGCTCTTTTTAGCACCCGCGCACGCATTTGTGCGAAAACGCGTTTTAAGCATGCACATGCATCTTTTGGTAGACGCGGATGAAGTTTTCTGCAAAACCACAAGATGTGCATGCAAATGGTGCTTTTGGCAGAACGCGCACGTGGATTTCTACCAAACGACGTGCTAAGCATGCCGATGCTGCTCTTTTTAGCACCCGCGCACGGATTTGTGCCAAAACGCGTTTTAAGCATGCACATGCATCTTTTGGTAGACGCGGATGAAGTTTTCTGCAAAACCACAAGATGTGCATGCAAATGGTGCTTTTGGCAGAACGCGCACGTGGATTTCTACCAAACGACGTGCTAAGCATGCCGATGCTGCTCTTTTTAGCACCCGCGCACGGATTTGTGCGAAAACGCGTTTTAAGCATGCACATGCATCTTTTGGTAGACGCGGATGAAGTTTTCTGCAAAACCACAAGATGTGCATGCAAATGGTGCTTTTGGCAGAACGCGCACGTGGATTTCTACCAAACGACGTGCTAAGCATGCCGATGCTGCTCTTTTTAGCACCCGCGCACGCATTTGTGCGAAAACGCGTTTTAAGCATGCACATGCATCTTTTGGTAGACGCGGATGAAGTTTTCTGCAAAACCACAAGATGTGCATGCAAATGGTGCTTTTGGCAGAACGCGCACGTGGATTTCTACCCAACGACGTGCTAAGCATGCCGATGCTGCTCTTTTTAGCACCCGCGCACGCATTTGTGCGAAAACGCATTTTAAGCATGCACATGCATCTTTTGGTAGACGCGGATGAAGTTTTCTGCAAAACCACAAGATGTGCATGCAAATGGTGCTTTCTGCAGAACGCGCACGTGGATTTCTACCAAACGACGTGCTAAGCTTGCCGATGCTGCTCTTTTTAGCATCCGCGCACGGATTTGTGCGAAAACGCGTTTTAAGCATGCACATGCATCTTTTGGTAGACGCGGATGAAGTTTTCTGCAAAACCACAAGATGTGCATGCAAATGGTGCTTTTTGCAGAACGCGCACGTGGATATCTACCAAACGACGTGCTAAGCATGCCGATGCTGCTATTTTTAGCACCCGCGCACGCATTTGTGCGAAAACGCGTTTTAAGCATGCACATGCATCTTTTGGTAGACGCGGATGAAGTTTTCTGCAAAACCACAAGATGTGCATGCAAATGGTGCTTTTTGCAGAACGCGCACGTGGATATCTACCAAACGACGTGCTAAGCATGCCGATGCTGCTCTTTTTAGCACCCGCGCACGCATTTGTGCGAAAACGCGTTTTAAGCATGCACATGCATCTTTTGGTAGACGCGGATGAAGTTTTCTGCAAAAGCACAAGATGTGCATGCAAATGGTGCTTTTTGCAGAACGCGCACGTGGATTTCTACCAAACGACGTGCTAAGCATGCCGATGCTGCTCTTTTTAGCACCCGCGCACGCATTTGTGCGAAAACGCGTTTTAAGCATGCACATGCATCTTTTGGTAGACGCGGATGAAGTTTTCTGCAAAACCACAAGATGTGCATGCAAATGGTGCTTTTTGCAGAACGCGCACGTGGATTTCTACCAAACGATGTGCTAAGCTTGCCGATGCTGCTCTTTTTAGAACCCGCGCACGGATTTGTGCGAAAACGCGTTTTAAGCATGCACATGCATCTTTTGGTAGACGCGGATGAAGTTTTCTGCAAAACCACAAGATGTGCATGCAAATGGTGCTTTTTGCAGAACGCGCACGTGGATTTCTACCAAACGATGTGCTAAGCATGCCGATGCTGCTCTTTTTAGCACCCGCGCACGGATTTGTGCGAAAACGCGTTTTAAGCATGCACATGCATCTTTTGGTAGACGCGGATGAAGTTTTCTGCAAAACCACAAGATGTGCATGCAAATGGTGCTTTTTGCAGAACGCGCACGTGGATTTCTACCAAACGACGTGCTAAGCATGCCGATGCTGCTCTTTTTAGCACCCGCGCACGGATTTGTGCGAAAACGCGTTTTAAGCATGCACATGCATCTTTTGGTAGACGCGGATGAAGTTTTCTGCAAAACCACAAGATGTGCATGCAAATGGTGCTTTTGGCAGAACGCGCACGTAGATTTCTACCAAACGACGTGCTAAGCATGCCGATGCTGCTCTTTTTAGCACCCGCGCACGCATTTGTGCGAAAACGCGTTTTAAGCATGCACATGCATCTTTTGGTAGACGCGGATGAAGTTTTCTGCAAAACCACAAGATGTGCATGCAAATGGTGCTTTTTGCAGAACGCGCACGTGGATTTCTACCAAACGACGTGCTAAGCATGCCGATGCTGCTATTTTTAGCACCCGCGCACGCATTTGTGCGAAAACGCGTTTTAAGCATGCACATGCATCTTTTGGTAGACGCGGATGAAGTTTTCTGCAAAACCACAAGATGTGCATGCAAATGGTGCTTTTTGCAGAACGCGCACGTGGATTTCTACCAAACGACGTGCTAAGCATGCCGATGCTGCTCTTTTTAGCACCCGCGCACGCATTTGTGCGAAAACGCGTTTTAAGCATGCACATGCATCTTTTGGTAGACGCGGATGAAGTTTTCTGCAAAACCACAAGATGTGCATGAAAATGGTGCTTTTTGCAGAACGCGAACGTGGATTTCTACCAAACGACGTGCTAAGCATGCCGATGCTGCTCTTTTTAGCACCCGCGCACGCATTTGTGCGAAAACGCGTTTTAAGCATGCACATGCATCTTTTTGGTAGACGCGGAGAAAGTTTTCTGCAAAACCACAAGATGTGCATGCAAATGGTGTTTTTTGCAGAACGCGCACGTGGATTTCTACCAAACGACGTGCTAAGCATGCCGATGCTGCTCTTTTTAGCACCCGCGCACGCATTTGTGCGAAAACGCGTTTTAAGCATGCACATGCATCTTTTGGTAGACGCGGATGAAGTTTTCTGCAAAACCACAAGATGTGCATGCAAATGGTGCTTTTTGCAGAACGCGCTCGTGGATTTCTACCAAACGACGTGCTAAGCATGCCGATGCTGCTCTTTTTAGCACCCGCGCACGCATTTGTGCGAAAACGCGTTTTAAGCATGCACATGCATCTCATGGTAGACGCGGATGAAGTTTTCTGCAAAACCAAGAGATGTGCATGCAAATGGTGCTTTTTGCAGAACGCGCACGTGGATTTCTACCAAACGACGTGCTAAGCATGCCGATGCTGCTCTTTTTAGCACCCGCGCACGCATTTGTGCGAAAACGCGTTTTAAGCATGCACATGCATCTTATGGTAGACGCGGATGAAGTTTTCTGCAAAACCACAAGATGTGCATGCAAATGGTGCTTTTTGCAGAACGCGCACGTGGATTTCTACCAAACAACGTGCTAAGCATGCCGATGCTGCTCTTTTTAGCACCCGCGCACGGATTTGTGCGAAAACGCGTTTTAAGCATGCACATGCATCTTTTGGTAGACGCGGATGAAGTTTTCTGCAAAACCACAAGATGTGCATGCAAATGGTGCTTTTGGCAGAACGCGCACGTGGATTTCTACCAAACGACGTGCTAAGCATGCCGATGCTGCTCTTTTTAGCACCCGCGCACGCATTTCTGCGAAAACGCGTTTTAAGCATGCACATGCATCTTTTGGTAGACGCGGATGAAGTTTTCTGCAAAACCACAAGATGTGCATGCAAATGGTGCTTTTTGCAGAACGCGCACGTGGATTTCTACCAAACGACGTGCTAAGCATGCCGATGCTGCTCTTTTTAGCACCCGCGCACGGATTTGTGCGAAAACGCGTTTTAAGCATGCACATGCATCTTTTGGTAGACGCGGATGAAGTTTTCTGCAAAACCACAAGATGTGCATGCAAATGGTGCTTTTGGCAGAACGCGCACGTGGATTTCTACCAAACGACGTGCTAAGCATGCCGATGCTGCTCTTTTTAGCACCCGCGCACGCATTTGTGCGAAAACGCGTTTTAAGCATGCACATGCATCTTTTGGTAGACGCGGATGAAGTTTTCTGCAAAACCACAAGATGTGCATGCAAATGGTGCTTTTTGCAGAACGCGCACGTGGATTTCTACCAAACGACGTGCTAAGCATGCCGATGCTGCTCTTTTTAGCACCCGCGCACGCATTTGTGCGAAAACGCGTTTTAAGCATGCACATGCATCTTTTGGTAGACGCGGATGAAGTTTTCTGCAAAACCACAAGATGTGCATGCAAATGGTGCTTTTTGCAGAACGCGCACGTGGATTTCTACCAAACGACGTGCTAAGCTTGCCGATGCTGCTCTTTTTAGCATCCGCGCACGGATTTGTGCGAAAACGCGTTTTAAGCATGCACATGCATCTTTTGGTAGACGCGGATGAAGTTTTCTGCAAAACCACAAGATGTGCATGCAAATGGTGCTTTTGGCAGAACGCGCACGTCGATTTCTACCAAACGACGTGCTAAGCATGCCGATGCTGCTCTTATTAGCACCCGCGCACGCATTTGTGCGAAAACGCGTTTTAAGCATGCACATGCATCTTTTGGTAGACGCGGATGAAGTTTTCTGCAAAACCACAAGATGTGCATGCAAATGGTGCTTTTTGCAGAACGCGCACGTGGATTTCTACCAAACGACGTGCTAAGCATGCCGATGCTGCTCTTTTTAGCACCCGCGCACGCATTTGTGCGAAAACGCGTTTTAAGCATGCACATGCATCTTTTGGTAGACGCGGATGAAGTTTTCTGCAAAACCACAAGATGTGCATGCAAATGGTGCTTTTTGCAGAACGCGCACGTGGATTTCTACCAAACAACGTGCTAAGCATGCCGATGCTGCTCTTTTTAGCACCCGCGCACGCATTTGTGCGAAAACGCGTTTTAAGCATGCACATGCATCTTTTGGTAGACGCGGATGAAGTTTTCTGCAAAACCACAAGATGTGCATGCAAATGGTGCTTTTGGCAGAACGCGCACGTGGATTTCTACCAAACGACGTGCTAAGCATGCCGATGCTGCTCTTTTTAGCACCCGCGCACGGATTTGTGCGAAAACGCGTTTTAAGCATGCACATGCATCTTTTGGTAGACGCGGATGAAGTTTTCTGCAAAACCACAAGATGTGCATGCAAATGGTGCTTTTGGCAGAACGCGCACGTGGATTTCTACCAAACGACGTGCTAAGCATGCCGATGCTGCTCTTTTTAGCACCCGCGCACGCATTTGTGCGAAAACGCGTTTTAAGCATGCACATGCATCTTTTGGTAGACGCGGATGAAGTTTTCTGCAAAACCACAAGATGTGCATGCAAATGGTGCTTTTTGCAGAACGCGCACGTGGATATCTACCAAACGACGTGCTAAGCATGCCGATGCTGCTATTTTTAGCACCCGCGCACGCATTTGTGCGAAAACGCGTTTTAAGCATGCACATGCATCTTTTGGTAGACGCGGATGAAGTTTTCTGCAAAACCACAAGATGTGCATGCAAATGGTGCTTTTTGCAGAACGCGCACGTGGATATCTACCAAACGACGTGCTAAGCATGCCGATGCTGCTCTTTTTAGCACCCGCGCACGCATTTGTGCGAAAAACGCGTTTTAAGCATGCACATGCATCTTTTGGTAGACGCGGATGAAGTTTTCTGCAAAAGCACAAGATGTGCATGCAAATGGTGCTTTTTGCAGAACGCGCACGTGGATTTCTACCAAACGACGTGCTAAGCATGCCGATGCTGCTCTTTTTAGCACCCGCGCACGCATTTGTGCGAAAACGCGTTTTAAGCATGCACATGCATCTTTTGGTAGACGCGGATGAAGTTTTCTGCAAAACCACAAGATGTGCATGCAAATGGTGCTTTTTGCAGAACGCGCACGTGGATTTCTACCAAACGATGTGCTAAGCTTGCCGATGCTGCTCTTTTTAGAACCCGCGCACGGATTTGTGCGAAAACGCGTTTTAAGCATGCACATGCATCTTTTGGTAGACGCGGATGAAGTTTTCTGCAAAACCACAAGATGTGCATGCAAATGGTGCTTTTTGCAGAACGCGCACGTGGATTTCTACCAAACGATGTGCTAAGCATGCCGATGCTGCTCTTTTTAGCACCCGCGCACGGATTTTTGCGAAAACGCGTTTTAAGCATGCACATGCATCTTTTGGTAGACGCGGATGAAGTTTTCTGCAAAACCACAAGATGTGCATGCAAATGGTGCTTTTTGCAGAACGCGCACGTGGATTTCTACCAAACGACGTGCTAAGCATGCCGATGCTGCTCTTTTTAGCACCCGCGCACGGATTTGTGCGAAAACGCGTTTTAAGCATGCACATGCATCTTTTGGTAGACGCGGATGAAGTTTTCTGCAAAACCACAAGATGTGCATGCAAATGGTGCTTTTGGCAGAACGCGCACGTAGATTTCTACCAAACGACGTGCTAAGCATGCCGATGCTGCTCTTTTTAGCACCCGCGCACGCATTTGTGCGAAAACGCGTTTTAAGCATGCACATGCATCTTTTGGTAGACGCGGATGAAGTTTTCTGCAAAACCACAAGATGTGCATGCAAATGGTGCTTTTTGCAGAACGCGCACGTGGATTTCTACCAAACGACGTGCTAAGCATGCCGATGCTGCTATTTTTAGCACCCGCGCACGCATTTGTGCGAAAACGCGTTTTAAGCATGCACATGCATCTTTTGGTAGACGCGGATGAAGTTTTCTGCAAAACCACAAGATGTGCATGCAAATGGTGCTTTTTGCAGAACGCGCACGTGGATTTCTACCAAACGACGTGCTAAGCATGCCGATGCTGCTCTTTTTAGCACCCGCGCACGCATTTGTGCGAAAACGCGTTTTAAGCATGCACATGCATCTTTTGGTAGACGCGGATGAAGTTTTCTGCAAAACCACAAGATGTGCATGGAAATGGTGCTTTTTGCAGAACGCGAACGTGGATTTCTACCAAACGACGTGCTAAGCATGCCGATGCTGCTCTTTTTAGCACCCGCGCACGCATTTGTGCGAAAACGCGTTTTAAGCGTGCACATGCATCTTTTGGTAGACGCGGATGAAGTTTTCTGCAAAACCACAAGATGTGCATGCAAATGGTGCTTTTTGCAGAACGCGCACGTGTATTTCTACCAAACGACGTGCTAAGCATGCCGATGCTGCTCTTTTTAGCACCCGCGCACGCATTTGTGCGAAAACGCGTTTTAAGCATGCACATGCATCTTTTGCTAGACGCGGATGAAGTTTTCTGGAAAACCACAAGATGTGCATGCAAATGGTGCTTTTTGCAGAACGCGCACGTGGATTTCTACCAAACAACGTGCTAAGCATGCCGATGCTGCTCTTTTTAGCACCCGCGCACGCATTTGTGCGAAAACGCGTTTTAAGCATGCACATGCATCTTTTGGTAGACGCGGATGAAGTTTTCTGCAACACCACAAGATGTGCATGCAAATGGTGCTTTTGGCAGAACGCGCACGTGGATTTCTACCAAACGACGTGCTAAGCATGCCGATGCTGCTCTTTTTAGCACCCGCGCACGCATTTGTGCGAAAACGCGTTTTAAGCATGCACATGCATCTTTTGGTAGACGCGGATGAAGTTTTCTGCAAAACCACAAGATGTGCATGCAAATGGTGCTTTTTGCAGAACGCGCACGTGGATTTCTACCAAACAACGTGCTAAGCATGCCGATGCTGCTCTTTTTAGCACCCGCGCACGCATTTGTGCGAAAACGCGTTTTAAGCATGCACATGCATCTTTTGGTAGACGCGGATGAAGTTTTCTGCAAAACCACAAGATGTGCATGCAAATGGTGCTTTTGGCAGAACGCGCACGTGGATTTCTACCAAACGACGTGCTAAGCATGCCGATGCTGCTCTTTTTAGCACCCGCGCACGCATTTGTGCGAAAACGCGTTTTAAGCATGCACATGCATCTTTTGGTAGACGCGGATGAAGTTTTCTGCAAAACCACAAGATGTGCATGCAAATGGTGCTTTTTGCAGAACGCGCACGTGGATATCTACCAAACGACGTGCTAAGCATGCCGATGCTGCTATTTTTAGCACCCGCGCACGCATTTGTGCGAAAACGCGTTTTAAGCATGCACATGCATCTTTTGGTAGACGCGGATGAAGTTTTCTGCAAAACCACAAGATGTGCATGCAAATGGTGCTTTTTGCAGAACGCGCACGTGGATATCTACCAAACGACGTGCTAAGCATGCCGATGCTGCTCTTTTTAGCACCCGCGCACGCATTTGTGCGAAAACGCGTTTTAAGCATGCACATGCATCTTTTGGTAGACGCGGATGAAGTTTTCTGCAAAACCACAAGATGTGCATGCAAATGGTGCTTTTTGCAGAACGCGCACGTGGATTTCTACCAAACGATGTGCTAAGCTTGCCGATGCTGCTCTTTTTAGAACCCGCGCACGGATTTGTGCGAAAACGCGTTTTAAGCATGCACATGCCTCTTTTGGTAGACGCGGATGAAGTTTTCTGCAAAACCACAAGATGTGCATGCAAATGGTGCTTTTGGTAGAACGCGCACGTGGATTTCTACCAAACGACGTGCTAAGCATGCCGATGCTGCTCTTTTTAGCACCCGCGCACGGATTTGTGCGAAAACGCGTTTTAAGCATGCACATGCATCTTTTGGTAGACGCGGATGAAGTTTTCTGCAAAACCACAAGATGTGCATGCAAATGGTGCTTTTGGCAGAACGCGCACGTGGATTTCTACCAAACGACGTGCTA
Source organism: Dermacentor andersoni (assembly GCF_023375885.2). Taxonomy (NCBI): domain Eukaryota; kingdom Metazoa; phylum Arthropoda; class Arachnida; order Ixodida; family Ixodidae; genus Dermacentor; species Dermacentor andersoni. The sequence continues at coordinate 397,716 of NW_027314766.1, forward strand.
AGCATGCCGATGCTGCTCTTTTTAGCACCCGCGCACGGATTTGTGCGAAAACGCGTTTTAAGCATGCACATGCATCTTTTGGTAGACGCGGATGAAGTTTTCTGCAAAACCACAAGATGTGCATGCAAATGGTGCTTTTGGCAGAACGCGCACGTAGATTTCTACCAAACGACGTGCTAAGCATGCCGATGCTGCTCTTTTTAGCACCCGCGCACGCATTTGTGCGAAAACGCGTTTTAAGCATGCACATGCATCTTTTGGTAGACGCGGATGAAGTTTTCTGCAAAACCACAAGATGTGCATGCAAATGGTGCTTTTTGCAGAACGCGCACGTGGATTTCTACCAAACGACGTGCTAAGCATGCCGATGCTGCTATTTTTAGCACCCGCGCACGCATTTGTGCGAAAACGCGTTTTAAGCATGCACATGCATCTTTTGGTAGACGCGGATGAAGTTTTCTGCAAAACCACAAGATGTGCATGCAAATGGTGCTTTTTGCAGAACGCGCACGTGGATTTCTACCAAACGACGTGCTAAGCATGCCGATGCTGCTCTTTTTAGCACCCGCGCACGCATTTGTGCGAAAACGCGTTTTAAGCATGCACATGCATCTTTTGGTAGACGCGGATGAAGTTTTCTGCAAAACCACAAGATGTGCATGCAAATGGTGCTTTTTGCAGAACGCGCACGTGGATTTCTACCAAACGACGTGCTAAGCATGCCGATGCTGCTCTTTTTAACACCCGCGCACGCATTTGTGCGAAAACGCGTTTTAAGCGTGCACATGCATCTTTTGGTAGACGCGGATGAAGTTTTCTGCAAAACCACAAGATGTGCATGCAAATGGTGCTTTTTGCAGAACGCGCACGTGTATTTCTACCAAACGACGTGCTAAGCATGCAGATGCTGCTCTTTTTAGCACCCGCGCACGCATTTGTGCGAAAACGCGTTTTAAGCATGCACATGCATCTTTTGCTAGACGCGGATGAAGTTTTCTGCAAAACCACAAGATGTGCATGCAAATGGTGCTTTTTGCAGAACGCGCACGTGGATTTCTACCAAACAACGTGCTAAGCATGCCGATGCTGCTCTTTTTAGCACCCGCGCACGCATTTGTGCGAAAACGCGTTTTAAGCATGCACATGCATCTTTTGGTAGACGCGGATGAAGTTTTCTGCAAAACCACAAGATGTGCATGCAAATGGTGCTTTTGGCAGAACGCGCACGTAGATTTCTACCAAACGACGTGCTAAGCATGCCGATGCTGCTCTTTTTAGCACCCGCGCACGCATTTGTGCGAAAACGCGTTTTAAGCATGCACATGCATCTTTTGGTAGACGCGGATGAAGTTTTCTTCAAAACCACAAGATGTGCATGCAAATGGTGCTTTTTGCAGAACGCGCACGTGGATTTCTACCAAACAACGTGCTAAGCATGCCGATGCTGCTCTTTTTAGCACCCGCGCACGCATTTGTGCGAAAACGCGTTTTAAGCATGCACATGCATCTTTTGGTAGACGCGGATGAAGTTTTCTGCAAAACCACAAGATGTGCATGCAAATGGTGCTTTTGGCAGAACGCGCACGTGGATTTCTACCAAACGACGTGCTAAGCATGCCGATGCTGCTCTTTTTAGCACCCGCGCACGCATTTGTGCGAAAACGCGTTTTAAGCATGCACATGCATCTTTTGGTAGACGCGGATGAAGTTTTCTGCAAAACCACAAGATGTGCATGCAAATGGTGCTTTTTGCAGAACGCGCACGTGGATATCTACCAAACGACGTGCTAAGCATGCCGATGCTGCTATTTTTAGCACCCGCGCACGCATTTGTGCGAAAACGCGTTTTAAGCATGCACATGCATCTTTTGGTAGACGCGGATGAAGTTTTCTGCAAAACCACAAGATGTGCATGCAAATGGTGCTTTTTGCAGAACGCGCACGTGGATATCTACCAAACGACGTGCTAAGCATGCCGATGCTGCTCTTTTTAGCACCCGCGCACGCATTTGTGCGAAAACGCGTTTTAAGCATGCACATGCATCTTTTGGTAGACGCGGATGAAGTTTTCTGCAAAACCACAAGATGTGCATGCAAATGGTGCTTTTTGCAGAACGCGCACGTGGATTTCTACCAAACGATGTGCTAAGCTTGCCGATGCTGCTCTTTTTAGAACCCGCGCACGGATTTGTGCGAAAACGCGTTTTAAGCATGCACATGCCTCTTTTGGTAGACGCGGATGAAGTTTTCTGCAAAACCACAAGATGTGCATGCAAATGGTGCTTTTGGCAGAACGCGCACGTGGATTTCTACCAAACGACGTGCTAAGCATGCCGATGCTGCTCTTTTTAGCACCCGCGCACGGATTTGTGCGAAAACGCGTTTTAAGCATGCACATGCATCTTTTGGTAGACGCGGATGAAGTTTTCTGCAAAACCACAAGATGTGCATGCAAATGGTGCTTTTGGCAGAACGCGCACGTAGATTTCTACCAAACGACGTGCTAAGCATGCCGATGCTGCTCTTTTTAGCACCCGCGCACGCATTTGTGCGAAAACGCGTTTTAAGCATGCACATGCATCTTTTGGTAGACGCGAATGAAGTTTTCTGCAAAACCACAAGATGTGCATGCAAATGGTGCTTTTTGCAGAACGCGCACGTGGATTTCTACCAAACGACGTGCTAAGCATGCCGATGCTGCTATTTTTAGCACCCGCGCACGCATTTGTGCGAAAACGCGTTTTAAGCATGCACATGCATCTTTTGGTAGACGCGGATGAAGTTTTCTGCAAAACCACAAGATGTGCATGCAAATGGTGCTTTTTGCAGAACGCGCACGTGGATTTCTACCAAACGACGTGCTAAGCATGCCGATGCTGCTCTTTTTAGCACCCGCGCACGCATTTGTGCGAAAACGCGTTTTAAGCATGCACATGCATCTTTTGGTAGACGCGGATGAAGTTTTCTGCAAAACCACAAGATGTGCATGCAAATGGTGCTTTTTGCAGAACGCGCACGTGGATTTCTACCAAACGACGTGCTAAGCATGCCGATGCTGCTCTTTTTAGCACCCGCGCACGCATTTGTGCGAAAACGCGTTTTAAGCATGCACATGCATCTTTTGGTAGACGCGGATGAAGTTTTCTGCAAAACCACAAGATGTGCATGCAAATGGTGCTTTTTGCAGAACGCGCACGTGGATTTCTACCAAACGACGTGCTAAGCATGCCGATGCTGCTCTTTTTAGCACCCGCGCACGCATTTGTGCGAAAACGCGTTTTAAGCATGCACATGCATCTTTTGGTAGACGCGGATGAAGTTTTCTGCAAAACCACAAGATGTGCATGCAAATGGTGCTTTTTGCAGAACGCGCACGTGGATTTCTACCAAACGACGTGCTAAGCATGCCGATGCTGCTCTTTTTAGCACCCGCGCACGCATTTGTGCGAAAACGCGTTTTAAGCATGCACATGCATCTTTTGGTAGACGCGGATGAAGTTTTCTGCAAAACCACAAGATGTGCATGCAAATGGTGCTTTTTGCAGAACGCGCACGTGGATTTCTACCAAACGACGTGCTAAGCATGCCGATGCTGCTCTTTTTAGCACCCGCGCACGCATTTGTGCGAAAACGCGTTTTAAGCATGCACATGCATCTTTTGGTAGACGCGGATGAAGTTTTCTGCAAAACCACAAGATGTGCATGCAAATGGTGCTTTTTGCAGAACGCGCACGTGGATTTCTACCAAACGACGTGCTAAGCTTGCCGATGCTGCTCTTTTTAGCACCCGCGCACGGATTTGTGCGAAAACGCGTTTTAAGCATGCACATGCATCTTTTGGTAGACGCGGATGAAGTTTTCTGCAAAACCACAAGATGTGCATGCAAATGGTGCTTTTTGCAGAACGCGCACGTGGATTTCTACCAAACGACGTGCTAAGCATGCCGATGCTGCTCTTTTTAGCACCCGCGCACGGATTTGTGCGAAAACGCGTTTTAAGCATGCACATGCATCTTTTGGTAGACGCGGATGAAGTTTTCTGCAAAACCACAAGATGTGCATGCAAATGGTGCTTTTGGCAGAACGCGCACGTGGATTTCTACCAAACGACGTGCTAAGCATGCCGATGCTGCTCTTTTTAGCACCCGCGCACGCATTTGTGCGAAAACGCGTTTTAAGCATGCACATGCATCTTTTGGTAGACGCGGATGAAGTTTTCTGCAAAACCACAAGATGTGCATGCAAATGGTGCTTTTTGCAGAACGCGCTCGTGGATTTCTACCAAACGACGTGCTAAGCATGCCGATAATGCTCTTTTTAGCACCCGCGCACGCATTTGTCCGAAAACGCGTTTTATGCATGCACATGCATCTTTTGGTAGACGCGGATGAAGTTTTCTGCAAAACCACAAGATGTGCATGCAAATGGTGCTTTTTGCAGAATGCGCACGTGGATTTCTACCAAACGACGTGCTAAGCATGCCGATGCTGCTCTTTTTAGCACCCGCGCACGGATTTGTGCGAAAACGCGTTTTAAGCATGCACATGCATCTTTTGGTAGACGCGGATGAAGTTTTCTGCAAAACCACAAGATGTGCATGCAAATGGTGCTTTTGGCAGAACGCGCACGTGGATTTCTACCAAACGACGTGCTAAGCATGCCGATGCTGCTCTTTTTAGCACCCGCGCACGCATTTGTGCGAAAACGCGTTTTAAGCATGCACATGCATCTTTTGGTAGACGCGGATGAAGTTTTCTGCAAAACCACAAGATGTGCATGCAAATGGTGCTTTTTGCAGAACGCGGTCGTGGATTTCTACCAAACGACGTGCTAAGCATGCCGATGCTGCTCTTTTTAGCACCCGCGCACGCATTTGTGCGAAAACGCGTTTTAAGCATGCACATGCATCTTTTGGTAGACGCGGATGAAGTTTTCTGCAAAACCACAAGATGTGCATGCAAATGGTGCTTTTTGCAGAACGCGCACGTGGATTTCTACCAAACGACGTGCTAAGCATGCCGATGCTGCTATTTTTAGCACCCGCGCACGCATTTGTGCGAAAACGCGTTTTAAGCATGCACATGCATCTTTTGGTAGACGCGGATGAAGTTTTCTGCAAAACCACAAGATGTGCATGCAAATGGTGCTTTTTGCAGAACGCGCACGTGGATTTCTACCAAACGACGTGCTAAGCATGCCGATGCTGCTCTTTTTAGCACCCGCGCACGCATTTGTTCGAAAACGCGTTTTAAGCATGCACATGCATCTTTTGGTAGACGCGGATGAAGTTTTCTGCAAAACCACAAGATGTGCATGCAAATGGTGCTTTTTTGCAGAACGCGCACGTGGATTTCTACCAAACGACGTGCCAAGCATGCCGATGCTGCTCTTTTTAGCACCCGCGCACGCATTTGTGCGAAAACGCGTTTTAAGCATGCACATGCATCTTTTGGTAGACGCGGATGAAGTTTTCTGCAAAACCACAATATGTGCATGCAAATGGTGCTTTTCGCAGAACGCGCACGTGGATTTCTACCAAACGATGTGCTAAGCTTGCCGATGCTGCTCTTTTTAGCACCCGCGCACGGATTTGTGCGAAAACGCGTTTTAAGCATGCACATGCATCTTTTGGTAGACGCGGATGAAGTTTTCTGCAAAACCACAAGATGTGCATGCAAATGGTGCTTTTGGCAGAACGCGCACGTGGATTTCTACCAAACGACGTGCTAAGCATGCCGAATCTGCTCTTTTTAGCACCCGCGCACGCATTTGTGCGAAAACGCGTTTTAAGCATGCACATGCATCTTTTGGTAGACGCGGATGAAGTTTTCTGCAAAACCACAAGATGTGCATGCAAATGGTGCTTTTTGCAGAACGCGCACGTGGATTTCTACCAAACGACGTGCTAAGCATGCCGATGCTGCTCTTTTTAGCACCCGCGCACGGATTTGTGCGAAAACGCGTTTTAAGCATGCACATGCATCTTTTGGTAGACGCGGATGAAGTTTTCTGCAAAACCACAAGATGTGCATGCAAATGGTGCTTTTGCCAGAACGCGCACGTAGATTTCTACCAAACGACGTGCTAAGCATGCCGATGCTGCTCTTTTTTAGCACCCGCGCACGCATTTGTGCGAAAACGCGTTTTAAGCATGCACATGCATCTTTTGGTAGACGAGGATGAAGTTTTCTGCAAAACCACAAGATGTGCATGCAAATGGTGCTTTTTGCAGAACGCGCACGTGGATTTCTACCAAACGACGTGCTAAGCATGCCGTACTGCTATTTTAGCACCCGCGCACGCATTTGTGCGAAAACGCGTTTTAAGCATGCACATGCATCTTTTGGTAGACGCGGATGAAGTTTTCTGCAAAACCACAAGATGTGCATGCAAATGGTGCTTTTTGCAGAACGCGCACGTGGATTTCTACCAAACGACGTGCTAAGCATGCCGATGCTGCTCTTTTTAGCACCCGCGCACGCATTTGTGCGAAAACGCGTTTTAAGCATGCACATGCATCTTTTGGTAGACGCGGATGAAGTTTTCTGCAAAACCACAAGATGTGCATGCAAATGGTGCTTTTTGCAGAACGCGCACGTGGATTTCTACAACGACGTGCTAAGCATGCCGATGCTGCTCTTTTTAGCACCTGCGCACGCATTTGTGCGAAAACGCGTTTTAAGCATGCACATGCATCTTTTGGTAGACGCGGATGAAGTTTTCTGCAAAACCACAAGATGTGCATGCAAATGGTGCTTTTTGCAGAACGCGCACGTGGATTTCTACCAAACGATGTGCTAAGCTTGATGATGCTGCTCTTTTTAGCACCCGCGCACGGATTTGTGCGAAAACGCGTTTTAAGCATGCACATGCATCTTTTGGTAGACGCGGATGAAGTTTTCTGCAAAACCACAAGATGTGCATGCAAATGGTGCTTTTGGCAGAACGCGCACGTGGATTTCTACCAAACGACGTGCTAAGCATGCCGATGCTGCTATTTTTAGCACCCGCGCACGCATTTGTGCGAAAACGCGTTTTAAGCATGCACATGCATATTTTGGTAGACGCGGATGAAGTTTTCTGCAAAACCACAAGATGTGCATGCAAATGGTGCTTTTTGCAGAACGCGCACGTGGATTTCTACAACGACGTGCTAAGCATGCCGATGCTGCTCTTTTTAGCACCCGCGCACGCATTTGTGCGAAAACGCGTTTTAAGCATGCACATGCATCTTTTGGTAGACGCGGATGAAGTTTTCTGCAAAACCACAAGATGTGCATGCAAATGGTGCTTTTTGCAGAACGCGCACGTGGATTTCTACCAAACGATGTGCTAAGCTTGACGATGCTGCTCTTTTAGCACCCGCGCACGGATTTGTGCGAAAACGCGTTTTAAGCATGCACATGCATCTTTTGGTAGACGCGGATGAAGTTTTCTGCAAAACCACAAGATGTGCATGCAAATGGTGCTTTTGGCAGAACGCGCACGTGGATTTCTACCAAACGACGTGCTAAGCATGCCGATGCTGCTCTTTTTAGCACCCGCGCACGCATTTGTGCGAAAACGCGTTTTAAGCATGCACATGCATCTTTTGGTAGACGCAGATGAAGTTTTCTGCAAAACCACAAGATGTGCATGCAAATGGTGCTTTTTGCAGAACGCGCTCGTGGATTTCTACCAAACGACGTGCTAAGCATGCCGATGCTGCTCTTTTTAGCACCCGCGCACGAATTTGTGCGAAAACGCGTTTTAAGCATGCACATGCATCTTTTGGTAGACGCGGATGAAGTTTTCTGCAAAACCACAAGATGTGCATGCAAATGGTGCTTTTTGCAGAACGCGCACGTGGATTTCTACCAAACGACGTGCTAAGCATGCCGATGCTGCTCTTTTTAGCACCCGCGCACGGATTTGTGCGAAAACGCGTTTTAAGCATGCACATGCATCTTTTGGTAGACGCGGATGAAGTTTTCTGCAAAACCACAAGATGTGCATGCAAATGGTGCTTTTGGCAGAACGCGCACGTGGATTTCTACCAAACGACGTGCTAAGCATGCCGATGCTGCTCTTTTTAGCACCCGCGCACGCATTTGTGCGAAAACGCGTTTCAAGCATGCACATGCATCTTTTGGTAGACGCGGATGAAGTTTTCTGCAAAACCACAAGATGTGCATGCAAATGGTGCTTTTTGCAGAACGCGCACGTGGATTTCTACCAAACGACGTGCTAAGCATGCCGATGCTGCTCTTTTTAGCACCCGCGCACGGATTTGTGCGAAAACGCGTTTTAAGCATGCACATGCATCTTTTGGTAGACGCGGATGAAGTTTTCTGCAAAACCACAAGATGTGCATGCAAATGGTGCTTTTTGCAGAACGCGCACGTGGATTTCTACCAAACGACGTGGTAAGCATGCCGATGCTGCTCTTTTTAGCACCCGCGCACGCATTTGTGCGAAAACGCGTTTTAAGCATGCACATGCATCTTTTGGTAGACGCGGATGAAGTTTTCTGCAAAACCACAAGATGTGCATGCAAAAGGTGCTTTTGGCAGAACGCGCACGTGGATTTCTACCAAACGACGTGCTAAGCATGCCGATGCTGCTCTTTTTAGCACCCGCGCACGCATTTGTGCGAAAACGCGTTTTAAGCATGCACATGCATCTTTTGGTAGGCGCGGATGAAGTTTTCTGCAAAACCACAAGATGTGCATGCAAATGGTGCTTTTTGCAGAACGCGCACGTGGATTTCTACCAAACGACGTGCTAAGCATGCCGATGCTGCTCTTTTTAGCACCCGCGCACGCATTTGTGCGAAAACGCGTTTTAAGCATGCACATGCATCTTTTGGTAGACGCGGATGAAGTTTTCTGCAAAACCACAAGATGTGCATGCAAATGGTGCTTTTTGCAGAACGCGCACGTGGATTTCTACCAAACGATGTGCTAAGCTTGACGATGCTGCTCTTTTTAGCACCCGCGCACGGATTTGTGCGAAAACGCGTTTTAAGCATGCACATGCATCTTTTGGTAGACGCGGATGAAGTTTTCTGCAAAACCACAAGATGTGCATGCAAATGGTGCTTTTGGCAGAACGCGCACGTGGATTTCTACCAAACGACGTGCTAAGCATGCCGATGCTGCTATTTTCAGCACCCGCGCACGCATTTGTGCGAAAACGCGTTTTAAGCATGCACATGCATCTTTTGGTAGACGCGGATGAAGTTTTCTGCAAAACCACAAGATGTGCATGCAAATGGTGCTTTTTGCAGAACGCGCACGTGGATTTCTACCAAACGACGTGCTAAGCATGCCGATGCTGCTCTTTTTAGCACCCGCGCACGGATTTGTGCGAAAACACGTTTTAAGCATGCACATGCATCTTTTGGTAGACGCGGATGAAGTTTTCTGCAAAACCACAAGATGTGCATGCAAATGGTGCTTTTGGCAGAACGCGCACGTGGATTTCTACCAAACGACGTGCTAAGCATGCCGATGCTGCTCTTTTTAGCACCCGCGCACGCATTTGGGCGAAAACGCGTTTTAAGCATGCACATGCATCTTTTGGTAGACGCAGATGAAGTTTTCTGCAAAACCACAAGATGTGCATGCAAATGGTGCTTTTTGCAGAACGCGCTCGTGGATTTCTACCAAACGACGTGCTAAGCATGCCGATGCTGCTCTTTTTAGCACCCGCGCACGCATTTGTGCGAAAACGCGTTTTAAGCATGCACATGCATCTTTTGGTAGACGCGGATGAAGTTTTCTGCAAAACCACAAGATGTGCATGCAAATGGTGCTTTTTGCAGAACGCGCACGTGGATTTCTACCAAACGACGTGCTAAGCATGCCGATGCTGCTCTTTTTAGCACCCGCGCACGGATTTGTGCGAAAACGCGTTTTAAGCATGCACATGCATCTTTTGGTAGACGCGGATGAAGTTTTCTGCAAAACCACAAGATGTGCATGCAAATGGTGCTTTTGGCAGAACGCGCACGTGGATTTCTACCAAACGACGTGCTAAGCATGCCGATGCTGCTCTTTTTAGCACCCGCGCACGCATTTGTGCGAAAACGCGTTTTAAGCATGCACATGCATCTTTTGGTAGACGCGGATGAAGTTTTCTGCAAAACCACAAGATGTGCATGCAAATGGTGCTTTTTTGCAGAACGCGCACGTGGATTTCTACGAAACGACGTGCTAAGCATGCCGATGCTGCTCTTTTTAGCACCCGCGCACGGATTTGTGCGAAAACGCGTTTTAAGCATGCACATGCATCTTTTGGTAGACGCGGATGAAGTTTTCTGCAAAACCACAAGATGTGCATGCAAATGGTGCTTTTGGCAGAACGCGCACGTGGATTTCTACCAAACGACGTGCTAAGCATGCCGGGTGCTGCTCTTTTAGCACCCGCGCACGCATTTGTGCGAAAACGCGTTTTAAGCATGCACATGCATCTTTGGTAGACGCGGATGAAGTTTTCTGCAAACCACAAGATGTGCATGCGAATGGTGCTTTTTGCAGAACGCGCTCGTGGATTTCTACCAAACGACGTGCTAAGCATGCCGATGCTGCTCTTTTTAGCACCCGCGCACGCATTTGTGCGAAAACGCGTTTTAAGCATGCACATGCATCTTTTGGTAGACGCGGATGAAGTTTTCTGCAAAACCACAAGATGTGCATTGCAAATGGTGCTTTTTGCAGAACGCGCACGTGGATTTCTACCAAACGACGTGCTAAGCATGCCGATGCTGCTCTTTTTAGCACCCGCGCGCGGATTTGTGCGAAAACGCGTTTTAAGCATGCACATGCATCTTTTGGTAGACGCGGATGAAGTTTTCTGCAAAACCACAAGATGTGCATGCAAATGGTGCTTTTGGCAGAACGCGCACGTGGATTTCTACCAAACGACGTGCTAAGCATGCCGATGCTGCTGTTTTTAGCACCCGCGCACGCATTTGTGCGAAAACGCGTTTTAAGCATGCACATGCATCTTTTGGTAGACGCGGATGAAGTTTTCTGCAAAACCACAAGATGTGCATGCAAATGGTGCTTTTTGCAGAACGCGCTCGTGGATTTCTACCAAACGACGTGCTAAGCATGCCGATGCTGCTCTTTTTAGCACCCGCGCACGCATTTGTGCGAAAACGCGTTTTAAGCATGCACATGCATCTTTTGGTAGACGCGGATGAAGTTTTCTGCAAAACCACAAGATGTGCATGCAAATGGTGCTTTTTGCAGAACGCGCACGTGGATTTCTACCAAACGACGTGCTAAGCATGCCGATGCTGCTCTTTTTAGCACCCGCGCACGCATTTGTGCGAAAACGCGTTTTAAGCATGCACATGCATCTTTTGGTAGACGCGGATGAAGTTTTCTGCAAAACCACAAGATGTGCATGCAAAAATGGTGCTTTTTGCAGAACGCGCACGTGGATTTCTACCAAACGACGTGCTAAGCATGCCGATGCTGCTCTTTTTAGCACCCGCGCACGGATTTGTGCGAAAACGCGTTTTAAGCATGCACATGCATCTTTTGGTAGACGCGGATGAAGTTTTCTGCAAAACCACAAGATGTGCATGCAAATGGTGCTTTTGGCAGAACGCGCACGTGGATTTCTACCAAACGACGTGCTAAGCATGCCGATGCTGCTCTTTTTAGCACCCGCGCACGCATTTGTGCGAAAACGCGTTTTAAACATGCACATGCATCTTTTGGTAGACGCGGATGAAGTTTTCTGCAAAACCACAAGATGTGCATGCAAATGGTGCTTTTTGCAGAACGCGCACGTGGATTTCTACCAAACGACGTGCTAAGCATGCCGATGCTGCTCTTTTTAGCACCCGCGCACGGATTTGTGCGAAAACGCGTTTTAAGCATGCACATGCATCTTTTGGTAGACGCGGATGAAGTTTTCTGCAAAACCACAAGATGTGCATGCAAATGGTGCTTTTGGCAGAACGCGCACGTGGATTTCTACCAAACGACGTGCTAAGCATGCCGATGCTGCTCTTTTTAGCACCCGCGCATGCATTTGTGCGAAAACGCGTTTTAAGCATGCACATGCATCTTTTGGTAGACGCGGATGAAGTTTTCTGCAAAACCACAAGATGTGCATGCAAATGGTGCTTTTGGCAGAACGCGCACGTGGATTTCTACCAAACGACGTGCTAAGCATGCCAATGCTGCTATTTTTAGCACCCGCGCACGCATTTGTGCGAAAACGCGTTTTAAGCATGCACATGCATCTTTTGGTAGACGCGGATGAAGTTTTCTGCAAAACCACAAGATGTGCATGCAAATGGTGCTTTTTGCAGAACGCGCACGTGGATTTCTACCAAACGACGTGCTAAGCATGCCGATGCTGCTCTTTTTAGCACCCGCGCATGCATTTGTGCGAAAACGCGTTTTAAGCATGCACATGCATCTTTTGGTAGACGCGGATGAAGTTTTCTGCAAAACCACAAGATGTGCATGCAAATGGTGCTTTTTGCAGAACGCGCACGTGGATTTCTACCAAACGACGTGCTAAGCATGCCGATGCTGCTCTTTTTAGCACCCGCGCACGGATTTGTGCGAAAACGCGTTTTAAGCATGCACATGCATCTTTTGGTAGACGCGGATGAAGTTTTCTGCAAAACCACAAGATGTGCATGCAAATGGTGCTTTTGGCAGAACGCGCACGTAGATTTCTACCAAACGACGTGCTAAGCATGCCGATGCTGCTCTTTTTAGCACCCGCGCACGCATTTGTGCGAAAACGCGTTTTAAGCATGCACATGCATCTTTTGGTAGACGCGGATGAAGTTTTCTGCAAAACCACAAGATGTGCATGCAAATGGTGCTTTTTGCAGAACGCGCACGTGGATTTCTACCAAACGACGTGCTAAGCATGCCGATGCTGCTCTTTTTCGCACCCGCGCACGGATTTGTGCGAAAACGCGTTTTAAGCATGCACATGCATCTTTTGGTAGACGCGGATGAAGTTTTCTGCAAAACCACAAGATGTGCATGCAAATGGTGCTTTTGGCAGAACGCGCACGTGGATTTCTACCAAACGACGTGCTAAGCATGCCGATGCTGCTCTTTTTAGCACCCGCGCACGCATTTCTGCGAAAACGCGTTTTAAGCATGCACATGCATCTTTTGGTAGACGCGGATGAAGTTTTCTGCAAAACCACAAGATGTGGATGCAAATGGTGCTTTTTGCAGAACGCGCTCGTGGATTTCTACCAAACGACGTGCTAAGCATGCCGATGCTGCTCTTTTTAGCACCCGCGCACGCATTTGTGCGAAAATGCGTTTTAAGCATGCACATGCATCTTTTGGTAGACGCGGATGAAGTTTTCTGCAAAACCACAAGATGTGCATGCAAATGGTGCTTTTTGCAGAACGCGCACGTGGATTTCTACCAAACGACGTGCTAAGCATGCCGATGCTGCTCTTTTTAGCACCCGCGCACGGATTTGTGCGAAAACGCGTTTTAAGCATGCACATGCATCTTTTGGTAGACGCGGATGAAGTTTTCTGCAAAACCACAAGATGTGCATGCAAATGGTGCTTTTGGCAGAACGCGCACGTGGATTTCTACCAAACGACGTGCTAAGCATGCCGATGCTGCTCTTTTTAGCACCCGCGCACGCATTTGTGCGAAAACGCGTTTTAAACATGCACATGCATCTTTTGGTAGACGCGGATGAAGTTTTCTGCAAAACCACAAGATGTGCATGCAAATGGTGCTTTTTGCAGAACGCGCACGTGGATTTCTACCAAACGACGTGCTAAGCATGCCGATGCTGCTCTTTTTAGCACCCGCTCACGCATTTGTGCGAAAACGCGTTTTAAGCATGCACATGCATCTTTTGGTAGACGCGGATGAAGTTTTCTGCAAAACCACAAGATGTGCATGCAAATGGTGCTTTTGGCAGAACGCGCACGTAGATTTCTACCAAACGACGTGCTAAGCATGCCGATGCTGCTCTTTTTAGCACCCGCGCATGCATTTGTGCGAAAACGCGTTTTAAGCATGCACATGCATCTTTTGGTAGACGCGGATGAAGTTTTCTGCAAAACCACAAGATGTGCATGCAAATGGTGCTTTTTGCAGAACGCGCACGTGGATTTCTACCAAACGACGTGCTAAGCATGCCGATGCTGCTCTTTTTAGCACCCGCGCACGGATTTGTGCGAAAACGCGTTTTAAGCATGCACATGCATCTTTTGGTAGACGCGGATGAAGTTTTCTGCAAAACCACAAGATGTGCATGCAAATGGTGCTTTTGGCAGAACGCGCACGTAGATTTCTACCAAACGACGTGCTAAGCATGCCGATGCTGCTCTTTTTAGCACCCGCGCACGCATTTGTGCGAAAACGCGTTTTAAGCATGCACATGCATCTTTTGGTAGACGCGGATGAAGTTTTCTGCAAAACCACAAGATGTGCATGCAAATGGTGCTTTTTGCAGAACGCGCACGTGGATTTCTACCAAACGACGTGCTAAGCATGCCGATGCTGCTATTTTTAGCACCCGCGCACGCATTTGTGCGAAAACGCGTTTTAAGCATGCACATGCATCTTTTGGTAGACGCGGATGAAGTTTTCTGCAAAACCACAAGATGTGCATGCAAATGGTGCTTTTTGCAGAACGCGCACGTGGATTTCTACCAAACGACGTGCTAAGCATGCCGATGCTGCTCTTTTTAGCACCCGCGCACGGATTTGTGCGAAAACGCGTTTTAAGCATGCACATGCATCTTTTGGTAGACGCGGATGAAGTTTTCTGCAAAACCACAAGATGTGCATGCAAATGGTGCTTTTTGCAGAACGCGCACGTGGATTTCTACCAAACGACGTGCTAAGCATGCCGATGCTGCTCTTTTTAGCACCCGCGCACGGATTTGTGCGAAAACGCGTTTTAAGCATGCACATGCATCTTTTGGTAGACGCGGATGAAGTTTTCTGCAAAACCACAAGATGTGCATGCAAATGGTGCTTTTGGCAGAACGCGCACGTAGATTTCTACCAAACGACGTGCTAAGCATGCCGATGCTGCTCTTTTTAGCACCCGCGCATGCATTTGTGCGAAAACGCGTTTTAAGCATGCACATGCATCTTTTGGTAGACGCGGATGAAGTTTTCTGCAAAACCACAAGATGTGCATGCAAATGGTGCTTTTTGCAGAACGCGCACGTGGATTTCTACCAAACGACGTGCTAAGCATGCCGATGCTGCTCTTTTTAGCACCCGCGCACGGATTTGTGCGAAAACGCGTTTTAAGCATGCACATGCATCTTTTGGTAGACGCGGATGAAGTTTTCTGCAAAACCACAAGATGTGCATGCAAATGGTGCTTTTGGCAGAACGCGCACGTAGATTTCTACCAAACGACGTGCTAAGCATGCCGATGCTGCTCTTTTTAGCACCCGCGCACGCATTTGTGCGAAAACGCGTTTTAAGCATGCACATGCATCTTTTGGTAGACGCGGATGAAGTTTTCTGCAAAACCACAAGATGTGCATGCAAATGGTGCTTTTTGCAGAACGCGCACGTGGATTTCTACCAAACGACGTGCTAAGCATGCCGATGCTGCTATTTTTAGCACCCGCGCACGCATTTGTGCGAAAACGCGTTTTAAGCATGCACATGCATCTTTTTGGTAGACGCGGATGAAGTTTTCTGCAAAACCACAAGATGTGCATGCAAATGGTGCTTTTTGCAGAACGCGCACGTGGATTTCTACCAAACGACGTGCTAAGCATGCCGATGCTGCTCTTTTTAGCACCCGCGCACGGATTTTGTGCGAAAACGCGTTTTAAGCATGCACATGCATCTTTTGGTAGACGCGGATGAAGTTTTCTGCAAAACCACAAGATGTGCATGCAAATGGTGCTTTTTGCAGAACGCGCACGTGGATTTCTACCAAACGACGTGCTAAGCATGCCGATGCTGCTCTTTTTAGCACCCGCGCACGGATTTGTGCGAAAACGCGTTTTAAGCATGCACATGCATCTTTTGGTAGACGCGGATGAAGTTTTCTGCAAAACACAAGATGTGCATGCAAATGGTGCTTTTGGCAGAACGCGCACGTAGATTTCTACCAAACGACGTGCTAAGCATGCCGATGCTGCTCTTTTTAGCACCCGCGCACGCATTTGTGCGAAAACGCGTTTTAAGCATGCACATGCATCTTTTGGTAGACGCGGATGAAGTTTTCTGCAAAACCACAAGATGTGCATGCAAATGGTGCTTTTTGCAGAACGCGCACGTGGATTTCTACCAAACGACGTGCTAAGCATGCCGATGCTGCTCTTTTTAGCACCCGCGCACGGATTTGTGCGAAAACGCGTTTTAAGCATGCACATGCATCTTTTGGTAGACGCGGATGAAGTTTTCTGCAAAACCACAAGATGTGCATGCAAATGGTGCTTTTTGCAGAACGCGCACGTGGATTTCTACCAAACGACGTGCTAAGCATGCCGATGCTGCTCTTTTTAGCACCCGCGCACGCATTTGTGCGAAAACGCGTTTTAAGCATGCATATGCATCTTTTGGTAGACGCGGATGAAGTTTTCTGCAAAACCACAAGATGTGCATGCAAATGGTGCTTTTGGCAGAACGCGCACGTGGATTTCTACCAAACGACGTGCTAAGCATGCCGATGCTGCTCTTTTTAGCACCCGCGCACGCATTTGTGCGAAAACGCGTTTTAAGCATGCACATGCATCTTTTGATAGACGCGGATGAAGTTTTCTGCAAAACCACAAGATGTGCATGCAAATGGTGCTTTTTGCAGAACGCGCACGTGGATTTCTACCAAACGACGTGCTAAGCATGCCGATGCTGCTCTTTTTAGCACCCGCGCACGGATTTGTGCGAAAACGCGTTTTAAGCATGCACATGCATCTTTTGGTAGACGCGGATGAAGTTTTCTGCAAAACCACAAGATGTGCATGCAAATGGTGCTTTTGGCAGAACGCGCACGTAGATTTCTACCAAACGACGTGCTAAGCATGCCGATGCTGCTCCTTTTAGCACCCGCGCACGCATTTGTGCGAAAACGCGTTTTAAGCATGCACATGCATCTTTTGGTAGACGCGGATGAAGTTTTCTGCAAAACCACAAGATGTGCATGCAAATGGTGCTTTTTGCAGAACGCGCACGTGGATTTCTACCAAACGACGTGCTAAGCATGCCGATGCTGCTCTTTTTAGCACCCGCGCACGGATTTGTGCGAAAACGCGTTTTAAGCATGCACATGCATCTTTTGGTAGACGCGGATGAAGTTTTCTGCAAAACCACAAGATGTGCATGCAAATGGTGCTTTTTGCAGAACGCGCACGTGGATTTCTACCAAACGACGTGCTAAGCATGCCGATGCTGCTCTTTTTAGCACCCGCGCACGGATTTGTGCGAAAACGCGTTTTAAGCATGCACATGCATCTTTTGGTAGACGCGGATGAAGTTTTCAGCAAAACCACAAGATGTGCATGCAAATGGTGCTTTTTGGCAGAACGCGCACGTAGATTTCTACCAAACGACGTGCTAAGCATGCCGATGCTGCTCTTTTTAGCACCCGCGCACGGATTTGTGCGAAAACGCGTTTTAAGCATGCACATGCATCTTTTGGTAGACGCGGATGAAGTTTTCTGCAAAACCACAAGATGTGCATGCAAATGGTGCTTTTTGCAGAACGCGCTCGTGGATTTCTACCAAACGACGTGCTAAGCATGCCGATGCTGCTCTTTTTAGCACCCGCGCATGCATTTGTGCGAAAACGCGTTTTAAGCATGCACATGCATCTTTTGGTAGACGCGGATGAAGTTTTCTGCAAAACCACAAGATGTGCATGCAAATGGTGTTTTTTGCAGAACGCGCACGTGGATTTCTACCAAACGACGTGCTAAGCATGCCGATGCTGCTCTTTTTAGCACCCGCGCACGGATTTGTGCGAAAACGCGTTTTAAGCATGCACATGCATCTTTTGGTAGACGCGGATGAAGTTTTCTGCAAAACCACAAGATGTGCATGCAAATGGTGCTTTTGGCAGAACGTGCACGTAGATTTCTACCAAACGACGTGCTAAGCATGCCGATGCTGCTCTTTTTAGCACCCGCGCATGCATTTGTGCGAAAACGCGTTTTAAGCATGCACATACATCTTTTGGTAGACGCGGATGAAGTTTTCTGCAAAACTACAAGATGTGCATGCAAATGGTGCTTTTTGCAGAACGCGCACGTGGATTTCTACCAAACGACGTGCTAAGCATGCCGATGCTGCTCTTTTTAGCACCCGCGCACGGATTTGTGCGAAAACGCGTTTTAAGCATGCACATGCATCTTTTGGTAGGCGCGGATGAAGTTTTCTGCAAAACCACAAGATGTGCATGCAAATGGTGCTTTTTGCAGAACGCGCACGTGGATTTCTACCAAACGACGTGCTAAGCATGCCGATGCTGCTCTTTTTAGCACCCGCGCACGGATTTGTGCGAAAACGCGTTTTAAGCATGCACATGCATCTTTTGGTAGACGCGGATGAAGTTTTCTGCAAAACCACAAGATGTGCATGCAAATGGTGCTTTTGGCAGAACGCGCACGTAGATTTCTGCCAAACGACGTGCTAAGCATGCCGATGCTGCTCTTTTTAGCACCCGCGCACGCATTTGAGCGAAAACGCGTTTTAAGCATGCACATGCATCTTTTGGTAGACGCGGATGAAGTTTTCTGCAAAACCACAAGATGTGCATGCAAATGGTGCTTTTTGCAGAACGCGCACGTGGATTTCTACCAAACGACGTGCTAAGCATGCCGATGCTGCTATTTTTAGCACCCGCGCACGCATTTGTGCGAAAACGCGTTTTAAGCATGCACATGCATCTTTTGGTAGACGCGGATGAAGTTTTCTGCAAAACCACAAGATGTGCATGCAAATGGTGCTTTTTGCAGAACGCGCACGTGGATTTCTACCAAACGACGTGCTAAGCATGCCGATGCTGCTCTTTTTAGCACCCGCGCACGGATTTGTGCGAAAACGCGTTTTAAGCATGCACATGCATCTTTTGGTAGACGCGGATGAAGTTTTCTGCAAAACCACAAGATGTGCATGCAAATGGTGCTTTTTGCAGAACGCGCACGTGGATTTCTACCAAACGACGTGCTAAGCATGCCGATGCTGCTCTTTTTAGCACCCGCGCACGGATTTGTGCGAAAACGCGTTTTAAGCATGCACATGCATCTTTTGGTAGACGCGGATGAAGTTTTCTGCAAAACCACAAGATGTGCATGCAAATGGTGCTTTTTGCAGAACGCGCACGTGGATTTCTACCAAACGACGTGCTAAGCATGCCGATGCTGCTCTTTTTAGCACCCGCGCACGCATTTGTGCGAAAACGCGTTTTAAGCATGCACATGCATCTTTTGGTAGACGCGGATGAAGTTTTCTGCAAAACCACAAGATGTGCATGCAAATGGTGCTTTTTGCAGAACGCGCACGTGGATTTCTACCAAACGACGTGCTAAGCATGCCGATGCTGCTCTTTTTAGCACCCGCGCACGGATTTGTGCGAAAACGCGTTTTAAGCATGCACATGCATCTTTTGGTAGACGCGGATGAAGGTTTCTGCAAAACCACAAGATGTGCATGCAAATGGTGCTTTTTGCAGAACGCGCACGTGGATTTCTGCCAAACGACGTGCTAAGCTTGCCGATGCTGCTCTTTTTAGCACCCGCGCACGGATTTGTGCGAAAACGCGTTTTAAGCATGCACATGCATCTTTTGGTAGACGCGGATGAAGTTTTCTGCAAAACCACAAGATGTGCATGCAAATGGTGCTTTTGGCAGAACGCGCACGTGGATTTCTACCAAACGACGTGCTAAGCATGCCGATGCTGCTCTTTTTAGCACCCGCGCACGCATTTGTGCGAAAACGCGTTTTAAGCATGCACATGCATCTTTTGATAGACGCGGATGAAGTTTTCTGCAAAACCACAAGATGTGCATGCAAATGGTGCTTTTGGCAGAACGCGCACGTGGATTTCTACCAAACGACGTGCTAAGCATGCCGATGCTGCTCTTTTTAGCACCCGCTCACGCATTTGTGCGAAAACGCGTTTTAAGCATGCACATGCATCTTTTGGTAGACGCGGATGAAGTTTTCTGCAAAACCACAAGATGTGCATGCAAATGGTGCTTTTGGCAGAACGCGCACGTAGATTTCTACCAAACGACGTGCTAAGCATGCCGATGCTGCTCTTTTTAGCACCCGCGCATGCATTTGTGCGAAAACGCGTTTTAAGCATGCACATGCATCTTTTGGTAGACGCGGATGAAGTTTTCTGCAAAACCACAAGATGTGCATGCAAATGGTGCTTTTTGCAGAACGCGCACGTGGATTTCTACCAAACGACGTGCTAAGCATGCCTATGCTGCTCTTTTTAGCACCCGCGCACGGATTTGTGCGAAAACGCGTTTTAAGCATGCACATGCATCTTTTGGTAGACGCGGATGAAGTTTTCTGCAAAACCACAAGATGTGCATGCAAATGGTGCTTTTGGCAGAACGCGCACGTAGATTTCTACCAAACGACGTGCTAAGCATGCCGATGCTGCTCTTTTTAGCACCCGCGCACGCATTTGTGCGAAAACGCGTTTTAAGCATGCACATGCATCTTTTGGTAGACGCGGATGAAGTTTTCTGCAAAACCACAAGATGTGCATGCAAATGGTGCTTTTTGCAGAACGCGCACGTGGATTTCTACCAAACGACGTGCTAAGCATGCCGATGCTGCTCTTTTTCGCACCCGCGCACGGATTTGTGCGAAAACGCGTTTTAAGCATGCACATGCATCTTTTGGTAGACGCGGATGAAGTTTTCTGCAAAACCACAAGATGTGCATGCAAATGGTGCTTTTGGCAGAACGCGCACGTGGATTTCTACCAAACGACGTGCTAAGCATGCCGATGCTGCTCTTTTTAGCACCCGCGCACGCATTTCTGCGAAAACGCGTTTTAAGCATGCACATGCATCTTTTGGTAGACGCGGATGAAGTTTTCTGCAAAACCACAAGATGTGCATGCAAATGGTGCTTTTTGCAGAACGCGCTCGTGGATTTCTACCAAACGACGTGCTAAGCATGCCGATGCTGCTCTTTTTAGCACCCGCGCACGCATTTGTGCGAAAATGCGTTTTAAGCATGCACATGCATCTTTTGGTAGACGCGGATGAAGTTTTCTGCAAAACCACAAGATGTGCATGCAAATGGTGCTTTTTGCAGAACGCGCACGTGGATTTCTACCAAACGACGTGCTAAGCATGCCGATGCTGCTCTTTTTAGCACCCGCGCACGGATTTGTGCGAAAACGCGTTTTAAGCATGCACATGCATCTTTTGGTAGACGCGGATGAAGTTTTCTGCAAAACCACAAGATGTGCATGCAAATGGTGCTTTTGGCAGAACGCGCACGTGGATTTCTACCAAACGACGTGCTAAGCATGCCGATGCTGCTCTTTTTAGCACCCGCGCACGCATTTGTGCGAAAACGCGTTTTAAACATGCACATGCATCTTTTGGTAGACGCGGATGAAGTTTTCTGCAAAACCACAAGATGTGCATGCAAATGGTGCTTTTTGCAGAACGCGCACGTGGATTTCTACCAAACGACGTGCTAAGCATGCCGATGCTGCTCTTTTTAGCACCCGCTCACGCATTTGTGCGAAAACGCGTTTTAAGCATGCACATGCATCTTTTGGTAGACGCGGATGAAGTTTTCTGCAAAACCACAAGATGTGCATGCAAATGGTGCTTTTGGCAGAACGCGCACGTAGATTTCTACCAAACGACGTGCTAAGCATGCCGATGCTGCTCTTTTTAGCACCCGCGCATGCATTTGTGCGAAAACGCGTTTTAAGCATGCACATGCATCTTTTGGTAGACGCGGATGAAGTTTTCTGCAAAACCACAAGATGTGCATGCAAATGGTGCTTTTTGCAGAACGCGCACGTGGATTTCTACCAAACGACGTGCTAAGCATGCCGATGCTGCTCTTTTTAGCACCCGCGAACGGATTTGTGCGAAAACGCGTTTTAAGCATGCACATGCATCTTTTGGTAGACGCGGATGAAGTTTTCTGCAAAACCACAAGATGTGCATGCAAATGGTGCTTTTGGCAGAACGCGCACGTAGATTTCTACCAAACGACGTGCTAAGCATGCCGATGCTGCTCTTTTTAGCACCCGCGCACGCATTTGTGCGAAAACGCGTTTTAAGCATGCACATGCATCTTTTGGTAGACGCGGATGAAGTTTTCTGCAAAACCACAAGATGTGCATGCAAATGGTGCTTTTTGCAGAACGCGCACGTGGATTTCTACCAAACGACGTGCTAAGCATGCCGATGCTGCTATTTTTAGCACCCGCGCACGCATTTGTGCGAAAACGCGTTTTAAGCATGCACATGCATCTTTTGGTAGACGCGGATGAAGTTTTCTGCAAAACCACAAGATGTGCATGCAAATGGTGCTTTTTGCAGAACGCGCACGTGGATTTCTACCAAACGACGTGCTAAGCATGCCGATGCTGCTCTTTTTAGCACCCGCGCACGGATTTGTGCGAAAACGCGTTTTAAGCATGCACATGCATCTTTTGGTAGACGCGGATGAAGTTTTCTGCAAAACCACAAGATGTGCATGCAAATGGTGCTTTTTGCAGAACGCGCACGTGGATTTCTACCAAACGACGTGCTAAGCATGCCGATGCTGCTCTTTTTAGCACCCGCGCACGGATTTGTGCGAAAACGCGTTTTAAGCATGCACATGCATCTTTTGGTAGACGCGGATGAAGTTTTCTGCAAAACCACAAGATGTGCATGCAAATGGTGCTTTTGGCAGAACGCGCACGTAGATTTCTACCAAACGACGTGCTAAGCATGCCGATGCTGCTCTTTTTAGCACCCGCGCACGCATTTGTGCGAAAACGCGTTTTAAGCATGCACATGCATCTTTTGGTAGACGCGGATGAAGTTTTCTGCAAAACCACAAGATGTGCATGCAAATGGTGCTTTTGGCAGAACGCGCACGTGGATTTCTACCAAACGACGTGCTAAGCATGCCGATGCTGCTCTTTTTAGCACCCGCGCACGCATTTGTGCGAAAACGCGTTTTAAACATGCACATGCATCTTTTGGTAGACGCGGATGAAGTTTTCTGCAAAACCACAAGATGTGCATGCAAATGGTGCTTTTTGCAGAACGCGCACGTGGATTTCTACCAAACGACGTGCTAAGCATGCCGATGCTGCTCTTTTTAGCACCCGCTCACGCATTTGTGCGAAAACGCGTTTTAAGCATGCACATGCATCTTTTGGTAGACGCGGATGAAGTTTTCTGCAAAACCACAAGATGTGCATGCAAATGGTGCTTTTGGCAGAACGCGCACGTAGATTTCTACCAAACGACGTGCTAAGCATGCCGATGCTGCTCTTTTTAGCACCCGCGCATGCATTTGTGCGAAAACGCGTTTTAAGCATGCACATGCATCTTTTGGTAGACGCGGATGAAGTTTTCTGCAAAACCACAAGATGTGCATGCAAATGGTGCTTTTTGCAGAACGCGCACGTGGATTTCTACCAAACGACGTGCTAAGCATGCCGATGCTGCTCTTTTTAGCACCCGCGCACGGATTTGTGCGAAAACGCGTTTTAAGCATGCACATGCATCTTTTGGTAGACGCGGATGAAGTTTTCTGCAAAACCACAAGATGTGCATGCAAATGGTGCTTTTGGCAGAACGCGCACGTAGATTTCTACCAAACGACGTGCTAAGCATGCCGATGCTGCTCTTTTTAGCACCCGCGCACGCATTTGTGCGAAAACGCGTTTTAAGCATGCACATGCATCTTTTGGTAGACGCGGATGAAGTTTTCTGCAAAACCACAAGATGTGCATGCAAATGGTGCTTTTTGCAGAACGCGCACGTGGATTTCTACCAAACGACGTGCTAAGCATGCCGATGCTGCTATTTTTAGCACCCGCGCACGCATTTGTGCGAAAACGCGTTTTAAGCATGCACATGCATCTTTTGGTAGACGCGGATGAAGTTTTCTGCAAAACCACAAGATGTGCATGCAAATGGTGCTTTTTGCAGAACGCGCACGTGGATTTCTACCAAACGACGTGCTAAGCATGCCGATGCTGCTCTTTTTAGCACCCGCGCACGGATTTGTGCGAAAACGCGTTTTAAGCATGCACATGCATCTTTTGGTAGACGCGGATGAAGTTTTCTGCAAAACCACAAGATGTGCATGCAAATGGTGCT
Organism: Dermacentor andersoni; assembly: GCF_023375885.2. Taxonomy (NCBI): domain Eukaryota; kingdom Metazoa; phylum Arthropoda; class Arachnida; order Ixodida; family Ixodidae; genus Dermacentor; species Dermacentor andersoni. The sequence continues at coordinate 422,016 of NW_027314766.1, forward strand.
TTTTGCAGAACGCGCACGTGGATTTCTACCAAACGACGTGCTAAGCATGCCGATGCTGCTCTTTTTAGCACCCGCGCACGGATTTGTGCGAAAACGCGTTTTAAGCATGCACATGCATCTTTTGGTAGACGCGGATGAAGTTTTCTGCAAAACCACAAGATGTGCATGCAAATGGTGCTTTTGGCAGAACGCGCACGTAGATTTCTACCAAACGACGTGCTAAGCATGCCGATGCTGCTCTTTTTAGCACCCGCGCACGCATTTGTGCGAAAACGCGTTTTAAGCATGCACATGCATCTTTTGGTAGACGCGGATGAAGTTTTCTGCAAAACCACAAGATGTGCATGCAAATGGTGCTTTTTGCAGAACGCGCACGTGGATTTCTACCAAACGACGTGCTAAGCATGCCGATGCTGCTCTTTTTAGCACCCGCGCACGGATTTGTGCGAAAACGCGTTTTAAGCATGCACATGCATCTTTTGGTAGACGCGGATGAAGTTTTCTGCAAAACCACAAGATGTGCATGCAAATGGTGCTTTTTGCAGAACGCGCACGTGGATTTCTACCAAACGACGTGCTAAGCATGCCGATGCTGCTCTTTTTAGCACCCGCGCACGCATTTGTGCGAAAACGCGTTTTAAGCATGCACATGCATCTTTTGGTAGACGCGGATGAAGTTTTCTGCAAAACCACAAGATGTGCATGCAAATGGTGCTTTTTGCAGAACGCGCACGTGGATTTCTACCAAACGACGTGCTAAGCATGCCGATGCTGCTCTTTTTAGCACCCGCGCACGGATTTGTGCGAAAACGCGTTTTAAGCATGCACATGCATCTTTTGGTAGACGCGGATGAAGGTTTCTGCAAAACCACAAGATGTGCATGCAAATGGTGCTTTTTGCAGAACGCGCACGTGGATTTCTGCCAAACGACGTGCTAAGCTTGCCGATGCTGCTCTTTTTAGCACCCGCGCACGGATTTGTGCGAAAACGCGTTTTAAGCATGCACATGCATCTTTTGGTAGACGCGGATGAAGTTTTCTGCAAAACCACAAGATGTGCATGCAAATGGTGCTTTTGGCAGAACGCGCACGTGGATTTCTACCAAACGACGTGCTAAGCATGCCGATGCTGCTCTTTTTAGCACCCGCGCACGCATTTGTGCGAAAACGCGTTTTAAGCATGCACATGCATCTTTTGATAGACGCGGATGAAGTTTTCTGCAAAACCACAAGATGTGCATGCAAATGGTGCTTTTTGCAGAACGCGCACGTGGATTTCTACCAAACGACGTGCTAAGCATGCCGATGCTGCTCTTTTTAGCACCCGCGCACGGATTTGTGCGAAAACGCGTTTTAAGCATGCACATGCATCTTTTGGTAGACGCGGATGAAGTTTTCTGCAAAACCACAAGATGTGCATGCAAATGGTGCTTTTGGCAGAACGCGCACGTAGATTTCTACCAAACGACGTGCTAAGCATGCCGATGCTGCTCCTTTTAGCACCCGCGCACGCATTTGTGCGAAAACGCGTTTTAAGCATGCACATGCATCTTTTGGTAGACGCGGATGAAGTTTTCTGCAAAACCACAAGATGTGCATGCAAATGGTGCTTTTTGCAGAACGCGCACGTGGATTTCTACCAAACGACGTGCTAAGCATGCCGATGCTGCTCTTTTTAGCACCCGCGCACGGATTTGTGCGAAAACGCGTTTTAAGCATGCACATGCATCTTTTGGTAGACGCGGATGAAGTTTTCTGCAAAACCACAATATGTGCATGCAAATGGTGCTTTTTGCAGAACGCGCACGTGGATTTCTACCAAACGACGTGCTAAGCATGCCGATGCTGCTCTTTTTAGCACCCGCGCACGGATTTGTGCGAAAACGCGTTTTAAGCATGCACATGCATCTTTTGGTAGACGCGGATGAAGTTTTCTGCAAAACCACAAGATGTGCATGCAAATGGTGCTTTTTGCAGAACGCGCTCGTGGATTTCTACCAAACGACGTGCTAAGCATGCCGATGCTGCTCTTTTTAGCACCCGCGCATGCATTTGTGCGAAAACGCGTTTTAAAGCATGCACATGCATCTTTTGGTAGACGCGGATGAAGTTTTCTGCAAAACCACAAGATGTGCATGCAAATGGTGTTTTTTGCAGAACGCGCACGTGGATTTCTACCAAACGACGTGCTAAGCATGCCGATGCTGCTCTTTTTAGCACCCGCGCACGGATTTGTGCGAAAACGCGTTTTAAGCATGCACATGCATCTTTTGGTAGACGCGGATGAAGTTTTCTGCAAAACCACAAGATGTGCATGCAAATGGTGCTTTTGGCAGAACGTGCACGTAGATTTCTACCAAACGACGTGCTAAGCATGCCGATGCTGCTCTTTTTAGCACCCGCGCATGCATTTGTGCGAAAACGCGTTTTAAGCATGCACATACATCTTTTGGTAGACGCGGATGAAGTTTTCTGCAAAACTACAAGATGTGCATGCAAATGGTGCTTTTTGCAGAACGCGCACGTGGATTTCTACCAAACGACGTGCTAAGCATGCCGATGCTGCTCTTTTTAGCACCCGCTCACGGATTTGTGCGAAAACGCGTTTTAAGCATGCACATGCATCTTTTGGTAGGCGCGGATGAAGTTTTTCTGCAAAACCACAAGATGTGCATGCAAATGGTGCTTTTTGCAGAACGCGCACGTGGATTTCTACCAAACGACGTGCTAAGCATGCCGATGCTGCTCTTTTTAGCACCCGCGCACGGATTTGTGCGAAAACGCGTTTTAAGCATGCACATGCATCTTTTGGTAGACGCGGATGAAGTTTTCTGCAAAACCACAAGATGTGCATGCAAATGGTGCTTTTTGCAGAACGCGCACGTAGATTTCTGCCAAACGACGTGCTAAGCATGCGATGCTGCTCTTTTTAGCACCCGCGCACGCATTTGTGCGAAAACGCGTTTTAAGCATGCACATGCATCTTTTGGTAGACGCGGATGAAGTTTTCTGCAAAACCACAAGATGTGCATGCAAATGGTGCTTTTTGCAGAACGCGCACGTGGATTTCTACCAAACGACGTGCTAAGCATGCCGATGCTGCTATTTTTAGCACCCGCGCACGCATTTGTGCGAAAACGCGTTTTAAGCATGCACATGCATCTTTTGGTAGACGCGGATGAAGTTTTCTGCAAAACCACAAGATGTGCATGCAAATGGTGCTTTTTGCAGAACGCGCACGTGGATTTCTACCAAACGACGTGCTAAGCATGCCGATGCTGCTCTTTTTAGCACCCGCGCACGGATTTGTGCGAAAACGCGTTTTAAGCATGCACATGCATCTTTTGGTAGACGCGGATGAAGTTTTCTGCAAAACCACAAGATGTGCAGCAATGGTGCTTTTTGCAGAACGCGCACGTGGATTTCTACAAACGACTGCTAAGCATGCCGATGCTGCTCTTTTTAGCACCCGCGCACGGATTTGTGCGAAAACGCGTTTTTAAGCATGCACATGCATCTTTTGGTAGACGCGGATGAAGTTTTCTGCAAAACCACAAGATGTGCATGCAAATGGTGCTTTTTGCAGAACGCGCACGTGGATTTCTACCAACGACGTGCTAAGCATGCCGATGCTGCTCTTTTTAGCACCCGCGCACGGATTTGTGCGAAAACGCGTTTTAAGCATGCACATGCATCTTTTGGTAGACGCGGATGAAGTTTTCTGCAAAACCACAAGATGTGCATGCAAATGGTGCTTTTTGCAGAACGCGCACGTGGATTTCTACCAAACGACGTGCTAAGCATGCCGATGCTGCTCTTTTTAGCACCCGCGCACGGATTTGTGCGAAAACGCGTTTTAAGCATGCACATGCATCTTTTGGTAGACGCGGATGAAGTTTTCTGCAAAACCACAAGATGTGCATGCAAATGGTGCTTTTGGCAGAACGCGCACGTAGATTTCTACCAAACGACGTGCTAAGCATGCCGATGCTGCTCTTTTTAGCACCCGCGCACGCATTTGTGCGAAAACGCGTTTTAAGCATGCACATGCATCTTTTGGTAGACGCGGATGAAGTTTTCTGCAAAACCACAAGATGTGCATGCAAATGGTGCTTTTTTGCAGAACGCGCACGTGGATTTCTACCAAACGACGTGCTAAGCATGCCGATGCTGCTATTTTTAGCACCCGCGCACGCATTTGTGCGAAAACGCGTTTTAAGCATGCACATGCATCTTTTGGTAGACGCGGATGAAGTTTTCTGCAAAACCACAAGATGTGCATGCAAATGGTGCTTTTTGCAGAACGCGCACGTGGATTTCTACCAAACGACGTGCTAAGCATGCCGATGCTGCTCTTTTTAGCACCCGCGCACGGATTTGTGCGAAAACGCGTTTTAAGCATGCACATGCATCTTTTGGTAGACGCGGATGAAGTTTTCTGCAAAACCACAAGATGTGCATGCAAATGGTGCTTTTTGCAGAACGCGCACGTGGATTTCTACCAAACGACGTGCTAAGCATGCCGATGCTGCTCTTTTTAGCACCCGCGACGGATTTGTGCGAAAACGCGTTTTAAGCATGCACATGCATCTTTGGTAGACCGCGGATGAAGTTTTCTGCAAAACCACAAGATGTGCATGCCAATGGTGCTTTTGGCAGAACGCGCACGTAGATTTCTACCAAACGACGTGCTAAGCATGCCGATGCTGCTCTTTTTAGCACCCGCGCATGCATTTGTGCGAAAACGCGTTTTAAGCATGCACATGCATCTTTTGGTAGACGCGGATGAAGTTTTCTGCAAAACCACAAGATGTGCATGCAAATGGTGCTTTTTGCAGAACGCGCACGTGGATTTCTACCAAACGACGTGCTAAGCATGCCGATGCTGCTCTTTTTAGCACCCGCGCACGGATTTGTGCGAAAACGCGTTTTAAGCATGCACATGCATCTTTTGGTAGACGCGGATGAAGTTTTCTGCAAAACCACAAGATGTGCATGCAAATGGTGCTTTTGGCAGAACGCGCACGTAGATTTCTACCAAACGACGTGCTAAGCATGCCGATGCTGCTCTTTTTAGCACCCGCGCACGCATTTGTGCGAAAACGCGTTTTAAGCATGCACATGCATCTTTTGGTAGACGCGGATGAAGTTTTCTGCAAAACCACAAGATGTGCATGCAAATGGTGCTTTTTGCAGAACGCGCACGTGATTTCTACCAAACGACGTGCTAAGCATGCCGATGCTGCTATTTTTAGCACCCGCGCACGCATTTGTGCGAAAACGCGTTTTAAGCATGCACATGCATCTTTTGGTAGACGCGGATGAAGTTTTCTGCAAAACCACAAGATGTGCATGCAAATGGTGCTTTTTGCAGAACGCGCACGTGGATTTCTACCAAACGACGTGCTAAGCATGCCGATGCTGCTCTTTTTAGCACCCGCGCACGGATTTGTGCGAAAACGCGTTTTAAGCATGCACATGCATCTTTTGGTAGACGCGGATGAAGTTTTCTGCAAAACCACAAGATGTGCATGCAAATGGTGCTTTTTGCAGAACGCGCACGTGGATTTCTACCAAACGACGTGCTAAGCATGCCGATGCTGCTCTTTTTAGCACCCGCGCACGGATTTGTGCGAAAACGCGTTTTAAGCATGCACATGCATCTTTTGGTAGACGCGGATGAAGTTTTCTGCAAAACCACAAGATGTGCATGCAAATGGTGCTTTTGGCAGAACGCGCACGTAGATTTCTACCAAACGACGTGCTAAGCATGCCGATGCTGCTCTTTTTAGCACCCGCGCACGCATTTGTGCGAAAACGCGTTTTAAGCATGCACATGCATCTTTTGGTAGACGCGGATGAAGTTTTCTGCAAAACCACAAGATGTGCAAGCAAATGGTGCTTTTTGCAGAACGCGCACGTGGATTTCTACCAAACGACGTGCTAAGCATGCCGATGCTGCTCTTTTTAGCACCCGCGCACGGATTTGTGCGAAAACGCGTTTTAAGCATGCACATGCATCTTTTGGTAGACGCGGATGAAGTTTTCTGCAAAACCACAAGATGTGCATGCAAATGGTGCTTTTTGCAGAACGCGCACGTGGATTTCTACCAAACGACGTGCTAAGCATGCCGATGCTGCTCTTTTTAGCACCCGCGCACGCATTTGTGCGAAAACGCGTTTTAAGCATGCACATGCATCTTTTGGTAGACGCGGATGAAGTTTTCTGCAAAACCACAAGATGTGCATGCAAATGGTGCTTTTTGCAGAACGCGCACGTGGATTTCTACCAAACGACGTGCTAAGCATGCCGATGCTGCTCTTTTTAGCACCCGCGCACGGATTTGTGCGAAAACGCGTTTTAAGCATGCCACATGCATCTTTTGGTAGACGCGGATGAAGTTTTCTGCAAAACTACAAGATGTGCATGCAAATGGTGCTTTTTGCAGAACGCGCACGTGGATTTCTACCAAACGACGTGCTAAGCATGCCGATGCTGCTCTTTTTAGCACCCGCGCACGGATTTGTGCGAAAACGCGTTTTAAGCATGCACATGCATCTTTTGGTAGGCGCGGATGAAGTTTTCTGCAAAACCACAAGATGTGCATGCAAATGGTGCTTTTTGCAGAACGCGCACGTGGATTTCTACCAAACGACGTGCTAAGCATGCCGATGCTGCTCTTTTAGCACCCGCGCACGGATTTGTGCGAAAACGCGTTTTAAGCATGCACATGCATCTTTTGGTAGACGCGGATGAAGTTTTCTGCAAAACCACAAGATGTGCATGCAAATGGTGCTTTTGGCAGAACGCGCACGTAGATTTCTGCCAAACGACGTGCTAAGCATGCCGATGCTGCTCTTTTTAGCACCCGCGCACGCATTTGAGCGAAAACGCGTTTTAAGCATGCACATGCATCTTTTGGTAGACGCGGATGAAGTTTTTCTGCAAAACCACAAGATGTGCATGCAAATGGTGCTTTTTGCAGAACGCGCACGTGGATTTCTACCAAACGACGTGCTAAGCATGCCGATTGCGCTATTTTTAGCACCCGCGCACGCATTTGTGCGAAAACGCGTTTTTAAGCATGCACATGCATCTTTTTGGTAGACGCGGATGAAGTTTTCTGCAAAACCACAAGATGTGCATGCAAATGGTGCTTTTTGCAGAACGCGCACGTGGATTTCTACCAAACGACGTGCTAAGCATGCCGATGCTGCTCTTTTTAGCACCCGCGCACGGATTTGTGCGAAAACGCGTTTTAAGCATGCACATGCATCTTTTGGTAGACGCGGATGAAGTTTTCTGCAAAACCATAAGATGTGCATGCAAATGGTGCTTTTTGCAGAACGCGCACGTGGATTTCTACCAAACGACGTGCTAAGCATGCCGATGCTGCTCTTTTTAGCACCCGCGCACGGATTTGTGCGAAAACGCGTTTTAAGCATGCACATGCATCTTTTGGTAGACGCGGATGAAGTTTTCTGCAAAACCACAAGATGTGCATGCAAATGGTGCTTTTTGCAGAACGCGCACGTGGATTTCTACCAAACGACGTGCTAAGCATGCCGATGCTGCTCTTTTTAGCACCCGCGCACGCATTTGTGCGAAAACGCGTTTTAAGCAAGCACATGCATCTTTTGGTAGACGCGGATGAAGTTTTCTGCAAAACCACAAGATGTGCATGCAAATGGTGCTTTTTGCAGAACGCGCACGTGGATTTCTACCAAACGACGTGCTAAGCATGCCGATGCTGCTCTTTTTAGCACCCGCGCACGGATTTGTGCGAAAACGCGTTTTAAGCATGCACATGCATCTTTTGGTAGACGCGGATGAAGGTTTCTGCAAAACCACAAGATGTGCATGCAAATGGTGCTTTTTGCAGAACGCGCACGTGGATTTCTGCCAAACGACGTGCTAAGCTTGCCGATGCTGCTCTTTTTAGCACCCGCGCACGGATTTGTGCGAAAACGCGTTTTAAGCATGCACATGCATCTTTTGGTAGACGCGGATGAAGTTTTCTGCAAAACCACAAGATGTGCATGCAAATGGTGCTTTTGGCAGAACGCGCACGTGGATTTCTACCAAACGACGTGCTAAGCATGCCGATGCTGCTCTTTTTAGCACCCGCGCACGCATTTGTGCGAAAACGCGTTTTAAGCATGCACATGCATCTTTGATAGACGCGGATGAAGTTTTCTGCAAAACCACAAGATGTGCATGCAAATGGTGCTTTGGCAGAACGCGCACGTGGATTTTCTACCAAACGACGTGCTAAGCATGCCGATGCTGCTCTTTTTTAGCACCCGCTCACGCATTTGTGCGAAAACGCGTTTTAAGCATGCACATGCATCTTTTGGTAGACGCGGATGAAGTTTTCTGCAAAACCACAAGATGTGCATGCAAATGGTGCTTTTGGCAGAACGCGCACGTAGATTTCTACCAAACGACGTGCTAAGCATGCCGATGCTGCTCTTTTTAGCACCCGCGCATGCATTTGTGCGAAAACGCCGTTTTAAGCATGCACATGCATCTTTTGGTAGACGCGGATGAAGTTTTCTGCAAAACCACAAGATGTGCATGCAAATGGTGCTTTTTGCAGAACGCGCACGTGGATTTCTACCAAACGACGTGCTAAGCATGCCGATGCTGCTCTTTTTCGCACCCGCGCACGGATTTGTGCGAAAACGCGTTTTAAGCATGCACATGCATCTTTTGGTAGACGCGGATGAAGTTTTCTGCAAAACCACAAGATGTGCATGCAAATGGTGCTTTTGGCAGAACGCGCACGTGGATTTCTACCAAACGACGTGCTAAGCATGCCGATGCTGCTCTTTTTAGCACCCGCGCACGCATTTCTGCGAAAACGCGTTTTAAGCATGCACATGCATCTTTTGGTAGACGCGGATGAAGTTTTCTGCAAAACCACAAGATGTGCATGCAAATGGTGCTTTTTGCAGAACGCGCTCGTGGGATTTCTACCAAACGACGTGCTAAGCATGCCCGATGCTGCTCTTTTAGCGCCCGCGCACGGATTTGTGCGAAAACGCGTTTTAAAGCATGCACATGCATCTTTTGGTAGACGCGGATGAAGTTTTCTGCAAAACCACAAGATGTGCATGCAAATGGTGCTTTTTGCAGAACGCGCACGTGGATTTCTACCAAACGACGTGCTAAGCATGCCGATGCTGCTCTTTTTAGCACCCGCTCACGCATTTGTGCGGAAAACGCGTTTTAAGCATGCACATGCATCTTTTGGTAGACGCGGATGAAGTTTTCTGCAAAACCACAAGATGTGCATGCAAATGGTGCTTTTTGGCAGAACGCGCACGTAGATTTCTACCAAACGACGTGCTAAGCATGCCGATGCTGCTCTTTTTAGCACCCGCGCATGCATTTGTGCGAAAACGCGTTTTTAAGCATGCACATGCATCTTTTGGTAGACGCGGATGAAGTTTTCTGCAAAACCACAAGATGTGCATGCAAATGGTGCTTTTTGCAGAACGCGCACGTGGATTTCTACCAAACGACGTGCTAAGCATGCCGATGCTGCTCTTTTTAGCACCCGCGCACGGATTTGTGCGAAAACGCGTTTTAAGCATGCACATGCATCTTTTGGTAGACGCGGATGAAGTTTTCTGCAAAACCACAAGATGTGCATGCAAATGGTGCTTTTGGCAGAACGCGCACGTAGATTTCTACCAAACGACGTGCTAAGCATGCCGATGCTGCTCTTTTTAGCACCCGCGCACGCATTTGTGCGAAAACGCGTTTTAAGCATGCACACGCATCTTTTGGTAGACGCGGATGAAGTTTTCTGCAAAACCACAAGATGTGCATGCAAATGGTGCTTTTTGCAGAACGCGCACGTGGATTTCTACCAAACGACGTGCTAAGCATGCCGATGCTGCTATTTTTAGCACCCGCGCACGCATTTGTGCGAAAACGCGTTTTAAGCATGCACATGCATCTTTTGGTAGACGCGGATGAAGTTTTCTGCAAAACCACAAGATGTGCATGCAAATGGTGCTTTTTGCAGAACGCGCACGTGGATTTCTACCAAACGACGTGCTAAGCATGCCGATGCTGCTCTTTTTAGCACCCGCGCACGGATTTGTGCGAAAACGCGTTTTAAGCATGCACAACATCTTTTGGTAGACGCGGATGAAGTTTTCTGCAAAACCACAAGATGTGCATGCAAATGGTGCTTTTTGCAGAACGCGCACGTGGATTTCTACCAAACGACGTGCTAAGCATGCCGATGCTGCTCTTTTTAGCACCCGCGCACGCATTTGTGCGAAAACGCGTTTTAAGCATGCACATGCATCTTTTGGTAGACGCGGATGAAGTTTTCTGCAAAACCACAAGATGTGCATGCAAATGGTGCTTTTTGCAGAACGCGCACGTGGATTTCTACCAAACGACGTGCTAAGCATGCCGATGCTGCTCTTTTTTAGCACCCGCGCACGGATTTGTGCGAAAACGCGTTTTAAGCATGCACATGCATCTTTTGGTAGACGCGGATGAAGGTTTCTGCAAAACCACAAGATGTGCATGCAAATGGTGCTTTTTGCAGAACGCGCACGTGGATTTCTGCCAAACGACGTGCTAAGCTTGCCGATGCTGCTCTTTTTAGCACCCGCGCACGGATTTGTGCGAAAACGCGTTTTAAGCATGCACATGCATCTTTTGGTAGACGCGGATGAAGTTTTCTGCAAAACCACAAGATGTGCATGCAAATGGTGCTTTTGGCAGAACGCGCACGTGGATTTCTACCAAACGACGTGCTAAGCATGCCGATGCTGCTCTTTTTAGCACCCGCGCACGCATTTGTGCGAAAACGCGTTTTAAGCATGCACATGCATCTTTTGATAGACGCGGATGAAGTTTTCTGCAAAACCACAAGATGTGCATGCAAATGGTGCTTTTTGCAGAACGCGCACGTGGATTTCTACCAAACGACGTGCTAAGCATGCCGATGCTGCTCTTTTTAGCACCCGCGCACGGATTTGTGCGAAAACGCGTTTTAAGCATGCACATGCATCTTTTGGTAGACGCGGATGAAGTTTTCTGCAAAACCACAAGATGTGCATGCAAATGGTGCTTTTGGCAGAACGCGCACGTAGATTTCTACCAAACGACGTGCTAAGCATGCCGATGCTGCTCCTTTTAGCACCCGCGCACGCATTTGTGCGAAAACGCGTTTTAAGCATGCACATGCATCTTTTGGTAGACGCGGATGAAGTTTTCTGCAAAACCACAAGATGTGCATGCAAATGGTGCTTTTTGCAGAACGCGCACGTGGATTTCTACCAAACGACGTGCTAAGCATGCCGATGCTGCTCTTTTTAGCACCCGCGCACGGATTTGTGCGAAAACGCGTTTTAAGCATGCACATGCATCTTTTGGTAGACGCGGATGAAGTTTTCTGCAAAACCACAAGATGTGCATGCAAATGGTGCTTTTTGCAGAACGCGCACGTGGATTTCTACCAAACGACGTGCTAAGCATGCCGATGCTGCTCTTTTTAGCACCCGCGCACGGATTTGTGCGAAAACGCGTTTTAAGCATGCACATGCATCTTTTGGTAGACGCGGATGAAGTTTTCAGCAAAACCACAAGATGTGCATGCAAATGGTGCTTTTGGCAGAACGCGCACGTAGATTTCTACCAAACGACGTGCTAAGCATGCCGATGCTGCTCTTTTTAGCACCCGCGCACGGATTTGTGCGAAAACGCGTTTTAAGCATGCACATGCATCTTTTGGTAGACGCGGATGAAGTTTTCTGCAAAACCACAAGATGTGCATGCAAATGGTGCTTTTGGCAGAACGTGCACGTAGATTTCTACCAAACGACGTGCTAAGCATGCCGATGCTGCTCTTTTTAGCACCCGCGCATGCATTTGTGCGAAACGCGTTTTAAGCATGCACATACATCTTTTGGTAGACGCGGATGAAGTTTTCTGCAAAACTACAAGATGTGCATGCAAATGGTGCTTTTTGCAGAACGCGCACGTGGATTTCTACCAAACGACGTGCTAAGCATGCCGATGCTGCTCTTTTTAGCACCCGCGCACGGATTTGTGCGAAAACGCGTTTTAAGCATGCACATGCATCTTTTGGTAGGCGCGGATGAAGTTTTCTGCAAAACCACAAGATGTGCATGCAAATGGTGCTTTTTGCAGAACGCGCACGTGGATTTCTACCAAACGACGTGCTAAGCATGCCGATGCTGCTCTTTTTAGCACCCGCGCACGGATTTGTGCGAAAACGCGTTTTAAGCATGCACATGCATCTTTTGGTAGACGCGGATGAAGTTTTCTGCAAAACCACAAGATGTGCATGCAAATGGTGCTTTTGGCAGAACGCGCACGTAGATTTCTGCCAAACGACGTGCTAAGCATGCCGATGCTGCTCTTTTTAGCAACCGCGCACGCATTTGTGCGAAAACGCGTTTTAAGCATGCACATGCATCTTTTGGTAGACGCGGATGAAGTTTTCTGCAAAACCACAAGATGTGCATGCAAATGGTGCTTTTTGCAGAACGCGCACGTGGATTTCTACCAAACGACGTGCTAAGCATGCCGATGCTGCTATTTTTAGCACCCGCGCACGCATTTGTGCGAAAACGCGTTTTAAGCATGCACATGCATCTTTTGGTAGACGCGGATGAAGTTTTCTGCAAAACCACAAGATGTGCATGCAAATGGTGCTTTTTGCAGAACGCGCACGTGGATTTCTACCAAACGACGTGCTAAGCATGCCGATGCTGCTCTTTTTAGCACCCGCGCACGGATTTGTGCGAAAACGCGTTTTAAGCATGCACATGCATCTTTTGGTAGACGCGGATGAAGTTTTCTGCAAAACCACAAGATGTGCATGCAAATGGTGCTTTTTGCAGAACGCGCACGTGGATTTCTACCAAACGACGTGCTAAGCATGCCGATGCTGCTCTTTTTAGCACCCGCGCACGGATTTGTGCGAAAACGCGTTTTAAGCATGCACATGCATCTTTTGGTAGACGCGGATGAAGTTTTCTGCAAAACCACAAGATGTGCATGCAAATGGTGCTTTTTGCAGAACGCGCACGTGGATTTCTACCAAACGACGTGCTAAGCATGCCGATGCTGCTCTTTTTAGCACCCGCGCACGCATTTGTGCGAAAACGCGTTTTAAGCATGCACATGCATCTTTTGGTAGACGCGGATGAAGTTTTCTGCAAAACCACAAGATGTGCATGCAAATGGTGCTTTTTGCAGAACGCGCACGTGGATTTCTACCAAACGACGTGCTAAGCATGCCGATGCTGCTCTTTTTAGCACCCGCGCACGGATTTGTGCGAAAACGCGTTTTAAGCATGCACATGCATCTTTTGGTAGACGCGGATGAAGGTTTCTGCAAAACCACAAGATGTGCATGCAAATGGTGCTTTTTGCAGAACGCGCACGTGGATTTCTACCAAACGACGTGCTAAGCATGCCGATGCTGCTCTTTTTAGCACCCGCGCACGGATTTGTGCGAAAACGCGTTTTAAGCATGCACATGCATCTTTTGGTAGACGCGGATGAAGTTTTCTGCAAAACCACAAGATGTGCATGCAAATGGTGCTTTTGGCAGAACGCGCACGTAGATTTCTACCAAACGACGTGCTAAGCATGCCGATGCTGCTCCTTTTAGCACCCGCGCACGCATTTGTGCGAAAACGCGTTTTAAGCATGCACATGCATCTTTTGGTAGACGCGGATGAAGTTTTCTGCAAAACCACAAGATGTGCATGCAAATGGTGCTTTTTGCAGAACGCGCACGTGGATTTCTACCAAACGACGTGCTAAGCATGCCGATGCTGCTCTTTTTAGCACCCGCGCACGGATTTGTGCGAAAACGCGTTTTAAGCATGCACATGCATCTTTTGGTAGACGCGGATGAAGTTTTCTGCAAAACCACAAGATGTGCATGCAAATGGTGCTTTTTGCAGAACGCGCACGTGGATTTCTACCAAACGACGTGCTAAGCATGCCGATGCTGCTCTTTTTAGCACCCGCGCACGGATTTGTGCGAAAACGCGTTTTAAGCATGCACATGCATCTTTTGGTAGACGCGGATGAAGTTTTCAGCAAAACCACAAGATGTGCATGCAAATGGTGCTTTTGGCAGAACGCGCACGTAGATTTCTACCAAACGACGTGCTAAGCATGCCGATGCTGCTCTTTTTAGCACCCGCGCACGGATTTGTGCGAAAACGCGTTTTAAGCATGCACATGCATCTTTTGGTAGACGCGGATGAAGTTTTCTGCAAAACCACAAGATGTGCATGCAAATGGTGCTTTTTGCAGAACGCGCTCGTGGATTTCTACCAAACGACGTGCTAAGCATGCCGATGCTGCTCTTTTTAGCACCCGCGCATGCATTTGTGCGAAAACGCGTTTTAAGCATGCACATGCATCTTTTGGTAGACGCGGATGAAGTTTTCTGCAAAACCACAAGATGTGCATGCAAATGGTGTTTTTTGCAGAACGCGCACGTGGATTTCTACCAAACGACGTGCTAAGCATGCCGATGCTGCTCTTTTTAGCACCCGCGCACGGATTTGTGCGAAAACGCGTTTTAAGCATGCACATGCATCTTTTGGTAGACGCGGATGAAGTTTTCTGCAAAACCACAAGATGTGCATGCAAATGGTGCTTTTGGCAGAACGTGCACGTAGATTTCTACCAAACGACGTGCTAAGCATGCCGATGCTGCTCTTTTTAGCACCCGCGCATGCATTTGTGCGAAAACGCGTTTTAAGCATGCACATACATCTTTTGGTAGACGCGGATGAAGTTTTCTGCAAAACTACAAGATGTGCATGCAAATGGTGCTTTTTGCAGAACGCGCACGTGGATTTCTACCAAACGACGTGCTAAGCATGCCGATGCTGCTCTTTTTAGCACCCGCGCACGGATTTGTGCGAAAACGCGTTTTAAGCATGCACATGCATCTTTTGGTAGGCGCGGATGAAGTTTTCTGCAAAACCACAAGATGTGCATGCAAATGGTGCTTTTTGCAGAACGCGCACGTGGATTTCTACCAAACGACGTGCTAAGCATGCCGATGCTGCTCTTTTTAGCACCCGCGCACGGATTTGTGCGAAAACGCGTTTTAAGCATGCACATGCATCTTTTGGTAGACGCGGATGAAGTTTTCTGCAAAACCACAAGATGTGCATGCAAATGGTGCTTTTTGCAGAACGCGCACGTGGATTTCTACCAAACGACGTGCTAAGCATGCCGATGCTGCTCTTTTTAGCACCCGCGCACGCATTTGTGCGAAAACGCGTTTTAAGCATGCACATGCATCTTTTGGTAGACGCGGATGAAGTTTTCTGCAAAACCACAAGATGTGCATGCAAATGGTGCTTTTTGCAGAACGCGCACGTGGATTTCTACCAAACGACGTGCTAAGCATGCCGATGCTGCTCTTTTTAGCACCCGCGCACGGATTTGTGCGAAAACGCGTTTTAAGCATGCACATGCATCTTTTGGTAGACGCGGATGAAGGTTTCTGCAAAACCACAAGATGTGCATGCAAATGGTGCTTTTTGCAGAACGCGCACGTGGATTTCTACCAAACGACGTGCTAAGCATGCCGATGCTGCTATTTTTAGCACCCGCGCACGCATTTGTGCGAAAACGCGTTTTAAGCATGCACATGCATCTTTTGGTAGACGCGGATGAAGTTTTCTGCAAAACCACAAGATGTGCATGCAAATGGTGCTTTTTGCAGAACGCGCACGTGGATTTCTACCAAACGACGTGCTAAGCATGCCGATGCTGCTCTTTTTAGCACCCGCGCACGGATTTGTGCGAAAACGCGTTTTAAGCATGCACATGCATCTTTTGGTAGACGCGGATGAAGTTTTCTGCAAAACCACAAGATGTGCATGCAAATGGTGCTTTTTGCAGAACGCGCACGTGGATTTCTACCAAACGACGTGCTAAGCATGCCGATGCTGCTCTTTTTAGCACCCGCGCACGGATTTGTGCGAAAACGCGTTTTAAGCATGCACATGCATCTTTTGGTAGACGCGGATGAAGGTTTCTGCAAAACCACAAGATGTGCATGCAAATGGTGCTTTTTGCAGAACGCGCACGTGGATTTCTGCCAAACGACGTGCTAAGCTTGCCGATGCTGCTCTTTTTAGCACCCGCGCACGGATTTGTGCGAAAACGCGTTTTAAGCATGCACATGCATCTTTTGGTAGACGCGGATGAAGTTTTCTGCAAAACCACAAGATGTGCATGCAAATGGTGCTTTTGGCAGAACGCGCACGTGGATTTCTACCAAACGACGTGCTAAGCATGCCGATGCTGCTATTTTTAGCACCCGCGCACGCATTTGTGCGAAAACGCGTTTTAAGCATGCACATGCATCTTTTGGTAGACGCGGATGAAGTTTTCTGCAAAACCACAAGATGTGCATGCAAATGGTGCTTTTGGCAGAACGCGCACGTGGATTTCTACCAAACGACGTGCTAAGCATGCCGATGCTGCTCTTTTTAGCACCCGCGCACGCATTTGTGCGAAAACGCGTTTTAAGCATGCACATGCATCTTTTGATAGACGCGGATGAAGTTTTCTGCAAAACCACAAGATGTGCATGCAAATGGTGCTTTTTGCAGAACGCGCACGTGGATTTCTACCAAACGACGTGCTAAGCATGCCGATGCTGCTCTTTTTAGCACCCGCGCACGGATTTGTGCGAAAACGCGTTTTAAGCATGCACATGCATCTTTTGGTAGACGCGGATGAAGTTTTCTGCAAAACCACAAGATGTGCATGCAAATGGTGCTTTTGGCAGAACGCGCACGTAGATTTCTACCAAACGACGTGCTAAGCATGCCGATGCTGCTCCTTTTAGCACCCGCGCACGCATTTGTGCGAAAACGCGTTTTAAGCATGCACATGCATCTTTTGGTAGACGCGGATGAAGTTTTCTGCAAAACCACAAGATGTGCATGCAAATGGTGTTTTTTGCAGAACGCGCACGTGGATTTCTACCAAACGACGTGCTAAGCATGCCGATGCTGCTCTTTTTAGCACCCGCGCACGGATTTGTGCGAAAACGCGTTTTAAGCATGCACATGCATCTTTTGGTAGACGCGGATGAAGTTTTCTGCAAAACCACAAGATGTGCATGCAAATGGTGCTTTTTGCAGAACGCGCTCGTGGATTTCTACCAAACGACGTGCTAAGCATGCCGATGCTGCTCTTTTTAGCACCCGCGCATGCATTTGTGCGAAAACGCGTTTTAAGCATGCACATGCATCTTTTGGTAGACGCGGATGAAGTTTTCTGCAAAACCACAAGATGTGCATGCAAATGGTGTTTTTTGCAGAACGCGCACGTGGATTTCTACCAAACGACGTGCTAAGCATGCCGATGCTGCTCTTTTTAGCACCCGCGCACGGATTTGTGCGAAAACGCGTTTTAAGCATGCACATGCATCTTTTGGTAGACGCGGATGAAGTTTTCTGCAAAACCACAAGATGTGCATGCAAATGGTGCTTTTGGCAGAACGTGCACGTAGATTTCTACCAAACGACGTGCTAAGCATGCCGATGCTGCTCTTTTTAGCACCCGCGCATGCATTTGTGCGAAAACGCGTTTTAAGCATGCACATACATCTTTTGGTAGACGCGGATGAAGTTTTCTGCAAAACTACAAGATGTGCATGCAAATGGTGCTTTTTGCAGAACGCGCACGTGGATTTCTACCAAACGACGTGCTAAGCATGCCGATGCTGCTCTTTTTAGCACCCGCGCACGGATTTGTGCGAAAACGCGTTTTAAGCATGCACATGCATCTTTTGGTAGACGCGGATCAAGTTTTCTGCAAAACCACAAGATGTGCATGCAAATGGTGCTTTTTGCAGAACGCGCACGTGGATTTCTACCAAACGACGTGCTAAGCATGCCGATGCTGCTCTTTTTAGCACCCGCGCACGGATTTGTGCGAAAACGCGTTTTAAGCATGCACATGCATCTTTTGGTAGACGCGGATGAAGTTTTCTGCAAAACCACAAGATGTGCATGCAAATGGTGCTTTTGGCAGAACGCGCACGTAGATTTCTGCCAAACGACGTGCTAAGCATGCCGATGCTGCTCTTTTTAGCACCCGCGCACGCATTTGTGCGAAAACGCGTTTTAAGCATGCACATGCATCTTTTGGTAGACGCGGATGAAGTTTTCTGCAAAACCACAAGATGTGCATGCAAATGGTGCTTTTTGCAGAACGCGCACGTGGATTTCTACCAAACGACGTGCTAAGCATGCCGATGCTGCTATTTTTAGCACCCGCGCACGCATTTGTGCGAAAACGCGTTTTAAGCATGCACATGCATCTTTTGGTAGACGCGGATGAAGTTTTCTGCAAAACCACAAGATGTGCATGCAAATGGTGCTTTTTGCAGAACGCGCACGTGGATTTCTACCAAACGACGTGCTAAGCATGCCGATGCTGCTCTTTTTAGCACCCGCGCACGGATTTGTGCGAAAACGCGTTTTAAGCATGCACATGCATCTTTTGGTAGACGCGGATGAAGTTTTCTGCAAAACCACAAGATGTGCATGCAAATGGTGCTTTTTGCAGAACGCGCACGTGGATTTCTACCAAACGACGTGCTAAGCATGCCGATGCTGCTCTTTTTAGCACCCGCGCACGGATTTGTGCGAAAACGCGTTTTAAGCATGCACATGCATCTTTTGGTAGACGCGGATGAAGGTTTCTGCAAAACCACAAGATGTGCATGCAAATGGTGCTTTTTGCAGAACGCGCACGTGGATTTCTGCCAAACGACGTGCTAAGCTTGCCGATGCTGCTCTTTTTAGCACCCGCGCACGGATTTGTGCGAAAACGCGTTTTAAGCATGCACATGCATCTTTTGGTAGACGCGGATGAAGTTTTCTGCAAAACCACAAGATGTGCATGCAAATGGTGCTTTTGGCAGAACGCGCACGTGGATTTCTACCAAACGACGTGCTAAGCATGCCGATGCTGCTCTTTTTAGCACCCGCGCACGCATTTGTGCGAAAACGCGTTTTAAGCATGCACATGCATCTTTTGATAGACGCGGATGAAGTTTTCTGCAAAACCACAAGATGTGCATGCAAATGGTGCTTTTTGCAGAACGCGCACGTGGATTTCTACCAAACGACGTGCTAAGCATGCCGATGCTGCTCTTTTTAGCACCCGCGCACGGATTTGTGCGAAAACGCGTTTTAAGCATGCACATGCATCTTTTGGTAGACGCGGATGAAGTTTTCTGCAAAACCACAAGATGTGCATGCAAATGGTGCTTTTGGCAGAACGCGCACGTAGATTTCTACCAAACGACGTGCTAAGCATGCCGATGCTGCTCCTTTTAGCACCCGCGCACGCATTTGTGCGAAAACGCGTTTTAAGCATGCACATGCATCTTTTGGTAGACGCGGATGAAGTTTTCTGCAAAACCACAAGATGTGCATGCAAATGGTGCTTTTTGCAGAACGCGCACGTGGATTTCTACCAAACGACGTGCTAAGCATGCCGATGCTGCTCTTTTTAGCACCCGCGCACGGATTTGTGCGAAAACGCGTTTTAAGCATGCACATGCATCTTTTGGTAGACGCGGATGAAGTTTTCTGCAAAACCACAAGATGTGCATGCAAATGGTGCTTTTTGCAGAACGCGCACGTGGATTTCTACCAAACGACGTGCTAAGCATGCCGATGCTGCTCTTTTTAGCACCCGCGCACGGATTTGTGCGAAAACGCGTTTTAAGCATGCACATGCATCTTTTGGTAGACGCGGATGAAGTTTTCAGCAAAACCACAAGATGTGCATGCAAATGGTGCTTTTGGCAGAACGCGCACGTAGATTTCTACCAAACGACGTGCTAAGCATGCCGATGCTGCTCTTTTTAGCACCCGCGCACGGATTTGTGCGAAAACGCGTTTTAAGCATGCACATGCATCTTTTGGTAGACGCGGATGAAGTTTTCTGCAAAACCACAAGATGTGCATGCAAATGGTGCTTTTTGCAGAACGCGCTCGTGGATTTCTACCAAACGACGTGCTAAGCATGCCGATGCTGCTCTTTTTAGCACCCGCGCATGCATTTGTGCGAAAACGCGTTTTAAGCATGCACATGCATCTTTTGGTAGACGCGGATGAAGTTTTCTGCAAAACCACAAGATGTGCATGCAAATGGTGTTTTTTGCAGAACGCGCACGTGGATTTCTACCAAACGACGTGCTAAGCATGCCGATGCTGCTCTTTTTAGCACCCGCGCACGGATTTGTGCGAAAACGCGTTTTAAGCATGCACATGCATCTTTTGGTAGACGCGGATGAAGTTTTCTGCAAAACCACAAGATGTGCATGCAAATGGTGCTTTTTGCAGAACGCGCTCGTGGATTTCTACCAAACGACGTGCTAAGCATGCCGATGCTGCTCTTTTTAGCACCCGCGCATGCATTTGTGCGAAAACGCGTTTTAAGCATGCACATGCATCTTTTGGTAGACGCGGATGAAGTTTTCTGCAAAACCACAAGATGTGCATGCAAATGGTGTTTTTTGCAGAACGCGCACGTGGATTTCTACCAAACGACGTGCTAAGCATGCCGATGCTGCTCTTTTTAGCACCCGCGCACGGATTTGTGCGAAAACGCGTTTTAAGCATGCACATGCATCTTTTGGTAGACGCGGATGAAGTTTTCTGCAAAACCACAAGATGTGCATGCAAATGGTGCTTTTGGCAGAACGTGCACGTAGATTTCTACCAAACGACGTGCTAAGCATGCCGATGCTGCTCTTTTTAGCACCCGCGCATGCATTTGTGCGAAAACGCGTTTTAAGCATGCACATACATCTTTTGGTAGACGCGGATGAAGTTTTCTGCAAAACTACAAGATGTGCATGCAAATGGTGCTTTTTGCAGAACGCGCACGTGGATTTCTACCAAACGACGTGCTAAGCATGCCGATGCTGCTCTTTTTAGCACCCGCGCACGGATTTGTGCGAAAACGCGTTTTAAGCATGCACATGCATCTTTTGGTAGACGCGGATCAAGTTTTCTGCAAAACCACAAGATGTGCATGCAAATGGTGCTTTTTGCAGAACGCGCACGTGGATTTCTACCAAACGACGTGCTAAGCATGCCGATGCTGCTCTTTTTAGCACCCGCGCACGGATTTGTGCGAAAACGCGTTTTAAGCATGCACATGCATCTTTTGGTAGACGCGGATGAAGTTTTCTGCAAAACCACAAGATGTGCATGCAAATGGTGCTTTTGGCAGAACGCGCACGTAGATTTCTGCCAAACGACGTGCTAAGCATGCCGATGCTGCTCTTTTTAGCACCCGCGCACGCATTTGTGCGAAAACGCGTTTTAAGCATGCACATGCATCTTTTGGTAGACGCGGATGAAGTTTTCTGCAAAACCACAAGATGTGCATGCAAATGGTGCTTTTTGCAGAACGCGCACGTGGATTTCTACCAAACGACGTGCTAAGCATGCCGATGCTGCTATTTTTAGCACCCGCGCACGCATTTGTGCGAAAACGCGTTTTAAGCATGCACATGCATCTTTTGGTAGACGCGGATGAAGTTTTCTGCAAAACCACAAGATGTGCATGCAAATGGTGCTTTTTGCAGAACGCGCACGTGGATTTCTACCAAACGACGTGCTAAGCATGCCGATGCTGCTCTTTTTAGCACCCGCGCACGGATTTGTGCGAAAACGCGTTTTAAGCATGCACATGCATCTTTTGGTAGACGCGGATGAAGTTTTCTGCAAAACCACAAGATGTGCATGCAAATGGTGCTTTTTGCAGAACGCGCACGTGGATTTCTACCAAACGACGTGCTAAGCATGCCGATGCTGCTCTTTTTAGCACCCGCGCACGGATTTGTGCGAAAACGCGTTTTAAGCATGCACATGCATCTTTTGGTAGACGCGGATGAAGTTTTCTGCAAAACCACAAGATGTGCATGCAAATGGTGCTTTTGGCAGAACGCGCACGTAGATTTCTACCAAACGACGTGCTAAGCATGCCGATGCTGCTCTTTTTAGCACCCGCGCACGCATTTGTGCGAAAACGCGTTTTAAGCATGCACATGCATCTTTTGGTAGACGCGGATGAAGTTTTCTGCAAAACCACAAGATGTGCATGCAAATGGTGCTTTTTGCAGAACGCGCTCGTGGATTTCTACCAAACGACGTGCTAAGCATGCCGATGCTGCTCTTTTTAGCACCCGCGCATGCATTTGTGCGAAAACGCGTTTTAAGCATGCACATGCATCTTTTGGTAGACGCGGATGAAGTTTTCTGCAAAACCACAAGATGTGCATGCAAATGGTGTTTTTTTGCAGAACGCGCACGTGGATTTCTACCAAACGACGTGCTAAGCATGCCGATGCTGCTCTTTTTAGCACCCGCGCACGGATTTGTGCGAAAACGCGTTTTAAGCATGCACATGCATCTTTTGGTAGACGCGGATGAAGTTTTCTGCAAAACCACAAGATGTGCATGCAAATGGTGCTTTTTGCAGAACGCGCTCGTGGATTTCTACCAAACGACGTGCTAAGCATGCCGATGCTGCTCTTTTTAGCACCCGCGCATGCATTTGTGCGAAAACGCGTTTTAAGCATGCACATGCATCTTTTGGTAGACGCGGATGAAGTTTTCTGCAAAACCACAAGATGTGCATGCAAATGGTGTTTTTTGCAGAACGCGCACGTGGATTTCTACCAAACGACGTGCTAAGCATGCCGATGCTGCTCTTTTTAGCACCCGCGCACGGATTTGTGCGAAAACGCGTTTTAAGCATGCACATGCATCTTTTGGTAGACGCGGATGAAGTTTTCTGCAAAACCACAAGATGTGCATGCAAATGGTGCTTTTGGCAGAACGTGCACGTAGATTTCTACCAAACGACGTGCTAAGCATGCCGATGCTGCTCTTTTTAGCACCCGCGCATGCATTTGTGCGAAAACGCGTTTTAAGCATGCACATACATCTTTTGGTAGACGCGGATGAAGTTTTCTGCAAAACTACAAGATGTGCATGCAAATGGTGCTTTTTGCAGAACGCGCACGTGGATTTCTACCAAACGACGTGCTAAGCATGCCGATGCTGCTCTTTTTAGCACCCGCGCACGGATTTGTGCGAAAACGCGTTTTAAGCATGCACATGCATCTTTTGGTAGACGCGGATCAAGTTTTCTGCAAAACCACAAGATGTGCATGCAAATGGTGCTTTTTGCAGAACGCGCACGTGGATTTCTACCAAACGACGTGCTAAGCATGCCGATGCTGCTCTTTTTAGCACCCGCGCACGGATTTGTGCGAAAACGCGTTTTAAGCATGCACATGCATCTTTTGGTAGACGCGGATGAAGTTTTCTGCAAAACCACAAGATGTGCATGCAAATGGTGCTTTTGGCAGAACGCGCACGTAGATTTCTGCCAAACGACGTGCTAAGCATGCCGATGCTGCTCTTTTTAGCACCCGCGCACGCATTTGTGCGAAAACGCGTTTTAAGCATGCACATGCATCTTTTGGTAGACGCGGATGAAGTTTTCTGCAAAACCACAAGATGTGCATGCAAATGGTGCTTTTTGCAGAACGCGCACGTGGATTTCTACCAAACGACGTGCTAAGCATGCCGATGCTGCTATTTTTAGCACCCGCGCACGCATTTGTGCGAAAACGCGTTTTAAGCATGCACATGCATCTTTTGGTAGACGCGGATGAAGTTTTCTGCAAAACCACAAGATGTGCATGCAAATGGTGCTTTTTGCAGAACGCGCACGTGGATTTCTACCAAACGACGTGCTAAGCATGCCGATGCTGCTCTTTTTAGCACCCGCGCACGGATTTGTGCGAAAACGCGTTTTAAGCATGCACATGCATCTTTTGGTAGACGCGGATGAAGTTTTCTGCAAAACCACAAGATGTGCATGCAAATGGTGCTTTTTGCAGAACGCGCACGTGGATTTCTACCAAACGACGTGCTAAGCATGCCGATGCTGCTCTTTTTAGCACCCGCGCACGGATTTGTGCGAAATCGCGTTTTAAGCATGCACATGCATCTTTTGGTAGACGCGGATGAAGTTTTCTGCAAAACCACAAGATGTGCATGCAAATGGTGCTTTTGGCAGAACGCGCACGTAGATTTCTACCAAACGACGTGCTAAGCATGCCGATGCTGCTCTTTTTAGCACCCGCGCACGCATTTGTGCGAAAACGCGTTTTAAGCATGCACATGCATCTTTTGGTAGACGCGGATGAAGTTTTCTGCAAAACCACAAGATGTGCATGCAAATGGTGCTTTTTGCAGAACGCGCACGTGGATTTCTACCAAACGACGTGCTAAGCATGCCGATGCTGCTCTTTTTAGCACCCGCGCACGCATTTGTGCGAAAACGCGTTTTAAGCATGCACATGCATCTTTTGGTAGACGCGGATGAAGTTTTCTGCAAAACCACAAGATGTGCATGCAAATGGTGCTTTTTGCAGAACGCGCACGTGGATTTCTACCAAACGACGTGCTAAGCATGCCGATGCTGCTATTTTTAGCACCCGCGCACGCATTTGTGCGAAAACGCGTTTTAAGCATGCACATGCATCTTTTGGTAGACGCGGATGAAGTTTTCTGCAAAACCACAAGATGTGCATGCAAATGGTGCTTTTTGCAGAACGCGCACGTGGATTTCTACCAAACGACGTGCTAAGCATGCCGATGCTGCTCTTTTTAGCACCCGCGCACGGATTTGTGCGAAAACGCGTTTTAAGCATGCACATGCATCATTTGGTAGACGCGGATGAAGTTTTCTGCATAACCACAAGATGTGCATGCAAATGGTGCTTTTGGCAGAACGCGCACGTGGATTTCTACCAAACGACGTGCTAAGCATGCCGATGCTGCTCTTTTTAGCACCCGCGCACGCATTTGTGGCAAAACGCGTTTTAAGCATGCACATGCATCTTTTGGTAGACGCGGATGAAGTTTTCTGCAAAACCACAAGATGTGCATGCAAATGGTGCTTGTTGCAGAACGCGCACGTGGATTTCTACCAAACGACGTGCTAAGCATGCCGATGCTGCTCTTTTTAGCACCCGCGCACGGATTTGTGCGAAGACGCGTTTTAAGCATGCACATGCATCTTTTGGTAGACGCGGATGAAGGTTTCTGCAAAACCACAAGATGTGCATGCAAATGGTGCTTTTTGCAGAACGCGCACGTGGATTTCTGCCAAACGACGTGCTAAGCTTGCCGATGCTGCTCTTTTTAGCACCCGCGCACGGATTTGTGCGAAAACGCGTTTTAAGCATGCACATGCATCTTTTGGTAGACGCGGATGAAGTTTTCTGCAAAACCACAAGATGTGCATGCAAATGGTGCTTTTTGCAGAACGCGCACGTGGATTTCTACCAAACGACGTGCTAAGCATGCCGATGCTGCTCTTTTTAGCACCCGCGCACGGATTTGTGCGAAAACGCGTTTTAAGCATGCACATGCATCTTTTGGTAGACGCGGATGAAGTTTTCTGCAAAACCACAAGATGTGCATGCAAATGGTGCTTTTTGCAGAACGCGCACGTGGATTTCTACCAAACGACGTGCTAAGCATGCCGATGCTGCTCTTTTTAGCACCCGCGCACGGATTTGTGCGAAAACGCGTTTTAAGCATGCACATGCATCTTTTGGTAGACGCGGATGAAGTTTTCTGCAAAACCACAAGATGTGCATGCAAATGGTGCTTTTGGCAGAACGCGCACGTAGATTTCTACCAAACGACGTGCTAAGCATGCCGATGCTGCTCTTTTTAGCACCCGCGCACGCATTTGTGCGAAAACGCGTTTTAAGCATGCACATGCATCTTTTGGTAGACGCGGATGAAGTTTTCTGCAAAACCACAAGATGTGCATGCAAATGGTGCTTTTTGCAGAACGCGCACGTGGATTTCTACCAAACGACGTGCTAAGCATGCCGATGCTGCTCTTTTTAGCACCCGCGCACGCATTTGTGCGAAAACGCGTTTTAAGCATGCACATGCATCTTTTGGTAGACGCGGATGAAGTTTTCTGCAAAACCACAAGATGTGCATGCAAATGGTGCTTTTTGCAGAACGCGCACGTGGATTTCTACCAAACGACGTGCTAAGCATGCCGATGCTGCTATTTTTAGCACCCGCGCACGCATTTGTGCGAAAACGCGTTTTAAGCATGCACATGCATCTTTTGGTAGACGCGGATGAAGTTTTCTGCAAAACCACAAGATGTGCATGCAAATGGTGCTTTTTGCAGAACGCGCACGTGGATTTCTACCAAACGACGTGCTAAGCATGCCGATGCTGCTCTTTTTAGCACCCGCGCACGGATTTGTGCGAAAACGCGTTTTAAGCATGCACATGCATCATTTGGTAGACGCGGATGAAGTTTTCTGCAAAACCACAAGATGTGCATGCAAATGGTGCTTTTGGCAGAACGCGCACGTGGATTTCTACCAAACGACGTGCTAAGCATGCCGATGCTGCTCTTTTTAGCACCCGCGCACGCATTTGTGCGAAAACGCGTTTTAAGCATGCACATGCATCTTTTGGTAGACGCGGATGAAGTTTTCTGCAAAACCACAAGATGTGCATGCAAATGGTGCTTGTTGCAGAACGCGCACGTGGATTTCTACCAAACGACGTGCTAAGCATGCCGATGCTGCTCTTTTTAGCACCCGCGCACGGATTTGTGCGAAGACGCGTTTTAAGCATGCACATGCATCTTTTGGTAGACGCGGATGAAGGTTTCTGCAAAACCACAAGATGTGCATGCAAATGGTGCTTTTTGCAGAACGCGCACGTGGATTTCTGCCAAACGACGTGCTAAGCTTGCCGATGCTGCTCTTTTTAGCACCCGCGCACGGATTTGTGCGAAAACGCGTTTTAAGCATGCACATGCATCTTTTGGTAGACGCGGATGAAGTTTTCTGCAAAACCACAAGATGTGCATGCAAATGGTGCTTTTTGCAGAACGCGCACGTGGATTTCTGCCAAACGACGTGCTAAGCTTGCCGATGCTGCTCTTTTTAGCACCCGCGCACGGATTTGTGCGAAAACGCGTTTTAAGCATGCACATGCATCTTTTGGTAGACGCGGATGAAGTTTTCTGCAAAACCACAAGATGTGCATGCAAATGGTGCTTTTGGCAGAACGCGCACGTGGATTTCTACCAAACGACGTGCTAAGCATGCCGATGCTGCTCTTTTTAGCACCCGCGCACGCATTTGTGCGAAAACGCGTTTTAAGCATGCACATGCATCTTTTGGTAGACGCGGATGAAGTTTTCTGCAAAACCACAAGATGTGCATGCAAATGGTGCTTTTTGCAGAACGCGCACGTGGATTTCTACCAAACGACGTGCTAAGCATGCCGATGCTGCTCTTTTTAGCACCCGCGCACGGATTTGTGCGAAAACGCGTTTTAAGCATGCACATGCATCTTTTGGTAGACGCGGATGAAGTTTTCAGCAAAACCACAAGATGTGCATGCAAATGGTGCTTTTGGCAGAACGCGCACGTAGATTTCTACCAAACGACGTGCTAAGCATGCCGATGCTGCTCTTTTTAGCACCCGCGCACGGATTTGTGCGAAAACGCGTTTTAAGCATGCACATGCATCTTTTGGTAGACGCGGATGAAGTTTTCTGCAAAACCACAAGATGTGCATGCAAATGGTGCTTTTTGCAGAACGCGCACGTGGATTTCTACCAAACGACGTGCTAAGCATGCCGATGCTGCTCTTTTTAGCACCCGCGCACGGATTTGTGCGAAAACGCGTTTTAAGCATGCACATGCATCTTTTGGTAGACGCGGATGAAGTTTTCCGCAAAACCACAAGATGTGCATGCAAATGGTGCTTTTTGCAGAACGCGCACGTGGATTTCTACCAAACGACGTGCTAAGCATGCCGATGCTGCTCTTTTTAGCACCCGCGCACGCATTTGTGCGAAAACGCGTTTTAAGCATGCACATGCATCTTTTGGTAGACGCGGATGAAGTTTTCTGCAAAACCACGAGATGTGCATGCAAATGGTGCTTTTTGCAGAACGCGCACGTGGATTTCTACCAAACGACGTGCTAAGCATGCCGATGCTGCTCTATTTAGCACCCGCGCACGGATTTGTGCGAAAACGCGTTTTAAGCATGCACATGCATCTTTTGGTAGACGCGGATGAAGGTTTCTGCAAAACCACAAGATGTGCATGCAAATGGTGCTTTTTGCAGAACGCGCACGTGGATTTCTGCCAAACGACGTGCTAAGCTTGCCGATGCTGCTCTTTTTAGCACCCGCGCACGGATTTGTGCGAAAACGCGTTTTAAGCATGCACATGCATCTTTTGGTAGACGCGGATGAAGTTTTCTGCAAAACCACAAGATGTGCATGCAAATGGTGCTTTTGGCAGAACGCGCACGTGGATTTCTACCAAACGACGTGCTAAGCATGCCGATGCTGCTCTTTTTAGCACCCGCGCACGCATTTGTGCGAAAACGCGTTTTAAGCATGCACATGCATCTTTTGATAGACGCGGATGAAGTTTTCTGCAAAACCACAAGATGTGCATGCAAATGGTGCTTTTTGCAGAACGCGCACGTGGATTTCTACCAAACGACGTGCTAAGCATGCCGATGCTGCTCTTTTTAGCACCCGCGCACGGATTTGTGCGAAAACGCGTTTTAAGCATGCACATGCATATTTTGGTAGACGCGGATGAAGTTTTCTGCAAAACCACAAGATGTGCATGCAAATGGTGCTATTGGCAGAACGCGCACGTAGATTTCTACCAAACGACGTGCTAAGCATGCCGATGCTGCTCTTTTTAGCACCCGCGCACGCATTTGTGCGAGAACGCGTTTTAAGCATGCACATGCATCTTTTGGTAGACGCGGATGAAGTTTTCTGCAAAACCACAAGATGTGCATGCAAATGGTGCTTTTTGCAGAACGCGCACGTGGATTTCTACCAAACGACGTGCTAAGCATGCCGATGCTGCTCTTTTTAGCACCCGCGCACGGATTTGTGCGAAAACGCGTTTTAAGCATGCACATGCATCTTTTGGTAGACGCGGATGAAGTTTTCTGCAAAACCACAAGATGTGCATGCAAATGGTGCTTTTTGCAGAACGCGCACGTGGATTTCTACCAAACGACGTGCTAAGCATGCCGATGCTGCTCTTTTTAGCACCCGCGCACGGATTTGTGCGAAAACGCGTTTTAAGCATGCACATGCATCTTTTGGTAGACGCGGATGAAGTTTTCAGCAAAACCACAAGATGTGCATGCAAATGGTGCTTTTGGCAGAACGCGCACGTAGATTTCTACCAAACGACGTGCTAAGCATGCCGATGCTGCTCTTTTTAGCACCCGCGCACGGATTTGTGCGAAAACGCGTTTTAAGCATGCACATGCATCTTTTGGTAGACGCGGATGAAGTTTTCTGCAAAACCACAAGATGTGCATGCAAATGGTGCTTTTTGCAGAACGCGCTCGTGGATTTCTACCAAACGACGTGCTAAGCATGCCGATGCTGCTCTTTTTAGCACCCGCGCATGCATTTGTGCGAAAACGCGTTTTAAGCATGCACATGCATCTTTTGGTAGACGCGGATGAAGTTTTCTGCAAAACCACAAGATGTGCATGCAAATGGTGTTTTTTGCAGAACGCGCACGTGGATTTCTACCAAACGACGTGCTAAGCATGCCGATGCTGCTCTTTTTAGCACCCGCGCACGGATTTGTGCGAAAACGCGTTTTAAGCATGCACATGCATCTTTTGGTAGACGCGGATGAAGTTTTCTGCAAAACCACAAGATGTGCATGCAAATGGTGCTTTTGGCAGAACGTGCACGTAGATTTCTACCAAACGACGTGCTAAGCATGCCGATGCTGCTCTTTTTAGCACCCGCGCATGCATTTGTGCGAAAACGCGTTTTAAGCATGCACATACATCTTTTGGTAGACGCGGATGAAGTTTTCTGCAAAACTACAAGATGTGCATGCAAATGGTGCTTTTTGCAGAACGCGCACGTGGATTTCTACCAAACGACGTGCTAAGCTTGCCGATGCTGCTCTTTTTAGCACCCGCGCACGGATTTGTGCGAAAACGCGTTTTAAGCATGCACATGCATCTTTTGGTAGACGCGGATGAAGTTTTCTGCAAAACCACAAGATGTGCATGCAAATGGTGCTTTTGGCAGAACGCGCACGTGGATTTCTACCAAACGACGTGCTAAGCATGCCGATGCTGCTCTTTTTAGCACCCGCGCACGCATTTGTGCGAAAACGCGTTTTAAGCATGCACATGCATCTTTTGGTAGACGCGGATGAAGTTTTCTGCAAAACCACAAGATGTGCATGCAAATGGTGCTTTTTGCAGAACGCGCACGTGGATTTCTACCAAACGACGTGCTAAGCATGCCGATGCTGCTCTTTTTAGCACCCGCGCACGGATTTGTGCGAAAACGCGTTTTAAGCATGCACATGCATCTTTTGGTAGACGCGGATGAAGTTTTCAGCAAAACCACAAGATGTGCATGCAAATGGTGCTTTTGGCAGAACGCGCACGTAGATTTCTACCAAACGACGTGCTAAGCATGCCGATGCTGCTCTTTTTAGCACCCGCGCACGGATTTGTGCGAAAACGCGTTTTAAGCATGCACATGCATCTTTTGGTAGACGCGGATGAAGTTTTCTGCAAAACCACAAGATGTGCATGCAAATGGTGCTTTTTGCAGAACGCGCACGTGGATTTCTACCAAACGACGTGCTAAGCATGCCGATGCTGCTCTTTTTAGCACCCGCGCACGGATTTGTGCGAAAACGCGTTTTAAGCATGCACATGCATCTTTTGGTAGACGCGGATGAAGTTTTCCGCAAAACCACAAGATGTGCATGCAAATGGTGCTTTTTGCAGAACGCGCACGTGGATTTCTACCAAACGACGTGCTAAGCATGCCGATGCTGCTCTTTTTAGCACCCGCGCACGCATTTGTGCGAAAACGCGTTTTAAGCATGCACATGCATCTTTTGGTAGACGCGGATGAAGTTTTCTGCAAAACCACAAGATGTGCATGCAAATGGTGCTTTTTGCAGAACGCGCACGTGGATTTCTACCAAACGACGTGCTAAGCATGCCGATGCTGCTCTATTTAGCACCCGCGCACGGATTTGTGCGAAAACGCGTTTTAAGCATGCACATGCATCTTTTGGTAGACGCGGATGAAGGTTTCTGCAAAACCACAAGATGTGCATGCAAATGGTGCTTTTTGCAGAACGCGCACGTGGATTTCTGCCAAACGACGTGCTAAGCTTGCCGATGCTGCTCTTTTTAGCACCCGCGCACGGATTTGTGCGAAAACGCGTTTTAAGCATGCACATGCATCTTTTGGTAGACGCGGATGAAGTTTTCTGCAAAACCACAAGATGTGCATGCAAATGGTGCTTTTGGCAGAACGCGCACGTGGATTTCTACCAAACGACGTGCTAAGCATGCCGATGCTGCTCTTTTTAGCACCCGCGCACGCATTTGTGCGAAAACGCGTTTTAAGCATGCACATGCATCTTTTGATAGACGCGGATGAAGTTTTCTGCAAAACCACAAGATGTGCATGCAAATGGTGCTTTTTGCAGAACGCGCACGTGGATTTCTACCAAACGACGTGCTAAGCATGCCGATGCTGCTCTTTTTAGCACCCGCGCACGGATTTGTGCGAAAACGCGTTTTAAGCATGCACAAAGCATGCACATGCATCTTTTGGTAGACGCGGATGAAGTTTTCTGCAAAACCACAAGATGTGCATGCAAATGGTGCTATTGGCAGAACGCGCACGTAGATTTCTACCAAACGACGTGCTAAGCATGCCGATGCTGCTCTTTTTAGCACCCGCGCACGCATTTGTGCGAGAACGCGTTTTAAGCATGCACATGCATCTTTTGGTAGACGCGGATGAAGTTTTCTGCAAAACCACAAGATGTGCATGCAAATGGTGCTTTTTGCAGAACGCGCACGTGGATTTCTACCAAACGACGTGCTAAGCATGCCGATGCTGCTCTTTTTAGCACCCGCGCACGGATTTGTGCGAAAACGCGTTTTAAGCATGCACATGCATCTTTTGGTAGACGCGGATGAAGTTTTCTGCAAAACCACAAGATGTGCATGCAAATGGTGCTTTTTGCAGAACGCGCACGTGGATTTCTACCAAACGACGTGCTAAGCATGCCGATGCTGCTCTTTTTAGCACCCGCGCACGGATTTGTGCGAAAACGCGTTTTAAGCATGCACATGCATCTTTTGGTAGACGCGGATGAAGTTTTCAGCAAAACCACAAGATGTGCATGCAAATGGTGCTTTTGGCAGAACGCGCACGTAGATTTCTACCAAACGACGTGCTAAGCATGCCGATGCTGCTCTTTTTAGCACCCGCGCACGGATTTGTGCGAAAACGCGTTTTAAGCATGCACATGCATCTTTTGGTAGACGCGGATGAAGTTTTCTGCAAAACCACAAGATGTGCATGCAAATGGTGCTTTTTGCAGAACGCGCTCGTGGATTTCTACCAAACGACGTGCTAAGCATGCCGATGCTGCTCTTTTTAGCACCCGCGCATGCATTTGTGCGAAAACGCGTTTTAAGCATGCACATGCATCTTTTGGTAGACGCGGATGAAGTTTTCTGCAAAACCACAAGATGTGCATGCAAATGGTGTTTTTTGCAGAACGCGCACGTGGATTTCTACCAAACGACGTGCTAAGCATGCCGATGCTGCTCTTTTTAGCACCCGCGCACGGATTTGTGCGAAAACGCGTTTTAAGCATGCACATGCATCTTTTGGTAGACGCGGATGAAGTTTTCTGCAAAACCACAAGATGTGCATGCAAATGGTGCTTTTGGCAGAACGTGCACGTAGATTTCTACCAAACGACGTGCTAAGCATGCCGATGCTGCTCTTTTTAGCACCCGCGCATGCATTTGTGCGAAAACGCGTTTTAAGCATGCACATACATCTTTTGGTAGACGCGGATGAAGTTTTCTGCAAAACTACAAGATGTGCATGCAAATGGTGCTTTTTGCAGAACGCGCACGTGGATTTCTACCAAACGACGTGCTAAGCATGCCGAGGCTGCTCTTTTTAGCACCCGCGCACGGATTTGTGCGAAAACGCGTTTTAAGCATGCACATGCATCTTTTGGTAGGCGCGGATGAAGTTTTCTGCAAAACCACAAGATGTGCATGCAAATGGTGCTTTTTGCAGAACGCGCACGTGGATTTCTACCAAACGACGTGCTAAGCATGCCGATGCTGCTCTTTTTAGCACCCGCGCACGGATTTGTGCGAAAACGCGTTTTAAGCATGCACATGCATCTTTTGGTAGACGCGGATGAAGTTTTCTGCAAAACCACAAGATGTGCATGCAAATGGTGCTTTTGGCAGAACGCGCACGTAGATTTCTGCCAAACGACGTGCTAAGCATGCCGATGCTGCTCTTTTTAGCACCCGCGCACGCATTTGTGCGAAAACGCGTTTTAAGCATGCACATGCATCTTTTGGTAGACGCGGATGAAGTTTTCTGCAAAACCACAAGATGTGCATGCAAATGGTGCTTTTTGCAGAACGCGCACGTGGATTTCTACCAAACGACGTGCTAAGCATGCCGATGCTGCTATTTTTAGCACCCGCGCACGCATTTGTGCGAAAACGCGTTTTAAGCATGCACATGCATCTTTTGGTAGACGCGGATGAAGTTTTCTGCAAAACCACAAGATGTGCATGCAAATGGTGCTTTTTGCAGAACGCGCGCGTGGATTTCTACCAAACGACGTGCTAAGCATGCCGATGCTGCTCTTTTTAGCACCCGCGCACGGATTTGTGCGAAAACGCGTTTTAAGCATGCACATGCATCTTTTGGTAGACGCGGATGAAGTTTTCTGCAAAACCACAAGATGTGCATGCAAATGGTGCTTTTTGCAGAACGCGCACGTGGATTTCTACCAAACGACGTGCTAAGCATGCCGAGGCTGCTCTTTTTAGCACCCGCGCACGGATTTGTGCGAAAACGCGTTTTAAGCATGCACATGCATCTTTTGGTAGGCGCGGATGAAGTTTTCTGCAAAACCACAAGATGTGCATGCAAATGGTGCTTTTTGCAGAACGCGCACGTGGATTTCTACCAAACGACGTGCTAAGCATGCCGATGCTGCTCTTTTTAGCACCCGCGCACGGATTTGTGCGAAAACGCGTTTTAAGCATGCACATGCATCTTTTGGTAGACGCGGATGAAGTTTTCTGCAAAACCACAAGATGTGCATGCAAATGGTGCTTTTGGCAGAACGCGCACGTAGATTTCTGCCAAACGACGTGCTAAGCATGCCGATGCTGCTCTTTTTAGCACCCGCGCACGCATTTGTGCGAAAACGCGTTTTAAGCATGCACATGCATCTTTTGGTAGACGCGGATGAAGTTTTCTGCAAAACCACAAGATGTGCATGCAAATGGTGCTTTTTGCAGAACGCGCACGTGGATTTCTACCAAACGACGTGCTAAGCATGCCGATGCTGCTATTTTTAGCACCCGCGCACGCATTTGTGCGAAAACGCGTTTTAAGCATGCACATGCATCTTTTGGTAGACGCGGATGAAGTTTTCTGCAAAACCACAAGATGTGCATGCAAATGGTGCTTTTTGCAGAACGCGCGCGTGGATTTCTACCAAACGACGTGCTAAGCATGCCGATGCTGCTCTTTTTAGCACCCGCGCACGGATTTGTCCGAAAACGCGTTTTAAGCATGCACATGCATCTTTTGGTAGACGCGGATGAAGTTTTCTGCAAAACCACAAGATGTGCATGCAAATGGTGCTTTTTGCAGAACGCGCACGTGGATTTCTACCAAACGACGTGCTAAGCATGCCGATGCTGCTCTTTTTAGCACCCGCGCACGGATTTGTGCGAAAACGCGTTTTAAGCATGCACATGCATCTTTTGGTAGACGCGGATGAAGTTTTCTGCAAAACCACAAGATGTGCATGCAAATGGTGCTTTTTGCAGAACGCGCACGTGGATTTCTACCAAACGACGTGCTAAGCATGCCGATGCTGCTCTTTTTAGCACCCGCGCACGCATTTGTGCGAAAACGCGTTTTAAGCATGCACATGCATCTTTTGGTAGACGCGGATGAAGTTTTCTGCAAAACCACAAGATGTGCATGCAAATGGTGCTTTTTGCAGAACGCGCACGTGGATTTCTACCAAACGACGTGCTAAGCATGCCGATGCTGCTCTTTTTAGCACCCGCGCACGGATTTGTGCGAAAACGCGTTTTAAGCATGCACATGCATCTTTTGGTAGACGCGGATGAAGGTTTCTGCAAAACCACAAGATGTGCATGCAAATGGTGCTTTTTGCAGAACGCGCACGTGGATTTCTGCCAAACGACGTGCTAAGCTTGCCGATGCTGCTCTTTTTAGCACCCGCGCACGGATTTGTGCGAAAACGCGTTTTAAGCATGCACATGCATCTTTTGGTAGACGCGGATGAAGTTTTCTGCAAAACCACAAGATGTGCATGCAAATGGTGCTTTTGGCAGAACGCGCACGTGGATTTCTACCAAACGACGTGCTAAGCATGCCGATGCTGCTCTTTTTAGCACCCGCGCACGCATTTGTGCGAAAACGCGTTTTAAGCATGCACATGCATCTTTTGATAGACGCGGATGAAGTTTTCTGCAAAACCACAAGATGTGCATGCAAATGGTGCTTTTTGCAGAACGCGCACGTGGATTTCTACCAAACGACGTGCTAAGCATGCCGATGCTGCTCTTTTTAGCACCCGCGCACGGATTTGTGCGAAAACGCGTTTTAAGCATGCACATGCATCTTTTGGTAGACGCGGATGAAGTTTTCTGCAAAACCACAAGATGTGCATGCAAATGGTGCTTTTGGCAGAACGCGCACGTAGATTTCTACCAAACGACGTGCTAAGCATGCCGATGCTGCTCCTTTTAGCACCCGCGCACGCATTTGTGCGAAAACGCGTTTTAAGCATGCACATGCATCTTTTGGTAGACGCGGATGAAGTTTTCTGCAAAACCACAAGATGTGCATGCAAATGGTGCTTTTTGCAGAACGCGCACGTGGATTTCTACCAAACGACGTGCTAAGCATGCCGATGCTGCTCTTTTTAGCACCCGCGCACGGATTTGTGCGAAAACGCGTTTTAAGCATGCACATGCATCTTTTGGTAGACGCGGATGAAGTTTTCTGCAAAACCACAAGATGTGCATGCAAATGGTGCTTTTTGCAGAACGCGCACGTGGATTTCTACCAAACGACGTGCTAAGCATGCCGATGCTGCTCTTTTTAGCACCCGCGCACGGATTTGTGCGAAAACGCGTTTTAAGCATGCACATGCATCTTTTGGTAGACGCGGATGAAGTTTTCAGCAAAACCACAAGATGTGCATGCAAATGGTGCTTTTGGCAGAACGCGCACGTAGATTTCTACCAAACGACGTGCTAAGCATGCCGATGCTGCTCTTTTTAGCACCCGCGCACGGATTTGTGCGAAAACGCGTTTTAAGCATGCACATGCATCTTTTGGTAGACGCGGATGAAGTTTTCTGCAAAACCACAAGATGTGCATGCAAATGGTGCTTTTTGCAGAACGCGCTCGTGGATTTCTACCAAGCGACGTGCTAAGCATGCCGATGCTGCTCTTTTTAGCACCCGCGCATGCATTTGTGCGAAAACGCGTTTTAAGCATGCACATGCATCTTTTGGTAGACGCGGATGAAGTTTTCTGCAAAACCACAAGATGTGCATGCAAATGGTGTTTTTTGCAGAACGCGCACGTGGATTTCTACCAAACGACGTGCTAAGCATGCCGATGCTGCTCTTTTTAGCACCCGCGCACGGATTTGTGCGAAAACGCGTTTTAAGCATGCACATGCATCTTTTGGTAGACGCGGATGAAGTTTTCTGCAAAACCACAAGATGTGCATGCAAATGGTGCTTTTGGCAGAACGTGCACGTAGATTTCTACCAAACGACGTGCTAAGCATGCCGATGCTGCTCTTTTTAGCATCCGCGCATGCATTTGTGCGAAAACGCGTTTTAAGCATGCACATACATCTTTTGGTAGACGCGGATGAAGTTTTCTGCAAAACTACAAAATGTGCATGCAAATGGTGCTTTTTGCAGAACGCGCACGTGGATTTCTACCAAACGACGTGCTAAGCATGCCGATGCTGCTCTTTTTAGCACCCGCGCACGGATTTGTGCGAAAACGCGTTTTAAGCATGCACATGCATCTTTTGGTAGACGCGGATGATGTTTTCTGCAAAACCACAAGATGTGCATGCAAATGGTGCTTTTTGCAGAACGCGCACGTGGATTTCTACCAAACGACGTGCTAAGCATGCCGATGCTGCTCTTTTTAGCACCCGCGCACGGATTTGTGCGAAAACGCGTTTTAAGCATGCACATGCATCTTTTGGTAGACGCGGATGAAGTTTTCTGCAAAACCACAAGATGTGCATGCAAATGGTGCTTTTGGCAGAACGCGCACGTAGATTTCTGCCAAACGACGTGCTAAGCATGCCGATGCTGCTCTTTTTAGCACCCGCGCACGCATTTGTGCGAAAACGCGTTTTAAGCATGCACATGCATCTTTTGGTAGACGCGGATGAAGTTTTCTGCAAAACCACAAGATGCGCATGCAAATGGTGCTTTTTGCAGAACGCGCACGTGGATTTCTACCAAACGACGTGCTAAGCATGCCGATGCTGCTATTTTTAGCACCCGCGCACGCATTTGTGCGAAAACGCGTTTTAAGCATGCACATGCATCTTTTGGTAGACGCGGATGAAGTTTTCTGCAAAACCACAAGATGTGCATGCAAATGGTGCTTTTTGGAGAACGCGCACGTGGATTTCTACCAAACGACGTGCTAAGCATGCCGATGCTGCTCTTTTTAGCACCCGCGCACGGATTTGTGCGAAAACGCGTTTTAAGCATGCACATGCATCTTTTGGTAGACGCGGATGAAGTTTTCTGCAAAACCACAAGATGTGCATGCAAATGGTGCTTTTTGCAGAACGCGCACGTGGATTTCTACCAAACGACGTGCTAAGCATGCCAATGCTGCTCTTTTTAGCACCCGCGCACGGATTTGTGCGAAAACGCGTTTTAAGCATGCACATGCATCTTTTGGTAGACGCGGATGAAGTTTTCTGCAAAACCACAAGATGTGCATGCAAATGGTGCTTTTGGCAGAACGCGCACGTAGATTTCTACCAAACGACGTGCTAAGCATGCCGATGCTGCTCTTTTTAGCACCCGCGCACGCATTTGTGCGAAAACGCGTTTTAAGCATGCACATGCATCTTTTGGTAGACGCGGATGAAGGTTTCTGCAAAACCACAAGATGTGCATGCAAATGGTGCTTTTTGCAGAACGCGCACGTGGATTTCTACCAAACGACGTGCTAAGCATGCCGATGCTGCTCTTTTTAGCACCCGCGCACGGATTTGTGCGAAAACGCGTTTTAAGCATGCACATGCATCTTTTGGTAGACGCGGATGAAGTTTTCTGCAAAACCACAAGATGTGCATGCAAATGGTGCTTTTGGCAGAACGTGCACGTAGATTTCTACCAAACGACGTGCTAAGCATGCCGATGCTGCTCTTTTTAGCATCCGCGCATGCATTTGTGCGAAAACGCGTTTTAAGCATGCACATACATCTTTTGGTAGACGCGGATGAAGTTTTCTGCAAAACTACAAAATGTGCATGCAAATGGTGCTTTTTGCAGAACGCGCACGTGGATTTCTACCAAACGACGTGCTAAGCATGCCGATGCTGCTCTTTTTAGCACCCGCGCACGGATTTGTGCGAAAACGCGTTTTAAGCATGCACATGCATCTTTTGGTAGACGCGGATGATGTTTTCTGCAAAACCACAAGATGTGCATGCAAATGGTGCTTTTTGCAGAACGCGCACGTGGATTTCTACCAAACGACGTGCTAAGCATGCCGATGCTGCTCTTTTTAGCACCCGCGCACGGATTTGTGCGAAAACGCGTTTTAAGCATGCACATGCATCTTTTGGTAGACGCGGATGAAGTTTTCTGCAAAACCACAAGATGTGCATGCAAATGGTGCTTTTGGCAGAACGCGCACGTAGATTTCTGCCAAACGACGTGCTAAGCATGCCGATGCTGCTCTTTTTAGCACCCGCGCACGCATTTGTGCGAAAACGCGTTTTAAGCATGCACATGCATCTTTTGGTAGACGCGGATGAAGTTTTCTGCAAAACCACAAGATGCGCATGCAAATGGTGCTTTTTGCAGAACGCGCACGTGGATTTCTACCAAACGACGTGCTAAGCATGCCGATGCTGCTATTTTTAGCACCCGCGCACGCATTTGTGCGAAAACGCGTTTTAAGCATGCACATGCATCTTTTGGTAGACGCGGATGAAGTTTTCTGCAAAACCACAAGATGTGCATGCAAATGGTGCTTTTTGGAGAACGCGCACGTGGATTTCTACCAAACGACGTGCTAAGCATGCCGATGCTGCTCTTTTTAGCACCCGCGCACGGATTTGTGCGAAAACGCGTTTTAAGCATGCACATGCATCTTTTGGTAGACGCGGATGAAGTTTTCTGCAAAACCACAAGATGTGCATGCAAATGGTGCTTTTTGCAGAACGCGCACGTGGATTTCTACCAAACGACGTGCTAAGCATGCCAATGCTGCTCTTTTTTGCACCCGCGCACGGATTTGTGCGAAAACGCGTTTTAAGCATGCACATGCATCTTTTGGTAGACGCGGATGAAGTTTTCTGCAAAACCACAAGATGTGCATGCAAATGGTGCTTTTGGCAGAACGCGCACGTAGATTTCTACCAAACGACGTGCTAAGCATGCCGATGCTGCTCTTTTTAGCACCCGCGCACGCATTTGTGCGAAAACGCGTTTTAAGCATGCACATGCATCTTTTGGTAGACGCGGATGAAGTTTTCTGCAAAACCACAAGATGTGCATGCAAATGGTGCTTTTTGCAGAACGCGCACGTGGATTTCTACCAAACGACGTGCTAAGCATGCCGATGCTGCTCTTTTTAGCACCCGCGCACGCATTTGTGCGAAAACGCGTTTTAAGCATGCACATGCATCTTTTGGTAGACGCGGATGAAGTTTTCTGCAAAACCACAAGATGTGCATGCAAATGGTGCTTTTTGCAGAACGCGCACGTGGATTTCTACCAAACGACGTGCTAAGCATGCCGATGCTGCTATTTTTAGCACCCGCGCACGCA
The DNA here is from genome assembly GCF_023375885.2 of Dermacentor andersoni. Classification (NCBI taxonomy): domain Eukaryota; kingdom Metazoa; phylum Arthropoda; class Arachnida; order Ixodida; family Ixodidae; genus Dermacentor; species Dermacentor andersoni. The sequence continues at coordinate 462,389 of NW_027314766.1, forward strand.
TTTGTGCGAAAACGCGTTTTAAGCATGCACATGCATCTTTTGGTAGACGCGGATGAAGTTTTCTGCAAAACCACAAGATGTGCATGCAAATGGTGCTTTTTGCAGAACGCGCACGTGGATTTCTACCAAACGACGTGCTAAGCATGCCGATGCTGCTCTTTTTAGCACCCGCGCACGGATTTGTGCGAAAACGCGTTTTAAGCATGCACATGCATCTTTTGGTAGACGCGGATGAAGTTTTCTGCAAAACCACAAGATGTGCATGCAAATGGTGCTTTTTGCAGAACGCGCACGTGGATTTCTACCAAACGACGTGCTAAGCATGCCGATGCTGCTCTTTTTAGCACCCGCGCACGGATTTGTGCGAAAACGCGTTTTAAGCATGCACATGCATCTTTTGGTAGACGCGGATGAAGTTTTCTGCAAAACCACAAGATGTGCATGCAAATGGTGCTTTTGGCAGAACGCGCACGTGGATTTCTACCAAACGACGTGCTAAGCATGCCGATGCTGCTCTTTTTAGCACCCGCGCACGCATTTGTGCGAAAACGCGTTTTAAGCATGCACATGCATCTTTTGGTAGACGCGGATGAAGTTTTCTGCAAAACCACAAGATGTGCATGCAAATGGTGCTTTTTGCAGAACGCGCACGTGGATTTCTGCCAAACGACGTGCTAAGCTTGCCGATGCTGCTCTTTTTAGCACCCGCGCACGGATTTGTGCGAAAACGCGTTTTAAGCATGCACATGCATGATTTCTACGCGCACGTGGATTTCTACCAAACGACGTGCTAAGCATGCCGATGCTGCTCTTTTTAGCACCCGCGCACGGATTTGTGCGAAAACGCGTTTTAAGCATGCACATGCATCTTTTGGTAGACGCGGATGAAGGTTTCTGCAAAACCACAAGATGTGCATGCAAATGGTGCTTTTTGCAGAACGCGCACGTGGATTTCTGCCAAACGACGTGCTAAGCTTGCCGATGCTGCTCTTTTTAGCACCCGCGCACGGATTTGTGCGAAAACGCGTTTTAAGCATGCACATGCATCTTTTGGTAGACGCGGATGAAGTTTTCTGCAAAACCACAAGATGTGCATGCAAATGGTGCTTTTTGCAGAACGCGCACGTGGATTTCTGCCAAACGACGTGCTAAGCTTGCCGATGCTGCTCTTTTTAGCACCCGCGCACGGATTTGTGCGAAAACGCGTTTTAAGCATGCACATGCATCTTTTGGTAGACGCGGATGAAGTTTTCTGCAAAACCACAAGATGTGCATGCAAATGGTGCTTTTTGCAGAACGCGCACGTGGATTTCTACCAAACGACGTGCTAAGCATGCCGATGCTGCTCTTTTTAGCACCCGCGCACGCATTTGTGCGAAAACGCGTTTTAAGCATGCACATGCATCTTTTGGTAGACGCGGATGAAGTTTTCTGCAAAACCACAAGATGTGCATGCAAATGGTGCTTTTTGCAGAACGCGCACGTGGATTTCTACCAAACGACGTGCTAAGCATGCCGATGCTGCTCTTTTTAGCACCCGCGCACGGATTTGTGCGAAAACGCGTTTTAAGCATGCACATGCATCTTTTGGTAGACGCGGATGAAGTTTTCAGCAAAACCACAAGATGTGCATGCAAATGGTGCTTTTGGCAGAACGCGCACGTAGATTTCTACCAAACGACGTGCTAAGCATGCCGATGCTGCTCTTTTTAGCACCCGCGCACGGATTTGTGCGAAAACGCGTTTTAAGCATGCACATGCATCTTTTGGTAGACGCGGATGAAGTTTTCTGCAAAACCACAAGATGTGCATGCAAATGGTGCTTTTTGCAGAACGCGCTCGTGGATTTCTACCAAACGACGTGCTAAGCATGCCGATGCTGCTCTTTTTAGCACCCGCGCATGCATTTGTGCGAAAACGCGTTTTAAGCATGCACATGCATCTTTTGGTAGACGCGGATGAAGTTTTCTGCAAAACCACAAGATGTGCATGCAAATGGTGCTTTTTGCAGAACGCGCACGTGGATTTCTACCAAACGACGTGCTAAGCATGCCGATGCTGCTCTTTTTTGCACCCGCGCACGGATTTGTGCGAAAACGCGTTTTAAGCATGCACATGCATCTTTTGGTAGACGCGGATGAAGTTTTCTGCAAAACCACAAGATGTGCATGCAAATGGTGCTTTTTGCAGAACGCGCACGTGGATTTCTACCAAACGACGTGCTAAGCATGCCGATGCTGCTCTTTTTAGCACCCGCGCACGCATTTGTGCGAAAACGCGTTTTAAGCATGCACATGCATCTTTTGGTAGACGCGGATGAAGTTTTCTGCAAAACCACAAGATGTGCATGCAAATGGTGCTTTTGGCAGAACGCGCACGTGGATTTCTACCAAACGACGTGCTAAGCATGCCGATGCTGCTCTTTTTAGCACCCGCGCACGCATTTGTGCGAAAACGCGTTTTAAACATGCACATGCATCTTTTGGTAGACGCGGATGAAGTTTTCTGCAAAACCACAAGATGTGCATGCAAATGGTGCTTTTTGCAGAACGCGCACGTGGATTTCTACCAAACGACGTGCTAAGCATGCCGATGCTGCTCTTTTTAGCACCCGCGCACGGATTTGTGCGAAAACGCGTTTTAAGCATGCACATGCATCTTTTGGTAGACGCGGATGAAGTTTTCTGCAAAACCACAAGATGTGCATGCAAATGGTGCTTTTTGCAGAACGCGCTCGTGGATTTCTACCAAACGACGTGCTAAGCATGCCGATGCTGCTCTTTTTAGCACCCGCGCATGCATTTGTGCGAAAACGCGTTTTAAGCATGCACATGCATCTTTTGGTAGACGCGGATGAAGTTTTCTGCAAAACCACAAGATGTGCATGCAAATGGTGCTTTTTGCAGAACGCGCACGTGGATTTCTACCAAACGACGTGCTAAGCATGCCGATGCTGCTCTTTTTAGCACCCGCGCACGGATTTGTGCGAAAACGCGTTTTAAGCATGCACATGCATCTTTTGGTAGACGCGGATGAAGTTTTCTGCAAAACCACAAGATGTGCATGCAAATGGTGCTTTTGGCAGAACGCGCACGTAGATTTCTACCAAACGACGTGCTAAGCATGCCGATGCTGCTCTTTTTAGCACCCGCGCACGCATTTGTGCGAAAACGCGTTTTAAGCATGCACATGCATCTTTTGGTAGACGCGGATGAAGTTTTCTGCAAAACCACAAGATGTGCATGCAAATGGTGCTTTTTGCAGAACGCGCACGTGGATTTCTACCAAACGACGTGCTAAGCATGCCGATGCTGCTCTTTTTAGCACCCGCGCACGCATTTGTGCGAAAACGCGTTTTAAGCATGCACATGCATCTTTTGGCAGACGCGGATGAAGTTTTCTGCAAAACCACAAGATGTGCATGCAAATGGTGCTTTTTGCAGAACGCGCACGTGGATTTCTACCAAACATCGTGCTAAGCATGCCGATGCTGCTCTTTTTAGCACCCGCGCACGGATTTGTGCGAAAACGCGTTTTAAGCATGCACATGCATCTTTTGGTAGACGCGGATGAAGTTTTCTGCAAAACCACAAGATGTGCATGCAAATGGTGCTTTTGGCAGAACGCGCACGTAGATTTCTACCAAACGACGTGCTAAGCATGCCGATGCTGCTCTTTTTAGCACCCGCGCACGCATTTGTGCGAAAACGCGTTTTAAGCATGCACATGCATCTTTTGGTAGACGCGGATGAAGTTTTCTGCAAAACCACAAGATGTGCATGCAAATGGTGCTTTTTGCAGAACGCGCACGTGGATTTCTACCAAACGACGTGCTAAGCATGCCGATGCTGCTCTTTTTAGCACCCGCGCACGCATTTGTGCGAAAACGCGTTTTAAGCATGCACATGCATCTTTTGGTAGACGCGGATGAAGTTTTCTGCAAAACCACAAGATGTGCATGCAAATGGTGCTTTTGGCAGAACGCGCACGTGGATTTCTACCAAACGACGTGCTAAGCATGCCGATGCTGCTCTTTTTAGCACCCGCGCACGCATTTGTGCGAAAACGCGTTTTAAACATGCACATGCATCTTTTGGTAGACGCGGATGAAGTTTTCTGCAAAACCACAAGATGTGCATGCAAATGGTGCTTTTTGCAGAACGCGCACGTGGATTTCTACCAAACGACGTGCTAAGCATGCCGATGCTGCTCTTTTTAGCACCCGCGCACGGATTTGTGCGAAAACGCGTTTTAAGCATGCACATGCATCTTTTGGTAGACGCGGATGAAGTTTTCTGCAAAACCACAAGATGTGCATGCAAATGGTGCTTTTGGCAGAACGCGCACGTGGATTTCTACCAAACGACGTGCTAAGCATGCCGATGCTGCTATTTTTAGCACCCGCGCATGCATTTGTGCGAAAACGCGTTTTAAGCATGCACATGCATCTTTTGGTAGACGCGGATGAAGTTTTCTGCAAAACCACAAGATGTGCATGCAAATGGTGCTTTTTGCAGAACGCGCACGTGGATTTCTACCAAACGACGTGCTAAGCATGCCGATGCTGCTCTTTTTAGCACCCGCGCACGGATTTGTGCGAAAACGCGTTTTAAGCATGCACATGCATCTTTTGGTAGACGCGGATGAAGTTTTCTGCAAAACCACAAGATGTGCATGCAAATGGTGCTTTTTGCAGAACGCGCACGTGGATTTCTACCAAACGACGTGCTAAGCATGCCGATGCTGCTCTTTTTAGCACCCGCGCACGGATTGTGCGAAAACGCGTTTTAAGCATGCAGATGCATCTTTTGGTAGACGCGGATGAAGTTTTCTGCAAAACCACAAGATGTGCATGCAAATGGTGCTTTTGGCAGAACGCGCACGTAGATTTCTACCAAACGACGTGCTAAGCATGCCGATGCTGCTCTTTTTAGCACCCGCGCACGCATTTGTGCGAAAACGCGTTTTAAACATGCACATGCATCTTTTGGTAGACGCGGATGAAGTTTTCTGCAAAACCACAAGATGTGCATGCAAATGGTGCTTTTTGCAGAACGTGCACGTGGATTTCTACCAAACGACGTGCTAAGCATGCCGATGCTGCTATTTTTAGCACCCGCGCACGCATTTGTGCGAAAACGCGTTTTAAGCATGCACATGCATCTTTTGGTAGACGCGGATGAAGTTTTCTGCAAAACCACAAGATGTGCATGCAAATGGTGCTTTTTGCAGAACGCGCACGTGGATTTCTACCAAACGACGTGCTAAGCATGCCGATACTGCTCTTTTTAGCACCCGCGCACGGATTTGTGCGAAAACGCGTTTTAAGCATGCACATGCATCTTTTGGTAGACGCGGATGAAGTTTTCTGCAAAACCACAAGATGTGCATGCAAATGGTGCTTTTTGCAGAACGCGCACGTGGATTTCTACCAAACGACGTGCTAAGCATGCCGATGCTGCTCTTTTTAGCACCCGCGCACGGATTTGTGCGAAAACGCGTTTTAAGCATGCACATGCATCTTTTGGTAGACGCGGATGAAGTTTTCTGCAAAACCACAAGATGTGCATGCAAATGGTGCTTTTGGCAGAACGCGCACGTAGATTTCTACCAAACGACGTGCTAAGCATGCCGATGCTGCTCTTTTTAGCACCCGCGCACGCATTTGTGCGAAAACGCGTTTTAAGCATGCACATGCATCTTTTGGTAGACGCGGATGAAGTTTTCTGCAAAACCACAAGATGTGCATGCAAATGGTGCTTTTTGCAGAACGCGCACGTGCATTTCTACCAAACGACGTGCTAAGCATGCCGATGCTGCTCACACACGCGAGACAGATCGCATTTGTGCGAAAACGCGTTTTAAGCATGCACATGCATCTTTTGGTAGACGCGGATGAAGTTTTCTGCAAAACCACAAGATGTGCATGCAAATGGTGCTTTTTGCAGAACGCGCACGTGGATTTCTACCAAACGACGTGCTAAGCATGCCGATGCTGCTATTTTTAGCACCCGCGCACGCATTTGTGCGAAAACGCGTTCTAAGCATGCACATGCATCTTTTGGTAGACGCGGATGAAGTTTTCTGCAAAACCACAAGATGTGCATGCAAATGGTGCTTTTTGCAGAACGCGCACGTGGATTTCTACCAAACGACGTGCTAAGCATGCCGATGCTGCTCTTTTTAGCACCCGCGCACGGATTTGTGCGAAAACGCGTTTTAAGCATGCACATGCATCTTTTGGTAGACGCGGATGAAGTTTTCTGCAAAACCACAAGATGTGCATGCAAATGGTGCTTTTTGCAGAACGCGCACGAGGATTTCTACCAAACGACGTGCTAAGCATGCCGATGCTGCTCTTTTTAGCACCCGCGCACGCATTTGTGCGAAAACGCGTTTTAAGCATGCACATGCATCTTTTGGTAGACGCGGATGAAGTTTTCTGCAAAACCACAAGATGTGCATGCAAATGGTGCTTTTGGCAGAACGCGCACGTGGAAATCTACCAAACGACGTGCTAAGCATGCCGATGCTGCTCTTTTTAGCACCCGCGCATGCATTTGTGCGAAAACGCGTTTTAAGCATGCACATGCATCTTTTGGTAGACGCGGATGAAGTTTTCTGCAAAACCACAAGATGTGCATGCAAATGGTGCTTTTTGCAGAACGCGCACGTGGATTTCTACCAAACGACGTGCTAAGCATGCCGATGCTGCTCTTTTTAGCACCCGCGCACGGATTTGTGCGAAAACGCGTTTTAAGCATGCACATGCATCTTTTGGTAGACGCGGATGAAGTTTTCTGCAAAACCACAAGATGTGCATGCAAATGGTGCTTTTTGCAGAACGCGCACGTGGATTTCTACCAAACGACGTGCTAAGCATGCCGATGCTGCTCTTTTTAGCACCCGCGCACGGATTTGTGCGAAAACGCGTTTTAAGCATGCACATGCATCTTTTGGTAGACGCGGATGAAGTTTTCTGCAAAACCACAAGATGTGCATGCAAATGGTGCTTTTGGCAGAACGCGCACGTAGATTTCTACCAAACGACGTGCTAAGCATGCCGATGCTGCTCTTTTTAGCACCCGCGCACGGATTTGTGCGAAAACGCGTTTAAGCATGCACATGCATCTTTTGGTAGACGCGGATGAAGTTTTCTGCAAAACCACAAGATGTGCATGCAAATGGTGCTTTTTGCAGAACGCGCACGTGGATTTCTACCAAACGACGTGCTAAGCATGCCGATGCTGCTCTTTTTAGCACCCGCGCACGGATTTGTGCGAAAACGCGTTTTAAGCATGCACATGCATCTTTTGGTAGACGCGGATGAAGTTTTCTGCAAAACCACAAGATGTGCATGCAAAACAAATGTGCGAAAACGCGTTTTAAACATGCACATGCATCTTTTCGTAGACGCGGATGAAGTTTTCTGCAAAACCACAAGATGTGCATGCAAATGGTGCTTTTTGCAGAACGCGCACGTGGATTTCTACCAAACGACGTGCTAAGCATGCCGATGCTGCTATTTTTAGCACCCGCGCACGGATTTGTGCGAAAACGCGTTTTAAGCATGCACATGCATCTTTTGGTAGACGCGGATGAAGTTTTCTGCAAAACCACAAGATGTGCATGCAAATGGTGCTTTTGGCAGAACGCGCACGTAGATTTCTACCAAACGACGTGCTAAGCATGCCGATGCTGCTCTTTTTAGCACCCGCGCACGCATTTGTGCGAAACGCGTTTTAAGCATGCACATGCATCTTTTGGTAGACGCGGATGAAGTTTTCTGCAAAACCACAAGATGTGCATGCAAATGGTGCTTTTTGCAGAACGCGCACGTGCATTTCTACCAAACGACGTGCTAAGCATGCCGATGCTGCTCTTTTTAGCACCCGCGCACGCATTTGTGCGAAAACGCGTTTTAAGCATGCACATGCATCTTTTGGTAGACGCGGATGAAGTTTTCTGCAAAACCACAAGATGTGCATGCAAATGGTGCTTTTTGCAGAACGCGCACGTGGATTTCTACCAAACGACGTGCTAAGCATGCCGATGCTGCTATTTTTAGCACCCGCGCACGCATTTGTGCGAAAACGCGTTCTAAGCATGCACATGCATCTTTTGGTAGACGCGGATGAAGTTTTCTGCAAAACCACAAGATGTGCATGCAAATGGTGCTTTTTGCAGAACGCGCACGTGGATTTCTACCAAACGACGTGCTAAACATGCCGATGCTGCTCTTTTTAGCACCCGCGCACGGATTTGTGCGAAAACGCGTTTTAAGCATGCACATGCATCTTTTGGTAGACGCGGATGAAGTTTTCTGCAAAACCACAAGATGTGCATGCAAATGGTGCTTTTGGCAGAACGCGCACGTGGATTTCTACCAAACGACGTGCTAAGCATGCCGATGCTGCTCTTTTTAGCACCCGCGCACGCATTTGTGCGAAAACGCGTTTTAAGCATGCACATGCATCTTTTGGTAGACGCGGATGAAGTTTTCTGCAAAACCACAAGATGTGCATGCAAATGGTGCTTTTTGCAGAACGCGCACGTGGATTTCTACCAAACGACGTGCTAAGCATGCCGATGCTGCTCTTTTTAGCACCCGCGCACGGATTTGTGCGAAAACGCGTTTTAAGCATGCACATGCATCTTTTGGTAGACGCGGATGAAGTTTTCTGCAAAACCACAAGATGTGCATGCAAATGGTGCTTTTGGCAGAACGCGCACGTAGATTTCTACCAAACGACGTGCTAAGCATGCCGATGCTGCTCTTTTTAGCACCCGCGCACGCATTTGTGCGAAAACGCGTTTTAAGCATGCACATGCATCTTTTGGTAGACGCGGATGAAGTTTTCTGCAAAACCACAAGATGTGCATGCAAATGGTGCTTTTTGCAGAACGCGCATGTGGATTTCTACCAAACGACGTGCTAAGCATGCCGATGCTGCTCTTTTTAGCACCCGCGCACGGATTTGTGCGAAAACGCGTTTTAAGCATGCACATGCATCTTTTGGTAGACGCGGATGAAGTTTTCTGCAAAACCACAAGATGTGCATGCAAATGGTGCTTTTTGCAGAACGCGCACGTGGATTTCTACCAAACGACGTGCTAAGCATGCCGATGCTGCTCTTTTTAGCACCCGCGCACGCATTTGTGCGAAAACGCGTTTTAAGCATGCACATGCATCTTTTGGCAGACGCGGATGAAGTTTTCTGCAAAACCACAAGATGTGCATGCAAATGGTGCTTTTTGCAGAACGCGCACGTGGATTTCTACCAAACATCGTGCTAAGCATGCCGATGCTGCTCTTTTTAGCACCCGCGCACGCATTTGTGCGAAAACGCGTTTTAAGCATGCACATGCATCTTTTGGTAGACGCGGATGAAGTTTTCTGCAAAACCACAAGATGTTTTTGCAGAACGCGCACGTTGATTTCTACCAAACGACGTGCTAAGCATGCCGATGCTGCTCTTTTTAGCACCCGCGCACGGATTTGTGCGAAAACGCGTTTTAAGCATGCACATGCATCTTTTGGTAGACGCGGATGAAGTTTTCTGCAAAACCACAAGATGTGCATGCAAATGGTGCTTTTGGCAGAACGCGCACGTGGATTTCTACCAAACGACGTGCTAAGCATGCCGATGCTGCTCTTTTTAGCACCCGCTCACGCATTTGTGCGAAAACGCGTTTTAAGAATGCACATGCATCTTTTGGTAGACGCGGATGAAGTTTTCTGCAAAACCACAAGATGTGCATGCAAATGGTGCTTTTGGCAGAACGCGCACGTGGATTTCTACCAAACGACGTGCTAAGCATGCCGATGCTGCTCTTTTTAGCACCCGCTCACGCATTTGTGCGAAAACGCGTTTTAAGAATGCACATGCATCTTTTGGTAGACGCGGATGAAGTTTTCTGCAAAACCACAAGATGTGCATGCAAATGGTGCTTTTTGCAGAACGCGCACGTGGATTTCTACCAAACGACGTGCTAAGCATGCCGATGCTGCTCTTTTTAGCACCCGCGCACGGATTTGTGCGAAAACGCGTTTTAAGCATGCACATGCATCTTTTGGTAGACGCGGATGAAGTTTTCTGCAAAACCACAAGATGTGCATGCAAATGGTGCTTTTTGCAGAACGCGCACGTGGATTTCTACCAAACGACGTGCTAAGCATGCCAATGCTGCTATTTTTAGCACCCGCGCACGCATTTGTGCGAAAACGCGTTTTAAGCATGCACATGCATCTTTTGGTAGACGCGGATGAAGTTTTCTGCAAAACCACAAGATGTGCATGCAAATGGTGCTTTTTGCAGAACGCGCACGTGGATTTCTACCAAACGACGTGCTAAGCATGCCGATGCTGCTCTTTTTAGCACCCGCGCACGGATTTGTGCGAAAACGCGTTTTAAGCATGCACATGCATCTTTTGGTAGACGCGGATGAAGTTTTCTGCAAAACCACAAGATGTGCATGCAGATGGTGCTTTTGGCAGAACGCGCACGTAGATTTCTACCAAACGACGTGCTAAGCATGCCGATGCTGCTCTTTTTAGCACCCGCGCACGCATTTGTGCGAAAACGCGTTTTAAGCATGCACATGCATCTTTTGATAGACGCGGATGAATTTTTCTGCAAAACCACAAGATGTGCATGCAAATGGTGCTTTTTGCAGAACGCGCACGTGGATTTCTACCAAACGACGTGCTAAGCATGCCGATGCTGCTCTTTTTAGCACCCGCGCACGGATTTGTGCGAAAACGCGTTTTAAGCATGCACATGCATCTTTTGGTAGACGCGGATGAAGTTTTCTGCAAAACCACAAGATGTGCATGCAAATGGTGCTTTTTGCAGAACGCGCACGTGGATTTCTACCAAACGACGTGCTAAGCATGCCGATGCTGCTCTTTTTAGCACCCGCGCACGGATTTGTGCGAAAACGCGTTTTAAGCATGCACATGCATCTTTTGGTAGACGCGGATGAAGTTTTCTGCAAAACCACAAGATGTGCATGCAAATGGTGCTTTTGGCAGAACGCGCACGTAGATTTCTACCAAACGACGTGCTAAGCATGCCGATGCTGCTCTTTTTAGCACCCGCGCACGCATTTGTGCGAAAACGCGTTTTAAACATGCACATGCATCTTTTGGTAGACGCGGATGAAGTTTTCTGCAAAACCACAAGATGTGCATGCAAATGGTGCTTTTTGCAGAACGCGCACGTGGATTTCTACCAAACGACGTGCTAAGCATGCCGATGCTGCTATTTTTAGCACCCGCGCACGGATTTGTGCGAAAACGCGTTTTAAGCATGCACATGCATCTTTTGGTAGACGCGGATGAAGTTTTCTGCAAAACCACAAGATGTGCATGCAAATGGTGCTTTTGGCAGAACGCGCACGTAGATTTCTACCAAACGACGTGCTAAGCATGCCGATGCTGCTCTTTTTAGCACCCGCGCACGGATTTGTGCGAAAACGCGTTTTAAGCATGCACATGCATCTTTTGGTAGACGCGGATGAAGTTTTCTGCAAAACCACAAGATGTGCATGCAAATGGTGCTTTTGGCAGAACGCGCACGTGGATTTCTACCAAACGACGTGCTAAGCATGCCGATGCTGCTCTTTTTAGCACCCGCTCACGCATTTGTGCGAAAACGCGTTTTAAGAATGCACATGCATCTTTTGGTAGACGCGGATGAAGTTTTCTGCAAAACCACAAGATGTGCATGCAAATGGTGCTTTTTGCAGAACGCGCACGTGGATTTCTACCAAACGACGTGCTAAGCATGCCGATGCTGCTCTTTTTCGCACCCGCGCACGGATTTGTGCGAAAACGCGTTTTAAGCATGCACATGCATCTTTTGGTAGACGCGGATGAAGTTTTCTGCAAAACCACGAGATGTGCATGCAAATGGTGCTTTTGGCAGAACGCGCACGTGGATTTCTACCAAACGACGTGCTAAGCATGCCGATGCTGCTCTTTTTCGCACCCGCGCACGGATTTGTGCGAAAACGCGTTTTAAGCATGCACATGCATCTTTTGGTAGACGCGGATGAAGTTTTCTGCATAACCACGAGATGTGCATGCAAATGGTGCTTTTGGCAGAACGCGCACGTGGATTTCTACCAAACGACGTGCTAACCATGCCGATGCTGCTCTTTTTAGCACCCGCGCACGCATATCTGCGAAAACGCGTTTTAAGCATGCACATGCATCTTTTGGTAGACGCGGATGAAGTTTTCTGCAAAACCACAAGATGTGCATGCAAATGGTGCTTTTTGCAGAACGCGCTCGTGGATTTCTACCAAACGACGTGCTAAGCATGCCGATGCTGCTCTTTTTAGCACCCGCGCACGGATTTGTGCGAAAACGCGTTTTAAGCATGCACATGCATCTTTTGGTAGACGCGGATGAAGTTTTCTGCAAAACCACAAGATGTGCATGCAAATGGTGCTTTTGGCAGAACGCGCACGTGGATTTCTACCAAACGACGTGCTAAGCATGCCGATGCTGCTCTTTTTAGCACCCGCGCATGCATTTGTGCGAAAACGCGTTTTAAGCATGCACATGCATCTTTTGGTAGACGCGGATGAAGTTTTCTGCAAAACCACAAGATGTGCATGCAAATGGTGCTTTTGGCAGAACGCGCACGTAGATTTCTACCAAACGACGTGCTAAGCATGCCGATGCTGCTCTTTTTAGCACCCGCGCACGCATTTGTGCGAAAACGTGTTTTAAGCATGCACATGCATCTTTTGGTAGACGCGGATGAAGTTTTCTGCAAAACCACAAGATGTGCATGCAAATGGTGCTTTTTGCAGAACGCGCACGTGGATTTCTACCAAACGACGTGCTAAGCATGCCAATGCTGCTATTTTTAGCACCCGCGCACGCATTTGTGCGAAAACGCGTTTTAAGCATGCACATGCATCTTTTGGTAGACGCGGATGAAGTTTTCTGCAAAACCACAAGATGTGCATGCAAATGGTGCTTTTTGCAGAACGCGCACGTGGATTTCTACCAAACGACGTGCTAAGCATGCCGATGCTGCTCTTTTTAGCACCCGCGCACGGATTTGTGCGAAAACGCGTTTTAAGCATGCACATGCATCTTTTGGTAGACGCGGATGAAGTTTTCTGCAAAACCACAAGATGTGCATGCAAATGGTGCTTTTGGCAGAACGCGCACGTAGATTTCTACCAAACGACGTGCTAAGCATGCCGATGCTGCTCTTTTTAGCACCCGCGCACGCATTTGTGCGAAAACGCGTTTTAAGCATGCACATGCATCTTTTGATAGACGCGGATGAATTTTTCTGCAAAACCACAAGATGTGCATGCAAATGGTGCTTTTTGCAGAACGCGCACGTGGATTTCTACCAAACGACGTGCTAAGCATGCCGATGCTGCTCTTTTTAGCACCCGCGCACGGATTTGTGCGAAAACGCGTTTTAAGCATGCACATGCATCTTTTGGTAGACGCGGATGAAGTTTTCTGCAAAACCACAAGATGTGCATGCAAATGGTGCTTTTTGCAGAACGCGCACGTGGATTTCTACCAAACGACGTGCTAAGCATGCCGATGCTGCTCTTTTTAGCACCCGCGCACGGATTTGTGCGAAAACGCGTTTTAAGCATGCACATGCATCTTTTGGTAGACGCGGATGAAGTTTTCTGCAAAACCACAAGATGTGCATGCAAATGGTGCTTTTGGCAGAACGCGCACGTAGATTTCTACCAAACGACGTGCTAAGCATGCCGATGCTGCTCTTTTTAGCACCCGCGCACGCATTTGTGCGAAAACGCGTTTTAAACATGCACATGCATCTTTTGGTAGACGCGGATGAAGTTTTCTGCAAAACCACAAGATGTGCATGCAAATGGTGCTTTTTGCAGAACGCGCACGTGGATTTCTACCAAACGACGTGCTAAGCATGCCGATGCTGCTATTTTTAGCACCCGCGCACGGATTTGTGCGAAAACGCGTTTTAAGCATGCACATGCATCTTTTGGTAGACGCGGATGAAGTTTTCTGCAAAACCACAAGATGTGCATGCAAATGGTGCTTTTGGCAGAACGCGCACGTAGATTTCTACCAAACGACGTGCTAAGCATGCCGATGCTGCTCTTTTTAGCACCCGCGCACGCATTTGTGCGAAAACGCGTTTTAAGCATGCACATGCATCTTTTGGTAGACGCGGATGAAGTTTTCTGCAAAACCACAAGATGTGCATGCAAATGGTGCTTTTTGCAGAACGCGCACGTGCATTTCTACCAAACGACGTGCTAAGCATGCCGATGCTGCTCTTTTTAGCACCCGCGCACGCATTTGTGCGAAAACGCGTTTTAAGCATGCACATGCATCTTTTGGTAGACGCGGATGAAGTTTTCTGCAAAACCACAAGATGTGCATGCAAATGGTGCTTTTTGCAGAACGCGCACGTGGATTTCTACCAAACGACGTGCTAAGCATGCCGATGCTGCTATTTTTAGCACCCGCGCACGCATTTGTGCGAAAACGCGTTCTAAGCATGCACATGCATCTTTTGGTAGACGCGGATGAAGTTTTCTGCAAAACCACAAGATGTGCATGCAAATGGTGCTTTTTGCAGAACGCGCACGTGGATTTCTACCAAACGACGTGCTAAACATGCCGATGCTGCTCTTTTTAGCACCCGCGCACGGATTTGTGCGAAAACGCGTTTTAAGCATGCACATGCATCTTTTGGTAGACGCGGATGAAGTTTTCTGCAAAACCACAACATGTGCATGCAAATGGTGCTTTTGGCAGAACGCGCACGTGGATTTCTACCAAACGACGTGCTAAGCATGCCGATGCTGCTCTTTTTAGCACCCGCGCACGCATTTGTGCGAAAACGCGTTTTAAGCATGCACATGCATCTTTTGGTAGACGCGGATGAAGTTTTCTGCAAAACCACAAGATGTGCATGCAAATGGTGCTTTTTGCAGAACGCGCACGTGGATTTCTACCAAACGACGTGCTAAGCATGCCGATGCTGCTCTTTTTAGCACCCGCGCACGGATTTGTGCGAAAACGCGTTTTAAGCATGCACATGCATCTTTTGGTAGACGCGGATGAAGTTTTCTGCAAAACCACAAGATGTGCATGCAAATGGTGCTTTTGGCAGAACGCGCACGTAGATTTCTACCAAACGACGTGCTAAGCATGCCGATGCTGCTCTTTTACGCACCCGCGCACGCATTTGTGCGAAAACGCGTTTTAAGCATGCACATGCATCTTTTGGTAGACGCGGATGAAGTTTTCTGCAAAACCACAAGATGTGCATGCAAATGGTGCTTTTTGCAGAACGCGCACGTGGATTTCTACCAAACGACGTGCTAAGCATGCCGATGCTGCTCTTTTTAGCACCCGCGCACGCATTTGTGCGAAAACGCGTTTTAAGCATGCACATGCATCTTTTGATAGACGCGGATGAATTTTTCTGCAAAACCACAAGATGTGCATGCAAATGGTGCTTTTTGCAGAACGCGCACGTGGATTTCTACCAAACGACGTGCTAAGCATGCCGATGCTGCTCTTTTTAGCACCCGCGCACGGATTTGTGCGAAAACGCGTTTTAAGCATGCACATGCATATTTTGGTAGACGCGGATGAAGTTTTCTGCAAAACCACAAGATGTGCATGCAAATGGTGCTTTTGGCAGAACGCGCACGTAGATTTCTACCAAACGACGTGCTAAGCATGCCGATGCTGCTCTTTTTAGCACCCGCGCACGCATTTGTGCGAAAACGCGTTTTAAGCATGCACATGCATCTTTTGGTAGACGCGGATGAAGTTTTCTGCAAAACCACAAGATGTGCATGCAAATGGTGCTTTTTGCAGAACGCGCACGTGGATTTCTACCAAACGACGTGCTAAGCATGCCGATGCTGCTATTTTTAGCACCCGCGCACGCATTTGTGCGAAAACGCGTTTTAAGCATGCACATGCATCTTTTGGTAGACGCGGATGAAGTTTTCTGCAAAACCACAAAATGTGCATGCAAATGGTGCATTTTGCAGAACGCGCACGTGGATTTCTACCAAACGACGTGCTAAGCATGCCGATGCTGCTCTTTTTAGCACCCGCGCACGCATTTGTGCGAAAACGCGTTTTAAGCATGCACATGCATATTTTGGTAGACGCGGATGAAGTTTTCTGCAAAACCACAAGATGTGCATGCAAATGGTGCTTTTTGCAGAACGCGCACGTGGATTTCTACCAAACGACGTGCTAAGCATGCCGATGCTGCTCTTTTTAGCACCCGTGCACGGATTTGTGCGAAAACGCGTTTTAAGCATGCACATGCATCTTTTGGTAGACGCGGATGAAGTTTTCTGCAAAACCACAAGATGTGCATGCAAATGGTGCTTTGGCAGAACGCGCACGTGGATTTCTACCAAACGACGTGCTAAGCATGCCGATGCTGCTCTTTTTAGCACCCGCGCACGCATTTGTGCGAAAACGCGTTTTAAGCATGCACATGCATCTTTTGGTAGACGCGGATGAAGTTTTCTGCAAAACCACAAGATGTGCATGCAAATGGTGCTTTTTGCAGAACGCGCACGTGGATTTCTACCAAACGACGTGCTAAGCATGCCGATGCTGCTCTTTTTAGCACCCGCGCACGGATTTGTGCGAAAACGCGTTTTAAGCATGCACATGCATCTTTTGGTAGACGCGGATGAAGTTTTCTGCAAAACCACAAGATGTGCATGCAAATGGTGCTTTTGGCAGAACGCGCACGTAGATTTCTACCAAACGACGTGCTAAGCATGCCGATGCTGCTCTTTTTAGCACCCGCGCACGCATTTGTGCGAAAACGCGTTTTAAGCATGCACATGCATCTTTTGGTAGACGCGGATGAAGTTTTCTGCAAAACCACAAGATGTGCATGCAAATGGTGCTTTTTGCAGAACGCGCACGTGGATTTCTACCAAACGACGTGCTAAGCATGCCGATGCTGCTCTTTTTAGCACCCGCGCACGCATTTGTGCGAAAACGCGTTTTAAGCATGCACACGCATCTTTTGGCAGACGCGGATGAAGTTTTCTGCAAAACCACAAGATGTGCATGCAAATGGTGCTTTTTGCAGAACGCGCACGTGGATTTCTACCAAACATCGTGCTAAGCATGCCGATGCTGCTCTTTTTAGCACCCGCGCACGCATTTGTGCGAAAACGCGTTTTAAGCATGCACATGCATCTTTTGGTAGACGCGGATGAAGTTTTCTGCAAAACCACAAGATGTTTTTGCAGAACGCGCACGTGGATTTCTACCAAACGACGTGCTAAGCATGCCGATGCTGCTCTTTTTAGCACCCGCGCACGGATTTGTGCGAAAACGCGTTTTAAGCATGCACATGCATCTTTTGGTAGACGCGGATGAAGTTTTCTGCAAAACCACAAGATGTGCATGCAAATGGTGCTTTTGGCAGAACGCGCACGTGGATTTCTACCAAACGACGTGCTAAGCATGCCGATGCTGCTCTTTTTAGCACCCGCTCACGCATTTGTGCGAAAACGCGTTTTAAGCATGCACATGCATCTTTTGGTAGACGCGGATGAAGTTTTCTGCAAAACCACAAGATGTGCATGCAAATGGTGCTTTTTGCAGAACGCGCACGTGGATTTCTACCAAACGACGTGCTAAGCATGCCGATGCTGCTCTTTTTCGCACCCGCGCACGGATTTGTGCGAAAACGCGTTTTAAGCATGCACATGCATCTTTTGGTAGACGCGGATGAAGTTTTCTGCAAAACCACAAGATGTGCATGCAAATGGTGCTTTTGGCAGAACGCGCACGTGGATTTCTACCAAACGACGTGCTAAGCATGCCGATGCTGCTCTTTTTAGCACCCGCGCACGCATTTCTGCGAAAACGCGTTTTAAGCATGCACATGCATCTTTTGGTAGACGCGGATGAAGTTTTCTGCAAAACCACAAGATGTGCATGCAAATGGTGCTTTTTGCAGAACGCGCACGTGGATTTCTACCAAACGACGTGCTAAGCATGCCGATGCTGCTCTTTTTAGCACCCGCGCACGGATTTGTGCGAAAACGCGTTTTAAGCATGCACATGCATCTTTTGGTAGACGCGGATGAAGTTTTCTGCAAAACCACAAGATGTGCATGCAAATGGTGCTTTTGGCAGAACGCGCACGTGGATTTCTACCAAACGACGTGCTAAGCATGCCGATGCTGCTCTTTTTAGCACCCGCGCACGCATTTGTGCGAAAACGCGTTTTAAACATGCACATGCATCTTTTGGTAGACGCGGATGAAGTTTTCTGCAAAACCACAAGATGTGCATGCAAATGGTGCTTTTTGCAGAACGCGCACGTGGATTTCTACCAAACGACGTGCTAAGCATGCCGATGCTGCTCTTTTTAGCACCCGCACACGGATTTGTGCGAAAACGCGTTTTAAGCATGCACATGCATCTTTTGGTAGACGCGGATGAAGTTTTCTGCAAAACCACAAGATGTGCATGCAAATGGTGCTTTTGGCAGAACGCGCACGTGGATTTCTACCAAACGACGTGCTAAGCATGCCGATGCTGCTCTTTTTAGCACCCGCTCACGCATTTGTGCGAAAACGCGTTTTAAGCATGCACATGCATCTTTTGGTAGACGCGGATGAAGTTTTCTGCAAAACCACAAGATGTGCATGCAAATGGTGCTTTTTGCAGAACGCGCACGTGGATTTCTACCAAACGACGTGCTAAGCATGCCGATGCTGCTCTTTTTCGCACCCGCGCACGGATTTGTGCGAAAACGCGTTTTAAGCATGCACATGCATCTTTTGGTAGACGCGGATGAAGTTTTCTGCAAAACCACAAGATGTGCATGCAAATGGTGCTTTTGGCAGAACGCGCACGTAGATTTCTACCAAACGACGTGCTAAGCATGCCGATGCTGCTCTTTTTAGCACCCGCGCACGCATTTCTGCGAAAACGCGTTTTAAGCATGCACATGCATCTTTTGGTAGACGCGGATGAAGTTTTCTGCAAAACCACAAGATGTGCATGCAAATGGTGCTTTTTGCAGAACGCGCACGTGGATTTCTACCAAACGACGTGCTAAGCATGCCGATGCTGCTCTTTTTAGCACCCGCGCACGGATTTGTGCGAAAACGCGTTTTAAGCATGCACATGCATCTTTTGGTAGACGCGGATGAAGTTTTCTGCAAAACCACAAGATGTGCATGCAAATGGTGCTTTTGGCAGAACGCGCACGTGGATTTCTACCAAACGACGTGCTAAGCATGCCGATGCTGCTCTTTTTAGCACCCGCGCACGCATTTGTGCGAAAACGCGTTTTAAACATGCACATGCATCTTTTGGTAGACGCGGATGAAGTTTTCTGCAAAACCACAAGATGTGCATGCAAATGGTGCTTTTTGCAGAACGCGCACGTGGATTTCTACCAAACGACGTGCTAAGCATGCCGATGCTGCTCTTTTTAGCACCCGCACACGGATTTGTGCGAAAACGCGTTTTAAGCATGCACATGCATCTTTTGGTAGACGCGGATGAAGTTTTCTGCAAAACCACAAGATGTGCATGCAAATGGTGCTTTTGGCAGAACGCGCACGTGGATTTCTACCAAACGACGTGCTAAGCATGCCGATGCTGCTCTTTTTAGCACCCGCGCATGCATTTGTGCGAAAACGCGTTTTAAGCATGCACATGCATCTTTTGGTAGACGCGGATGAAGTTTTCTGCAAAACCACAAGATGTGCATGCAAATGGTGCTTTTTGCAGAACGCGCACGTGGATTTCTACCAAACGACGTGCTAAGCATGCCGATGCTGCTCTTTTTAGCACCCGCGCACGGATTTGTGCGAAAACGCGTTTTAAGCATGCACATGCATCTTTTGGTAGACGCGGATGAAGTTTTCTGCAAAACCACAAGATGTGCATGCAAATGGTGCTTTTTGCAGAACGCGCACGTGGATTTCTACCAAACGACGTGCTAAGCATGCCGATGCTGCTCTTTTTAGCACCCGCGCACGGATTTGTGCGAAAACGCGTTTTAAGCATGCACATGCATCTTTTGGTAGACGCGGATGAAGTTTTCTGCAAAACCACAAGATGTGCATGCAAATGGTGCTTTTGGCAGAACGCGCACGTAGATTTCTACCAAACGACGTGCTAAGCATGCCGATGCTGCTCTTTTTAGCACCCGCGCACGCATTTGTGCGAAAACGCGTTTTAAACATGCACATGCATCTTTTGGTAGACGCGGATGAAGTTTTCTGCAAAACCACAAGATGTGCATGCAAATGGTGCTTTTTGCAGAACGCGCACGTGGATTTCTACCAAACGACGTGCTAAGCATGCCGATGCTGCTATTTTTAGCACCCGCGCACGGATTTGTGCGAAAACGCGTTTTAAGCATGCACATGCATCTTTTGGTAGACGCGGATGAAGTTTTCTGCAAAACCACAAGATGTGCATGCAAATGGTGCTTTTGGCAGAACGCGCACGTAGATTTCTACCAAACGACGTGCTAAGCATGCCGATGCTGCTCTTTTTAGCACCCGCGCACGCATTTGTGCGAAAACGCGTTTTAAGCATGCACATGCATCTTTTGGTAGACGCGGATGAAGTTTTCTGCAAAACCACAAGATGTGCATGCAAATGGTGCTTTTTGCAGAACGCGCACGTGCATTTCTACCAAACGACGTGCTAAGCATGCCGATGCTGCTCTTTTTAGCACCCGCGCACGCATTTGTGCGAAAACGCGTTTTAAGCATGCACATGCATCTTTTGGTAGACGCGGATGAAGTTTTCTGCAAAACCACAAGATGTGCATGCAAATGGTGCTTTTTGCAGAACGCGCACGTGGATTTCTACCAAACGACGTGCTAAGCATGCCGATGCTGCTATTTTTAGCACCCGCGCACGCATTTGTGCGAAAACGCGTTCTAAGCATGCACATGCATCTTTTGGTAGACGCGGATGAAGTTTTCTGCAAAACCACAACATGTGCATGCAAATGGTGCTTTTTGCAGAACGCGCACGTGGATTTCTACCAAACGACGTGCTAAACATGCCGATGCTGCTCTTTTTAGCACCCGCGCACGGATTTGTGCGAAAACGCGTTTTAAGCATGCACATGCATCTTTTGGTAGACGCGGATGAAGTTTTCTGCAAAACCACAAGATGTGCATGCAAATGGTGCTTTTGGCAGAACGCGCACGTGGATTTCTACCAAACGACGTGCTAAGCATGCCGATGCTGCTCTTTTTTGCACCCGCGCACGCATTTGTGCGAAAACGCGTTTTAAGCATGCACATGCATCTTTTGGTAGACGCGGATGAAGTTTTCTGCAAAACCACAAGATGTGCATGCAAATGGTGCTTTTTGCAGAACGCGCACGTGGATTTCTACCAAACGACGTGCTAAGCATGCCGATGCTGCTCTTTTTAGCACCCGCGCACGGATTTGTGCGAAAACGCGTTTTAAGCATGCACATGCATCTTTTGGTAGACGCGGATGAAGTTTTCTGCAAAACCACAAGATGTGCATGCAAATGGTGCTTTTGGCAGAACGCGCACGTAGATTTCTACCAAACGACGTGCTAAGCATGCCGATGCTGCTCTTTTTAGCACCCGCGCACGCATTTGTGCGAAAACGCGTTTTAAGCATGCACATGCATCTTTTGGTAGACGCGGATGAAGTTTTCTGCAAAACCACAAGATGTGCATGCAAATGGTGCTTTTTGCAGAACGCGCACGTGGATTTCTACCAAACGACGTGCTAAGCATGCCGATGCTGCTCTTTTTAGCACCCGCGCACGGATTTGTGCGAAAACGCGTTTTAAGCATGCACATGCATCTTTTGGTAGACGCGGATGAAGTTTTCTGCAAAACCACAAGATGTGCATGAAAATGGTGCTTTTTGCAGAACGCGCACGTGGATTTCTACCAAACGACGTGCTAAGCATGCCGATGCTGCTCTTTTTAGCGCCCGCGCACGCATTTGTGCGAAAACGCGTTTTAAGCATGCACATGCATCTTTTGGCAGACGCGGATGAAGTTTTCTGCAAAACCACAAGATGTGCATGCAAATGGTGCTTTTTGCAGAACGCGCACGCGGATTTCTACCAAACATCGTGCTAAGCATGCCGATGCTGCTCTTTTTAGCACCCGCGCACGCATTTGTGCGAAAACGCGTTTTAAGCATGCACATGCATCTTTTGGTAGACGCGGATGAAGTTTTCTGCAAAACCACAAGATGTTTTTGCAGAACGCGCACGTGGATTTCTACCAAACGACGTGCTAAGCATGCCGATGCTGCTCTTTTTAGCACCCGCGCACGGATTTGTGCGAAAACGCGTTTTAAGCATGCACATGCATCTTTTGGTAGACGCGGATGAAGTTTTCTGCAAAACCACAAGATGTGCATGCAAATGGTGCTTTTGGCAGAACGCGCACGTGGATTTCTACCAAACGACGTGCTAAGCATGCCGATGCTGCTCTTTTTAGCACCCGCTCACGCATTTGTGCGAAAACGCGTTTTAAGAATGCACATGCATCTTTTGGTAGACGCGGATGAAGTTTTCTGCAAAACCACAAGATGTGCATGCAAATGGTGCTTTTTGCAGAACGCGCACGTGGATTTCTACCAAACGACGTGCTAAGCATGCCGATGCTGCTCTTTTTCGCACCCGCGCACGGATTTGTGCGAAAACGCGTTTTAAGCATGCACATGCATCTTTTGGTAGACGCGGATGAAGTTTTCTGCAAAACCACAAGATGTGCATGCAAATGGTGCTTTTTGCAGAACGCGCACGTGGATTTCTACCAAACGACGTGCTAAGCATGCCGATGCTGCTCTTTTTAGCACCCGCGCACGGATTTGTGCGAAAACGCGTTTTAAGCATGCACATGCATCTTTTGGTAGACGCGGATGAAGTTTTCTGCAAAACCACAAGATGTGCATGCAAATGGTGCTTTTTGCAGAACGCGCACGTGGATTTCTACCAAACGACGTGCTAAGCATGCCGATGCTGCTCTTTTTAGCGCCCGCGCACGCATTTGTGCGAAAACGCGTTTTAAGCATGCACATGCATCTTTTGGCAGACGCGGATGAAGTTTTCTGCAAAACCACAAGATGTGCATGCAAATGGTGCTTTTTGCAGAACGCGCACGTGGATTTCTACCAAACATCGTGCTAAGCATGCCGATGCTGCTCTTTTTAGCACCCGCGCACGCATTTGTGCGAAAACGCGTTTTAAGCATGCACATGCATCTTTTGGTAGACGCGGATGAAGTTTTCTGCAAAACCACAAGATGTTTTTGCAGAACGCGCACGTGGATTTCTACCAAACGACGTGCTAAGCATGCCGATGCTGCTCTTTTTAGCACCCGCGCACGGATTTGTGCGAAAACGCGTTTTAAGCATGCACATGCATCTTTTGGTAGACGCGGATGAAGTTTTCTGCAAAACCACAAGATGTTCATGCAAATGGTGCTTTTGGCAGAACGCGCACGTGGATTTCTACCAAACGACGTGCTAAGCATGCCGATGCTGCTCTTTTTAGCACCCGCTCACGCATTTGTGCGAAAACGCGTTTTAAGAATGCACATGCATCTTTTGGTAGACGCGGATGAAGTTTTCTGCAAAACCACAAGATGTGCATGCAAATGGTGCTTTTTGCAGAACGCGCACGTGGATTTCTACCAAACGACGTGCTAAGCATGCCGATGCTGCTCTTTTTCGCACCCGCGCACGGATTTGTGCGAAAACGCGTTTTAAGCATGCACATGCATCTTTTGGTAGACGCGGATGAAGTTTTCTGCAAAACCACGAGATGTGCATGCAAATGGTGCTTTTGGCAGAACGCGCACGTGGATTTCTACCAAACGACGTGCTAAGCATGCCGATGCTGCTCTTTTTCGCACCCGCGCACGGATTTGTGCGAAAACGCGTTTTAAGCATGCACATGCATCTTTTGGTAGACGCGGATGAAGTTTTCTGCAAAACCACAAGATGTGCATGCAAATGGTGCTTTTGGCAGAACGCGCACGTGGATTTCTACCAAACGACGTGCTAAGCATGCCGATGCTGCTCTTTTTAGCACCCGCGCACGCATTTGTGCGAAAACGCGTTTTAAACATGCACATGCATATTTTGGTAGACGCGGATGAAGTTTTCTGCAAAACCACAAGATGTGCATGCAAATGGTGCTTTTTGCAGAACGCGCACGTGGATTTCTACCAAACGACGTGCTAAGCATGCCGATGCTGCTCTTTTTAGCACCCGCGCACGGATTTGTGCGAAAACGCGTTTTAAGCATGCACATGCATCTTTTGGTAGACGCGGATGAAGTTTTCTGCAAAACCACAAGATGTGCATGCAAATGGTGCTTTTGGCAGAACGCGCACGTGGATTTCTACCAAACGACGTGCTAAGCATGCCGATGCTGCTCTTTTTAGCACCCGCGCATGCATTTGTGCGAAAACGCGTTTTAAGCATGCACATGCATCTTTTGGTAGACGCGGATGAAGTTTTCTGCAAAACCACAAGATGTGCATGCAAATGGTGCTTTTGGCAGAACGCGCACGTAGATTTCTACCAAACGACGTGCTAAGCATGCCGATGCTGCTCTTTTTAGCACCCGCGCACGCATTTGTGCGACAACGTGTTTTAAGCATGCACATGCATCTTTTGGTAGACGCGGATGAAGTTTTCTGCAAAACCACAAGATGTGCATGCAAATGGTGCTTTTTGCAGAACGCGCACGTGGATTTCTACCAAACGACGTGCTAAGCATGCCAATGCTGCTATTTTTAGCACCCGCGCACGCATTTGTGCGAAAACGCGTTTTAAGCATGCACATGCATCTTTTGGTAGACGCGGATGAAGTTTTCTGCAAAACCACAAGATGTGCATGCAAATGGTGCTTTTTGCAGAACGCGCACGTGGATTTCTACCAAACGACGTGCTAAGCATGCCGACGCTGCTCTTTTTAGCACCCGCGCACGGATTTGTGCGAAAACGCGTTTTAAGCATGCACATGCATCTTTTGGTAGACGCGGATGAAGTTTTCTGCAAAACCACAAGATGTGCATGCAAATGGTGCTTTTGGCAGAACGCGCACGTAGATTTCTACCAAACGACGTGCTAAGCATGCCGATGCTGCTCTTTTTAGCACCCGCGCACGCATTTGTGCGAAAACGCGTTTTAAGCATGCACATGCATCTTTTGGTAGACGCGGATGAAGTTTTCTGCAAAACCACAAGATGTGCATGCAAATGGTGCTTTTTGCAGAACGCGCACGTGCATTTCTACCAAACGACGTGCTAAGCATGCCGATGCTGCTCTTTTTAGCACCCGCGCACGCATTTGTGCGAAAACGCGTTTTAAGCATGCACATGCATCTTTTGGTAGACGCGGATGAAGTTTTCTGCAAAACCACAAGATGTGCATGCAAATGGTGCTTTTTGCAGAACGCGCACGTGGATTTCTACCAAACGACGTGCTAAGCATGCCGATGCTGCTCTTTTTAGCACCCGCGCACGGATTTGTGCGAAAACGCGTTTTAAGCATGCACATGCATCTTTTGGTAGACGCGGATGAAGTTTTCTGGAAAACCACAAGATGTGCATGCAAATGGTGCTTTTGGCAGAACGCGCACGTGGATTTCTACCAAACGACGTGCTAAGCATGCCGATGCTGCTCTTTTTAGCACCCGCGCATGCATTTGTGCGAAAACGCGTTTTAAGCATGCACATGCATCTTTTGGTAGACGCGGATGAAGTTTTCTGCAAAACCACAAGATGTGCATGCAAATGGTGCTTTTGGCAGAACGCGCACGTAGATTTCTACCAAACGACGTGCTAAGCATGCCGATGCTGCTCTTTTTAGCACCCGCGCACGGATTTGTGCGAAAACGCGTTTTCAGCATGCACATGCATCTTTTGGTAGACGCGGATGAAGTTTTCTGCAAAACCACAAGATGTGCATGCAAATGGTGCTTTTGGCAGAACGCGCACGTGGATTTCTACCAAACGACGTGCTAAGCATGCCGATGCTGCTCTTTTTAGCACCCGCGCACGGATTTGTGCGAAAACGCGTTTTAAGCATGCACATGCATCTTTTGGTAGACGCGGATGAAGTTTTCTGCAAAACCACAAGATGTGCATGCAAATGGTGCTTTTGGCAGAACGCGCACGTGGATTTCTACCAAACGACGTGCTAAGCATGCCGATGCTGCTCTTTTTAGCACCCGCGCACGCATTTGTGCGAAAACGCGTTTTAAACATGCACATGCATCTTTTGGTAGACGCGGATGAAGTTTTCTGCAAAACCACAAGATGTGCATGCAAATGGTGCCTTTTGCAGAACGCGCACGTGGATTTCTACCAAACGACGTGCTAAGCATGCCGATGCTGCTCTTTTTAGCACCCGCGCACGGATTTGTGCGAAAACGCGTTTTAAGCATGCACATGCATCTTTTGGTAGACGCGGATGAAGTTTTCTGCAAAACCACAAGATGTGCATGCAAATGGTGCTTTTGGCAGAACGCGCACGTGGATTTCTACCAAACGACGTGCTAAGCATGCCGATGCTGCTCTTTTTAGCACCCGCGCATGCATTTGTGCGAAAACGCGTTTTAAGCATGTACATGCATCTTTTGGTAGACGCGGATGAAGTTTTCTGCAAAACCACAAGATGTGCATGCAAATGGTGCTTTTGGCAGAACGCGCACGTAGATTTCTACCAAACGACGTGCTAAGCATGCCGATGCTGCTCTTTTTAGCACCCGCGCACGCATTTGTGCGAAAACGTGTTTTAAGCATGCACATGCATCTTTTGGTAGACGCGGATGAAGTTTTCTGCAAAACCACAAGATGTGCATGCAAATGGTGCTTTTTGCAGAACGCGCACGTGGATTTCTACCAAACGACGTGCTAAGCATGCCAATGCTGCTATTTTTAGCACCCGCGCACGCATTTGGGCGAAAACGCGTTTTAAGCATGCACATGCATCTTTTGGTAGACGCGGATGAAGTTTTCTGCAAAACCACAAGATGTGCATGCAAATGGTGCTTTTTGCAGAACGCGCACGTGGATTTCTACCAAACGACGTGCTAAGCATGCCGATGCTGCTCTTTTTAGCACCCGCGCACGGATTTGTGCGAAAACGCGTTTTAAGCATGCACATGCATCTTTTGGTAGACGCGGATGAAGTTTTCTGCAAAACCACAAGATGTGCATGCAAATGGTGCTTTTGGCAGAACGCGCACGTAGATTTCTACCAAACGACGTGCTAAGCATGCCGATGCTGCTCTTTTTAGCACCCGCGCACGCATTTGTGCGAAAACGCGTTTTAAGCATGCACATGCATCTTTTGGTAGACGCGGATGAAGTTTTCTGCAAAACCACAAGATGTGCATGCAAATGGTGCTTTTTGCAGAACGCGCACGTGCATTTCTACCAAACGACGTGCTAAGCATGCCGATGCTGCTCTTTTTAGCACCCGCGCACGCATTTGTGCGAAAACGCGTTTTAAGCATGCACATGCATCTTTTGGTAGACGCGGATGAAGTTTTCTGCAAAACCACAAGATGTGCATGCAAATGGTGCTTTTTGCAGAACGCGCACGTGGATTTCTACCAAACGACGTGCTAAGCATGCCGATGCTGCTCTTTTTAGCACCCGCGCACGGATTTGTGCGAAAACGCGTTTTAAGCATGCACATGCATCTTTTGGTAGACGCGGATGAAGTTTTCTGCAAAACCACAAGATGTGCATGCAAATGGTGCTTTTGGCAGAACGCGCACGTGGATTTCTACCAAACGACGTGCTAAGCATGCCGATGCTGCTCTTTTTAGCACCCGCGCATGCATTTGTGCGAAAACGCGTTTTAAGCATGCACATGCATCTTTTGGTAGACGCGGATGAAGTTTTCTGCAAAACCACAAGATGTGCATGCAAATGGTGCTTTTGGCAGAACGCGCACGTAGATTTCTACCAAACGACGTGCTAAGCATGCCGATGCTGCTCTTTTTAGCACCCGCGCACGGATTTGTGCGAAAACGCGTTTTAAGCATGCACATGCATCTTTTGGTAGACGCGGATGAAGTTTTCTGCAAAACCACAAGATGTGCATGCAAATGGTGCTTTTGGCAGAACGCGCACGTGGATTTCTACCAAACGACGTGCTAAGCATGCCGATGCTGCTCTTTTTAGCACCCGCGCATGCATTTGTGCGAAAACGCGTTTTAAGCATGCACATGCATCTTTTGGTAGACGCGGATGAAGTTTTCTGCAAAACCACAAGATGTGCATGCAAATGGTGCTTTTGGCAGAACGCGCACGTAGATTTCTACCAAACGACGTGCTAAGCATGCCGATGCTGCTCTTTTTAGCACCCGCGCACGCATTTGTGCGAAAACGCGTTTTAAGCATGCACATGCATCTTTTGGTAGACGCGGATGAAGTTTTCTGCAAAACCACAAGATGTGCATGCAAATGGTGCTTTTGGCAGAACGCGCACGTAGATTTCTACCAAACGACGTGCTAAGCATGCCGATGCTGCTCTTTTTAGCACCCGCGCACGCATTTGTGCGAAAACGCGTTTTAAACATGCACATGCATCTTTTGGTAGACGCGGATGAAGTTTTCTGCAAAACCACAAGATGTGCATGCAAATGGTGCTTTTTGCAGAACGCGCACGTGGATTTCTACCAAACGACGTGCTAAGCATGCCGATGCTGCTATTTTTAGCACCCGCGCACGGATTTGTGCGAAAACGCGTTTTAAGCATGCACATGCATCTTTTGGTAGACGCGGATGAAGTTTTCTGCAAAACCACAAGATGTGCATGCAAATGGTGCTTTTGGCAGAACGCGCACGTAGATTTCTACCAAACGACGTGCTAAGCATGCCGATGCTGCTCTTTTTAGCACCCGCGCACGCATTTGTGCGAAAACGCGTTCTAAGCATGCACATGCATCTTTTGGTAGACGCGGATGAAGTTTTCTGCAAAACCACAAGATGTGCATGCAAATGGTGCTTTTTGCAGAACGCGCACGTGGATTTCTACCAAACGACGTGCTAAACATGCCGATGCTGCTCTTTTTAGCACCCGCGCACGGATTTGTGCGAAAACGCGTTTTAAGCATGCACATGCATCTTTTGGTAGACGCGGATGAAGTTTTCTGCAAAACCACAAGATGTGCATGCAAATGGTGCTTTTGGCAGAACGCGCACGTGGATTTCTACCAAACGACGTGCTAAGCATGCCGATGCTGCTCTTTTTAGCACCCGCGCACGCATTTGTGCGAAAACGCGTTTTAAGCATGCACATGCATCTTTTGGTAGACGCGGATGAAGTTTTCTGCAAAACCACAAGATGTGCATGCAAATGGTGCTTTTTGCAGAACGCGCACGTGGATTTCTACCAAACGACGTGCTAAGCATGCCGATGCTGCTCTTTTTAGCACCCGCGCACGGATTTGTGCGAAAACGCGTTTTAAGCATGCACATGCATCTTTTGGTAGACGCGGATGAAGTTTTCTGCAAAACCACAAGATGTGCATGCAAATGGTGCTTTTGGCAGAACGCGCACGTAGATTTCTACCAAACGACGTGCTAAGCATGCCGATGCTGCTCTTTTTAGCACCCGCGCACGCATTTGTGCGAAAACGCGTTTTAAGCATGCACATGCATCTTTTGGTAGACGCGGATGAAGTTTTCTGCAAAACCACAAGATGTGCATGCAAATGGTGCTTTTTGCAGAACGCGCACGTGGATTTCTACCAAACGACGTGCTAAGCATGCCGATGCTGCTCTTTTTAGCACCCGCGCACGCATTTGTGCGAAAACGCGTTTTAAGCATGCACATGCATCTTTTGATAGACGCGGATGAATTTTTCTGCAAAACCACAAGATGTGCATGCAAATGGTGCTTTTTGCAGAACGCGCACGTGGATTTCTACCAAACGACGTGCTAAGCATGCCGATGCTGCTCTTTTTAGCACCCGCGCACGGATTTGTGCGAAAACGCGTTTTAAGCATGCACATGCATCTTTTGGTAGACGCGGATGAAGTTTTCTGCAAAACCACAAGATGTGCATGCAAATGGTGCTTTTTGCAGAACGCGCACGTGGATTTCTACCAAACGACGTGCTAAGCATGCCGATGCTGCTCTTTTTAGCACCCGCGCACGGATTTGTGCGAAAACGCGTTTTAAGCATGCACATGCATCTTTTGGTAGACGCGGATGAAGTTTTCTGCAAAACCACAAGATGTGCATGCAAATGGTGCTTTTGGCAGAACGCGCACGTAGATTTCTACCAAACGACGTGCTAAGCATGCCGATGCTGCTCTTTTTAGCACCCGCGCACGCATTTGTGCGAAAACGCGTTTTAAACATGCACATGCATCTTTTGGTAGACGCGGATGAAGTTTTCTGCAAAACCACAAGATGTGCATGCAAATGGTGCTTTTGGCAGAACGCGCACGTAGATTTCTACCAAACGACGTGCTAAGCATGCCGATGCTGCTCTTTTTAGCACCCGCGCACGCATTTGTGCGAAAACGCGTTTTAAGCATGCACATGCATCTTTTGGTAGACGCGGATGAAGTTTTCTGCAAAACCACAAGATGTGCATGCAAATGGTGCTTTTTGCAGAACGCGCACGTGCATTTCTACCAAACGACGTGCTAAGCATGCCGATGCTGCTCTTTTTAGCACCCGCGCACGCATTTGTGCGAAAACGCGTTTTAAGCATGCACATGCATCTTTTGGTAGACGCGGATGAAGTTTTCTGCAAAACCACAAGATGTGCATGCAAATGGTGCTTTTTGCAGAACGCGCACGTGGATTTCTACCAAACGACGTGCTAAGCATGCCGATGCTGCTATTTTTAGCACCCGCGCACGCATTTGTGCGAAAACGCGTTCTAAGCATGCACATGCATCTTTTGGTAGACGCGGATGAAGTTTTCTGCAAAACCACAAGATGTGCATGCAAATGGTGCTTTTTGCAGAACGCGCACGTGGATTTCTACCAAACGACGTGCTAAACATGCCGATGCTGCTCTTTTTAGCACCCGCGCACGGATTTGTGCGAAAACGCGTTTTAAGCATGCACATGCATCTTTTGGTAGACGCGGATGAAGTTTTCTGCAAAACCACAACATGTGCATGCAAATGGTGCTTTTGGCAGAACGCGCACGTGGATTTCTACCAAACGACGTGCTAAGCATGCCGATGCTGCTCTTTTTAGCACCCGCGCACGCATTTGTGCGAAAACGCGTTTTAAGCATGCACATGCATCTTTTGGTAGACGCGGATGAAGTTTTCTGCAAAACCACAAGATGTGCATGCAAATGGTGCTTTTTGCAGAACGCGCACGTGGATTTCTACCAAACGACGTGCTAAGCATGCCGATGCTGCTCTTTTTAGCACCCGCGCACGGATTTGTGCGAAAACGCGTTTTAAGCATGCACATGCATCTTTTGGTAGACGCGGATGAAGTTTTCTGCAAAACCACAAGATGTGCATGCAAATGGTGCTTTTGGCAGAACGCGCACGTAGATTTCTACCAAACGACGTGCTAAGCATGCCGATGCTGCTCTTTTTAGCACCCGCGCACGCATTTGTGCGAAAACGCGTTTTAAGCATGCACATGCATCTTTTGGTAGACGCGGATGAAGTTTTCTGCAAAACCACAAGATGTGCATGCAAATGGTGCTTTTTGCAGAACGCGCACGTGGATTTCTACCAAACGACGTGCTAAGCATGCCGATGCTGCTCTTTTTAGCACCCGCGCACGCATTTGTGCGAAAACGCGTTTTAAGCATGCACATGCATCTTTTGATAGACGCGGATGAATTTTTCTGCAAAACCACAAGATGTGCATGCAAATGGTGCTTTTTGCAGAACGCGCACGTGGATTTCTACCAAACGACGTGCTAAGCATGCCGATGCTGCTCTTTTTAGCACCCGCGCACGGATTTGTGCGAAAACGCGTTTTAAGCATGCACATGCATATTTTGGTAGACGCGGATGAAGTTTTCTGCAAAACCACAAGATGTGCATGCAAATGGTGCTTTTGGCAGAACGCGCACGTAGATTTCTACCAAACGACGTGCTAAGCATGCCGATGCTGCTCTTTTTAGCACCCGCGCACGCATTTGTGCGAAAACGCGTTTTAAGCATGCACATGCATCTTTTGGTAGACGCGGATGAAGTTTTCTGCAAAACCACAAGATGTGCATGCAAATGGTGCTTTTTGCAGAACGCGCACGTGGATTTCTACCAAACGACGTGCTAAGCATGCCGATGCTGCTATTTTTAGCACCCGCGCACGCATTTGTGCGAAAACGCGTTTTAAGCATGCACATGCATCTTTTGGTAGACGCGGATGAAGTTTTCTGCAAAACCACAAAATGTGCATGCAAATGGTGCATTTTGCAGAACGCGCACGTGGATTTCTACCAAACGACGTGCTAAGCATGCCGATGCTGCTCTTTTTAGCACCCGCGCACGCATTTGTGCGAAAACGCGTTTTAAGCATGCACATGCATATTTTGGTAGACGCGGATGAAGTTTTCTGCAAAACCACAAGATGTGCATGCAAATGGTGCTTTTTGCAGAACGCGCACGTGGATTTCTACCAAACGACGTGCTAAGCATGCCGATGCTGCTCTTTTTAGCACCCGCGCACGGATTTGTGCGAAAACGCGTTTTAAGCATGCACATGCATCTTTTGGTAGACGCGGATGAAGTTTTCTGCAAAACCACAAGATGTGCATGCAAATGGTGCTTTTGGCAGAACGCGCACGTGGATTTCTACCAAACGACGTGCTAAGCATGCCGATGCTGCTCTTTTTAGCACCCGCGCACGCATTTGTGCGAAAACGCGTTTTAAGCATGCACATGCATCTTTTGGTAGACGCGGATGAAGTTTCCTGCAAAACCACAAGATGTGCATGCAAATGGTGCTTTTTGCAGAACGCGCACGTGGATTTCTACCAAACGACGTGCTAAGCATGCCGATGCTGCTCTTTTTAGCACCCGCGCACGGATTTGTGCGAAAACGCGTTTTAAGCATGCACATGCATCTTTTGGTAGACGCGGATGAAGTTTTCTGCAAAACCACAAGATGTGCATGCAAATGGTGCTTTTGGCAGAACGCGCACGTAGATTTCTACCAAACGACGTGCTAAGCATGCCGATGCTGCTCTTTTTAGCACCCGCGCACGCATTTGTGCGAAAACGCGTTTTAAGCATGCACATGCATCTTTTGGTAGACGCGGATGAAGTTTTCTGCAAAACCACAAGATGTGCATGCAAATGGTGCTTTTTGCAGAACGCGCACGTGGATTTCTACCAAACGACGTGCTAAGCATGCCGATGCTGCTCTTTTTAGCACCCGCGCACGCATTTGTGCGAAAACGCGTTTTAAGCATGCACATGCATCTTTTGGCAGACGCGGATGAAGTTTTCTGCAAAACCACAAGATGTGCATGCAAATGGTGCTTTTTGCAGAACGCGCACGTGGATTTCTACCAAACATCGTGCTAAGCATGCCGATGCTGCTCTTTTTAGCACCCGCGCACGCATTTGTGCGAAAACGCGTTATAAGCATGCACATGCATCTTTTGGTAGACGCGGATGAAGTTTTCTGCAAAACCACAAGATGTTTTTGCAGAACGCGCACGTGGATTTCTACCAAACGACGTGCTAAGCATGCCGATGCTGCTCTTTTTAGCACCCGCGCACGGATTTGTGCGAAAACGCGTTTTAAGCATGCACATGCATCTTTTGGTAGACGCGGATGAAGTTTTCTGCAAAACCACAAGATGTGCATGCAAATGGTGCTTTTGGCAGAACGCGCACGTGGATTTCTACCAAACGACGTGCTAAGCATGCCGATGCTGCTCTTTTTAGCACCCGCTCACGCATTTGTGCGAAAACGCGTTTTAAGCATGCACATGCATCTTTTGGTAGACGCGGATGAAGTTTTCTGCAAAACCACAAGATGTGCATGCAAATGGTGCTTTTTGCAGAACGCGCACGTGGATTTCTACCAAACGACGTGCTAAGCATGCCGATGCTGCTCTTTTTCGCACCCGCGCACGGATTTGTGCGAAAACGCGTTTTAAGCATGCACATGCATCTTTTGGTAGACGCGGATGAAGTTTTCTGCAAAACCACAAGATGTGCATGCAAATGGTGCTTTTGGCAGAACGCGCACGTGGATTTCTACCAAACGACGTGCTAAGCATGCCGATGCTGCTCTTTTTAGCACCCGCGCACGCATTTCTGCGAAAACGCGTTTTAAGCATGCACATGCATCTTTTGGTAGACGCGGATGAAGTTTTCTGCAAAACCACAAGATGTGCATGCAAATGGTGCTTTTTGCAGAACGCGCTCGTGGATTTCTACCAAACGACGTGCTAAGCATGCCGATGCTGCTCTTTTTAGCACCCGCGCACGCATTTGTGCGAAAACGCGTTTTAAGCATGCACATGCATCTTTTGGTAGACGCGGATGAAGTTTTCTGCAAAACCACAAGATGTGCATGCAAATGGTGCTTTTTGCAGAACGCGCACGTGGATTTCTACCAAACGACGTGCTAAGCATGCCGATGCTGCTCTTTTTAGCACCCGCGCACGGATTTGTGCGAAAACGCGTTTTAAGCATGCACATGCATCTTTTGGTAGACGCGGATGAAGTTTTCTGCAAAACCACAAGATGTGCATGCAAATGGTGCTTTTGGCAGAACGCGCACGTGGATTTCTACCAAACGACGTGCTAAGCATGCCGATGCTGCTCTTTTTAGCACCCGCGCACGCATTTGTGCGAAAACGCGTTTTAAACATGCACATGCATCTTTTGGTAGACGCGGATGAAGTTTTCTGCAAAACCACAAGATGTGCATGCAAATGGTGCTTTTTGCAGAACGCGCAAGTGGATTTCTACCAAACGACGTGCTAAGCATGCCGATGCTGCTCTTTTTAGCACCCGCACACGGATTTGTGCGAAAACGCGTTTTAAGCATGCACATGCATCTTTTGGTAGACGCGGATGAAGTTTTCTGCAAAACCACAAGATGTGCATGCAAATGGTGCTTTTGGCAGAACGCGCACGTGGATTTCTACCAAACGACGTGCTAAGCATGCCGATGCTGCTCTTTTTAGCACCCGCGCATGCATTTGTGCGAAAACGCGTTTTAAGCATGCACATGCATCTTTTGGTAGACGCGGATGAAGTTTTCTGCAAAACCACAAGATGTGCATGCAAATGGTGCTTTTTGCAGAACGCGCACGTGGATTTCTACCAAACGACGTGCTAAGCATGCCGATGCTGCTCTTTTTAGCACCCGCGCACGGATTTGTGCGAAAACGCGTTTTAAGCATGCACATGCATCTTTTGGTAGACGCGGATGAAGTTTTCTGCAAAACCACAAGATGTGCATGCAAATGGTGCTTTTTGCAGAACGCGCACGTGGATTTCTACCAAACGACGTGCTAAGCATGCCGATGCTGCTCTTTTTAGCACCCGCGCACGGATTTGTGCGAAAACGCGTTTTAAGCATGCACATGCATCTTTTGGTAGACGCGGATGAAGTTTTCTGCAAAACCAAAAGATGTGCATGCAGATGGTGCTTTTGGCAGAACGCGCACGTAGATTTCTACCAAACGACGTGCTAAGCATGCCGATGCTGCTCTTTTTAGCACCCGCGCACGCATTTGTGCGAAAACGCGTTTTAAACATGCACATGCATCTTTTGGTAGACGCGGATGAAGTTTTCTGCAAAACCACAAGATGTGCATGCAAATGGTGCTTTTTGCAGAACGCGCACGTGGATTTCTACCAAACGACGTGCTAAGCATGCCGATGCTGCTATTTTTAGCACCCGCGCACGGATTTGTGCGAAAACGCGTTTTAAGCATGCACATGCATCTTTTGGTAGACGCGGATGAAGTTTTCTGCAAAACCACAAGATGTGCATGCAAATGGTGCTTTTGGCAGAACGCGCACGTAGATTTCTACCAAACGACGTGCTAAGCATGCCGATGCTGCTCTTTTTAGCACCCGCGCACGCATTTGTGCGAAAACGCGTTTTAAGCATGCACATGCATCTTTTGGTAGACGCGGATGAAGTTTTCTGCAAAACCACAAGATGTGCATGCAAATGGTGCTTTTTGCAGAACGCGCACGTGCATTTCTACCAAACGACGTGCTAAGCATGCCGATGCTGCTCTTTTTAGCACCCGCGCACGCATTTGTGCGAAAACGCGTTTTAAGCATGCACATGCATCTTTTGGTAGACGCGGATGAAGTTTTCTGCAAAACCACAAGATGTGCATGCAAATGGTGCTTTTTGCAGAACGCGCACGTGGATTTCTACCAAACGACGTGCTAAGCATGCCGATGCTGCTATTTTTAGCACCCGCGCACGCATTTGTGCGAAAACGCGTTCTAAGCATGCACATGCATCTTTTGGTAGACGCGGATGAAGTTTTCTGCAAAACCACAAGATGTGCATGCAAATGGTGCTTTTTGCAGAACGCGCACGTGGATTTCTACCAAACGACGTGCTAAACATGCCGATGCTGCTCTTTTTAGCACCCGCGCACGGATTTGTGCGAAAACGCGTTTTAAGCATGCACATGCATCTTTTGGTAGACGCGGATGAAGTTTTCTGCAAAACCACAAGATGTGCATGCAAATGGTGCTTTTGGCAGAACGCGCACGTGGATTTCTACCAAACGACGTGCTAAGCATGCCGATGCTGCTCTTTTTAGCACCCGCGCACGCATTTGTGCGAAAACGCGTTTTAAGCATGCACATGCATCTTTTGGTAGACGCGGATGAAGTTTTCTGCAAAACCACAAGATGTGCATGCAAATGGTGCTTTTTGCAGAACGCGCACGTGGATTTCTACCAAACGACGTGCTAAGCATGCCGATGCTGCTCTTTTTAGCACCCGCGCACGGATTTGTGCGAAAACGCGTTTTAAGCATGCACATGCATCTTTTGGTAGACGCGGATGAAGTTTTCTGCAAAACCACAAGATGTGCATGCAAATGGTGCTTTTGGCAGAACGCGCACGTAGATTTCTACCAAACGACGTGCTAAGCATGCCGATGCTGCTCTTTTTAGCACCCGCGCACGCATTTGTGCGAAAACGCGTTTTAAGCATGCACATGCATCTTTTGGTAGACGCGGATGAAGTTTTCTGCAAAACCACAAGATGTGCATGCAAATGGTGCTTTTTGCAGAACGCGCACGTGGATTTCTACCAAACGACGTGCTAAGCATGCCGATGCTGCTCTTTTTAGCACCCGCGCACGGATTTGTGCGAAAACGCGTTTTAAGCATGCACATGCATCTTTTGGTAGACGCGGATGAAGTTTTCTGCAAAACCACAAGATGTGCATGCAAATGGTGCTTTTTGCAGAACGCGCACGTGGATTTCTACCAAACGACGTGCTAAGCATGCCGATGCTGCTCTTTTTAGCACCCGCGCACGCATTTGTGCGAAAACGCGTTTTAAGCATGCACATGCATCTTTTGGCAGACGCGGATGAAGTTTTCTGCAAAACCACAAGATGTGCATGCAAATGGTGCTTTTTGCAGAACGCGCACGTGGATTTCTACCAAACATCGTGCTAAGCATGCCGATGCTGCTCTTTTTAGCACCCGCGCACGCATTTGTGCGAAAACGCGTTTTAAGCATGCACATGCATCTTTTGGTAGACGCGGATGAAGTTTTCTGCAAAACCACAACATGTTTTTGCAGAACGCGCACGTGGATTTCTACCAAACGACGTGCTAAGCATGCCGATGCTGCTCTTTTTAGCACCCGCGCACGGATTTGTGCGAAAACGCGTTTTAAGCATGCACATGCATCTTTTGGTAGACGCGGATGAAGTTTTCTGCAAAACCACAAGATGTGCATGCAAATGGTGCTTTTGGCAGAACGCGCACGTGGATTTCTACCAAACGACGTGCTAAGCATGCCGATGCTGCTCTTTTTAGCACCCGCGCACGCATTTGTGCGAAAACGCGTTTTAAGCATGCACATGCATCTTTTGGTAGACGCGGATGAAGTTTCCTGCAAAACCACAAGATGTGCATGCAAATGGTGCTTTTTGCAGAACGCGCACGTGGATTTCTACCAAACGACGTGCTAAGCATGCCGATGCTGCTCTTTTTAGCACCCGCGCACGGATTTGTGCGAAAACGCGTTTTAAGCATGCACATGCATCTTTTGGTAGACGCGGATGAAGTTTTCTGCAAAACCACAAGATGTGCATGCAAATGGTGCTTTTGGCAGAACGCGCACGTAGATTTCTACCAAACGACGTGCTAAGCATGCCGATGCTGCTCTTTTTAGCACCCGCGCACGCATTTGTGCGAAAACGCGTTTTAAGCATGCACATGCATCTTTTGGTAGACGCGGATGAAGTTTTCTGCAAAACCACAAGATGTGCATGCAAATGGTGCTTTTTGCAGAACGCGCACGTGGATTTCTACCAAACGACGTGCTAAGCATGCCGATGCTGCTCTTTTTAGCACCCGCGCACGCATTTGTGCGAAAACGCGTTTTAAGCATGCACATGCATCTTTTGGCAGACGCGGATGAAGTTTTCTGCAAAACCACAAGATGTGCATGCAAATGGTGCTTTTTGCAGAACGCGCACGTGGATTTCTACCAAACATCGTGCTAAGCATGCCGATGCTGCTCTTTTTAGCACCCGCGCACGCATTTGTGCGAAAACGCGTTATAAGCATGCACATGCATCTTTTGGTAGACGCGGATGAAGTTTTCTGCAAAACCACAAGATGTTTTTGCAGAACGCGCACGTGGATTTCTACCAAACGACGTGCTAAGCATGCCGATGCTGCTCTTTTTAGCACCCGCGCACGGATTTGTGCGAAAACGCGTTTTAAGCATGCACATGCATCTTTTGGTAGACGCGGATGAAGTTTTCTGCAAAACCACAAGATGTGCATGCAAATGGTGCTTTTGGCAGAACGCGCACGTGGATTTCTACCAAACGACGTGCTAAGCATGCCGATGCTGCTCTTTTTAGCACCCGCTCACGCATTTGTGCGAAAACGCGTTTTAAGCATGCACATGCATCTTTTGGTAGACGCGGATGAAGTTTTCTGCAAAACCACAAGATGTGCATGCAAATGGTGCTTTTTGCAGAACGCGCACGTGGATTTCTACCAAACGACGTGCTAAGCATGCCGATGCTGCTCTTTTTCGCACCCGCGCACGGATTTGTGCGAAAACGCGTTTTAAGCATGCACATGCATCTTTTGGTAGACGCGGATGAAGTTTTCTGCAAAACCACAAGATGTGCATGCAAATGGTGCTTTTGGCAGAACGCGCACGTGGATTTCTACCAAACGACGTGCTAAGCATGCCGATGCTGCTCTTTTTAGCACCCGCGCACGCATTTCTGCGAAAACGCGTTTTAAGCATGCACATGCATCTTTTGGTAGACGCGGATGAAGTTTTCTGCAAAACCACAAGATGTGCATGCAAATGGTGCTTTTTGCAGAACGCGCTCGTGGATTTCTACCAAACGACGTGCTAAGCATGCCGATGCTGCTCTTTTTAGCACCCGCGCACGCATTTGTGCGAAAACGCGTTTTAAGCATGCACATGCATCTTTTGGTAGACGCGGATGAAGTTTTCTGCAAAACCACAAGATGTGCATGCAAATGGTGCTTTTTGCAGAACGCGCACGTGGATTTCTACCAAACGACGTGCTAAGCATGCCGATGCTGCTCTTTTTAGCACCCGCGCACGGATTTGTGCGAAAACGCGTTTTAAGCATGCACATGCATCTTTTGGTAGACGCGGATGAAGTTTTCTGCAAAACCACAAGATGTGCATGCAAATGGTGCTTTTGGCAGAACGCGCACGTGGATTTCTACCAAACGACGTGCTAAGCATGCCGATGCTGCTCTTTTTAGCACCCGCGCACGCATTTGTGCGAAAACGCGTTTTAAACATGCACATGCATCTTTTGGTAGACGCGGATGAAGTTTTCTGCAAAACCACAAGATGTGCATGCAAATGGTGCTTTTTGCAGAACGCGCAAGTGGATTTCTACCAAACGACGTGCTAAGCATGCCGATGCTGCTCTTTTTAGCACCCGCACACGGATTTGTGCGAAAACGCGTTTTAAGCATGCACATGCATCTTTTGGTAGACGCGGATGAAGTTTTCTGCAAAACCACAAGATGTGCATGCAAATGGTGCTTTTGGCAGAACGCGCACGTGGATTTCTACCAAACGACGTGCTAAGCATGCCGATGCTGCTCTTTTTAGCACCCGCGCATGCATTTGTGCGAAAACGCGTTTTAAGCATGCACATGCATCTTTTGGTAGACGCGGATGAAGTTTTCTGCAAAACCACAAGATGTGCATGCAAATGGTGCTTTTTGCAGAACGCGCACGTGGATTTCTACCAAACGACGTGCTAAGCATGCCGATGCTGCTCTTTTTAGCACCCGCGCACGGATTTGTGCGAAAACGCGTTTTAAGCATGCACATGCATCTTTTGGTAGACGCGGATGAAGTTTTCTGCAAAACCACAAGATGTGCATGCAAATGGTGCTTTTTGCAGAACGCGCACGTGGATTTCTACCAAACGACGTGCTAAGCATGCCGATGCTGCTCTTTTTAGCACCCGCGCACGGATTTGTGCGAAAACGCGTTTTAAGCATGCACATGCATCTTTTGGTAGACGCGGATGAAGTTTTCTGCAAAACCAAAAGATGTGCATGCAGATGGTGCTTTTGGCAGAACGCGCACGTAGATTTCTACCAAACGACGTGCTAAGCATGCCGATGCTGCTCTTTTTAGCACCCGCGCACGCATTTGTGCGAAAACGCGTTTTAAACATGCACATGCATCTTTTGGTAGACGCGGATGAAGTTTTCTGCAAAACCACAAGATGTGCATGCAAATGGTGCTTTTTGCAGAACGCGCACGTGGATTTCTACCAAACGACGTGCTAAGCATGCCGATGCTGCTATTTTTAGCACCCGCGCACGGATTTGTGCGAAAACGCGTTTTAAGCATGCACATGCATCTTTTGGTAGACGCGGATGAAGTTTTCTGCAAAACCACAAGATGTGCATGCAAATGGTGCTTTTGGCAGAACGCGCACGTAGATTTCTACCAAACGACGTGCTAAGCATGCCGATGCTGCTCTTTTTAGCACCCGCGCACGCATTTGTGCGAAAACGCGTTTTAAGCATGCACATGCATCTTTTGGTAGACGCGGATGAAGTTTTCTGCAAAACCACAAGATGTGCATGCAAATGGTGCTTTTTGCAGAACGCGCACGTGCATTTCTACCAAACGACGTGCTAAGCATGCCGATGCTGCTCTTTTTAGCACCCGCGCACGCATTTGTGCGAAAACGCGTTTTAAGCATGCACATGCATCTTTTGGTAGACGCGGATGAAGTTTTCTGCAAAACCACAAGATGTGCATGCAAATGGTGCTTTTTGCAGAACGCGCACGTGGATTTCTACCAAACGACGTGCTAAGCATGCCGATGCTGCTATTTTTAGCACCCGCGCACGCATTTGTGCGAAAACGCGTTCTAAGCATGCACATGCATCTTTTGGTAGACGCGGATGAAGTTTTCTGCAAAACCACAAGATGTGCATGCAAATGGTGCTTTTTGCAGAACGCGCACGTGGATTTCTACCAAACGACGTGCTAAACATGCCGATGCTGCTCTTTTTAGCACCCGCGCACGGATTTGTGCGAAAACGCGTTTTAAGCATGCACATGCATCTTTTGGTAGACGCGGATGAAGTTTTCTGCAAAACCACAAGATGTGCATGCAAATGGTGCTTTTGGCAGAACGCGCACGTGGATTTCTACCAAACGACGTGCTAAGCATGCCGATGCTGCTCTTTTTAGCACCCGCGCACGCATTTGTGCGAAAACGCGTTTTAAGCATGCACATGCATCTTTTGGTAGACGCGGATGAAGTTTTCTGCAAAACCACAAGATGTGCATGCAAATGGTGCTTTTTGCAGAACGCGCACGTGGATTTCTACCAAACGACGTGCTAAGCATGCCGATGCTGCTCTTTTTAGCACCCGCGCACGGATTTGTGCGAAAACGCGTTTTAAGCATGCACATGCATCTTTTGGTAGACGCGGATGAAGTTTTCTGCAAAACCACAAGATGTGCATGCAAATGGTGCTTTTGGCAGAACGCGCACGTAGATTTCTACCAAACGACGTGCTAAGCATGCCGATGCTGCTCTTTTTAGCACCCGCGCACGCATTTGTGCGAAAACGCGTTTTAAGCATGCACATGCATCTTTTGGTAGACGCGGATGAAGTTTTCTGCAAAACCACAAGATGTGCATGCAAATGGTGCTTTTTGCAGAACGCGCACGTGGATTTCTACCAAACGACGTGCTAAGCATGCCGATGCTGCTCTTTTTAGCACCCGCGCACGGATTTGTGCGAAAACGCGTTTTAAGCATGCACATGCATCTTTTGGTAGACGCGGATGAAGTTTTCTGCAAAACCACAAGATGTGCATGCAAATGGTGCTTTTTGCAGAACGCGCACGTGGATTTCTACCAAACGACGTGCTAAGCATGCCGATGCTGCTCTTTTTAGCACCCGCGCACGCATTTGTGCGAAAACGCGTTTTAAGCATGCACATGCATCTTTTGGCAGACGCGGATGAAGTTTTCTGCAAAACCACAAGATGTGCATGCAAATGGTGCTTTTTGCAGAACGCGCACGTGGATTTCTACCAAACATCGTGCTAAGCATGCCGATGCTGCTCTTTTTAGCACCCGCGCACGCATTTGTGCGAAAACGCGTTTTAAGCATGCACATGCATCTTTTGGTAGACGCGGATGAAGTTTTCTGCAAAACCACAACATGTTTTTGCAGAACGCGCACGTGGATTTCTACCAAACGACGTGCTAAGCATGCCGATGCTGCTCTTTTTAGCACCCGCGCACGGATTTGTGCGAAAACGCGTTTTAAGCATGCACATGCATCTTTTGGTAGACGCGGATGAAGTTTTCTGCAAAACCACAAGATGTGCATGCAAATGGTGCTTTTGGCAGAACGCGCACGTGGATTTCTACCAAACGACGTGCTAAGCATGCCGATGCTGCTCTTTTTAGCACCCGCTCACGCATTTGTGCGAAAACGCGTTTTAAGCATGCACATGCATCTTTTGGTGGACGCGGATGAAGTTTTCTGCAAAACCACAAGATGTGCATGCAAATGGTGCTTTTTGCAGAACGCGCACGTGGATTTCTACCAAACGACGTGCTAAGCATGCCGATGCTGCTCTTTTTCGCACCCGCGCACGGATTTGTGCGAAAACGCGTTTTAAGCATGCACATGCATCTTTTGGTAGACGCGGATGAAGTTTTCTGCAAAACCACGAGATGTGCATGCAAATGGTGCTTTTGGCAGAACGCGCACGTGGATTTCTACCAAACGACGTGCTAAGCATGCCGATGCTGCTCTTTTTCGCACCCGCGCACGGATTTGTGCGAAAACGCGTTTTAAGCATGCACATGCATCTTTTGGTAGACGCGGATGAAGTTTTCTGCATAACCACGAGATGTGCATGCAAATGGTGCTTTTGGCAGAACGCGCACGTGGATTTCTACCAAACGACGTGCTAAGCATGCCGATGCTGCTCTTTTTAGCACCCGCGCACGCATATCTGCGAAAACGCGTTTTAAGCATGCACATGCATCTTTTGGTAGACGCGGATGAAGTTTTCTGCAAAACCACAAGATGTGCATGCAAATGGTGCTTTTTGCAGAACGCGCTCGTGGATTTCTACCAAACGAC
This sequence comes from Dermacentor andersoni, assembly GCF_023375885.2. Lineage (NCBI taxonomy): Eukaryota > Metazoa > Arthropoda > Arachnida > Ixodida > Ixodidae > Dermacentor > Dermacentor andersoni. The sequence continues at coordinate 506,276 of NW_027314766.1, forward strand.
GTGCTAAGCATGCCGATGCTGCTCTTTTTAGCACCCGCGCACGCATTTGTGCGAAAACGCGTTTTAAGCATGCACATGCATCTTTTGGTAGACGCGGATGAAGTTTTCTGCAAAACCACAAGATGTGCATGCAAATGGTGCTTTTTGCAGAACGCGCACGTGGATTTCTACCAAACGACGTGCTAAGCATGCCGATGCTGCTCTTTTTAGCACCCGCGCACGGATTTGTGCGAAAACGCGTTTTAAGCATGCACATGCATCTTTTGGTAGACGCGGATGAAGTTTTCTGCAAAACCACAAGATGTGCATGCAAATGGTGCTTTTGGCAGAACGCGCACGTGGATTTCTACCAAACGACGTGCTAAGCATGCCGATGCTGCTCTTTTTAGCACCCGCGCACGCATTTGTGCGAAAACGCGTTTTAAACATGCACATGCATCTTTTGGTAGACGCGGATGAAGTTTTCTGCAAAACCACAAGATGTGCATGCAAATGGTGCTTTTTGCAGAACGCGCACGTGGATTTCTACCAAACGACGTGCTAAGCATGCCGATGCTGCTCTTTTTAGCACCCGCGCACGGATTTGTGCGAAAACGCGTTTTAAGCATGCACATGCATCTTTTGGTAGACGCGGATGAAGTTTTCTGCAAAACCACAAGATGTGCATGCAAATGGTGCTTTTGGCAGAACGCGCACGTGGATTTCTACCAAACGACGTGCTAAGCATGCCGATGCTGCTCTTTTTAGCACCCGCGCATGCATTTGTGCGAAAACGCGTTTTAAGCATGCACATGCATCTTTTGGTAGACGCGGATGAAGTTTTCTGCAAAACCACAAGATGTGCATGCAAATGGTGCTTTTGGCAGAACGCGCACGTAGATTTCTACCAAACGACGTGCTAAGCATGCCGATGCTGCTCTTTTTAGCACCCGCGCACGCATTTGTGCGAAAACGTGTTTTAAGCATGCACATGCATCTTTTGGTAGACGCGGATGAAGTTTTCTGCAAAACCACAAGATGTGCATGCAAATGGTGCTTTTTGCAGAACGCGCACGTGGATTTCTACCAAACGACGTGCTAAGCATGCCAATGCTGCTATTTTTAGCACCCGCGCACGCATTTGTGCGAAAACGCGTTTTAAGCATGCACATGCATCTTTTGGTAGACGCGGATGAAGTTTTCTGCAAAACCACAAGATGTGCATGCAAATGGTGCTTTTTGCAGAACGCGCACGTGGATTTCTACCAAACGACGTGCTAAGCATGCCGATGCTGCTCTTTTTAGCACCCGCGCACGGATTTGTGCGAAAACGCGTTTTAAGCATGCACATGCATCTTTTGGTAGACGCGGATGAAGTTTTCTGCAAAACCACAAGATGTGCATGCAAATGGTGCTTTTGGCAGAACGCGCACGTAGATTTCTACCAAACGACGTGCTAAGCATGCCGATGCTGCTCTTTTTAGCACCCGCGCACGCATTTGTGCGAAAACGCGTTTTAAGCATGCACATGAATCTTTTGGTAGACGCGGATGAAGTTTTCTGCAAAACCACAAGATGTGCATGCAAATGGTGCTTTTTGCAGAACGCGCACGTGCATTTCTACCAAACGACGTGCTAAGCATGCCGATGCTGCTCTTTTTAGCACCCGCGCACGCATTTGTGCGAAAACGCGTTTTAAGCATGCACATGCATCTTTTGGTAGACGCGGATGAAGTTTTCTGCAAAACCACAAGATGTGCATGCAAATGGTGCTTTTTGCAGAACGCGCACGTGGATTTCTACCAAACGACGTGCTAAGCATGCCGATGCTGCTCTTTTTAGCACCCGCGCACGGATTTGTGCGAAAACGCGTTTTAAGCATGCACATGCATCTTTTGGTAGACGCGGATGAAGTTTTCTGCAAAACCACAAGATGTGCATGCAAATGGTGCTTTTGGCAGAACGCGCACGTGGATTTCTACCAAACGACGTGCTAAGCATGCCGATGCTGCTCTTTTTAGCACCCGCGCATGCATTTGTGCGAAAACGCGTTTTAAGCATGCACATGCATCTTTTGGTAGACGCGGATGAAGTTTTCTGCAAAACCACAAGATGTGCATGCAAATGGTGCTTTTGGCAGAACGCGCACGTAGATTTCTACCAAACGACGTGCTAAGCATGCCGATGCTGCTCTTTTTAGCACCCGCGCACGGATTTGTGCGAAAACGCGTTTTAAGCATGCACATGCATATTTTGGTAGACGCGGATGAAGTTTTCTGCAAAACCACAAGATGTGCATGCAAATGGTGCTTTTGGCAGAACGCGCACGTGGATTTCTACCAAACGACGTGCTAAGCATGCCGATGCTGCTCTTTTTAGCACCCGCGCATGCATTTGTGCGAAAACGCGTTTTAAGCATGCACATGCATCTTTTGGTAGACGCGGATGAAGTTTTCTGCAAAACCACAAGATGTGCATGCAAATGGTGCTTTTGGCAGAACGCGCACGTAGATTTCTACCAAACGACGTGCTAAGCATGCCGATGCTGCTCTTTTTAGCACCCGCGCACGCATTTGTGCGAAAACGCGTTTTAAGCATGCACATGCATCTTTTGGTAGACGCGGATGAAGTTTTCTGCAAAACCACAAGATGTGCATGCAAATGGTGCTTTTTGCAGAACGCGCACGTGGATTTCTACCAAACGACGTGCTAAGCATGCCAATGCTGCTATTTTTAGCACCCGCGCACGCATTTGTGCGAAAACGCGTTTTAAGCATGCACATGCATCTTTTGGTAGACGCGGATGAAGTTTTCTGCAAAACCACAAGATGTGCATGCAAATGGTGCTTTTTGCAGAACGCGCACGTGGATTTCTACCAAACGACGTGCTAAGCATGCCGATGCTGCTCTTTTTAGCACCCGCGCACGGATTTGTGCGAAAACGCGTTTCAAGCATGGACATGCATCTTTTGGTAGACGCGGATGAAGTTTTCTGCAAAACCACAAGATGTGCATGCAAATGGTGCTTTTTGCAGAACGCGCACGTGGATTTCTACCAAACATCGTGCTAAGCATGCCGATGCTGCTCTTTTTAGCACCCGCGCGCGCATTTGTGCGAAAACGCGTTTTAAGCATGCACATGCATCTTTTGGTAGACGCGGATGAAGTTTTCTGCAAAACCACAAGATGTTTTTGCAGAACGCGCACGTGGATTTCTACCAAACGACGTGCTAAGCATGCCGATGCTGCTCTTTTTAGCACCCGCGCACGGATTTGTGCGAAAACGCGTTTTAAGCATGCACATGCATCTTTTGGTAGACGCGGATGAAGTTTTCTGCAAAACCACAAGATGTGCATGCAAATGGTGCTTTTGGCAGAACGCGCACGTGGATTTCTACCAAACGACGTGCTAAGCATGCCGATGCTGCTCTTTTTAGCACCCGCTCACGCATTTGTGCGAAAACGCGTTTTAAGGATGCACATGCATCTTTTGGTAGACGCGGATGAAGTTTTCTGCAAAACCACAAGATGTGCATGCAAATGGTGCTTTTTGCAGAACGCGCACGTGGATTTCTACCAAACGACGTGCTAAGCATGCCGATGCTGCTCTTTTTTGCACCCGCGCACGGATTTGTGCGAAAACGCGTTTTAAGCATGCACATGCATCTTTTGGTAGACGCGGATGAAGTTTTCTGCAAAACCACGAGATGTGCATGCAAATGGTGCTTTTGGCAGAACGCGCACGTGGATTTCTACCAAACGACGTGCTAAGCATGCCGATGCTGCTTTTTTTCGCACCCGCGCACGGATTTGTGCGAAAACGCGTTTTAAGCATGCACATGCATCTTTTGGTAGACGCGGATGAAGTTTTCTGCATAACCACGATATGTGCATGCAAATGGTGCTTTTGGCAGAACGCGCACGTGGATTTCTACCAAACGACGTGCTAAGCATGCCGATGCTGCTCTTTTTAGCACCCGCGCACGCATATCTGCGAAAACGCGTTTTAAGCATGCACATGCATCTTTTGGTAGACGCGGATGAAGTTTTCTGCAAAACCACAAGATGTGCATGCAAATGGTGCTTTTTGCAGAACGCGCTCGTGGATTTCTACCAAACGACGTGCTAAGCATGCCGATGCTGCTCTTTTTAGCACCCGCGCACGCATTTGTGCGAAAACGCGTTTTAAGCATGCACATGCATCTTTTGGTAGACGCGGATGAAGTTTTCTGCAAAACCACAAGATGTGCATGCAAATGGTGCTTTTTGCAGAACGCGCACGTGGATTTCTACCAAACGACGTGCTAAGCATGCCGATGCTGCTCTTTTTAGCACCCGCGCACGGATTTGTGCGAAAACGCGTTTTAAGCATGCACATGCATCTTTTGGTAGACGCGGATGAAGTTTTCTGCAAAACCACAAGATGTGCATGCAAATGGTGCTTTTGGCAGAACGCGCACGTGGATTTCTACCAAACGACGTGCTAAGCATGCCGATGCTGCTCTTTTTAGCACCCGCGCACGCATTTGTGCGAAAACGCGTTTTAAACATGCACATGCATCTTTTGGTAGACGCGGATGAAGTTTTCTGCAAAACCACAAGATGTGCATGCAAATGGTGCTTTTTGCAGAACGCGCACGTGGATTTCTACCAAACGACGTGCTAAGCATGCCGATGCTGCTCTTTTTAGCACCCGCGCACGGATTTGTGCGAAAACGCGTTTTAAGCATGCACATGCATCTTTTGGTAGACGCGGATGAAGTTTTCTGCAAAACCACAAGATGTGCATGCAAATGGTGCTTTTGGCAGAACGCGCACGTGGATTTCTACCAAACGACGTGCTAAGCATGCCGATGCTGCTCTTTTTAGCACCCGCGCATGCATTTGTGCGAAAACGCGTTTTAAGCATGCACATGCATCTTTTGGTAGACGCGGATGAAGTTTTCTGCAAAACCACAAGATGTGCATGCAAATGGTGCTTTTGGCAGAACGCGCACGTAGATTTCTACCAAACGACGTGCTAAGCATGCCGATGCTGCTCTTTTTAGCACCCGCGCACGCATTTGTGCGAAAACGCGTTTTAAGCATGCACATGCATCTTTTGGTAGACGCGGATGAAGTTTTCTGCAAAACCACAAGATGTGCATGCAAATGGTGCTTTTTGCAGAACGCGCACGTGGATTTCTACCAAACGACGTGCTAAGCATGCCGATGCTGCTATTTTTAGCACCCGCGCACGGATTTGTGCGAAAACGCGTTTTAAGCATGCACATGCATCTTTTGGTAGACGCGGATGAAGTTTTCTGCAAAACCACAAGATGTGCATGCAAATGGTGCTTTTGGCAGAACGCGCACGTGGATTTCTACCAAACGACGTGCTAAGCATGCCGATGCTGCTCTTTTTAGCACCCGCGCACGCATTTGTGCGAAAACGCGTTTTAAGCATGCACATGCATCTTTTGGTAGACGCGGATGAAGTTTTCTGCAAAACCACAAGATGTGCATGCAAATGGTGCTTTTTGCAGAACGCGCACGTGGATTTCTACCAAACGACGTGCTAAGCATGCCGATGCTGCTCTTTTTAGCACCCGCGCACGGATTTGTGCGAAAACGCGTTTTAAGCATGCACATGCATCTTTTGGTAGACGCGGATGAAGTTTTCTGCAAAACCACAAGATGTGCATGCAAATGGTGCTTTTGGCAGAACGCGCACGTGGATTTCTACCAAACGACGTGCTAAGCATGCCGATGCTGCTCTTTTTAGCACCCGCGCACGCATTTGTGCGAAAACGCGTTTTAAGCATGCACAAGCATCTTTTGATAGACGCGGATGAAGTTTTCTGCAAAACCACAAGATGTGCATGCAAATGGTGCTTTTTGCAGAACGCGCACGTGGATTTCTACCAAACGACGTGCTAAGCATGCCGATGCTGCTCTTTTTAGCACCCGCGCACGGATTTGTGCGAAAACGCGTTTTAAGCATGCACATGCATCTTTTGGTAGACGCGGATGAAGTTTTCTGCAAAACCACAAGATGTGCATGCAAATGGTGCTTTTGGCAGAACGCGCACGTGGATTTCTGCCAAACGACGTGCTAAGCATGCCGATGCTGCTCTTTTTAGCACCCGCGCACGCATTTGTGCGAAAACGCGTTTTAAGCATGTACATGCATCTTTTGGTAGACGCGGATGAAGTTTTCTGCAAAACCACAAGATGTGCATGCAAATGGTGCTTTTTGCAGAACGCGCACGTGGATTTCTACCAAACGACGTGCTAAGCATGCCGATGGTGCTCTTTTTAGCACCCGCGCACGGATTTGTGCGAAAACGCGTTTTAAGCATGCACATGCATCTTTTGGTAGACGCGGATGAAGTTTTCTGCAAAACCACAAGATGTGCATGCAAATGGTGCTTTTTGCAGAACGCGCACGTGGATTTCTACCAAACGACGTGCTAAGCATGCCGATGCTGCTCTTTTTAGCACCCGCGCACGGATTTGTGCGAAAACGCGTTTTAAGCATGCACATGCATCTTTTGGTAGACGCGGATGAAGTTTTCAGCAAAACCACAAGATGTGCATGCAAATGGTGCTTTTGGCAGAACGCGCACGTAGATTTCTACCAAACGACGTGCTAAGCATGCCGATGCTGCTCTTTTTAGCACCCGCGCACGGATTTGTGCGAAAACGCGTTTTAAGCATGCACATGCATCTTTTGGTAGACGCGGATGAAGTTTTCTGCAAAACCACAATATGTGCATGCAAATGGTGCTTTTTGCAGAACGCGCTCGTGGATTTCTACCAAACGACGTGCTAAGCATGCCGATGCTGCTCTTTTTAGCACCCGCGCATGCATTTGTGCGAAAACGCGTTTTAAGCATGCACATGCATCTTTTGGTAGACGCGGATGAAGTTTTCTGCAAAACCACAAGATGTGCATGCAAATGGTGCTTTTTGCAGAACGCGCACGTGGATTTCTACCAAACGACGTGCTAAGCATGCCGATGCTGCTATTTGCAGCACCCGCGCACGCATTTGTGCGAAAACGCGTTTTAAGCATGCACATGCATCTTTTGGTAGACGCGGATGAAGGTTTCTGCAAAACCACAAGATGTGCATGCAAATGGTGCTTTTTGCAGAACGCGCACGTGGATTTCTGCCAAACGACGTGCTAAGCTTGCCGATGCTGCTCTTTTTCGCACCCGCGCACGGATTTGTGCGAAAACGCGTTTTAAGCATGCACATGCATCTTTTGGTAGACGCGGATGAAGTTTTCTGCAAAACCACAAGATGTGCATGCAAATGGTGCTTTTGGCAGAACGCGCACGTGGATTTCTACCAAACGACGTGCTAAGCATGCCGATGCTGCTCTTTTTAGCACCCGCGCACGCATTTGTGCGAAAACGCGTTTTAAGCATGCACATGCATCTTTTGATAGACGCGGATGAAGTTTTCTGCAAAACCACAAGATGTGCATGCAAATGGTGCTTTTTGCAGAACGCGCACGTGGATTTCTACCAAACGACGTGCTAAGCATGCCGATGCTGCTCTTTTTAGCACCCGCGCACGGATTTGTGCGAAAACGCGTTTTAAGCATGCACATGCATCTTTTGGTAGACGCGGATGAAGTTTTCTGCAAAACCACAAGATGTGCATGCAAATGGTGCTTTTGGCAGAACGCGCACGTGGATTTCTGCCAAACGACGTGCTAAGCATGCCGATGCTGCTCTTTTTAGCACCCGCGCACGCATTTGTGCGAAAACGCGTTTTAAGCATGCACATGCATCTTTTGGTAGACGCGGATGAAGTTTTCTGCAAAACCACAAGATGTGCATGCAAATGGTGCTTTTTGCAGAACGCGCACGTGGATTTCTACCAAACGACGTGCTAAGCATGCCGATGGTGCTCTTTTTAGCACCCGCGCACGGATTTGTGCGAAAACGCGTTTTAAGCATGCACATGCATCTTTTGGTAGACGCGGATGAAGTTTTCTGCAAAACCACAAGATGTGCATGCAAATGGTGCTTTTTGCAGAACGCGCACGTGGATTTCTACCAAACGACGTGCTAAGCATGCCGATGCTGCTCTTTTTAGCACCCGCGCACGGATTTGTGCGAAAACGCGTTTTAAGCATGCACATGCATCTTTTGGTAGACGCGGATGAAGTTTTCAGCAAAACCACAAGATGTGCATGCAAATGGTGCTTTTGGCAGAACGCGCACGTAGATTTCTACCAAACGACGTGCTAAGCATGCCGATGCTGCTCTTTTTAGCACCCGCGCACGGATTTGTGCGAAAACGCGTTTTAAGCATGCACATGCATCTTTTGGTAGACGCGGATGAAGTTTTCTGCAAAACCACAATATGTGCATGCAAATGGTGCTTTTTGCAGAACGCGCTCGTGGATTTCTACCAAACGACGTGCTAAGCATGCCGATGCTGCTCTTTTTAGCACCCGCGCATGCATTTGTGCGAAAACGCGTTTTAAGCATGCACATGCATCTTTTGGTAGACGCGGATGAAGTTTTCTGCAAAACCACAAGATGTGCATGCAAATGGTGCTTTTTGCAGAACGCGCACGTGGATTTCTACCAAACGACGTGCTAAGCATGCCGATGCTGCTATTTGCAGCACCCGCGCACGCATTTGTGCGAAAACGCGTTTTAAGCATGCACATGCATCTTTTGGTAGACGCGGATGAAGTTTTCTGCAAAACCACAAGATGTGCATGCAAATGGTGCATTTTGCAGAACGCGCACGTGGATTTCTACCAAACGACGTGCTAAGCATGCCGATGCTGCTCTTTTTAGCACCCGCGCACGCATTTGTGCGAAAACGCGTTTTAAGCATGCACATGCATCTTTTGGTAGACGCGGATGAAGTTTTCTGCAAAACCACAAGATGTGCATGCAAATGGTGCTTTTTGCAGAACGCGCACGTGGATTTCTACCAAACGACGTGCTAAGCATGCCGATGCTGCTCTTTTTAGCACCCGCGCACGGATTTGTGCGAAAACGCGTTTTAAGCATGCACATGCATCTTTTGGTAGACGCGGATGAAGTTTTCTGCAAAACCACAAGATGTGCATGCAAATGGTGCTTTTGGCAGAACGCGCACGTGGATTTCTACCAAACGACGTGCTAAGCATGCCGATGCTGCTCTTTTTAGCACCCGCGCACGCATTTGGGCGAAAACGCGTTTTAAGCATGCACATGCATCTTTTGGTAGACGCGGATGAAGGTTTCTGCAAAACCACAAGATGTGCATGCAAATGGTGCTTTTTGCAGAACGCGCACGTGGATTTCTGCCAAACGACGTGCTAAGCTTGCCGATGCTGCTCTTTTTAGCACCCGCGTACGGATTTGTGCGAAAACGCGTTTTAAGCATGCACATGCATCTTTTGGTAGACGCGGATGAAGTTTTCTGCAAAACCACAAGATGTGCATGCAAATGGTGCTTTTGGCAGAACGCGCACGTGGATTTCTACCAAACGACGTGCTAAGCATGCCGATGCTGCTCTTTTTAGCACCCGCGCACGCATTTGTGCGAAAACGCGTTTTAAGCATGCACATGCATCTTTTGATAGACGCGGATGAAGTTTTCTGCAAAACCACAAGATGTGCATGCAAATGGTGCTTTTTGCAGAACGCGCACGTGGATTTCTACCAAACGACGTGCTAAGCATGCCGATGCTGCTCTTTTTAGCACCCGCGCACGGATTTGTGCGAAAACGCGTTTTAAGCATGCACATGCATCTTTTGGTAGACGCGGATGAAGTTTTCTGCAAAACCACAAGATGTGCATGCAAATGGTGCTTTTGGCAGAACGCGCACGTGGATTTCTACCAAACGACGTGCTAAGCATGCCGATGCTGCTCTTTTTAGCACCCGCGCACGGATTTGTGCGAAAACGCGTTTTAAGCATGCACATGCATCTTTTGGTAGACGCGGATGAAGTTTTCTGCAAAACCACAATATGTGCACGCAAATGGTGCTTTTTGCAGAACGCGCTCGTGGATTTCTACCAAACGACGTGCTAAGCATGCCGATGCTGCTCTTTTTAGCACCCGCGCATGCATTTGTGCGAAAACGCGTTTTAAGCATGCACATGCATCTTTTGGTAGACGCGGATGAAGTTTTCTGCAAAACCACAAGATGTGCATGCAAATGGTGCTTTTTGCAGAACGCGCACGTGGATTTCTACCAAACGACGTGCTAAGCATGCCGATGCTGCTATTTGCAGCACCCGCGCACGCATTTGTGCGAAAACGCGTTTTAAGCATGCACATGCATCTTTTGGTAGACGCGGATGAAGGTTTCTGCAAAACCACAAGATGTGCATGCAAATGGTGCTTTTTGCAGAACGCGCACGTGGATTTCTGCCAAACGACGTGCTAAGCTTGCCGATGCTGCTCTTTTTCGCACCCGCGCACGGATTTGTGCGAAAACGCGTTTTAAGCATGCACATGCATCTTTTGGTAGACGCGGATGAAGTTTTCTGCAAAACCACAAGATGTGCATGCAAATGGTGCTTTTGGCAGAACGCGCACGTGGATTTCTACCAAACGACGTGCTAAGCATGCCGATGCAGCTCTTTTTAGCACCCGCGCACGCATTTGTGCGAAAACGCGTTTTAAGCATGCACATGCATCTTTTGATAGACGCGGATGAAGTTTTCTGCAAAACCACAAGATGTGCATGCAAATGGTGCTTTTTGCAGAACGCGCACGTGGATTTCTACCAAACGACGTGCTAAGCATGCCGATGCTGCTCTTTTTAGCACCCGCGCACGGATTTGTGCGAAAACGCGTTTTAAGCATGCACATGCATCTTTTGGTAGACGCGGATGAAGTTTTCTGCAAAACCACAAGATGTGCATGCAAATGGTGCTTTTGGCAGAACGCGCACGTGGATTTCTGCCAAACGACGTGCTAAGCATGCCGATGCTGCTCTTTTTAGCACCCGCGCACGCATTTGTGCGAAAACGCGTTTTAAGCATGTACATGCATCTTTTGGTAGACGCGGATGAAGTTTTCTGCAAAACCACAAGATGTGCATGCAAATGGTGCTTTTTGCAGAACGCGCACGTGGATTTCTACCAAACGACGTGCTAAGCATGCCGATGGTGCTCTTTTTAGCACCCGCGCACGGATTTGTGCGAAAACGCGTTTTAAGCATGCACATGCATCTTTTGGTAGACGCGGATGAAGTTTTCTGCAAAACCACAAGATGTGCATGCAAATGGTGCTTTTTGCAGAACGCGCACGTGGATTTCTACCAAACGACGTGCTAAGCATGCCGATGCTGCTCTTTTTAGCACCCGCGCACGGATTTGTGCGAAAACGCGTTTTAAGCATGCACATGCATCTTTTGGTAGACGCGGATGAAGTTTTCAGCAAAACCACAAGATGTGCATGCAAATGGTGCTTTTGGCAGAACGCGCACGTAGATTTCTACCAAACGACGTGCTAAGCATGCCGATGTTGCTCTTTTTAGCACCCGCGCACGGATTTGTGCGAAAACGCGTTTTAAGCATGCACATGCATCTTTTGGTAGACGCGGATGAAGTTTTCTGCAAAACCACAATATGTGCATGCAAATGGTGCTTTTTGCAGAACGCGCTCGTGGATTTCTACCAAACGACGTGCTAAGCATGCCGATGCTGCTCTTTTTAGCACCCGCGCATGCATTTGTGCGAAAACGCGTTTTAAGCATGCACATGCATCTTTTGGTAGACGCGGATGAAGTTTTCTGCAAAACCACAAGATGTGCATGCAAATGGTGCTTTTTGCAGAACGCGCACGTGGATTTCTACCAAACGACGTGCTAAGCATGCCGATGCTGCTATTTGCAGCACCCGCGCACGCATTTGTGCGAAAACGCGTTTTAAGCATGCACATGCATCTTTTGGTAGACGCGGATGAAGTTTTCTGCAAAACCACAAGATGTGCATGCAAATGGTGCATTTTGCAGAACGCGCACGTGGATTTCTACCAAACGACGTGCTAAGCATGCCGATGCTGCTCTTTTTAGCACCCGCGTACGGATTTGTGCGAAAACGCGTTTTAAGCATGCACATGCATCTTTTGGTAGACGCGGATGAAGTTTTCTGCAAAACCACAAGATGTGCATGCAAATGGTGCTTTTGGCAGAACGCGCACGTGGATTTCTACCAAACGACGTGCTAAGCATGCCGATGCTGCTCTTTTTAGCACCCGCGCACGCATTTGTGCGAAAACGCGTTTTAAGCATGCACATGCATCTTTTGATAGACGCGGATGAAGTTTTCTGCAAAACCACAAGATGTGCATGCAAATGGTGCTTTTTGCAGAACGCGCACGTGGATTTCTACCAAACGACGTGGTAAGCATGCCGATGCTGCTCTTTTTAGCACCCGCGCACGGATTTGTGCGAAAACGCGTTTTAAGCATGCACATGCATCTTTTGGTAGACGCGGATGAAGTTTTCTGCAAAACCACAAGATGTGCATGCAAATGGTGCTTTTGGCAGAACGCGCACGTGGATTTCTACCAAACGACGTGCTAAGCATGCCGATGCTGCTCTTTTTAGCACCCGCGCACGGATTTGTGCGAAAACGCGTTTTAAGCATGCACATGCATCTTTTGGTAGACGCGGATGAAGTTTTCTGCAAAACCACAATATGTGCATGCAAATGGTGCTTTTTGCAGAACGCGCTCGTGGATTTCTACCAAACGACGTGCTAAGCATGCCGATGCTGCTCTTTTTAGCACCCGCGCATGCATTTGTGCGAAAACGCGTTTTAAGCATGCACATGCATCTTTTGGTAGACGCGGATGAAGTTTTCTGCAAAACCACAAGATGTGCATGCAAATGGTGCTTTTTGCAGAACGCGCACGTGGATTTCTACCAAACGACGTGCTAAGCATGCCGATGCTGCTATTTGCAGCACCCGCGCACGCATTTGTGCGAAAACGCGTTTTAAGCATGCACATGCATCTTTTGGTAGACGCGGATGAAGGTTTCTGCAAAACCACAAGATGTGCATGCAAATGGTGCTTTTTGCAGAACGCGCACGTGGATTTCTGCCAAACGACGTGCTAAGCTTGCCGATGCTGCTCTTTTTCGCACCCGCGCACGGATTTGTGCGAAAACGCGTTTTAAGCATGCACATGCATCTTTTGGTAGACGCGGATGAAGTTTTCTGCAAAACCACAAGATGTGCATGCAAATGGTGCTTTTGGCAGAACGCGCACGTGGATTTCTACCAAACGACGTGCTAAGCATGCCGATGCTGCTCTTTTTAGCACCCGCGCACGCATTTGTGCGAAAACGCGTTTTAAGCATGCACATGCATCTTTTGATAGACGCGGATGAAGTTTTCTGCAAAACCACAAGATGTGCATGCAAATGGTGCTTTTTGCAGAACGCGCACGTGGATTTCTACCAAACGACGTGCTAAGCATGCCGATGCTGCTCTTTTTAGCACCCGCGCACGGATTTGTGCGAAAACGCGTTTTAAGCATGCACATGCATCTTTTGGTAGACGCGGATGAAGTTTTCTGCAAAACCACAAGATGTGCATGCAAATGGTGCTTTTGGCAGAACGCGCACGTGGATTTCTGCCAAACGACGTGCTAAGCATGCCGATGCTGCTCTTTTTAGCACCCGCGCACGCATTTGTGCGAAAACGCGTTTTAAGCATGTACATGCATCTTTTGGTAGACGCGGATGAAGTTTTCTGCAAAACCACAAGATGTGCATGCAAATGGTGCTTTTTGCAGAACGCGCACGTGGATTTCTACCAAACGACGTGCTAAGCATGCCGATGGTGCTCTTTTTAGCACCCGCGCACGGATTTGTGCGAAAACGCGTTTTAAGCATGCACATGCATCTTTTGGTAGACGCGGATGAAGTTTTCTGCAAAACCACAAGATGTGCATGCAAATGGTGCTTTTTGCAGAACGCGCACGTGGATTTCTACCAAACGACGTGCTAAGCATGCCGATGCTGCTCTTTTTAGCACCCGCGCACGGATTTGTGCGAAAACGCGTTTTAAGCATGCACATGCATCTTTTGGTAGACGCGGATGAAGTTTTCAGCAAAACCACAAGATGTGCATGCAAATGGTGCTTTTGGCAGAACGCGCACGTAGATTTCTACCAAACGACGTGCTAAGCATGCCGATGCTGCTCTTTTTAGCACCCGCGCACGGATTTGTGCGAAAACGCGTTTTAAGCATGCACATGCATCTTTTGGTAGACGCGGATGAAGTTTTCTGCAAAACCACAATATGTGCATGCAAATGGTGCTTTTTGCAAAACGCGCTCGTGGATTTCTACCAAACGACGTGCTAAGCATGCCGATGCTGCTCTTTTTAGCACCCGCGCATGCATTTGTGCGAAAACGCGTTTTAAGCATGCACATGCATCTTTTGGTAGACGCGGATGAAGTTTTCTGCAAAACCACAAGATGTGCATGCAAATGGTGCTTTTTGCAGAACGCGCACGTGGATTTCTACCAAACGACGTGCTAAGCATGCCGATGCTGCTATTTGCAGCACCCGCGCACGCATTTGTGCGAAAACGCGTTTTAAGCATGCACATGCATCTTTTGGTAGACGCGGATGAAGTTTTCTGCAAAACCACAATATGTGCATGCAAATGGTGCTTTTTGCAGAACGCGCTCGTGGATTTCTACCAAACGACGTGCTAAGCATGCCGATGCTGCTCTTTTTAGCACCCGCGCATGCATTTGTGCGAAAACGCGTTTTAAGCATGCACATGCATCTTTTGGTAGACGCGGATGAAGTTTTCTGCAAAACCACAAGATGTGCATGCAAATGGTGCTTTTTGCAGAACGCGCACGTGGATTTCTACCAAACGACGTGCTAAGCATGCCGATGCTGCTATTTGCAGCACCCGCGCACGCATTTGTGCGAAAACGCGTTTTAAGCATGCACATGCATCTTTTGGTAGACGCGGATGAAGTTTTCTGCAAAACCACAAGATGTGCATGCAAATGGTGCATTTTGCAGAACGCGCACGTGGATTTCTACCAAACGACGTGCTAAGCATGCCGATGCTGCTCTTTTTAGCACCCGCGTACGGATTTGTGCGAAAACGCGTTTTAAGCATGCACATGCATCTTTTGGTAGACGCGGATGAAGTTTTCTGCAAAACCACAAGATGTGCATGCAAATGGTGCTTTTGGCAGAACGCGCACGTGGATTTCTACCAAACGACGTGCTAAGCATGCCGATGCTGCTCTTTTTAGCACCCGCGCACGCATTTGTGCGAAAACGCGTTTTAAGCATGCACATGCATCTTTTGGTAGACGCGGATGAAGTTTTCTGCAAAACCACAAGATGTGCATGCAAATGGTGCTTTTGGCAGAACGCGCACGTGGATTTCTACCAAACGACGTGCTAAGCATGCCGATGCTGCTCTTTTTAGCACCCGCGCACGGATTTGTGCGAAAACGCGTTTTAAGCATGCACATGCATCTTTTGGTAGACGCGGATGAAGTTTTCTGCAAAACCACAATATGTGCATGCAAATGGTGCTTTTTGCAGAACGCGCTCGTGGATTTCTACCAAACGACGTGCTAAGCATGCCGATGCTGCTCTTTTTAGCACCCGCGCATGCATTTGTGCGAAAACGCGTTTTAAGCATGCACATGCATCTTTTGGTAGACGCGGATGAAGTTTTCTGCAAAACCACAAGATGTGCATGCAAATGGTGCTTTTTGCAGAACGCGCACGTGGATTTCTACCAAACGACGTGCTAAGCATGCCGATGCTGCTATTTGCAGCACCCGCGCACGCATTTGTGCGAAAACGCGTTTTAAGCATGCACATGCATCTTTTGGTAGACGCGGATGAAGGTTTCTGCAAAACCACAAGATGTGCATGCAAATGGTGCTTTTTGCAGAACGCGCACGTGGATTTCTGCCAAACGACGTGCTAAGCTTGCCGATGCTGCTCTTTTTCGCACCCGCGCACGGATTTGTGCGAAAACGCGTTTTAAGCATGCACATGCATCTTTTGGTAGACGCGGATGAAGTTTTCTGCAAAACCACAAGATGTGCATGCAAATGGTGCTTTTGGCAGAACGCGCACGTGGATTTCTACCAAACGACGTGCTAAGCATGCCGATGCTGCTCTTTTTAGCACCCGCGCACGCATTTGTGCGAAAACGCGTTTTAAGCATGCACATGCATCTTTTGATAGACGCGGATGAAGTTTTCTGCAAAACCACAAGATGTGCATGCAAATGGTGCTTTTTGCAGAACGCGCACGTGGATTTCTACCAAACGACGTGCTAAGCATGCCGATGCTGCTCTTTTTAGCACCCGCGCACGGATTTGTGCGAAAACGCGTTTTAAGCATGCACATGCATCTTTTGGTAGACGCGGATGAAGTTTTCTGCAAAACCACAAGATGTGCATGCAAATGGTGCTTTTGGCAGAACGCGCACGTGGATTTCTGCCAAACGACGTGCTAAGCATGCCGATGCTGCTCTTTTTAGCACCCGCGCACGCATTTGTGCGAAAACGCGTTTTAAGCATGTACATGCATCTTTTGGTAGACGCGGATGAAGTTTTCTGCAAAACCACAAGATGTGCATGCAAATGGTGCTTTTTGCAGAACGCGCACGTGGATTTCTACCAAACGACGTGCTAAGCATGCCGATGGTGCTCTTTTTAGCACCCGCGCACGGATTTGTGCGAAAACGCGTTTTAAGCATGCACATGCATCTTTTGGTAGACGCGGATGAAGTTTTCTGCAAAACCACAAGATGTGCATGCAAATGGTGCTTTTTGCAGAACGCGCACGTGGATTTCTACCAAACGACGTGCTAAGCATGCCGATGCTGCTCTTTTTAGCACCCGCGCACGGATTTGTGCGAAAACGCGTTTTAAGCATGCACATGCATCTTTTGGTAGACGCGGATGAAGTTTTCAGCAAAACCACAAGATGTGCATGCAAATGGTGCTTTTGGCAGAACGCGCACGTAGATTTCTACCAAACGACGTGCTAAGCATGCCGATGCTGCTCTTTTTAGCACCCGCGCACGGATTTGTGCGAAAACGCGTTTTAAGCATGCACATGCATCTTTTGGTAGACGCGGATGAAGTTTTCTGCAAAACCACAATATGTGCATGCAAATGGTGCTTTTTGCAGAACGCGCTCGTGGATTTCTACCAAACGACGTGCTAAGCATGCCGATGCTGCTCTTTTTAGCACCCGCGCATGCATTTGTGCGAAAACGCGTTTTAAGCATGCACATGCATCTTTTGGTAGACGCGGATGAAGTTTTCTGCAAAACCACAAGATGTGCATGCAAATGGTGCTTTTTGCAGAACGCGCACGTGGATTTCTACCAAACGACGTGCTAAGCATGCCGATGCTGCTATTTGCAGCACCCGCGCACGCATTTGTGCGAAAACGCGTTTTAAGCATGCACATGCATCTTTTGGTAGACGCGGATGAAGTTTTCTGCAAAACCACAAGATGTGCATGCAAATGGTGCATTTTGCAGAACGCGCACGTGGATTTCTACCAAACGACGTGCTAAGCATGCCGATGCTGCTCTTTTTAGCACGCGCGCACGCATTTGTGCGAAAACGCGTTTTAAGCATGCACATGCATCTTTTGGTAGACGCGGATGAAGTTTTCTGCAAAACCACAAGATGTGCATGCAAATGGTGCTTTTTGCAGAACGCGCGCGTGGATTTCTACCAAACGACGTGCTAAGCATGCCGATGCTGCTCTTTTTAGCACCCGCGCACGGATTTGTGCGAAAACGCGTTTTAAGCATGCACATGCATCTTTTGGTAGACGCGGATGAAGTTTTCTGCAAAACCACAAGATGTGCATGCAAATGGTGCTTTTGGCAGAACGCGCACGTGGATTTCTACCAAACGACGTGCTAAGCATGCCGATGCTGCTCTTTTTAGCACCCGCGCACGCATTTGGGCGAAAACGCGTTTTAAGCATGCACATGCATCTTTTGGTAGACGCGGATGAAGGTTTCTGCAAAACCACAAGATGTGCATGCAAATGGTGCTTTTTGCAGAACGCGCACGTGGATTTCTGCCAAACGACGTGCTAAGCTTGCCGATGCTGCTCTTTTTAGCACCCGCGTACGGATTTGTGCGAAAACGCGTTTTAAGCATGCACATGCATCTTTTGGTAGACGCGGATGAAGTTTTCTGCAAAACCACAAGATGTGCATGCAAATGGTGCTTTTGGCAGAACGCGCACGTGGATTTCTACCAAACGACGTGCTAAGCATGCCGATGCTGCTCTTTTTAGCACCCGCGCACGCATTTGTGCGAAAACGCGTTTTAAGCATGCACATGCATCTTTTGATAGACGCGGATGAAGTTTTCTGCAAAACCACAAGATGTGCATGCAAATGGTGCTTTTTGCAGAACGCGCACGTGGATTTCTACCAAACGACGTGCTAAGCATGCCGATGCTGCTCTTTTTAGCACCCGCGCACGGATTTGTGCGAAAACGCGTTTTAAGCATGCACATGCATATTTTGGTAGACGCGGATGAAGTTTTCTGCAAAACCACAAGATGTGCATGCAAATGGTGCTTTTGGCAGAACGCGCACGTAGATTTCTACCAAACGACGTGCTAAACATGCCGATGCTGCTCTTTTTAGCACCCGCGCACGCATTTGTGCGAAAACGCGTTTTAAGCATGCACATGCATCTTTTGGTAGACGCGGATGAAGTTTTCTGCAAAACCACAAGATGTGCATGCCAATGGTGCTTTTTGCAGAACGCGCACGTGGATTTCTACCAAACGACGTGCTAAGCATGCCGATGCTGCTATTTTTAGCACCCGCGCACGCATTTGTGCGAAAACGCGTTTTAAGCATGCACATGCATCTTTTGGTAGACGCGGATGAAGTTTTCTGCAAAACCACAAGATGTGCATGAAAATGGTGCATTTTGCAGAACGCGCACGTGGATTTCTACCAAACGACGTGCTAAGCATGCCGATGCTGCTCTTTTTAGCACCCGCGCACGCATTTGTGCGAAAACGCGTTTTAAGCATGCACATGCATATTTTGGTAGACGCGGATGAAGTTTTCTGCAAAACCACAAGATGTGCATGCAAATGGTGCTTTTTGCAGAACGCGCACGTGGATTTCTACAAAACGACGTGCTAAGCATGCCGATGCTGCTCTTTTTAGCACCCGCGCACGGATTTGTGCGAAAACGCGTTTTAAGCATGCACATGCATCTTTTGGTAGACGCGGATGAAGTTTTCTGCAAAACCACAAGATGTGCATGCAAATGGTGCTTTTGGCAGAACGCGCACGTGGATTTCTACCAAACGACGTGCTAAGCATGCCGATGCTGCTCTTTTTAGCACCCGCGCACGCATTTCTGCGAAAACGCGTTTTAAGCATGCACATGCATCTTTTGGTAGACGCGGATGAAGTTTTCTGCAAAACCACAAGATGTGCATGCAATTGGTGCTTTTTGCAGAACGCGCTCGTGGATTTCTACCAAACGACGTGCATAGCATGCCGATGCTGCTCTTTTTAGCACCCGCGCACGCATTTGTGCGAAAACGCGTTTTAAGCATGCACATGCATCTTTTGGTAGACGCGGATGAAGTTTTCTGCAAAACCACAAGATGTGCATGCAAATGGTGCTTTTTGCAGAACGCGCACGTGGATTTCTACCAAACGACGTGCTAAGCATGCCGATGCTGCTATTTTTAGCACCCGCGCACGGATTTGTGCGAAAACGCGTTTTAAGCATGCACATGCATCTTTTGGTAGACGCGGATGAAGTTTTCTGCAAAACCACAAGATGTGCATGCAAATGGTGCTTTTGGCAGAACGCGCACGTGGATTTCTACCAAACGACGTGCTAAGCATGCCGATGCTGCTCTTTTTAGCACCCGCGCACGCATTTGTGCGAAAACGCGTTTTAAGCATGCACATGCATCTTTTGGTAGACGCGGATGAAGTTTTCTGCAAAACCACAAGATGTGCATGCAAATGGTGCTTTTTGCAGAACGCGCACGTGGATTTCTACCAAACGACGTGCTAAGCATGCCGATGCTGCTCTTTTTAGCACCCGCGCACGGATTTGTGCGAAAACGCGTTTTAAGCATGCACATGCATCTTTTGGTAGACGCGGATGAAGGTTTCTGCAAAACCACAAGATGTGCATGCAAATGGTGCTTTTTGCAGAACGCGCACGTGGATTTCTGCCAAACGACGTGCTAAGCTTGCCGATGCTGCTCTTTTTCGCACCCGCGCACGGATTTGTGCGAAAACGCGTTTTAAGCATGCACATGCATCTTTTGGTAGACGCGGATGAAGTTTTCTGCAAAACCACAAGATGTGCATGCAAATGGTGCTTTTGGCAGAACGCGCACGTGGATTTCTACCAAACGACGTGCTAAGCATGCCGATGCTGCTCTTTTTAGCACCCGCGCACGCATTTGTGCGAAAACGCGTTTTAAGCATGCACATGCATCTTTTGATAGACGCGGATGAAGTTTTCTGCAAAACCACAAGATGTGCATGCAAATGGTGCTTTTTGCAGAACGCGCACGTGGATTTCTACCAAACGACGTGCTAAGCATGCCGATGCTGCTCTTTTTAGCACCCGCGCACGGATTTGTGCGAAAACGCGTTTTAAGCATGCACATGCATCTTTTGGTAGACGCGGATGAAGTTTTCTGCAAAACCACAAGATGTGCATGCAAATGGTCCTTTTGGCAGAACGCGCACGTGGATTTCTGCCAAACGACGTGCTAAGCATGCCGATGCTGCTCTTTTTAGCACCCGCGCACGCATTTGTGCGAAAACGCGTTTTAAGCATGTACATGCATCTTTTGGTAGACGCGGATGAAGTTTTCTGCAAAACCACAAGATGTGCATGCAAATGGTGCTTTTTGCAGGACGCGCACGTGGATTTCTACCAAACGACGTGCTAAGCATGCCGATGGTGCTCTTTTTAGCACCCGCGCACGGATTTGTGCGAAAACGCGTTTTAAGCATGCACATGCATCTTTTGGTAGACGCGGATGAAGTTTTCTGCAAAACCACAAGATGTGCATGCAAATGGTGCTTTTTGCAGAACGCGCACGTGGATTTCTACCAAACGACGTGCTAAGCATGCCGATGCTGCTCTTTTTAGCACCCGCGCACGGATTTGTGCGAAAACGCGTTTTAAGCATGCACATGCATCTTTTGGTAGACGCGGATGAAGTTTTCAGCAAAACCACAAGATGTGCATGCAAATGGTGCTTTTGGCAGAACGCGCGCGTAGATTTCTACCAAACGACGTGCTAAGCATGCCGATGCTGCTCTTTTTAGCACCCGCGCACGGATTTGTGCGAAAACGCGTTTTAAGCATGCACATGCATCTTTTGGTAGACGCGGATGAAGTTTTCTGCAAAACCACAATATGTGCATGCAAATGGTGCTTTTTGCAGAACGCGCTCGTGGATTTCTACCAAACGACGTGCTAAGCATGCCGATGCTGCTCTTTTTAGCACCCGCGCATGCATTTGTGCGAAAACGCGTTTTAAGCATGCACATGCATCTTTTGGTAGACGCGGATGAAGTTTTCTGCAAAACCACAAGATGTGCATGCAAATGGTGCTTTTTGCAGAACGCGCACGTGGATTTCTACCAAACGACGTGCTAAGCATGCCGATGCTGCTATTTGCAGCACCCGCGCACGCATTTGTGCGAAAACGCGTTTTAAGCATGCACATGCATCTTTTGGTAGACGCGGATGAAGTTTTCTGCAAAACCACAAGATGTGCATGCAAATGGTGCATTTTGCAGAACGCGCACGTGGATTTCTACCAAACGACGTGCTAAGCATGCCGATGCTGCTCTTTTTAGCACCCGCGCACGCATTTGTGCGAAAACGCGTTTTAAGCATGCACATGCATCTTTTGGTAGACGCGGATGAAGTTTTCTGCAAAACCACAAGATGTGCATGCAAATGGTGCTTTTTGCAGAACGCGCACGTGGATTTCTACCAAACGACGTGCTAAGCATGCCGATGCTGCTCTTTTTAGCACCCGCGCACGGATTTGTGCGAAAACGCGTTTTAAGCATGCACATGCATCTTTTGGTAGACGCGGATGAAGTTTTCTGCAAAACCACAAGATGTGCATGCAAATGGTGCTTTTGGCAGAACGCGCACGTGGATTTCTACCAAACGACGTGCTAAGCATGCCGATGCTGCTCTTTTTAGCACCCGCGCACGCATTTGGGCGAAAACGCGTTTTAAGCATGCACATGCATCTTTTGGTAGACGCGGATGAAGGTTTCTGCAAAACCACAAGATGTGCATGCAAATGGTGCTTTTTGCAGAACGCGCACGTGGATTTCTGCCAAACGACGTGCTAAGCTTGCCGATGCTGCTCTTTTTAGCACCCGCGTACGGATTTTTGCGAAAACGCGTTTTAAGCATGCACATGCATCTTTTGGTAGACGCGGACGAAGTTTTCTGCAAAACCACAAGATGTGCATGCAAATGGTGCTTTTGGCAGAACGCGCACGTGGATTTCTACCAAACGACGTGCTAAGCATGCCGATGCTGCTCTTTTTAGCACCCGCGCACGCATTTGTGCGAAAACGCGTTTTAAGCATGCACATGCATCTTTTGATAGACGCGGATGAAGTTTTCTGCAAAACCACAAGATGTGCATGCAAATGGTGCTTTTTGCAGAACGCGCACGTGGATTTCTACCAAACGACGTGCTAAGCATGCCGATGCTGCTCTTTTTAGCACCCGCGCACGGATTTGTGCGAAAACGCGTTTTAAGCATGCACATGCATATTTTGGTAGACGCGGATGAAGTTTTCTGCAAAACCACAAGATGTGCATGCAAATGGTGCTTTTGGCAGAACGCGCACGTAGATTTCTACCAAACGACGTGCTAAGCATGCCGATGCTGCTCTTTTTAGCACCCGCGCACGCATTTGTGCGAAAACGCGTTTTAAGCATGCACATGCATCTTTTGGTAGACGCGGATGAAGTTTTCTGCAAAACCACAAGATGTGCATGCCAATGGTGCTTTTTGCAGAACGCGCACGTGGATTTCTACCAAACGACGTGCTAAGCATGCCGATGCTGCTATTTTTAGCACCCGCGCACGCATTTGTGCGAAAACGCGTTTTAAGCATGCACATGCATCTTTTGGTAGACGCGGATGAAGTTTTCTGCAAAACCACAAGATGTGCATGAAAATGGTGCATTTTGCAGAACGCGCACGTGGATTTCTACCAAACGACGTGCTAAGCATGCCGATGCTGCTCTTTTTAGCACCCGCGCACGCATTTGTGCGAAAACGCGTTTTAAGCATGCACATGCATATTTTGGTAGACGCGGATGAAGTTTTCTGCAAAACCACAAGATGTGCATGCAAATGGTGCTTTTTGCAGAACGCGCACGTGGATTTCTACCAAACGACGTGCTAAGCATGCCGATGCTGCTCTTTTTAGCACCCGCGCACGGATTTGTGCGAAAACGCGTTTTAAGCATGCACATGCATCTTTTGGTAGACGCGGATGAAGTTTTCTGCAAAACCACAAGATGTGCATGCAAATGGTGCTTTTGGCAGAACGCGCACGTGGATTTCTACCAAACGACGTGCTAAGCATGCCGATGCTGCTCTTTTTAGCACCCGCGCACGCATTTCTGCGAAAACGCGTTTTAAGCATGCACATGCATCTTTTGGTAGACGCGGATAAAGTTTTCTGCAAAACCACAAGATGTGCATGCAATTGGTGCTTTTTGCAGAACGCGCTCGTGGATTTCTACCAAACGACGTGCATAGCATGCCGATGCTGCTCTTTTTAGCACCCGCGCACGCATTTGTGCGAAAACGCGTTTTAAGCATGCACATGCATCTTTTGGTAGACGCGGATGAAGTTTTCTGCAAAACCACAAGATGTGCATGCAAATGGTGCTTTTTGCAGAACGCGCACGTGGATTTCTACCAAACGACGTGCTAAACATGCCGATGCTGCTCTTTTTAGCACCCGCGCACGGATTTGTGCGAAAACGCGTTTTAAGCATGCACATGCATCTTTTGGTAGACGCGGATGAAGTTTTCTGCAAAACCACAAGATGTGCATGCAAATGGTGCTTTTGGCAGAACGCGCACGTGGATTTCTACCAAACGACGTGCTAAGCATGCCGATGCTGCTCTTTTTAGCACCCGCGCACGCATTTGTGCGAAAACGCGTTTTAAGCATGCACATGCATCTTTTGGTAGACGCGGATGAAGTTTTCTGCAAAACCACAAGATGTGCATGCAAATGGTGCTTTTTGCAGAACGCGCACGTGGATTTCTACCAAACGACGTGCTAAGCATGCCGATGCTGCTCTTTTTAGCACCCGCGCACGGATTTGTGCGAAAACGCGTTTTAAGCATGCACATGCATCTTTTGGTAGACGCGGATGAAGTTTTCTGCAAAACCACAAGATGTGCATGCAAATGGTGCTTTTTGCAGAACGCGCACGTGGATTTCTACCAAACGACGTGCTAAGCATGGCGATGCTGCTCTTTTTAGCACCCGCGCACGGATTTGTGCGAAAACGCGTTTTAAGCATGCACATGCATCTTTTGGTAGACGCGGATGAAGTTTTCTGCAAAACCACAAGATGTGCATGCAAATGGTGCTTTTGGCAGAACGCGCATGTGGATTTCTACCAAACGACGTGCTAAGCATGCCGATGCTGCTCTTTTTAGCACCCGCGCACGCATTTCTGCGAAAACGCGTTTTAAGCATGCACATGCATCTTTTGGTAGACGCGGATGAAGTTTTCTGCAAAACCACAAGATGTGCATGCAATTGGTGCTTTTTGCAGAACGCGCACGTGGATTTCTACCAAACGACGTGCTAAGCATGCCGATGCTGCTCTTTTTAGCACCCGCGCACGCATTTGTGCGAAAACGCGTTTTAAGCATGCACATGCATCTTTTGGTAGACGCGGATGAAGTTTTCTGCAAAACCACAAGATGTGCATGCAAATGGTGCTTTTTGCAGAACGCGCACGTGGATTTCTACCAAACGACGTGCTAAGCATGCCGATGCTGCTCTTTTTAGCACCCGCGCACGGATTTGTGCGAAAACGCGTTTTAAGCATGCACATGCATCTTTTGGTAGACGCGGATGAAGTTTTCTGCAAAACCACAAGATGTGCATGCAAATGGTGCTTTTGGCAGAACGCGCACGTAGATTTCTACCAAACGACGTGCTAAGCATGCCGATGCTGCTCTTTTTAGCACCCGCGCACGCATTTGTGCGAAAACGCGTTTTAAGCATGCACATGCATCTTTTGGTAGACGCGGATGAAGTTTTCTGCAAAACCACAAGATGTGCATGCAAATGGTGCTTTTTGCAGAACGCGCACGTGGATTTCTACCAAACGACGTGCTAAGCATGCCGATGCTGCTCTTTTTAGCACCCGCGCACGGATTTGTGCGAAAACGCGTTTTAAGCATGCACATGCATCTTTTGGTAGACGCGGATGAAGTTTTCTGCAAAACCACAAGATGTGCATGCAAATGGTGCTTTTTGCAGAACGCGCACGTGGATTTCTACCAAACGACGTGCTAAGCATGCCGATGCTGCTCTTTTTAGCACCCGCGCACGCATTTGTGCGAAAACGCGTTTTAAGCATGCACATGCATCTTTTGGCAGACGCGGATGAAGTTTTCTGCAAAACCACAAGATGTGCATGCAAATGGTGCTTTTTGCAGAACGCGCACGTGGATTTCTACCAAACATCGTGCTAAGCATGCCGATGCTGCTCTTTTTAGCACCCGCGCACGCATTTGTGCGAAAACGCGTTTTAAGCATGCACATGCATCTTTTGGTAGACGCGGATGAAGTTTTCTGCAAAACCACAAGATGTTCTTGCAGAACGCGCACGTGGATTTCTACCAAACGACGTGCTAAGCATGCCGATGCTGCTCTTTTTAGCACCCGCGCACGGATTTGTGCGAAAACGCGTTTTAAGCATGCACATGCATCTTTTGGTAGACGCGGATGAAGTTTTCTGCAAAACCACAAGATGTGCATGCAAATGGTGCTTTTGGCAGAACGCGCACGTGGATTTCTACCAAACGACGTGCTAAGCATGCCGATGCTGCTCTTTTTAGCACCCGCTCACGCATTTGTGCGAAAACGCGTTTTAAGCATGCACAGGCATCTTTTGGTAGACGCGGATGAAGTTTTCTGCAAAACCACAAGATGTGCATGCAAATGGTGCTTTTGGCAGAACGCGCACGTGGATTTCTACCAAACGACGTGCTAAGCATGCCGATGCTGCTCTTTTTAGCACCCGCGCACGGATTTGTGCGAAAACGCGTTTTAAGCATGCACATGCATCTTTTGGTAGACGCGGATGAAGTTTTCTGCAAAACCACAAGATGTGCATGCAAATGGTGCTTTTGGCAGAACGCGCACGTAGATTTCTACCAAACGACGTGCTAAGCATGCCGATGCTGCTCTTTTTAGCACCCGCGCACGCATTTGTGCGAAAACGCGTTTTAAGCATGCACATGCATCTTTTGGTAGACGCGGATGAAGTTTTCTGCAAAACCACAAGATGTGCATGCAAATGGTGCTTTTTGCAGAACGCGCACGTGGATTTCTACCAAACGACGTGCTAAGCATGCCGATGCTGCTCTTTTTAGCACCCGCGCACGGATTTGTGCGAAAACGCGTTTTAAGCATGCACATGCATCTTTTGGTAGACGCGGATGAAGTTTTCTGCAAAACCACAAGATGTGCATGCAAATGGTGCTTTTTGCAGAACGCGCACGTGGATTTCTACCAAACGACGTGCTAAGCATGCCGATGCTGCTCTTTTTAGCACCCGCGCACGCATTTGTGCGAAAACGCGTTTTAAGCATGCACATGCATCTTTTGGCAGACGCGGATGAAGTTTTCTGCAAAACCACAAGATGTGCATGCAAATGGTGCTTTTTGCAGAACGCGCACGTGGATTTCTACCAAACATCGTGCTAAGCATGCCGATGCTGCTCTTTTTAGCACCCGCGCACGCATTTGTGCGAAAACGCGTTTTAAGCATGCACATGCATCTTTTGGTAGACGCGGATGAAGTTTTCTGCAAAACCACAAGATGTGCATGCAAATGGTGCTTTTGGCAGAACGCGCACGTGGATTTCTACCAAACGACGTGCTAAGCATGCCGATGCTGCTCTTTTTAGCACCCGCTCACGCATTTGTGCGAAAACGCGTTTTAAGCATGCACAGGCATCTTTTGGTAGACGCGGATGAAGTTTTCTGCAAAACCACAAGATGTGCATGCAAATGGTGCTTTTGGCAGAACGCGCACGTGGATTTCTACCAAACGACGTGCTAAGCATGCCGATGCTGCTCTTTTTAGCACCCGCGCATGCATTTGTGCGAAAACGCGTTTTAAGCATGCACATGCATCTTTTGGTAGACGCGGATGAAGTTTTCTGCAAAACCACAAGATGTGCATGCAAATGGTGCTTTTTGCAGAACGCGCACGTGGATTTCTACCAAACGACGTGCTAAGCATGCCGATGCTGCTCTTTTTAGCACCCGCGCACGGATTTGTGCGAAAACGCGTTTTAAGCATGCACATGCATCTTTTGGTAGACGCGGATGAAGTTTTCTGCAAAACCACAAGATGTGCATGCAAATGGTGCTTTTGGCAGAACGCGCACGTAGATTTCTACCAAACGACGTGCTAAGCATGCCGATGCTGCTCTTTTTAGCACCCGCGCATGCATTTGTGCGAAAACGCGTTTTAAGCATGCACATGCATCTTTTGGTAGACGCGGATGAAGTTTTCTGCAAAACCACAAGATGTGCATGCAAATGGTGCTTTTTGCAGAACGCGCACGTGGATTTCTACCAAACGACGTGCTAAGCATGCCGATGCTGCTCTTTTTAGCACCCGCGCACGGATTTGTGCGAAAACGCGTTTTAAGCATGCACATGCATCTTTTGGTAGACGCGGATGAAGTTTTCTGCAAAACCACAAGATGTGCATGCAAATGGTGCTTTTTGCAGAACGCGCACGTGGATTTCTACCAAACGACGTGCTAAGCATGCCGATGCTGCTCTTTTTAGCACCCGCGCACGGATTTGTGCGAAAACGCGTTTTAAGCATGCACATGCATCTTTTGGTAGACGCGGATGAAGTTTTCTGCAAAACCACAAGATGTGCATGCAAATGGTGCTTTTGGCAGAACGCGCACGTAGATTTCTACCAAACGACGTGCTAAGCATGCCGATGCTGCTCTTTTTAGCACCCGCGCACGCATTTGTGCGAAAACGCGTTTTAAGCATGCACATGCATCTTTTGGTAGACGCGGATGAAGTTTTCTGCAAAACCACAAGATGTGCATGCAAATGGTGCTTTTTGCAGAACGCGCACGTGGATTTCTACCAAACGACGTGCTAAGCATGCCGATGCTGCTATTTTTAGCACCCGCGCACGCATTTGTGCGAAAACGCGTTTTAAGCATGCACATGCATCTTTTGGTAGACGCGGATGAAGTTTTCTGCAAAACCACAAGATGTGCATGCAAATGGTGCTTTTTGCAGAACGCGCACGTGGATTTCTACCAAACGACGTGCTAAGCATGCCGATGCTTCTCTTTTTAGCACCCGCGCACGGATTTGTGCGAAAACGCGTTTTAAGCATGCACATGCAACTTTTGGTAGACGCGGATGAAGTTTTCTGCAAAACCACAAGATGTGCATGCAAATGGTGCTTTTTGCAGAACGCGCACGTGGATTTCTACCAAACGACGTGCTAAGCATGCCGATGCTGCTCTTTTTAGCACCCGCGCACGCATTTGTGCGAAAACGCGTTTTAAGCATGCACATGCATATTTTGGTAGACGCGGATGAAGTTTTCTGCAAAACCACAAGATGTGCATGCAAATGGTGCTTTTTGCAGAACGCGCACGTGGATTTCTACCAAACGACGTGCTAAGCATGCCGATGCTGCTCTTTTTAGCACCCGCGCACGGATTTGTGCGAAAACGCGTTTTAAGCATGCACATGCATCTTTTGGTAGACGCGGATGAAGTTTTCTGCAAAACCACAAGATGTGCATGCAAATGGTGCTTTTGGCAGAACGCGCACGTAGATTTCTACCAAACGACGTGCTAAGCATGCCGATGCTGCTCTTTTTAGCACCCGCGCACGCATTTGTGCGAAAACGCGTTTTAAGCATGCACATGCATCTTTTGGTAGACGCGGATGAAGTTTTCTGCAAAACCACAAGATGTGCATGCAAATGGTGCTTTTTGCAGAACGCGCACGTGGATTTCTACCAAACGACGTGCTAAGCATGCCGATGCTGCTCTTTTTAGCACCCGCGCACGGATTTGTGCGAAAACGCGTTTTAAGCATGCACATGCATCTTTTGGTAGACGCGGATGAAGTTTTCTGCAAAACCACAAGATGTGCATGCAAATGGTGCTTTTTGCAGAACGCGCACGTGGATTTCTACCAAACGACGTGCTAAGCATGCCGATGCTGCTCTTTTTAGCACCCGCGCACGCATTTGTGCGAAAACGCGTTTTAAGCATGCACATGCATCTTTTGGCAGACGCGGATGAAGTTTTCTGCAAAACCACAAGATGTGCATGCAAATGGTGCTTTTTGCAGAACGCGCACGTGGATTTCTACCAAACATCGTGCTAAGCATGCCGATGCTGCTCTTTTTAGCACCCGCGCACGCATTTGTGCGAAAACGCGTTTTAAGCATGCACATGCATCTTTTGGTAGACGCGGATGAAGTTTTCTGCAAAACCACAAGATGTTCTTGCAGAACGCGCACGTGGATTTCTACCAAACGACGTGCTAAGCATGCCGATGCTGCTCTTTTTAGCACCCGCGCACGGATTTGTGCGAAAACGCGTTTTAAGCATGCACATGCATCTCTTGGTAGACGCGGATGAAGTTTTCTGCAAAACCACAAGATGTGCATGCAAATGGTGCTTTTGGCAGAACGC
Source organism: Dermacentor andersoni (assembly GCF_023375885.2). NCBI lineage: Eukaryota > Metazoa > Arthropoda > Arachnida > Ixodida > Ixodidae > Dermacentor > Dermacentor andersoni. The sequence continues at coordinate 536,276 of NW_027314766.1, forward strand.
GCACGTGGATTTCTACCAAACGACGTGCTAAGCATGCCGATGCTGCTCTTTTTAGCACCCGCTCACGCATTTGTGCGAAAACGCGTTTTAAGCATGCACAGGCATCTTTTGGTAGACGCGGATGAAGTTTTCTGCAAAACCACAAGATGTGCATGCAAATGGTGCTTTTGGCAGAACGCGCACGTGGATTTCTACCAAACGACGTGCTAAGCATGCCGATGCTGCTCTTTTTAGCACCCGCGCACGGATTTGTGCGAAAACGCGTTTTAAGCATGCACATGCATCTTTTGGTAGACGCGGATGAAGTTTTCTGCAAAACCACAAGATGTGCATGCAAATGGTGCTTTTGGCAGAACGCGCACGTAGATTTCTACCAAACGACGTGCTAAGCATGCCGATGCTGCTCTTTTTAGCACCCGCGCACGCATTTGTGCGAAAACGCGTTTTAAGCATGCACATGCATCTTTTGGTAGACGCGGATGAAGTTTTCTGCAAAACCACAAGATGTGCATGCAAATGGTGCTTTTTGCAGAACGCGCACGTGGATTTCTACCAAACGACGTGCTAAGCATGCCGATGCTGCTCTTTTTAGCACCCGCGCACGGATTTGTGCGAAAACGCGTTTTAAGCATGCACATGCATCTTTTGGTAGACGCGGATGAAGTTTTCTGCAAAACCACAAGATGTGCATGCAAATGGTGCTTTTTGCAGAACGCGCACGTGGATTTCTACCAAACGACGTGCTAAGCATGCCGATGCTGCTCTTTTTAGCACCCGCGCACGCATTTGTGCGAAAACGCGTTTTAAGCATGCACATGCATCTTTTGGCAGACGCGGATGAAGTTTTCTGCAAAACCACAAGATGTGCATGCAAATGGTGCTTTTTGCAGAACGCGCACGTGGATTTCTACCAAACATCGTGCTAAGCATGCCGATGCTGCTCTTTTTAGCACCCGCGCACGCATTTGTGCGAAAACGCGTTTTAAGCATGCACATGCATCTTTTGGTAGACGCGGATGAAGTTTTCTGCAAAACCACAAGATGTTCTTGCAGAACGCGCACGTGGATTTCTACCAAACGACGTGCTAAGCATGCCGATGCTGCTCTTTTTAGCACCCGCGCACGGATTTGTGCGAAAACGCGTTTTAAGCATGCACATGCATCTTTTGGTAGACGCGGATGAAGTTTTCTGCAAAACCACAAGATGTGCATGCAAATGGTGCTTTTGGCAGAACGCGCACGTGGATTTCTACCAAACGACGTGCTAAGCATGCCGATGCTGCTCTTTTTAGCACCCGCTCACGCATTTGTGCGAAAACGCGTTTTAAGCATGCACATGCATCTTTTGGTAGACGCGGATGAAGTTTTCTGCAAAACCACAAGATGTGCATGCAAATGGTGCTTTTTGCAGAACGCGCACGTGGATTTCTACCAAACGACGTGCTAAGCATGCCGATGCTGCTCTTTTTAGCACCCGCGCACGGATTTGTGCGAAAACGCGTTTTAAGCATGCACATGCATCTTTTGGTAGACGCGGATGAAGTTTTCTGCAAAACCACAAGATGTGCATGCAAATGGTGCTTTTGGCAGAACGCGCACGTAGATTTCTACCAAACGACGTGCTAAGCATGCCGATGCTGCTCTTTTTAGCACCCGCGCATGCATTTGTGCGAAAACGCGTTTTAAGCATGCACATGCATCTTTTGGTAGACGCGGATGAAGTTTTCTGCAAAACCACAAGATGTGCATGCAAATGGTGCTTTTTGCAGAACGCGCACGTGGATTTCTACCAAACGACGTGCTAAGCATGCCGATGCTGCTCTTTTTAGCACCCGCGCACGGATTTGTGCGAAAACGCGTTTTAAGCATGCACATGCATCTTTTGGTAGACGCGGATGAAGTTTTCTGCAAAACCACAAGATGTGCATGCAAATGGTGCTTTTGGCAGAACGCGCACGTAGATTTCTACCAAACGACGTGCTAAGCATGCCGATGCTGCTCTTTTTAGCACCCGCGCATGCATTTGTGCGAAAACGCGTTTTAAGCATGCACATGCATCTTTTGGTAGACGCGGATGAAGTTTTCTGCAAAACCACAAGATGTGCATGCAAATGGTGCTTTTTGCAGAACGCGCACGTGGATTTCTACCAAACGACGTGCTAAGCATGCCGATGCTGCTCTTTTTAGCACCCGCGCACGGATTTGTGCGAAAACGCGTTTTAAGCATGCACATGCATCTTTTGGTAGACGCGGATGAAGTTTTCTGCAAAACCACAAGATGTGCATGCAAATGGTGCTTTTTGCAGAACGCGCACGTGGATTTCTACCAAACGACGTGCTAAGCATGCCGATGCTGCTCTTTTTAGCACCCGCGCACGGATTTGTGCGAAAACGCGTTTTAAGCATGCACATGCATCTTTTGGTAGACGCGGATGAAGTTTTCTGCAAAACCACAAGATGTGCATGCAAATGGTGCTTTTGGCAGAACGCGCACGTAGATTTCTACCAAACGACGTGCTAAGCATGCCGATGCTGCTCTTTTTAGCACCCGCGCACGCATTTGTGCGAAAACGCGTTTTAAGCATGCACATGCATCTTTTGGTAGACGCGGATGAAGTTTTCTGCAAAACCACAAGATGTGCATGCAAATGGTGCTTTTTGCAGAACGCGCACGTGGATTTCTACCAAACGACGTGCTAAGCATGCCGATGCTGCTATTTTTAGCACCCGCGCACGCATTTGTGCGAAAACGCGTTTTAAGCATGCACATGCATCTTTTGGTAGACGCGGATGAAGTTTTCTGCAAAACCACAAGATGTGCATGCAAATGGTGCTTTTTGCAGAACGCGCACGTGGATTTCTACCAAACGACGTGCTAAGCATGCCGATGCTTCTCTTTTTAGCACCCGCGCACGGATTTGTGCGAAAACGCGTTTTAAGCATGCACATGCCACTTTTGGTAGACGCGGATGAAGTTTTCTGCAAAACCACAAGATGTGCATGCAAATGGTGCTTTTTGCAGAACGCGCACGTGGATTTCTACCAAACGACGTGCTAAGCATGCCGATGCTGCTCTTTTTAGCACCCGCGCACGGATTTGTGCGAAAACGCGTTTTAAGCATGCACATGCATCTTTTGGTAGACGCGGATGAAGTTTTCTGCAAAACCACAAGATGTGCATGCAAATGGTGCTTTTGGCAGAACGCGCACGTAGATTTCTACCAAACGACGTGCTAAGCATGCCGATGCTGCTCTTTTTAGCACCCGCGCACGCATTTGTGCGAAGACGCGTTTTAAGCATGCACATGCATCTTTTGGTAGACGCGGATGAAGTTTTCTGCAAAACCACAAGATGTGCATGCAAATGGTGCTTTTTGCAGAACGCGCACGTGCATTTCTACCAAACGACGTGCTAAGCATGCCGATGCTGCTCTTTTTAGCACCCGCGCACGCATTTGTGCGAAAACGCGTTTTAAGCATGCACATGCATCTTTTGGTAGACGCGGAAGAAGTTTTCTGCAAGACCACAAGATGTGCATGCAAATGGTGCTTTTTGCAGAACGCGCACGTGGATTTCTACCAAACGACGTGCTAAGCATGCCGATGCTGCTATTTTTAGCACCCGCGCACGCATTTGTGCGAAAACGCGTTTTAAGCATGCACATGCATCTTTTGGTAGACGCGGATGAAGTTTTCTGCAAAACCACAAGATGTGCATGCAAATGGTGCTTTTTGCAGAACGCGCATTTGGATTTCTACCAAACGACGTGCTAAGCATGCCGATGCTGCTCTTTTTAGCACCCGCGCACGGATTTGTGCGAAAACGCGTTTTAAGCATGCACATGCATCTTTTGGTAGACGCGGATGAAGTTTTCTGCAAGACCACAAGATGTGCATGCAAATGGTGCTTTTTGCAGAACGCGCACGTGGATTTCTACCAAACGACGTGCTAAGCATGCCGATGCTGCTATTTTTAGCACCCGCGCACGCATTTGTGCGAAAACGCGTTTTAAGCATGCACATGCATCTTTTGGTAGACGCGGATGAAGTTTTCTGCAAAACCACAAGATGTGCATGCAAATGGTGCTTTTTGCAGAACGCGCACGTGGATTTCTACCAAACGACGTGCTAAGCATGCCGATGCTGCTCTTTTTAGCACCCGCGCACGGATTTGTGCGAAAACGCGTTTTAAGCATGCACATGCATCTTTTGGTAGACGCGGATGAAGTTTTCTGCAAAACCACAAGATGTGCATGCAAATGGTGCTTTTTGCAGAACGCGCACGTGGATTTCTACCAAACGACGTGCTAAGCATGCCGATGCTGCTCTTTTTAGCACCCGCGCACGCATTTGTGCGAAGACGCGTTTTAAGCATGCACATGCATCTTTTGGTAGACGCGGATGAAGTTTTCTGCAAAACCACAAGATGTGCATGCAAATGGTGCTTTTTGCAGAACGCGCACGTGCATTTCTACCAAACGACGTGCTAAGCATGCCGATGCTGCTCTTTTTAGCACCCGCGCACGCATTTGTGCGAAAACGCGTTTTAAGCATGCACATGCATCTTTTGGTAGACGCGGATGAAGTTTTCTGCAAAACCACAAGATGTGCATGCAAATGGTGCTTTTTGCAGAACGCGCACGTGCATTTCTACCAAACGACGTGCTAAGCATGCCAATGCTGCTCTTTTTAGCACCCGCGCACGCATTTGTGCGAAAACGCGTTTTAAGCATGCACATGCATCTTTTGGTAGACGCGGATGAAGTTTTCTGCAAAACCACAAGATGTGCATGCAAATGGTGCTTTTTGCAGAACGCGCATTTGGATTTCTACCAAACGACGTGCTAAGCATGCCGATGCTGCTCTTTTTAGCACCCGCGCACGGATTTGTGCGAAAACGCGTTTTAAGCATGCACATGCATCTTTTGGTAGACGCGGATGTAGTTTTCTGCAAGACCACAAGATGTGCATGCAAATGGTGCTTTTTGCAGAACGCGCACGTGGATTTCTACCAAACGACGTGCTAAGCATGCCGATGCTGCTATTTTTAGCACCCGCGCACGCATTTGTGCGAAAACGCGTTTTAAGCATGCACATGCATCTTTTGGTAGACGCGGATGAAGTTTTCTGCAAAACCACAAGATGTGCATGCAAATGGTGCTTTTTGCAGAACGCGCACGTGGATTTCTACCAAACGACGTGCTAAGCATGCCGATGCTGCTCTTTTTAGCACCCGCGCACGGATTTGTGCGAAAACGCGTTTTAAGCATGCACATGCATCTTTTGGTAGACGCGGATGAAGTTTTCTGCAAAACCACAAGATGTGCATGCAAATGGTGCTTTTTGCAGAACGCGCACGTGGATTTCTACCAAACGACGTGCTAAGCATGCCGATGCTGCTCTTTTTAGCACCCGCGCACGGATTTGTGCGAAAACGCGTTTTAAGCATGCACATGCATCTTTTGGTAGACGCGGATGAAGTTTTCTGCAAAACCACAAGATGTGCATGCAAATGGTGCTTTTGGCAGAACGCGCACGTGGATTTCTACCAAACGACGTGCTAAGCATGCCGATGCTGCTCTTTTTAGCACCCGCGCACGCATTTGTGCGAAAACGCGTTTTAAGCATGCACATGCATCTTTTGGTAGACGCGGATGAAGTTTTCTGCAAAACCACAAGATGTGCATGCAAATGGTGCTTTTTGCAGAACGCGCACGTGGATTTCTACCAAACGACGTGCTAAGCATGCCGATGCTGCTATTTTTAGCACCCGCGCACGCATTTGTGCGAAAACGCGTTTTAAGCATGCACATGCATCTTTTGGTAGACGCGGATGAAGTTTTCTGCAAAACCACAAGATGTGCATGCAAATGGTGCTTTTTGCAGAACGCGCACGTGGATTTCTACCAAACGACGTGCTAAGCATGCCGATGCTTCTCTTTTTAGCACCCGCGCACGGATTTGTGCGAAAACGCGTTTTAAGCATGCACATGCAACTTTTGGTAGACGCGGATGAAGTTTTCTGCAAAACCACAAGATGTGCATGCAAATGGTGCTTTTTGCAGAACGCGCACGTGGATTTCTACCAAACGACGTGCTAAGCATGCCGATGCTGCTCTTTTTAGCACCCGCGCACGGATTTGTGCGAAAACGCGTTTTAAGCATGCACATGCATCTTTTGGTAGACGCGGATGAAGTTTTCTGCAAAACCACAAGATGTGCATGCAAATGGTGCTTTTGGCAGAACGCGCACGTAGATTTCTACCAAACGACGTGCTAAGCATGCCGATGCTGCTCTTTTTAGCACCCGCGCACGCATTTGTGCGAAGACGCGTTTTAAGCATGCACATGCATCTTTTGGTAGACGCGGATGAAGTTTTCTGCAAAACCACAAGATGTGCATGCAAATGGTGCTTTTTGCAGAACGCGCACGTGCATTTCTACCAAACGACGTGCTAAGCATGCCGATGCTGCTCTTTTTAGCACCCGCGCACGCATTTGTGCGAAAACGCGTTTTAAGCATGCACATGCATCTTTTGGTAGACGCGGATGAAGTTTTCTGCAAGACCACAAGATGTGCATGCAAATGGTGCTTTTTGCAGAACGCGCACGTGGATTTCTACCAAACGACGTGCTAAGCATGCCGATGCTGCTATTTTTAGCACCCGCGCACGCATTTGTGCGAAAACGCGTTTTAAGCATGCACATGCATCTTTTGGTAGACGCGGATGAAGTTTTCTGCAAAACCACAAGATGTGCATGCAAATGGTGCTTTTTGCAGAACGCGCATTTGGATTTCTACCAAACGACGTGCTAAGCATGCCGATGCTGCTCTTTTTAGCACCCGCGCACGGATTTGTGCGAAAACGCGTTTTAAGCATGCACATGCATCTTTTGGTAGACGCGGATGAAGTTTTCTGCAAGACCACAAGATGTGCATGCAAATGGTGCTTTTTGCAGAACGCGCACGTGGATTTCTACCAAACGACGTGCTAAGCATGCCGATGCTGCTATTTTTAGCACCCGCGCACGCATTTGTGCGAAAACGCGTTTTAAGCATGCACATGCATCTTTTGGTAGACGCGGATGAAGTTTTCTGCAAAACCACAAGATGTGCATGCAAATGGTGCTTTTTGCAGAACGCGCACGTGGATTTCTACCAAACGACGTGCTAAGCATGCCGATGCTGCTCTTTTTAGCACCCGCGCACGCATTTGTGCGAAAACGCGTTTTAAGCATGCACATGCATCTTTTGGCAGACGCGGATGAAGTTTTCTGCAAAACCACAAGATGTGCATGCAAATGGTGCTTTTTGCAGAACGCGCACGTGGATTTCTACCAAACATCGTGCTAAGCATGCCGATGCTGCTCTTTTTAGCACCCGCGCACGCATTTGTGCGAAAACGCGTTTTAAGCATGCACATGCATCTTTTGGTAGACGCGGATGAAGTTTTCTGCAAAACCACAAGATGTTCTTGCAGAACGCGCACGTGGATTTCTACCAAACGACGTGCTAAGCATGCCGATGCTGCTCTTTTTAGCACCCGCGCACGGATTTGTGCGAAAACGCGTTTTAAGCATGCACATGCATCTTTTGGTAGACGCGGATGAAGTTTTCTGCAAAACCACAAGATGTGCATGCAAATGGTGCTTTTGGCAGAACGCGCACGTGGATTTCTACCAAACGACGTGCTAAGCATGCCGATGCTGCTCTTTTTAGCACCCGCTCACGCATTTGTGCGAAAACGCGTTTTAAGCATGCACAGGCATCTTTTGGTAGACGCGGATGAAGTTTTCTGCAAAACCACAAGATGTGCATGCAAATGGTGCTTTTTGCAGAACGCGCACGTGGATTTCTACCAAACGACGTGCTAAGCATGCCGATGCTGCTCTTTTTCGCACCCGCGCACGGATTTGTGCGAAAACGCGTTTTAAGCATGGACATGCATCTTTTGGTAGACGCGGATGAAGTTTTCTGCAAAACCACGAGATGTGCATGCAAATGGTGCTTTTGGCAGAACGCGCACGTGGATTTCTACCAAACGACGTGCTAAGCATGCCGATGCTGCTCTTTTTAGCACCCGCGCACGCATTTGTGCGAAGACGCGTTTTAAGCATGCACATGCATCTTTTGGTAGACGCGGATGAAGTTTTCTGCAAAACCACAAGATGTGCATGCAAATGGTGCTTTTTGCAGAACGCGCACGTGCATTTCTACCAAACGACGTGCTAAGCATGCCGATGCTGCTCTTTTTAGCACCCGCGCACGCATTTGTGCGAAAACGCGTTTTAAGCATGCACATGCATCTTTTGGTAGACGCGGATGAAGTTTTCTGCAAGACCACAAGATGTGCATGCAAATGGTGCTTTTTGCAGAACGCGCACGTGGATTTCTACCAAACGACGTGCTAAGCATGCCGATGCTGCTATTTTTAGCACCCGCGCACGCATTTGTGCGAAAACGCGTTTTAAGCATGCACATGCATCTTTTGGTAGACGCGGATGAAGTTTTCTGCAAAACCACAAGATGTGCATGCAAATGGTGCTTTTTGCAGAACGCGCATTTGGATTTCTACCAAACGACGTGCTAAGCATGCCGATGCTGCTCTTTTTAGCACCCGCGCACGGATTTGTGCGAAAACGCGTTTTAAGCATGCACATGCATCTTTTGGTAGACGCGGATGAAGTTTTCTGCAAGACCACAAGATGTGCATGCAAATGGTGCTTTTTGCAGAACGCGCACGTGGATTTCTACCAAACGACGTGCTAAGCATGCCGATGCTGCTATTTTTAGCACCCGCGCACGCATTTGTGCGAAAACGCGTTTTAAGCATGCACATGCATCTTTTGGTAGACGCGGATGAAGTTTTCTGCAAAACCACAAGATGTGCATGCAAATGGTGCTTTTTGCAGAACGCGCACGTGGATTTCTACCAAACGACGTGCTAAGCATGCCGATGCTGCTCTTTTTAGCACCCGCGCACGCATTTGTGCGAAAACGCGTTTTAAGCATGCACATGCATCTTTTGGCAGACGCGGATGAAGTTTTCTGCAAAACCACAAGATGTGCATGCAAATGGTGCTTTTTGCAGAACGCGCACGTGGATTTCTACCAAACATCGTGCTAAGCATGCCGATGCTGCTCTTTTTAGCACCCGCGCACGCATTTGTGCGAAAACGCGTTTTAAGCATGCACATGCATCTTTTGGTAGACGCGGATGAAGTTTTCTGCAAAACCACAAGATGTTCTTGCAGAACGCGCACGTGGATTTCTACCAAACGACGTGCTAAGCATGCCGATGCTGCTCTTTTTAGCACCCGCGCACGGATTTGTGCGAAAACGCGTTTTAAGCATGCACATGCATCTTTTGGTAGACGCGGATGAAGTTTTCTGCAAAACCACAAGATGTGCATGCAAATGGTGCTTTTGGCAGAACGCGCACGTGGATTTCTACCAAACGACGTGCTAAGCATGCCGATGCTGCTCTTTTTAGCACCCGCTCACGCATTTGTGCGAAAACGCGTTTTAAGCATGCACAGGCATCTTTTGGTAGACGCGGATGAAGTTTTCTGCAAAACCACAAGATGTGCATGCAAATGGTGCTTTTTGCAGAACGCGCACGTGGATTTCTACCAAACGACGTGCTAAGCATGCCGATGCTGCTCTTTTTCGCACCCGCGCACGGATTTGTGCGAAAACGCGTTTTAAGCATGGACATGCATCTTTTGGTAGACGCGGATGAAGTTTTCTGCAAAACCACGAGATGTGCATGCAAATGGTGCTTTTGGCAGAACGCGCACGTGGATTTCTACCAAACGACGTGCTAAGCATGCCGATGCTGCTCTTTTTAGCACCCGCGCACGCATTTCTGCGAAAACGCGTTTTAAGCATGCACATGCATCTTTTGGTAGACGCGGATGAAGTTTTCTGCAAAACCACAAGATGTGCATGTAAATGGTGCTTTTTGCAGAACGCGCTCGTGGATTTCTACCAAACGACGTGCTAAGCATGCCGATGCTGCTCTTTTTAGCACCCGCGCACGCATTTGTGCGAAAACGCGTTTTAAGCATGCACATGCATCTTTTGGTAGACGCGGATGAAGTTTTCTGCAAAACCACAAGATGTGCATGCAAATGGTGCTTTTTGCAGAACGCGCACGTGGATTTCTACCAAACGACGTGCTAAGCATGCCGATGCTGCTCTTTTTAGCACCCGCGCACGGATTTGTGCGAAAACGCGTTCTAAGCATGCACATGCATCTTTTGGTAGACGCGGATGAAGTTTTCTGCAAAACCACAAGATGTGCATGCAAATGGTGCTTTTGGCAGAACGCGCACGTGGATTTCTACCAAACGACGTGCTAAGCATGCCGATGCTGCTCTTTTTAGCACCCGCGCACGCATTTGTGCGAAAACGCGTTTTAAACATGCACATGCATCTTCTGGTAGACGCGGATGAAGTTTTCTGCAAAACCACAAGATGTGCATGCAAATGGTGCTTTTTGCAGAACGCGCACGTGGATTTCTACCAAACGACGTGCTAAGCATGCCGATGCTGCTCTTTTTAGCACCCGCGCACGGATTTGTGCGAAAACGCGTTTTAAGCATGCACATGCATCTTTTGGTAGACGCGGATGAAGTTTTCTGCAAAACCACAAGATGTGCATGCAAATGGTGCTTTTGGCAGAACGCGCACGTGGATTTCTACCAAACGACGTGCTAAGCATGCCGATGCTGCTCTTTTTAGCACCCGCGCATGCATTTGTGCGAAAACGCGTTTTAAGCATGCACATGCATCTTTTGGTAGACGCGGATGAAGTTTTCTGCAAAACCACAAGATGTGCATGCAAATGGTGCTTTTTGCAGAACGCGCACGTGGATTTCTACCAAACGACGTGCTAAGCATGCCGATGCTGTTCTTTTTAGCACCCGCGCACGGATTTGTGCGAAAACGCGTTTTAAGCATGCACATGCATCTTTTGGTAGACGCGGATGAAGTTTTCTGCAAAACCACAAGATGTGCATGCAAATGGTGCTTTTGGCAGAACGCGCACGTAGATTTCTACCAAACGACGTGCTAAGCATGCCGATGCTGCTCTTTTTAGCACCCGCGCACGCATTTGTGCGAAAACGCGTTTTAAGCATGCACATGCATCTTTTGGTAGACGCGGATGAAGTTTTCTGCAAAACCACAAGATGTGCATGCAAATGGTGCTTTTTGCAGAACGCGCACGTGGATTTCTACCAAACGACGTGCTAAGCATGCCGATGCTGCTCTTTTTAGCACCCGCGCACGGATTTGTGCGAAAACGCGTTTTAAGCATGCACATGCATCTTTTGGTAGACGCGGATGAAGTTTTCTGCAAAACCACAAGATGTGCATGCAAATGGTGCTTTTTGCAGAACGCGCACGTGCATTTCTACCAAACGACGTGCTAAGCATGCCGATGCTGCTCTTTTTAGCACCCGCGCACGCATTTGTGCGAAAACGCGTTTTAAGCATGCACATGCATCTTTTGGTAGACGCGGATGAAGTTTTCTGCAAAACCACAAGATGTGCATGCAAATGGTGCTTTTTGCAGAACGCGCATTTGGATTTCTACCAAACGACGTGCTAAGCATGCCGATGCTGCTCTTTTTAGCACCCGCGCACGGATTTGTGCGAAAACGCGTTTTAAGCATGCACATGCATCTTTTGGTAGACGCGGATGAAGTTTTCTGCAAGACCACAAGATGTGCATGCAAATGGTGCTTTTTGCAGAACGCGCACGTGGATTTCTACCAAACGACGTGCTAAGCATGCCGATGCTGCTATTTTTAGCACCCGCGCACGCATTTGTGCGAAAACGCGTTTTAAGCATGCACATGCATCTTTTGGTAGACGCGGATGAAGTTTTCTGCAAAACCACAAGATGTGCATGCAAATGGTGCTTTTTGCAGAACGCGCACGTGGATTTCTACCAAACGACGTGCTAAGCATGCCGATGCTGCTCTTTTTAGCACCCGCGCACGGATTTGTGCGAAAACGCGTTTTAAGCATGCACATGCATCTTTTGGTAGACGCGGATGAAGTTTTCTGCAAAACCACAAGATGTGCATGCAAATGGTGCTTTTTGCAGAACGCGCACGTGGATTTCTACCAAACGACGTGCTAAGCATGCCGATGCTGCTCTTTTTAGCACCCGCGCACGGATTTGTGCGAAAACGCGTTTTAAGCATGCACATGCATCTTTTGGTAGACGCGGATGAAGTTTTCTGCAAAACCACAAGATGTGCATGCAAATGGTGCTTTTGGCAGAACGCGCACGTAGATTTCTACCAAACGACGTGCTAAGCATGCCGATGCTGCTCTTTTTAGCACCCGCGCACGCATTTGTGCGAAAACGCGTTTTAAGCATGCACATGCATCTTTTGGTAGACGCGGATGAAGTTTTCTGCAAAACCACAAGATGTGCATGCAAATGGTGCTTTTTGCAGAACGCGCACGTGGATTTCTACCAAACGACGTGCTAAGCATGCCGATGCTGCTATTTTTAGCACCCGCGCACGCATTTGTGCGAAAACGCGTTTTAAGCATGCACATGCATCTTTTGGTAGACGCGGATGAAGTTTTCTGCAAAACCACAAGATGTGCATGCAAATGGTGCTTTTTGCAGAACGCGCACGTGGATTTCTACCAAACGACGTGCTAAGCATGCCGATGCTTCTCTTTTTAGCACCCGCGCACGGATTTGTGCGAAAACGCGTTTTAAGCATGCACATGCAACTTTTGGTAGACGCGGATGAAGTTTTCTGCAAAACCACAAGATGTGCATGCAAATGGTGCTTTTTGCAGAACGCGCACGTGGATTTCTACCAAACGACGTGCTAAGCATGCCGATGCTGCTCTTTTTAGCACCCGCGCACGGATTTGTGCGAAAACGCGTTTTAAGCATGCACATGCATCTTTTGGTAGACGCGGATGAAGTTTTCTGCAAAACCACAAGATGTGCATGCAAATGGTGCTTTTGGCAGAACGCGCACGTAGATTTCTACCAAACGACGTGCTAAGCATGCCGATGCTGCTCTTTTTAGCACCCGCGCACGCATTTGTGCGAAGACGCGTTTTAAGCATGCACATGCATCTTTTGGTAGACGCGGATGAAGTTTTCTGCAAAACCACAAGATGTGCATGCAAATGGTGCTTTTTGCAGAACGCGCACGTGCATTTCTACCAAACGACGTGCTAAGCATGCCGATGCTGCTCTTTTTAGCACCCGCGCACGCATTTGTGCGAAAACGCGTTTTAAGCATGCACATGCATCTTTTGGTAGACGCGGATGAAGTTTTCTGCAAGACCACAAGATGTGCATGCAAATGGTGCTTTTTGCAGAACGCGCACGTGGATTTCTACCAAACGACGTGCTAAGCATGCCGATGCTGCTATTTTTAGCACCCGCGCACGCATTTGTGCGAAAACGCGTTTTAAGCATGCACATGCATCTTTTGGTAGACGCGGATGAAGTTTTCTGCAAAACCACAAGATGTGCATGCAAATGGTGCTTTTTGCAGAACGCGCATTTGGATTTCTACCAAACGACGTGCTAAGCATGCCGATGCTGCTCTTTTTAGCACCCGCGCACGGATTTGTGCGAAAACGCGTTTTAAGCATGCACATGCATCTTTTGGTAGACGCGGATGAAGTTTTCTGCAAGACCACAAGATGTGCATGCAAATGGTGCTTTTTGCAGAACGCGCACGTGGATTTCTACCAAACGACGTGCTAAGCATGCCGATGCTGCTATTTTTAGCACCCGCGCACGCATTTGTGCGAAAACGCGTTTTAAGCATGCACATGCATCTTTTGGTAGACGCGGATGAAGTTTTCTGCAAAACCACAAGATGTGCATGCAAATGGTGCTTTTTGCAGAACGCGCACGTGGATTTCTACCAAACGACGTGCTAAGCATGCAGATGCTGCTCTTTTTAGCACCCGCGCACGCATTTGTGCGAAAACGCGTTTTAAGCATGCACATGCATCTTTTGGCAGACGCGGATGAAGTTTTCTGCAAAACCACAAGATGTGCATGCAAATGGTGCTTTTTGCAGAACGCGCACGTGGATTTCTACCAAACATCGTGCTAAGCATGCCGATGCTGCTCTTTTTAGCACCCGCGCACGCATTTGTGCGAAAACGCGTTTTAAGCATGCACATGCATCTTTTGGTAGACGCGGATGAAGTTTTCTGCAAAACCACAAGATGTTCTTGCAGAACGCGCACGTGGATTTCTACCAAACGACGTGCTAAGCATGCCGATGCTGCTCTTTTTAGCACCCGCGCACGGATTTGTGCGAAAACGCGTTTTAAGCATGCACATGCATCTTTTGGTAGACGCGGATGAAGTTTTCTGCAAAACCACAAGATGTGCATGCAAATGGTGCTTTTTGCAGAACGCGCACGTGGATTTCTACCAAACGACGTGCTAAGCATGCCGATGCTGCTCTTTTTAGCACCCGCGCACGGATTTGTGCGAAAACGCGTTTTAAGCATGCACATGCATCTTTTGGTAGACGCGGATGAAGTTTTCTGCAAAACCACAAGATGTGCATGCAAATGGTGCTTTTGGCAGAACGCGCACGTAGATTTCTACCAAACGACGTGCTAAGCATGCCGATGCTGCTCTTTTTAGCACCCGCGCACGCATTTGTGCGAAAACGCGTTTTAAGCATGCACATGCATCTTTTGGTAGACGCGGATGAAGTTTTCTGCAAAACCACAAGATGTGCATGCAAATGGTGCTTTTTGCAGAACGCGCACGTGGATTTCTACCAAACGACGTGCTAAGCATGCCGATGCTGCTCTTTTTAGCACCCGCGCACGGATTTGTGCGAAAACGCGTTTTAAGCATGCACATGCATCTTTTGGTAGACGCGGATGAAGTTTTCTGCAAAACCACAAGATGTGCATGCAAATGGTGCTTTTTGCAGAACGCGCACGTGGATTTCTACCAAACGACGTGCTAAGCATGCCGATGCTGCTCTTTTTAGCACCCGCGCACGCATTTGTGCGAAAACGCGTTTTAAGCATGCACATGCATCTTTTGGCAGACGCGGATGAAGTTTTCTGCAAAACCACAAGATGTGCATGCAAATGGTGCTTTTTGCAGAACGCGCACGTGGATTTCTACCAAACATCGTGCTAAGCATGCCGATGCTGCTCTTTTTAGCACCCGCGCACGCATTTGTGCGAAAACGCGTTTTAAGCATGCACATGCATCTTTTGGTAGACGCGGATGAAGTTTTCTGCAAAACCACAAGATGTGCATGCAAATGGTGCTTTTGGCAGAACGCGCACGTGGATTTCTACCAAACGACGTGCTAAGCATGCCGATGCTGCTCTTTTTAGCACCCGCTCACGCATTTGTGCGAAAACGCGTTTTAAGCATGCACAGGCATCTTTTGGTAGACGCGGATGAAGTTTTCTGCAAAACCACAAGATGTGCATGCAAATGGTGCTTTTGGCAGAACGCGCACGTGGATTTCTACCAAACGACGTGCTAAGCATGCCGATGCTGCTCTTTTTAGCACCCGCGCACGGATTTGTGCGAAAACGCGTTTTAAGCATGCACATGCATCTTTTGGTAGACGCGGATGAAGTTTTCTGCAAAACCACAAGATGTGCATGCAAATGGTGCTTTTGGCAGAACGCGCACGTAGATTTCTACCAAACGACGTGCTAAGCATGCCGATGCTGCTCTTTTTAGCACCCGCGCACGCATTTGTGCGAAAACGCGTTTTAAGCATGCACATGCATCTTTTGGTAGACGCGGATGAAGTTTTCTGCAAAACCACAAGATGTGCATGCAAATGGTGCTTTTTGCAGAACGCGCACGTGGATTTCTACCAAACGACGTGCTAAGCATGCCGATGCTGCTCTTTTTAGCACCCGCGCACGGATTTGTGCGAAAACGCGTTTTAAGCATGCACATGCATCTTTTGGTAGACGCGGATGAAGTTTTCTGCAAAACCACAAGATGTGCATGCAAATGGTGCTTTTTGCAGAACGCGCACGTGGATTTCTACCAAACGACGTGCTAAGCATGCCGATGCTGCTCTTTTTAGCACCCGCGCACGCATTTGTGCGAAAACGCGTTTTAAGCATGCACATGCATCTTTTGGCAGACGCGGATGAAGTTTTCTGCAAAACCACAAGATGTGCATGCAAATGGTGCTTTTTGCAGAACGCGCACGTGGATTTCTACCAAACATCGTGCTAAGCATGCCGATGCTGCTCTTTTTAGCACCCGCGCACGCATTTGTGCGAAAACGCGTTTTAAGCATGCACATGCATCTTTTGGTAGACGCGGATGAAGTTTTCTGCAAAACCACAAGATGTGCATGCAAATGGTGCTTTTGGCAGAACGCGCACGTGGATTTCTACCAAACGACGTGCTAAGCATGCCGATGCTGCTCTTTTTAGCACCCGCTCACGCATTTGTGCGAAAACGCGTTTTAAGCATGCACAGGCATCTTTTGGTAGACGCGGATGAAGTTTTCTGCAAAACCACAAGATGTGCATGCAAATGGTGCTTTTGGCAGAACGCGCACGTGGATTTCTACCAAACGACGTGCTAAGCATGCCGATGCTGCTCTTTTTAGCACCCGCGCATGCATTTGTGCGAAAACGCGTTTTAAGCATGCACATGCATCTTTTGGTAGACGCGGATGAAGTTTTCTGCAAAACCACAAGATGTGCATGCAAATGGTGCTTTTTGCAGAACGCGCACGTGGATTTCTACCAAACGACGTGCTAAGCATGCCGATGCTGCTCTTTTTAGCACCCGCGCACGGATTTGTGCGAAAACGCGTTTTAAGCATGCACATGCATCTTTTGGTAGACGCGGATGAAGTTTTCTGCAAAACCACAAGATGTGCATGCAAATGGTGCTTTTGGCAGAACGCGCACGTAGATTTCTACCAAACGACGTGCTAAGCATGCCGATGCTGCTCTTTTTAGCACCCGCGCATGCATTTGTGCGAAAACGCGTTTTAAGCATGCACATGCATCTTTTGGTAGACGCGGATGAAGTTTTCTGCAAAACCACAAGATGTGCATGCAAATGGTGCTTTTTGCAGAACGCGCACGTGGATTTCTACCAAACGACGTGCTAAGCATGCCGATGCTGCTCTTTTTAGCACCCGCGCACGGATTTGTGCGAAAACGCGTTTTAAGCATGCACATGCATCTTTTGGTAGACGCGGATGAAGTTTTCTGCAAAACCACAAGATGTGCATGCAAATGGTGCTTTTTGCAGAACGCGCACGTGGATTTCTACCAAACGACGTGCTAAGCATGCCGATGCTGCTCTTTTTAGCACCCGCGCACGGATTTGTGCGAAAACGCGTTTTAAGCATGCACATGCATCTTTTGGTAGACGCGGATGAAGTTTTCTGCAAAACCACAAGATGTGCATGCAAATGGTGCTTTTGGCAGAACGCGCACGTAGATTTCTACCAAACGACGTGCTAAGCATGCCGATGCTGCTCTTTTTAGCACCCGCGCACGCATTTGTGCGAAAACGCGTTTTAAGCATGCACATGCATCTTTTGGTAGACGCGGATGAAGTTTTCTGCAAAACCACAAGATGTGCATGCAAATGGTGCTTTTTGCAGAACGCGCACGTGGATTTCTACCAAACGACGTGCTAAGCATGCCGATGCTGCTATTTTTAGCACCCGCGCACGCATTTGTGCGAAAACGCGTTTTAAGCATGCACATGCATCTTTTGGTAGACGCGGATGAAGTTTTCTGCAAAACCACAAGATGTGCATGCAAATGGTGCTTTTTGCAGAACGCGCACGTGGATTTCTACCAAACGACGTGCTAAGCATGCCGATGCTTCTCTTTTTAGCACCCGCGCACGGATTTGTGCGAAAACGCGTTTTAAGCATGCACATGCAACTTTTGGTAGACGCGGATGAAGTTTTCTGCAAAACCACAAGATGTGCATGCAAATGGTGCTTTTTGCAGAACGCGCACGTGGATTTCTACCAAACGACGTGCTAAGCATGCCGATGCTGCTCTTTTTAGCACCCGCGCACGCATTTGTGCGAAAACGCGTTTTAAGCATGCACATGCATATTTTGGTAGACGCGGATGAAGTTTTCTGCAAAACCACAAGATGTGCATGCAAATGGTGCTTTTTGCAGAACGCGCACGTGGATTTCTACCAAACGACGTGCTAAGCATGCCGATGCTGCTCTTTTTAGCACCCGCGCACGGATTTGTGCGAAAACGCGTTTTAAGCATGCACATGCATCTTTTGGTAGACGCGGATGAAGTTTTCTGCAAAACCACAAGATGTGCATGCAAATGGTGCTTTTGGCAGAACGCGCACGTAGATTTCTACCAAACGACGTGCTAAGCATGCCGATGCTGCTCTTTTTAGCACCCGCGCACGCATTTGTGCGAAAACGCGTTTTAAGCATGCACATGCATCTTTTGGTAGACGCGGATGAAGTTTTCTGCAAAACCACAAGATGTGCATGCAAATGGTGCTTTTTGCAGAACGCGCACGTGGATTTCTACCAAACTACGTGCTAAGCATGCCGATGCTGCTCTTTTTAGCACCCGCGCACGGATTTGTGCGAAAACGCGTTTTAAGCATGCACATGCATCTTTTGGTAGACGCGGATGAAGTTTTCTGCAAAACCACAAGATGTGCATGCAAATGGTGCTTTTTGCAGAACGCGCACGTGGATTTCTACCAAACGACGTGCTAAGCATGCCGATGCTGCTCTTTTTAGCACCCGCGCACGCATTTGTGCGAAAACGCGTTTTAAGCATGCACATGCATCTTTTGGCAGACGCGGATGAAGTTTTCTGCAAAACCACAAGATGTGCATGCAAATGGTGCTTTTTGCAGAACGCGCACGTGGATTTCTACCAAACATCGTGCTAAGCATGCCGATGCTGCTCTTTTTAGCACCCGCGCACGCATTTGTGCGAAAACGCGTTTTAAGCATGCACATGCATCTTTTGGTAGACGCGGATGAAGTTTTCTGCAAAACCACAAGATGTTCTTGCAGAACGCGCACGTGGATTTCTACCAAACGACGTGCTAAGCATGCCGATGCTGCTCTTTTTAGCACCCGCGCACGGATTTGTGCGAAAACGCGTTTTAAGCATGCACATGCATCTCTTGGTAGACGCGGATGAAGTTTTCTGCAAAACCACAAGATGTGCATGCAAATGGTGCTTTTGGCAGAACGCGCACGTGGATTTCTACCAAACGACGTGCTAAGCATGCCGATGCTGCTCTTTTTAGCACCCGCTCACGCATTTGTGCGAAAACGCGTTTTAAGCATGCACAGGCATCTTTTGGTAGACGCGGATGAAGTTTTCTGCAAAACCACAAGATGTGCATGCAAATGGTGCTTTTGGCAGAACGCGCACGTGGATTTCTACCAAACGACGTGCTAAGCATGCCGATGCTGCTCTTTTTAGCACCCGCGCACGGATTTGTGCGAAAACGCGTTTTAAGCATGCACATGCATCTTTTGGTAGACGCGGATGAAGTTTTCTGCAAAACCACAAGATGTGCATGCAAATGGTGCTTTTGGCAGAACGCGCACGTAGATTTCTACCAAACGACGTGCTAAGCATGCCGATGCTGCTCTTTTTAGCACCCGCGCACGCATTTGTGCGAAAACGCGTTTTAAGCATGCACATGCATCTTTTGGTAGACGCGGATGAAGTTTTCTGCAAAACCACAAGATGTGCATGCAAATGGTGCTTTTTGCAGAACGCGCACGTGGATTTCTACCAAACGACGTGCTAAGCATGCCGATGCTGCTCTTTTTAGCACCCGCGCACGGATTTGTGCGAAAACGCGTTTTAAGCATGCACATGCATCTTTTGGTAGACGCGGATGAAGTTTTCTGCAAAACCACAAGATGTGCATGCAAATGGTGCTTTTTGCAGAACGCGCACGTGGATTTCTACCAAACGACGTGCTAAGCATGCCGATGCTGCTCTTTTTAGCACCCGCGCACGCATTTGTGCGAAAACGCGTTTTAAGCATGCACATGCATCTTTTGGCAGACGCGGATGAAGTTTTCTGCAAAACCACAAGATGTGCATGCAAATGGTGCTTTTTGCAGAACGCGCACGTGGATTTCTACCAAACATCGTGCTAAGCATGCCGATGCTGCTCTTTTTAGCACCCGCGCACGCATTTGTGCGAAAACGCGTTTTAAGCATGCACATGCATCTTTTGGTAGACGCGGATGAAGTTTTCTGCAAAACCACAAGATGTTCTTGCAGAACGCGCACGTGGATTTCTACCAAACGACGTGCTAAGCATGCCGATGCTGCTCTTTTTAGCACCCGCGCACGGATTTGTGCGAAAACGCGTTTTAAGCATGCACATGCATCTTTTGGTAGACGCGGATGAAGTTTTCTGCAAAACCACAAGATGTGCATGCAAATGGTGCTTTTGGCAGAACGCGCACGTGGATTTCTACCAAACGACG
Source organism: Dermacentor andersoni (assembly GCF_023375885.2). Taxonomy (NCBI): domain Eukaryota; kingdom Metazoa; phylum Arthropoda; class Arachnida; order Ixodida; family Ixodidae; genus Dermacentor; species Dermacentor andersoni. The sequence goes on from NW_027314766.1 coordinate 556,790, forward strand.
TGCTAAGCATGCCGATGCTGCTCTTTTTAGCACCCGCTCACGCATTTGTGCGAAAACGCGTTTTAAGCATGCACATGCATCTTTTGGTAGACGCGGATGAAGTTTTCTGCAAAACCACAAGATGTGCATGCAAATGGTGCTTTTTGCAGAACGCGCACGTGGATTTCTACCAAACGACGTGCTAAGCATGCCGATGCTGCTCTTTTTAGCACCCGCGCACGGATTTGTGCGAAAACGCGTTTTAAGCATGCACATGCATCTTTTGGTAGACGCGGATGAAGTTTTCTGCAAAACCACAAGATGTGCATGCAAATGGTGCTTTTGGCAGAACGCGCACGTAGATTTCTACCAAACGACGTGCTAAGCATGCCGATGCTGCTCTTTTTAGCACCCGCGCATGCATTTGTGCGAAAACGCGTTTTAAGCATGCACATGCATCTTTTGGTAGACGCGGATGAAGTTTTCTGCAAAACCACAAGATGTGCATGCAAATGGTGCTTTTTGCAGAACGCGCACGTGGATTTCTACCAAACGACGTGCTAAGCATGCCGATGCTGCTCTTTTTAGCACCCGCGCACGGATTTGTGCGAAAACGCGTTTTAAGCATGCACATGCATCTTTTGGTAGACGCGGATGAAGTTTTCTGCAAAACCACAAGATGTGCATGCAAATGGTGCTTTTGGCAGAACGCGCACGTAGATTTCTACCAAACGACGTGCTAAGCATGCCGATGCTGCTCTTTTTAGCACCCGCGCATGCATTTGTGCGAAAACGCGTTTTAAGCATGCACATGCATCTTTTGGTAGACGCGGATGAAGTTTTCTGCAAAACCACAAGATGTGCATGCAAATGGTGCTTTTTGCAGAACGCGCACGTGGATTTCTACCAAACGACGTGCTAAGCATGCCGATGCTGCTCTTTTTAGCACCCGCGCACGGATTTGTGCGAAAACGCGTTTTAAGCATGCACATGCATCTTTTGGTAGACGCGGATGAAGTTTTCTGCAAAACCACAAGATGTGCATGCAAATGGTGCTTTTTGCAGAACGCGCACGTGGATTTCTACCAAACGACGTGCTAAGCATGCCGATGCTGCTCTTTTTAGCACCCGCGCACGGATTTGTGCGAAAACGCGTTTTAAGCATGCACATGCATCTTTTGGTAGACGCGGATGAAGTTTTCTGCAAAACCACAAGATGTGCATGCAAATGGTGCTTTTGGCAGAACGCGCACGTAGATTTCTACCAAACGACGTGCTAAGCATGCCGATGCTGCTCTTTTTAGCACCCGCGCACGCATTTGTGCGAAAACGCGTTTTAAGCATGCACATGCATCTTTTGGTAGACGCGGATGAAGTTTTCTGCAAAACCACAAGATGTGCATGCAAATGGTGCTTTTTGCAGAACGCGCACGTGGATTTCTACCAAACGACGTGCTAAGCATGCCGATGCTGCTATTTTTAGCACCCGCGCACGCATTTGTGCGAAAACGCGTTTTAAGCATGCACATGCATCTTTTGGTAGACGCGGATGAAGTTTTCTGCAAAACCACAAGATGTGCATGCAAATGGTGCTTTTTGCAGAACGCGCACGTGGATTTCTACCAAACGACGTGCTAAGCATGCCGATGCTTCTCTTTTTAGCACCCGCGCACGGATTTGTGCGAAAACGCGTTTTAAGCATGCACATGCCACTTTTGGTAGACGCGGATGAAGTTTTCTGCAAAACCACAAGATGTGCATGCAAATGGTGCTTTTTGCAGAACGCGCACGTGGATTTCTACCAAACGACGTGCTAAGCATGCCGATGCTGCTCTTTTTAGCACCCGCGCACGGATTTGTGCGAAAACGCGTTTTAAGCATGCACATGCATCTTTTGGTAGACGCGGATGAAGTTTTCTGCAAAACCACAAGATGTGCATGCAAATGGTGCTTTTGGCAGAACGCGCACGTAGATTTCTACCAAACGACGTGCTAAGCATGCCGATGCTGCTCTTTTTGGCACCCGCGCACGCATTTGTGCGAAGACGCGTTTTAAGCATGCACATGCATCTTTTGGTAGACGCGGATGAAGTTTTCTGCAAAACCACAAGATGTGCATGCAAATGGTGCTTTTTGCAGAACGCGCACGTGCATTTCTACCAAACGACGTGCTAAGCATGCCGATGCTGCTCTTTTTAGCACCCGCGCACGCATTTGTGTGAAAACGCGTTTTAAGCATGCACATGCATCTTTTGGTAGACGCGGAAGAAGTTTTCTGCAAGACCACAAGATGTGCATGCAAATGGTGCTTTTTGCAGAACGCGCACGTGGATTTCTACCAAACGACGTGCTAAGCATGCCGATGCTGCTATTTTTAGCACCCGCGCACGCATTTGTGCGAAAACGCGTTTTAAGCATGCACATGCATCTTTTGGTAGACGCGGATGAAGTTTTCTGCAAAACCACAAGATGTGCATGCAAATGGTGCTTTTTGCAGAACGCGCATTTGGATTTCTACCAAACGACGTGCTAAGCATGCCGATGCTGCTCTTTTTAGCACCCGCGCACGGATTTGTGCGAAAACGCGTTTTAAGCATGCACATGCATCTTTTGGTAGACGCGGATGAAGTTTTCTGCAAGACCACAAGATGTGCATGCAAATGGTGCTTTTTGCAGAACGCGCACGTGGATTTCTACCAAACGACGTGCTAAGCATGCCGATGCTGCTATTTTTAGCACCCGCGCACGCATTTGTGCGAAAACGCGTTTTAAGCATGCACATGCATCTTTTGGTAGACGCGGATGAAGTTTTCTGCAAAACCACAAGATGTGCATGCAAATGGTGCTTTTTGCAGAACGCGCACGTGGATTTCTACCAAACGACGTGCTAAGCATGCCGATGCTGCTCTTTTTAGCACCCGCGCACGGATTTGTGCGAAAACGCGTTTTAAGCATGCACATGCATCTTTTGGTAGACGCGGATGAAGTTTTCTGCAAAACCACAAGATGTGCATGCAAATGGTGCTTTTTGCAGAACGCGCACGTGGATTTCTACCAAACGACGTGCTAAGCATGCCGATGCTGCTCTTTTTAGCACCCGCGCACGCATTTGTGCGAAGACGCGTTTTAAGCATGCACATGCATCTTTTGGTAGACGCGGATGAAGTTTTCTGCAAAACCACAAGATGTGCATGCAAATGGTGCTTTTTGCAGAACGCGCACGTGCATTTCTACCAAACGACGTGCTAAGCATGCCGATGCTGCTCTTTTTAGCACCCGCGCACGCATTTGTGCGAAAACGCGTTTTAAGCATGCACATGCATCTTTTGGTAGACGCGGATGAAGTTTTCTGCAAAACCACAAGATGTGCATGCAAATGGTGCTTTTTGCAGAACGCGCACGTGCATTTCTACCAAACGACGTGCTAAGCATGCCAATGCTGCTCTTTTTAGCACCCGCGCACGCATTTGTGCGAAAACGCGTTTTAAGCATGCACATGCATCTTTTGGTAGACGCGGATGAAGTTTTCTGCAAAACCACAAGATGTGCATGCAAATGGTGCTTTTTGCAGAACGCGCATTTGGATTTCTACCAAACGACGTGCTAAGCATGCCGATGCTGCTCTTTTTAGCACCCGCGCACGGATTTGTGCGAAAACGCGTTTTAAGCATGCACATGCATCTTTTGGTAGACGCGGATGTAGTTTTCTGCAAGACCACAAGATGTGCATGCAAATGGTGCTTTTTGCAGAACGCGCACGTGGATTTCTACCAAACGACGTGCTAAGCATGCCGATGCTGCTATTTTTAGCACCCGCGCACGCATTTGTGCGAAAACGCGTTTTAAGCATGCACATGCATCTTTTGGTAGACGCGGATGAAGTTTTCTGCAAAACCACAAGATGTGCATGCAAATGGTGCTTTTTGCAGAACGCGCACGTGGATTTCTACCAAACGACGTGCTAAGCATGCCGATGCTGCTCTTTTTAGCACCCGCGCACGGATTTGTGCGAAAACGCGTTTTAAGCATGCACATGCATCTTTTGGTAGACGCGGATGAAGTTTTCTGCAAAACCACAAGATGTGCATGCAAATGGTGCTTTTTGCAGAACGCGCACGTGGATTTCTACCAAACGACGTGCTAAGCATGCCGATGCTGCTCTTTTTAGCACCCGCGCACGGATTTGTGCGAAAACGCGTTTTAAGCATGCACATGCATCTTTTGGTAGACGCGGATGAAGTTTTCTGCAAAACCACAAGATGTGCATGCAAATGGTGCTTTTGGCAGAACGCGCACGTAGATTTCTACCAAACGACGTGCTAAGCATGCCGATGCTGCTCTTTTTAGCACCCGCGCACGCATTTGTGCGAAAACGCGTTTTAAGCATGCACATGCATCTTTTGGTAGACGCGGATGAAGTTTTCTGCAAAACCACAAGATGTGCATGCAAATGGTGCTTTTTGCAGAACGCGCACGTGGATTTCTACCAAACGACGTGCTAAGCATGCCGATGCTGCTATTTTTAGCACCCGCGCACGCATTTGTGCGAAAACGCGTTTTAAGCATGCACATGCATCTTTTGGTAGACGCGGATGAAGTTTTCTGCAAAACCACAAGATGTGCATGCAAATGGTGCTTTTTGCAGAACGCGCACGTGGATTTCTACCAAACGACGTGCTAAGCATGCCGATGCTTCTCTTTTTAGCACCCGCGCACGGATTTGTGCGAAAACGCGTTTTAAGCATGCACATGCAACTTTTGGTAGACGCGGATGAAGTTTTCTGCAAAACCACAAGATGTGCATGCAAATGGTGCTTTTTGCAGAACGCGCACGTGGATTTCTACCAAACGACGTGCTAAGCATGCCGATGCTGCTCTTTTTAGCACCCGCGCACGGATTTGTGCGAAAACGCGTTTTAAGCATGCACATGCATCTTTTGGTAGACGCGGATGAAGTTTTCTGCAAAACCACAAGATGTGCATGCAAATGGTGCTTTTGGCAGAACGCGCACGTAGATTTCTACCAAACGACGTGCTAAGCATGCCGATGCTGCTCTTTTTAGCACCCGCGCACGCATTTGTGCGAAGACGCGTTTTAAGCATGCACATGCATCTTTTGGTAGACGCGGATGAAGTTTTCTGCAAAACCACAAGATGTGCATGCAAATGGTGCTTTTTGCAGAACGCGCACGTGCATTTCTACCAAACGACGTGCTAAGCATGCCGATGCTGCTCTTTTTAGCACCCGCGCACGCATTTGTGCGAAAACGCGTTTTAAGCATGCACATGCATCTTTTGGTAGACGCGGATGAAGTTTTCTGCAAGACCACAAGATGTGCATGCAAATGGTGCTTTTTGCAGAACGCGCACGTGGATTTCTACCAAACGACGTGCTAAGCATGCCGATGCTGCTATTTTTAGCACCCGCGCACGCATTTGTGCGAAAACGCGTTTTAAGCATGCACATGCATCTTTTGGTAGACGCGGATGAAGTTTTCTGCAAAACCACAAGATGTGCATGCAAATGGTGCTTTTTGCAGAACGCGCATTTGGATTTCTACCAAACGACGTGCTAAGCATGCCGATGCTGCTCTTTTTAGCACCCGCGCACGGATTTGTGCGAAAACGCGTTTTAAGCATGCACATGCATCTTTTGGTAGACGCGGATGAAGTTTTCTGCAAGACCACAAGATGTGCATGCAAATGGTGCTTTTTGCAGAACGCGCACGTGGATTTCTACCAAACGACGTGCTAAGCATGCCGATGCTGCTATTTTTAGCACCCGCGCACGCATTTGTGCGAAAACGCGTTTTAAGCATGCACATGCATCTTTTGGTAGACGCGGATGAAGTTTTCTGCAAAACCACAAGATGTGCATGCAAATGGTGCTTTTTGCAGAACGCGCACGTGGATTTCTACCAAACGACGTGCTAAGCATGCCGATGCTGCTCTTTTTAGCACCCGCGCACGCATTTGTGCGAAAACGCGTTTTAAGCATGCACATGCATCTTTTGGCAGACGCGGATGAAGTTTTCTGCAAAACCACAAGATGTGCATGCAAATGGTGCTTTTTGCAGAACGCGCACGTGGATTTCTACCAAACATCGTGCTAAGCATGCCGATGCTGCTCTTTTTAGCACCCGCGCACGCATTTGTGCGAAAACGCGTTTTAAGCATGCACATGCATCTTTTGGTAGACGCGGATGAAGTTTTCTGCAAAACCACAAGATGTTCTTGCAGAACGCGCACGTGGATTTCTACCAAACGACGTGCTAAGCATGCCGATGCTGCTCTTTTTAGCACCCGCGCACGGATTTGTGCGAAAACGCGTTTTAAGCATGCACATGCATCTTTTGGTAGACGCGGATGAAGTTTTCTGCAAAACCACAAGATGTGCATGCAAATGGTGCTTTTGGCAGAACGCGCACGTGGATTTCTACCAAACGACGTGCTAAGCATGCCGATGCTGCTCTTTTTAGCACCCGCTCACGCATTTGTGCGAAAACGCGTTTTAAGCATGCACAGGCATCTTTTGGTAGACGCGGATGAAGTTTTCTGCAAAACCACAAGATGTGCATGCAAATGGTGCTTTTTGCAGAACGCGCACGTGGATTTCTACCAAACGACGTGCTAAGCATGCCGATGCTGCTCTTTTTCGCACCCGCGCACGGATTTGTGCGAAAACGCGTTTTAAGCATGGACATGCATCTTTTGGTAGACGCGGATGAAGTTTTCTGCAAAACCACGAGATGTGCATGCAAATGGTGCTTTTGGCAGAACGCGCACGTGGATTTCTACCAAACGACGTGCTAAGCATGCCGATGCTGCTCTTTTTAGCACCCGCGCACGCATTTCTGCGAAAACGCGTTTTAAGCATGCACATGCATCTTTTGGTAGACGCGGATGAAGTTTTCTGCAAAACCACAAGATGTGCATGCAAATGGTGCTTTTTGCAGAACGCGCTCGTGGATTTCTACCAAACGACGTGCTAAGCATGCCGATGCTGCTCTTTTTAGCACCCGCGCACGGATTTGTGCGAAAACGCGTTTTAAGCATGCACATGCATCTTTTGGTAGACGCGGATGAAGTTTTCTGCAAAACCACAAGATGTGCATGCAAATGGTGCTTTTGGCAGAACGCGCACGTAGATTTCTACCAAACGACGTGCTAAGCATGCCGATGCTGCTCTTTTTAGCACCCGCGCACGCATTTGTGCGAAGACGCGTTTTAAGCATGCACATGCATCTTTTGGTAGACGCGGATGAAGTTTTCTGCAAAACCACAAGATGTGCATGCAAATGGTGCTTTTTGCAGAACGCGCACGTGCATTTCTACCAAACGACGTGCTAAGCATGCCGATGCTGCTCTTTTTAGCACCCGCGCACGCATTTGTGCGAAAACGCGTTTTAAGCATGCACATGCATCTTTTGGTAGACGCGGATGAAGTTTTCTGCAAGACCACAAGATGTGCATGCAAATGGTGCTTTTTGCAGAACGCGCACGTGGATTTCTACCAAACGACGTGCTAAGCATGCCGATGCTGCTATTTTTAGCACCCGCGCACGCATTTGTGCGAAAACGCGTTTTAAGCATGCACATGCATCTTTTGGTAGACGCGGATGAAGTTTTCTGCAAAACCACAAGATGTGCATGCAAATGGTGCTTTTTGCAGAACGCGCATTTGGATTTCTACCAAACGACGTGCTAAGCATGCCGATGCTGCTCTTTTTAGCACCCGCGCACGGATTTGTGCGAAAACGCGTTTTAAGCATGCACATGCATCTTTTGGTAGACGCGGATGAAGTTTTCTGCAAGACCACAAGATGTGCATGCAAATGGTGCTTTTTGCAGAACGCGCACGTGGATTTCTACCAAACGACGTGCTAAGCATGCCGATGCTGCTATTTTTAGCACCCGCGCACGCATTTGTGCGAAAACGCGTTTTAAGCATGCACATGCATCTTTTGGTAGACGCGGATGAAGTTTTCTGCAAAACCACAAGATGTGCATGCAAATGGTGCTTTTTGCAGAACGCGCACGTGGATTTCTACCAAACGACGTGCTAAGCATGCCGATGCTGCTCTTTTTAGCACCCGCGCACGCATTTGTGCGAAAACGCGTTTTAAGCATGCACATGCATCTTTTGGCAGACGCGGATGAAGTTTTCTGCAAAACCACAAGATGTGCATGCAAATGGTGCTTTTTGCAGAACGCGCACGTGGATTTCTACCAAACATCGTGCTAAGCATGCCGATGCTGCTCTTTTTAGCACCCGCGCACGCATTTGTGCGAAAACGCGTTTTAAGCATGCACATGCATCTTTTGGTAGACGCGGATGAAGTTTTCTGCAAAACCACAAGATGTTCTTGCAGAACGCGCACGTGGATTTCTACCAAACGACGTGCTAAGCATGCCGATGCTGCTCTTTTTAGCACCCGCGCACGGATTTGTGCGAAAACGCGTTTTAAGCATGCACATGCATCTTTTGGTAGACGCGGATGAAGTTTTCTGCAAAACCACAAGATGTGCATGCAAATGGTGCTTTTGGCAGAACGCGCACGTGGATTTCTACCAAACGACGTGCTAAGCATGCCGATGCTGCTCTTTTTAGCACCCGCTCACGCATTTGTGCGAAAACGCGTTTTAAGCATGCACAGGCATCTTTTGGTAGACGCGGATGAAGTTTTCTGCAAAACCACAAGATGTGCATGCAAATGGTGCTTTTTGCAGAACGCGCACGTGGATTTCTACCAAACGACGTGCTAAGCATGCCGATGCTGCTCTTTTTCGCACCCGCGCACGGATTTGTGCGAAAACGCGTTTTAAGCATGGACATGCATCTTTTGGTAGACGCGGATGAAGTTTTCTGCAAAACCACGAGATGTGCATGCAAATGGTGCTTTTGGCAGAACGCGCACGTGGATTTCTACCAAACGACGTGCTAAGCATGCCGATGCTGCTCTTTTTAGCACCCGCGCACGCATTTCTGCGAAAACGCGTTTTAAGCATGCACATGCATCTTTTGGTAGACGCGGATGAAGTTTTCTGCAAAACCACAAGATGTGCATGCAAATGGTGCTTTTTGCAGAACGCGCTCGTGGATTTCTACCAAACGACGTGCTAAGCATGCCGATGCTGCTCTTTTTAGCACCCGCGCACGCATTTGTGCGAAAACGCGTTTTAAGCATGCACATGCATCTTTTGGTAGACGCGGATGAAGTTTTCTGCAAAACCACAAGATGTGCATGCAAATGGTGCTTTTTGCAGAACGCGCACGTGGATTTCTACCAAACGACGTGCTAAGCATGCCGATGCTGCTCTTTTTAGCACCCGCGCACGGATTTGTGCGAAAACGCGTTCTAAGCATGCACATGCATCTTTTGGTAGACGCGGATGAAGTTTTCTGCAAAACCACAAGATGTGCATGCAAATGGTGCTTTTGGCAGAACGCGCACGTGGATTTCTACCAAACGACGTGCTAAGCATGCCGATGCTGCTCTTTTTAGCACCCGCGCACGCATTTGTGCGAAAACGCGTTTTAAACATGCACATGCATCTTCTGGTAGACGCGGATGAAGTTTTCTGCAAAACCACAAGATGTGCATGCAAATGGTGCTTTTTGCAGAACGCGCACGTGGATTTCTACCAAACGACGTGCTAAGCATGCCGATGCTGCTCTTTTTAGCACCCGCGCACGGATTTGTGCGAAAACGCGTTTTAAGCATGCACATGCATCTTTTGGTAGACGCGGATGAAGTTTTCTGCAAAACCACAAGATGTGCATGCAAATGGTGCTTTTGGCAGAACGCGCACGTAGATTTCTACCAAACGACGTGCTAAGCATGCCGATGCTGCTCTTTTTAGCACCCGCGCACGCATTTGTGCGAAGACGCGTTTTAAGCATGCACATGCATCTTTTGGTAGACGCGGATGAAGTTTTCTGCAAAACCACAAGATGTGCATGCAAATGGTGCTTTTTGCAGAACGCGCACGTGCATTTCTACCAAACGACGTGCTAAGCATGCCGATGCTGCTCTTTTTAGCACCCGCGCACGCATTTGTGCGAAAACGCGTTTTAAGCATGCACATGCATCTTTTGGTAGACGCGGAAGAAGTTTTCTGCAAGACCACAAGATGTGCATGCAAATGGTGCTTTTTGCAGAACGCGCACGTGGATTTCTACCAAACGACGTGCTAAGCATGCCGATGCTGCTATTTTTAGCACCCGCGCACGCATTTGTGCGAAAACGCGTTTTAAGCATGCACATGCATCTTTTGGTAGACGCGGATGAAGTTTTCTGCAAAACCACAAGATGTGCATGCAAATGGTGCTTTTTGCAGAACGCGCATTTGGATTTCTACCAAACGACGTGCTAAGCATGCCGATGCTGCTCTTTTTAGCACCCGCGCACGGATTTGTGCGAAAACGCGTTTTAAGCATGCACATGCATCTTTTGGTAGACGCGGATGAAGTTTTCTGCAAGACCACAAGATGTGCATGCAAATGGTGCTTTTTGCAGAACGCGCACGTGGATTTCTACCAAACGACGTGCTAAGCATGCCGATGCTGCTATTTTTAGCACCCGCGCACGCATTTGTGCGAAAACGCGTTTTAAGCATGCACATGCATCTTTTGGTAGACGCGGATGAAGTTTTCTGCAAAACCACAAGATGTGCATGCAAATGGTGCTTTTTGCAGAACGCGCACGTGGATTTCTACCAAACGACGTGCTAAGCATGCCGATGCTGCTCTTTTTAGCACCCGCGCACGGATTTGTGCGAAAACGCGTTTTAAGCATGCACATGCATCTTTTGGTAGACGCGGATGAAGTTTTCTGCAAAACCACAAGATGTGCATGCAAATGGTGCTTTTTGCAGAACGCGCACGTGGATTTCTACCAAACGACGTGCTAAGCATGCCGATGCTGCTCTTTTTAGCACCCGCGCACGCATTTGTGCGAAGACGCGTTTTAAGCATGCACATGCATCTTTTGGTAGACGCGGATGAAGTTTTCTGCAAAACCACAAGATGTGCATGCAAATGGTGCTTTTTGCAGAACGCGCACGTGCATTTCTACCAAACGACGTGCTAAGCATGCCGATGCTGCTCTTTTTAGCACCCGCGCACGCATTTGTGCGAAAACGCGTTTTAAGCATGCACATGCATCTTTTGGTAGACGCGGATGAAGTTTTCTGCAAAACCACAAGATGTGCATGCAAATGGTGCTTTTTGCAGAACGCGCACGTGCATTTCTACCAAACGACGTGCTAAGCATGCCAATGCTGCTCTTTTTAGCACCCGCGCACGCATTTGTGCGAAAACGCGTTTTAAGCATGCACATGCATCTTTTGGTAGACGCGGATGAAGTTTTCTGCAAAACCACAAGATGTGCATGCAAATGGTGCTTTTTGCAGAACGCGCATTTGGATTTCTACCAAACGACGTGCTAAGCATGCCGATGCTGCTCTTTTTAGCACCCGCGCACGGATTTGTGCGAAAACGCGTTTTAAGCATGCACATGCATCTTTTGGTAGACGCGGATGTAGTTTTCTGCAAGACCACAAGATGTGCATGCAAATGGTGCTTTTTGCAGAACGCGCACGTGGATTTCTACCAAACGACGTGCTAAGCATGCCGATGCTGCTATTTTTAGCACCCGCGCACGCATTTGTGCGAAAACGCGTTTTAAGCATGCACATGCATCTTTTGGTAGACGCGGATGAAGTTTTCTGCAAAACCACAAGATGTGCATGCAAATGGTGCTTTTTGCAGAACGCGCACGTGGATTTCTACCAAACGACGTGCTAAGCATGCCGATGCTGCTCTTTTTAGCACCCGCGCACGGATTTGTGCGAAAACGCGTTTTAAGCATGCACATGCATCTTTTGGTAGACGCGGATGAAGTTTTCTGCAAAACCACAAGATGTGCATGCAAATGGTGCTTTTTGCAGAACGCGCACGTGGATTTCTACCAAACGACGTGCTAAGCATGCCGATGCTGCTCTTTTTAGCACCCGCGCACGGATTTGTGCGAAAACGCGTTTTAAGCATGCACATGCATCTTTTGGTAGACGCGGATGAAGTTTTCTGCAAAACCACAAGATGTGCATGCAAATGGTGCTTTTGGCAGAACGCGCACGTAGATTTCTACCAAACGACGTGCTAAGCATGCCGATGCTGCTCTTTTTAGCACCCGCGCACGCATTTGTGCGAAAACGCGTTTTAAGCATGCACATGCATCTTTTGGTAGACGCGGATGAAGTTTTCTGCAAAACCACAAGATGTGCATGCAAATGGTGCTTTTTGCAGAACGCGCACGTGGATTTCTACCAAACGACGTGCTAAGCATGCCGATGCTGCTATTTTTAGCACCCGCGCACGCATTTGTGCGAAAACGCGTTTTAAGCATGCACATGCATCTTTTGGTAGACGCGGATGAAGTTTTCTGCAAAACCACAAGATGTGCATGCAAATGGTGCTTTTTGCAGAACGCGCACGTGGATTTCTACCAAACGACGTGCTAAGCATGCCGATGCTTCTCTTTTTAGCACCCGCGCACGGATTTGTGCGAAAACGCGTTTTAAGCATGCACATGCAACTTTTGGTAGACGCGGATGAAGTTTTCTGCAAAACCACAAGATGTGCATGCAAATGGTGCTTTTTGCAGAACGCGCACGTGGATTTCTACCAAACGACGTGCTAAGCATGCCGATGCTGCTCTTTTTAGCACCCGCGCACGGATTTGTGCGAAAACGCGTTTTAAGCATGCACATGCATCTTTTGGTAGACGCGGATGAAGTTTTCTGCAAAACCACAAGATGTGCATGCAAATGGTGCTTTTGGCAGAACGCGCACGTAGATTTCTACCAAACGACGTGCTAAGCATGCCGATGCTGCTCTTTTTAGCACCCGCGCACGCATTTGTGCGAAGACGCGTTTTAAGCATGCACATGCATCTTTTGGTAGACGCGGATGAAGTTTTCTGCAAAACCACAAGATGTGCATGCAAATGGTGCTTTTTGCAGAACGCGCACGTGCATTTCTACCAAACGACGTGCTAAGCATGCCGATGCTGCTCTTTTTAGCACCCGCGCACGCATTTGTGCGAAAACGCGTTTTAAGCATGCACATGCATCTTTTGGTAGACGCGGATGAAGTTTTCTGCAAGACCACAAGATGTGCATGCAAATGGTGCTTTTTGCAGAACGCGCACGTGGATTTCTACCAAACGACGTGCTAAGCATGCCGATGCTGCTATTTTTAGCACCCGCGCACGCATTTGTGCGAAAACGCGTTTTAAGCATGCACATGCATCTTTTGGTAGACGCGGATGAAGTTTTCTGCAAAACCACAAGATGTGCATGCAAATGGTGCTTTTTGCAGAACGCGCATTTGGATTTCTACCAAACGACGTGCTAAGCATGCCGATGCTGCTCTTTTTAGCACCCGCGCACGGATTTGTGCGAAAACGCGTTTTAAGCATGCACATGCATCTTTTGGTAGACGCGGATGAAGTTTTCTGCAAGACCACAAGATGTGCATGCAAATGGTGCTTTTTGCAGAACGCGCACGTGGATTTCTACCAAACGACGTGCTAAGCATGCCGATGCTGCTATTTTTAGCACCCGCGCACGCATTTGTGCGAAAACGCGTTTTAAGCATGCACATGCATCTTTTGGTAGACGCGGATGAAGTTTTCTGCAAAACCACAAGATGTGCATGCAAATGGTGCTTTTTGCAGAACGCGCACGTGGATTTCTACCAAACGACGTGCTAAGCATGCCGATGCTGCTCTTTTTAGCACCCGCGCACGCATTTGTGCGAAAACGCGTTTTAAGCATGCACATGCATCTTTTGGCAGACGCGGATGAAGTTTTCTGCAAAACCACAAGATGTGCATGCAAATGGTGCTTTTTGCAGAACGCGCACGTGGATTTCTACCAAACATCGTGCTAAGCATGCCGATGCTGCTCTTTTTAGCACCCGCGCACGCATTTGTGCGAAAACGCGTTTTAAGCATGCACATGCATCTTTTGGTAGACGCGGATGAAGTTTTCTGCAAAACCACAAGATGTTCTTGCAGAACGCGCACGTGGATTTCTACCAAACGACGTGCTAAGCATGCCGATGCTGCTCTTTTTAGCACCCGCGCACGGATTTGTGCGAAAACGCGTTTTAAGCATGCACATGCATCTTTTGGTAGACGCGGATGAAGTTTTCTGCAAAACCACAAGATGTGCATGCAAATGGTGCTTTTGGCAGAACGCGCACGTGGATTTCTACCAAACGACGTGCTAAGCATGCCGATGCTGCTCTTTTTAGCACCCGCTCACGCATTTGTGCGAAAACGCGTTTTAAGCATGCACAGGCATCTTTTGGTAGACGCGGATGAAGTTTTCTGCAAAACCACAAGATGTGCATGCAAATGGTGCTTTTTGCAGAACGCGCACGTGGATTTCTACCAAACGACGTGCTAAGCATGCCGATGCTGCTCTTTTTCGCACCCGCGCACGGATTTGTGCGAAAACGCGTTTTAAGCATGGACATGCATCTTTTGGTAGACGCGGATGAAGTTTTCTGCAAAACCACGAGATGTGCATGCAAATGGTGCTTTTGGCAGAACGCGCACGTGGATTTCTACCAAACGACGTGCTAAGCATGCCGATGCTGCTCTTTTTAGCACCCGCGCACGCATTTCTGCGAAAACGCGTTTTAAGCATGCACATGCATCTTTTGGTAGACGCGGATGAAGTTTTCTGCAAAACCACAAGATGTGCATGCAAATGGTGCTTTTTGCAGAACGCGCTCGTGGATTTCTACCAAACGACGTGCTAAGCATGCCGATGCTGCTCTTTTTAGCACCCGCGCACGGATTTGTGCGAAAACGCGTTTTAAGCATGCACATGCATCTTTTGGTAGACGCGGATGAAGTTTTCTGCAAAACCACAAGATGTGCATGCAAATGGTGCTTTTGGCAGAACGCGCACGTAGATTTCTACCAAACGACGTGCTAAGCATGCCGATGCTGCTCTTTTTAGCACCCGCGCACGCATTTGTGCGAAGACGCGTTTTAAGCATGCACATGCATCTTTTGGTAGACGCGGATGAAGTTTTCTGCAAAACCACAAGATGTGCATGCAAATGGTGCTTTTTGCAGAACGCGCACGTGCATTTCTACCAAACGACGTGCTAAGCATGCCGATGCTGCTCTTTTTAGCACCCGCGCACGCATTTGTGCGAAAACGCGTTTTAAGCATGCACATGCATCTTTTGGTAGACGCGGATGAAGTTTTCTGCAAGACCACAAGATGTGCATGCAAATCGTGCTTTTTGCAGAACGCGCACGTGGATTTCTACCAAACGACGTGCTAAGCATGCCGATGCTGCTATTTTTAGCACCCGCGCACGCATTTGTGCGAAAACGCGTTTTAAGCATGCACATGCATCTTTTGGTAGACGCGGATGAAGTTTTCTGCAAAACCACAAGATGTGCATGCAAATGGTGCTTTTTGCAGAACGCGCATTTGGATTTCTACCAAACGAAGTGCTAAGCATGCCGATGCTGCTCTTTTTAGCACCCGCGCACGGATTTGTGCGAAAACGCGTTTTAAGCATGCACATGCATCTTTTGGTAGACGCGGATGAAGTTTTCTGCAAGACCACAAGATGTGCATGCAAATGGTGCTTTTTGCAGAACGCGCACGTGGATTTCTACCAAACGACGTGCTAAGCATGCCGATGCTGCTATTTTTAGCACCCGCGCACGCATTTGTGCGAAAACGCGTTTTAAGCATGCACATGCATCTTTTGGTAGACGCGGATGAAGTTTTCTGCAAAACCACAAGATGTGCATGCAAATGGTGCTTTTTGCAGAACGCGCACGTGGATTTCTACCAAACGACGTGCTAAGCATGCCGATGCTGCTCTTTTTAGCACCCGCGCACGCATTTGTGCGAAAACGCGTTTTAAGCATGCACATGCATCTTTTGGCAGACGCGGATGAAGTTTTCTGCAAAACCACAAGATGTGCATGCAAATGGTGCTTTTTGCAGAACGCGCACGTGGATTTCTACCAAACATCGTGCTAAGCATGCCGATGCTGCTCTTTTTAGCACCCGCGCACGCATTTGTGCGAAAACGCGTTTTAAGCATGCACATGCATCTTTTGGTAGACGCGGATGAAGTTTTCTGCAAAACCACAAGATGTTCTTGCAGAACGCGCACGTGGATTTCTACCAAACGACGTGCTAAGCATGCCGATGCTGCTCTTTTTAGCACCCGCGCACGGATTTGTGCGAAAACGCGTTTTAAGCATGCACATGCATCTTTTGGTAGACGCGGATGAAGTTTTCTGCAAAACCACAAGATGTGCATGCAAATGGTGCTTTTGGCAGAACGCGCACGTGGATTTCTACCAAACGACGTGCTAAGCATGCCGATGCTGCTCTTTTTAGCACCCGCTCACGCATTTGTGCGAAAACGCGTTTTAAGCATGCACAGGCATCTTTTGGTAGACGCGGATGAAGTTTTCTGCAAAACCACAAGATGTGCATGCAAATGGTGCTTTTTGCAGAACGCGCACGTGGATTTCTACCAAACGACGTGCTAAGCATGCCGATGCTGCTCTTTTTCGCACCCGCGCACGGATTTGTGCGAAAACGCGTTTTAAGCATGGACATGCATCTTTTGGTAGACGCGGATGAAGTTTTCTGCAAAACCACGAGATGTGCATGCAAATGGTGCTTTTGGCAGAACGCGCACGTGGATTTCTACCAAACGACGTGCTAAGCATGCCGATGCTGCTCTTTTTAGCACCCGCGCACGCATTTCTGCGAAAACGCGTTTTAAGCATGCACATGCATCTTTTGGTAGACGCGGATGAAGTTTTCTGCAAAACCACAAGATGTGCATGCAAATGGTGCTTTTTGCAGAACGCGCTCGTGGATTTCTACCAAACGACGTGCTAAGCATGCCGATGCTGCTCTTTTTAGCACCCGCGCACGCATTTGTGCGAAAACGCGTTTTAAGCATGCACATGCATCTTTTGGTAGACGCGGATGAAGTTTTCTGCAAAACCACAAGATGTGCATGCAAATGGTGCTTTTTGCAGAACGCGCACGTGGATTTCTACCAAACGACGTGCTAAGCATGCCGATGCTGCTCTTTTTAGCACCCGCGCACGGATTTGTGCGAAAACGCGTTCTAAGCATGCACATGCATCTTTTGGTAGACGCGGATGAAGTTTTCTGCAAAACCACAAGATGTGCATGCAAATGGTGCTTTTGGCAGAACGCGCACGTGGATTTCTACCAAACGACGTGCTAAGCATGCCGATGCTGCTCTTTTTAGCACCCGCGCACGCATTTGTGCGAAAACGCGTTTTAAACATGCACATGCATCTTCTGGTAGACGCGGATGAAGTTTTCTGCAAAACCACAAGATGTGCATGCAAATGGTGCTTTTTGCAGAACGCGCACGTGGATTTCTACCAAACGACGTGCTAAGCATGCCGATGCTGCTCTTTTTAGCACCCGCGCACGGATTTGTGCGAAAACGCGTTTTAAGCATGCACATGCATCTTTTGGTAGACGCGGATGAAGTTTTCTGCAAAACCACAAGATGTGCATGCAAATGGTGCTTTTGGCAGAACGCGCACGTGGATTTCTACCAAACGACGTGCTAAGCATGCCGATGCTGCTCTTTTTAGCACCCGCGCATGCATTTGTGCGAAAACGCGTTTTAAGCATGCACATGCATCTTTTGGTAGACGCGGATGAAGTTTTCTGCAAAACCACAAGATGTGCATGCAAATGGTGCTTTTTGCAGAACGCGCACGTGGATTTCTACCAAACGACGTGCTAAGCATGCCGATGCTGTTCTTTTTAGCACCCGCGCACGGATTTGTGCGAAAACGCGTTTTAAGCATGCACATGCATCTTTTGGTAGACGCGGATGAAGTTTTCTGCAAAACCACAAGATGTGCATGCAAATGGTGCTTTTGGCAGAACGCGCACGTAGATTTCTACCAAACGACGTGCTAAGCATGCCGATGCTGCTCTTTTTAGCACCCGCGCACGCATTTGTGCGAAAACGCGTTTTAAGCATGCACATGCATCTTTTGGTAGACGCGGATGAAGTTTTCTGCAAAACCACAAGATGTGCATGCAAATGGTGCTTTTTGCAGAACGCGCACGTGGATTTCTACCAAACGACGTGCTAAGCATGCCGATGCTGCTCTTTTTAGCACCCGCGCACGGATTTGTGCGAAAACGCGTTTTAAGCATGCACATGCATCTTTTGGTAGACGCGGATGAAGTTTTCTGCAAAACCACAAGATGTGCATGCAAATGGTGCTTTTTGCAGAACGCGCACGTGCATTTCTACCAAACGACGTGCTAAGCATGCCGATGCTGCTCTTTTTAGCACCCGCGCACGCATTTGTGCGAAAACGCGTTTTAAGCATGCACATGCATCTTTTGGTAGACGCGGATGAAGTTTTCTGCAAAACCACAAGATGTGCATGCAAATGGTGCTTTTTGCAGAACGCGCATTTGGATTTCTACCAAACGACGTGCTAAGCATGCCGATGCTGCTCTTTTTAGCACCCGCGCACGGATTTGTGCGAAAACGCGTTTTAAGCATGCACATGCATCTTTTGGTAGACGCGGATGAAGTTTTCTGCAAGACCACAAGATGTGCATGCAAATGGTGCTTTTTGCAGAACGCGCACGTGGATTTCTACCAAACGACGTGCTAAGCATGCCGATGCTGCTATTTTTAGCACCCGCGCACGCATTTGTGCGAAAACGCGTTTTAAGCATGCACATGCATCTTTTGGTAGACGCGGATGAAGTTTTCTGCAAAACCACAAGATGTGCATGCAAATGGTGCTTTTTGCAGAACGCGCACGTGGATTTCTACCAAACGACGTGCTAAGCATGCCGATGCTGCTCTTTTTAGCACCCGCGCACGGATTTGTGCGAAAACGCGTTTTAAGCATGCACATGCATCTTTTGGTAGACGCGGATGAAGTTTTCTGCAAAACCACAAGATGTGCATGCAAATGGTGCTTTTTGCAGAACGCGCACGTGGATTTCTACCAAACGACGTGCTAAGCATGCCGATGCTGCTCTTTTTAGCACCCGCGCACGGATTTGTGCGAAAACGCGTTTTAAGCATGCACATGCATCTTTTGGTAGACGCGGATGAAGTTTTCTGCAAAACCACAAGATGTGCATGCAAATGGTGCTTTTGGCAGAACGCGCACGTAGATTTCTACCAAACGACGTGCTAAGCATGCCGATGCTGCTCTTTTTAGCACCCGCGCACGCATTTGTGCGAAAACGCGTTTTAAGCATGCACATGCATCTTTTGGTAGACGCGGATGAAGTTTTCTGCAAAACCACAAGATGTGCATGCAAATGGTGCTTTTTGCAGAACGCGCACGTGGATTTCTACCAAACGACGTGCTAAGCATGCCGATGCTGCTATTTTTAGCACCCGCGCACGCATTTGTGCGAAAACGCGTTTTAAGCATGCACATGCATCTTTTGGTAGACGCGGATGAAGTTTTCTGCAAAACCACAAGATGTGCATGCAAATGGTGCTTTTTGCAGAACGCGCACGTGGATTTCTACCAAACGACGTGCTAAGCATGCCGATGCTTCTCTTTTTAGCACCCGCGCACGGATTTGTGCGAAAACGCGTTTTAAGCATGCACATGCAACTTTTGGTAGACGCGGATGAAGTTTTCTGCAAAACCACAAGATGTGCATGCAAATGGTGCTTTTTGCAGAACGCGCACGTGGATTTCTACCAAACGACGTGCTAAGCATGCCGATGCTGCTCTTTTTAGCACCCGCGCACGGATTTGTGCGAAAACGCGTTTTAAGCATGCACATGCATCTTTTGGTAGACGCGGATGAAGTTTTCTGCAAAACCACAAGATGTGCATGCAAATGGTGCTTTTGGCAGAACGCGCACGTAGATTTCTACCAAACGACGTGCTAAGCATGCCGATGCTGCTCTTTTTAGCACCCGCGCACGCATTTGTGCGAAGACGCGTTTTAAGCATGCACATGCATCTTTTGGTAGACGCGGATGAAGTTTTCTGCAAAACCACAAGATGTGCATGCAAATGGTGCTTTTTGCAGAACGCGCACGTGCATTTCTACCAAACGACGTGCTAAGCATGCCGATGCTGCTCTTTTTAGCACCCGCGCACGCATTTGTGCGAAAACGCGTTTTAAGCATGCACATGCATCTTTTGGTAGACGCGGATGAAGTTTTCTGCAAGACCACAAGATGTGCATGCAAATGGTGCTTTTTGCAGAACGCGCACGTGGATTTCTACCAAACGACGTGCTAAGCATGCCGATGCTGCTATTTTTAGCACCCGCGCACGCATTTGTGCGAAAACGCGTTTTAAGCATGCACATGCATCTTTTGGTAGACGCGGATGAAGTTTTCTGCAAAACCACAAGATGTGCATGCAAATGGTGCTTTTTGCAGAACGCGCATTTGGATTTCTACCAAACGACGTGCTAAGCATGCCGATGCTGCTCTTTTTAGCACCCGCGCACGGATTTGTGCGAAAACGCGTTTTAAGCATGCACATGCATCTTTTGGTAGACGCGGATGAAGTTTTCTGCAAGACCACAAGATGTGCATGCAAATGGTGCTTTTTGCAGAACGCGCACGTGGATTTCTACCAAACGACGTGCTAAGCATGCCGATGCTGCTATTTTTAGCACCCGCGCACGCATTTGTGCGAAAACGCGTTTTAAGCATGCACATGCATCTTTTGGTAGACGCGGATGAAGTTTTCTGCAAAACCACAAGATGTGCATGCAAATGGTGCTTTTTGCAGAACGCGCACGTGGATTTCTACCAAACGACGTGCTAAGCATGCCGATGCTGCTCTTTTTAGCACCCGCGCACGCATTTGTGCGAAAACGCGTTTTAAGCATGCACATGCATCTTTTGGCAGACGCGGATGAAGTTTTCTGCAAAACCACAAGATGTGCATGCAAATGGTGCTTTTTGCAGAACGCGCACGTGGATTTCTACCAAACATCGTGCTAAGCATGCCGATGCTGCTCTTTTTAGCACCCGCGCACGCATTTGTGCGAAAACGCGTTTTAAGCATGCACATGCATCTTTTGGTAGACGCGGATGAAGTTTTCTGCAAAACCACAAGATGTTCTTGCAGAACGCGCACGTGGATTTCTACCAAACGACGTGCTAAGCATGCCGATGCTGCTCTTTTTAGCACCCGCGCACGGATTTGTGCGAAAACGCGTTTTAAGCATGCACATGCATCTTTTGGTAGACGCGGATGAAGTTTTCTGCAAAACCACAAGATGTGCATGCAAATGGTGCTTTTGGCAGAACGCGCACGTGGATTTCTACCAAACGACGTGCTAAGCATGCCGATGCTGCTCTTTTTAGCACCCGCTCACGCATTTGTGCGAAAACGCGTTTTAAGCATGCACAGGCATCTTTTGGTAGACGCGGATGAAGTTTTCTGCAAAACCACAAGATGTGCATGCAAATGGTGCTTTTTGCAGAACGCGCACGTGGATTTCTACCAAACGACGTGCTAAGCATGCCGATGCTGCTCTTTTTCGCACCCGCGCACGGATTTGTGCGAAAACGCGTTTTAAGCATGGACATGCATCTTTTGGTAGACGCGGATGAAGTTTTCTGCAAAACCACGAGATGTGCATGCAAATGGTGCTTTTGGCAGAACGCGCACGTGGATTTCTACCAAACGACGTGCTAAGCATGCCGATGCTGCTCTTTTTAGCACCCGCGCACGCATTTCTGCGAAAACGCGTTTTAAGCATGCACATGCATCTTTTGGTAGACGCGGATGAAGTTTTCTGCAAAACCACAAGATGTGCATGCAAATGGTGCTTTTTGCAGAACGCGCTCGTGGATTTCTACCAAACGACGTGCTAAGCATGCCGATGCTGCTCTTTTTAGCACCCGCGCACGGATTTGTGCGAAAACGCGTTTTAAGCATGCACATGCATCTTTTGGTAGACGCGGATGAAGTTTTCTGCAAAACCACAAGATGTGCATGCAAATGGTGCTTTTGGCAGAACGCGCACGTAGATTTCTACCAAACGACGTGCTAAGCATGCCGATGCTGCTCTTTTTAGCACCCGCGCACGCATTTGTGCGAAGACGCGTTTTAAGCATGCACATGCATCTTTTGGTAGACGCGGATGAAGTTTTCTGCAAAACCACAAGATGTGCATGCAAATGGTGCTTTTTGCAGAACGCGCACGTGCATTTCTACCAAACGACGTGCTAAGCATGCCGATGCTGCTCTTTTTAGCACCCGCGCACGCATTTGTGCGAAAACGCGTTTTAAGCATGCACATGCATCTTTTGGTAGACGCGGATGAAGTTTTCTGCAAGACCACAAGATGTGCATGCAAATGGTGCTTTTTGCAGAACGCGCACGTGGATTTCTACCAAACGACGTGCTAAGCATGCCGATGCTGCTATTTTTAGCACCCGCGCACGCATTTGTGCGAAAACGCGTTTTAAGCATGCACATGCATCTTTTGGTAGACGCGGATGAAGTTTTCTGCAAAACCACAAGATGTGCATGCAAATGGTGCTTTTTGCAGAACGCGCATTTGGATTTCTACCAAACGACGTGCTAAGCATGCCGATGCTGCTCTTTTTAGCACCCGCGCACGGATTTGTGCGAAAACGCGTTTAAGCATGCACATGCATCTTTTGGTAGACGCGGATGAAGTTTTCTGCAAGACCACAAGATGTGCATGCAAATGGTGCTTTTTGCAGAACGCGCACGTGGATTTCTACCAAACGACGTGCTAAGCATGCCGATGCTGCTATTTTTAGCACCCGCGCACGCATTTGTGCGAAAACGCGTTTTAAGCATGCACATGCATCTTTTGGTAGACGCGGATGAAGTTTTCTGCAAAACCACAAGATGTGCATGCAAATGGTGCTTTTTGCAGAACGCGCACGTGGATTTCTACCAAACGACGTGCTAAGCATGCCGATGCTGCTCTTTTTAGCACCCGCGCACGCATTTGTGCGAAAACGCGTTTTAAGCATGCACATGCATCTTTTGGCAGACGCGGATGAAGTTTTCTGCAAAACCACAAGATGTGCATGCAAATGGTGCTTTTTGCAGAACGCGCACGTGGATTTCTACCAAACATCGTGCTAAGCATGCCGATGCTGCTCTTTTTAGCACCCGCGCACGCATTTGTGCGAAAACGCGTTTTAAGCATGCACATGCATCTTTTGGTAGACGCGGATGAAGTTTTCTGCAAAACCACAAGATGTTCTTGCAGAACGCGCACGTGGATTTCTACCAAACGACGTGCTAAGCATGCCGATGCTGCTCTTTTTAGCACCCGCGCACGGATTTGTGCGAAAACGCGTTTTAAGCATGCACATGCATCTTTTGGTAGACGCGGATGAAGTTTTCTGCAAAACCACAAGATGTGCATGCAAATGGTGCTTTTGGCAGAACGCGCACGTGGATTTCTACCAAACGACGTGCTAAGCATGCCGATGCTGCTCTTTTTAGCACCCGCTCACGCATTTGTGCGAAAACGCGTTTTAAGCATGCACAGGCATCTTTTGGTAGACGCGGATGAAGTTTTCTGCAAAACCACAAGATGTGCATGCAAATGGTGCTTTTTGCAGAACGCGCACGTGGACTTCTACCAAACGACGTGCTAAGCATGCCGATGCTGCTCTTTTTCGCACCCGCGCACGGATTTGTGCGAAAACGCGTTTTAAGCATGGACATGCATCTTTTGGTAGACGCGGATGAAGTTTTCTGCAAAACCACGAGATGTGCATGCAAATGGTGCTTTTGGCAGAACGCGCACGTGGATTTCTACCAAACGACGTGCTAAGCATGCCGATGCTGCTCTTTTTAGCACCCGCGCACGCATTTCTGCGAAAACGCGTTTTAAGCATGCACATGCATCTTTTGGTAGACGCGGATGAAGTTTTCTGCAAAACCACAAGATGTGCATGCAAATGGTGCTTTTTGCAGAACGCGCTCGTGGATTTCTACCAAACGACGTGCTAAGCATGCCGATGCTGCTCTTTTTAGCACCCGCGCACGCATTTGTGCGAAAACGCGTTTTAAGCATGCACATGCATCTTTTGGTAGACGCGGATGAAGTTTTCTGCAAAACCACAAGATGTGCATGCAAATGGTGCTTTTTGCAGAACGCGCACGTGGATTTCTACCAAACGACGTGCTAAGCATGCCGATGCTGCTCTTTTTAGCACCCGCGCACGGATTTGTGCGAAAACGCGTTCTAAGCATGCACATGCATCTTTTGGTAGACGCGGATGAAGTTTTCTGCAAAACCACAAGATGTGCATGCAAATGGTGCTTTTGGCAGAACGCGCACGTGGATTTCTACCAAACGACGTGCTAAGCATGCCGATGCTGCTCTTTTTAGCACCCGCGCACGCATTTGTGCGAAAACGCGTTTTAAACATGCACATGCATCTTTTGGTAGACGCGGATGAAGTTTTCTGCAAAACCACAAGATGTGCATGCAAATGGTGCTTTTTGCAGAACGCGCACGTGGATTTCTACCAAACGACGTGCTAAGCATGCCGATGCTGCTCTTTTTAGCACCCGCGCACGGATTTGTGCGAAAACGCGTTTTAAGCATGCACATGCATCTTTTGGTAGACGCGGATGAAGTTTTCTGCAAAACCACAAGATGTGCATGCAAATGGTGCTTTTGGCAGAACGCGCACGTGGATTTCTACCAAACGACGTGCTAAGCATGCCGATGCTGCTCTTTTTAGCACCCGCGCATGCATTTGTGCGAAAACGCGTTTTAAGCATGCACATGCATCTTTTGGTAGACGCGGATGAAGTTTTCTGCAAAACCACAAGATGTGCATGCAAATGGTGCTTTTTGCAGAACGCGCACGTGGATTTCTACCAAACGACGTGCTAAGCATGCCGATGCTGCTCTTTTTAGCACCCGCGCACGGATTTGTGCGAAAACGCGTTTTAAGCATGCACATGCATCTTTTGGTAGACGCGGATGAAGTTTTCTGCAAAACCACAAGATGTGCATGCAAATGGTGCTTTTGGCAGAACGCGCACGTAGATTTCTACCAAACGACGTGCTAAGCATGCCGATGCTGCTCTTTTTAGCACCCGCGCATGCATTTGTGCGAAAACGCGTTTTAAGCATGCACATGCATCTTTTGGTAGACGCGGATGAAGTTTTCTGCAAAACCACAAGATGTGCATGCAAATGGTGCTTTTTGCAGAACGCGCACGTGGATTTCTACCAAACGACGTGCTAAGCATGCCGATGCTGCTCTTTTTAGCACCCGCGCACGGATTTGTGCGAAAACGCGTTTTAAGCATGCACATGCATCTTTTGGTAGACGCGGATGAAGTTTTCTGCAAAACCACAAGATGTGCATGCAAATGGTGCTTTTTGCAGAACGCGCACGTGGATTTCTACCAAACGACGTGCTAAGCATGCCGATGCTGCTCTTTTTAGCACCCGCGCACGGATTTGTGCGAAAACGCGTTTTAAGCATGCACATGCATCTTTTGGTAGACGCGGATGAAGTTTTCTGCAAAACCACAAGATGTGCATGCAAATGGTGCTTTTGGCAGAACGCGCACGTAGATTTCTACCAAACGACGTGCTAAGCATGCCGATGCTGCTCTTTTTAGCACCCGCGCACGCATTTGTGCGAAAACGCGTTTTAAGCATGCACATGCATCTTTTGGTAGACGCGGATGAAGTTTTCTGCAAAACCACAAGATGTGCATGCAAATGGTGCTTTTTGCAGAACGCGCACGTGGATTTCTACCAAACGACGTGCTAAGCATGCGGATGCTGCTATTTTTAGCACCCGCGCACGCATTTGTGCGAAAACGCGTTTTAAGCATGCACATGCATCTTTTGGTAGACGCGGATGAAGTTTTCTGCAAAACCACAAGATGTGCATGCAAATGGTGCTTTTTGCAGAACGCGCACGTGGATTTCTACCAAACGACGTGCTAAGCATGCCGATGCTTCTCTTTTTAGCACCCGCGCACGGATTTGTGCGAAAACGCGTTTTAAGCATGCACATGCAACTTTTGGTAGACGCGGATGAAGTTTTCTGCAAAACCACAAGATGTGCATGCAAATGGTGCTTTTTGCAGAACGCGCACGTGGATTTCTACCAAACGACGTGCTAAGCATGCCGATGCTGCTCTTTTTAGCACCCGCGCACGGATTTGTGCGAAAACGCGTTTTAAGCATGCACATGCATCTTTTGGTAGACGCGGATGAAGTTTTCTGCAAAACCACAAGATGTGCATGCAAATGGTGCTTTTGGCAGAACGCGCACGTAGATTTCTACCAAACGACGTGCTAAGCATGCCGATGCTGCTCTTTTTAGCACCCGCGCACGCATTTGTGCGAAGACGCGTTTTAAGCATGCACATGCATCTTTTGGTAGACGCGGATGAAGTTTTCTGCAAAACCACAAGATGTGCATGCAAATGGTGCTTTTTGCAGAACGCGCACGTGCATTTCTACCAAACGACGTGCTAAGCATGCCGATGCTGCTCTTTTTAGCACCCGCGCACGCATTTGTGCGAAAACGCGTTTTAAGCATGCACATGCATCTTTTGGTAGACGCGGATGAAGTTTTCTGCAAGACCACAAGATGTGCATGCAAATGGTGCTTTTTGCAGAACGCGCACGTGGATTTCTACCAAACGACGTGCTAAGCATGCCGATGCTGCTATTTTTAGCACCCGCGCACGCATTTGTGCGAAAACGCGTTTTAAGCATGCACATGCATCTTTTGGTAGACGCGGATGAAGTTTTCTGCAAAACCACAAGATGTGCATGCAAATGGTGCTTTTTGCAGAACGCGCATTTGGATTTCTACCAAACGACGTGCTAAGCATGCCGATGCTGCTCTTTTTAGCACCCGCGCACGGATTTGTGCGAAAACGCGTTTTAAGCATGCACATGCATCTTTTGGTAGACGCGGATGAAGTTTTCTGCAAGACCACAAGATGTGCATGCAAATGGTGCTTTTTGCAGAACGCGCACGTGGATTTCTACCAAACGACGTGCTAAGCATGCCGATGCTGCTATTTTTAGCACCCGCGCACGCATTTGTGCGAAAACGCGTTTTAAGCATGCACATGCATCTTTTGGTAGACGCGGATGAAGTTTTCTGCAAAACCACAAGATGTGCATGCAAATGGTGCTTTTTGCAGAACGCGCACGTGGATTTCTACCAAACGACGTGCTAAGCATGCCGATGCTGCCCTTTTTAGCACACGCGCACGGATTTGTGCGAAAACGCGTTTTAAGCATGCACATGCATCTTTTGGTAGACGCGGATGAAGTTTTCTGCAAAACCACAAGATGTGCATGCAAATGGTGCTTTTTGCAGAACGCGCACGTGGATTTCTACCAAACGACGTGCTAAGCATGCCGATGCTGCTCTTTTTAGCACCCGCGCACGGATTTGTGCGAAAACGCGTTTTAAGCATGCACATGCATCTTTTGGTAGACGCGGATGAAGTTTTCTGCAAAACCACAAGATGTGCATGCAAATGGTGCTTTTGGCAGAACGCGCACGTAGATTTCTACCAAACGACGTGCTAAGCATGCCGATGCTGCTCTTTTTAGCACCCGCGCACGCATTTGTGCGAAAACGCGTTTTAAGCATGCACATGCATCTTTTGGTAGACGCGGATGAAGTTTTCTGCAAAACCACAAGATGTGCATGCAAATGGTGCTTTTTGCAGAACGCGCACGTGGATTTCTACCAAACGACGTGCTAAGCATGCCGATGCTGCTATTTTTAGCACCCGCGCACGCATTTGTGCGAAAACGCGTTTTAAGCATGCACATGCATCTTTTGGTAGACGCGGATGAAGTTTTCTGCAAAACCACAAGATGTGCATGCAAATGGTGCTTTTTGCAGAACGCGCACGTGGATTTCTACCAAACGACGTGCTAAGCATGCCGATGCTTCTCTTTTTAGCACCCGCGCACGGATTTGTGCGAAAACGCGTTTTAAGCATGCACATGCAACTTTTGGTAGACGCGGATGAAGTTTTCTGCAAAACCACAAGATGTGCATGCAAATGGTGCTTTTTGCAGAACGCGCACGTGGATTTCTACCAAACGACGTGCTAAGCATGCCGATGCTGCTCTTTTTAGCACCCGCGCACGGATTTGTGCGAAAACGCGTTTTAAGCATGCACATGCATCTTTTGGTAGACGCGGATGAAGTTTTCTGCAAAACCACAAGATGTGCATGCAAATGGTGCTTTTGGCAGAACGCGCACGTAGATTTCTACCAAACGACGTGCTAAGCATGCCGATGCTGCTCTTTTTAGCACCCGCGCACGCATTTGTGCGAAGACGCGTTTTAAGCATGCACATGCATCTTTTGGTAGACGCGAATGAAGTTTTCTGCAAAACCACAAGATGTGCATGCAAATGGTGCTTTTTGCAGAACGCGCACGTGCATTTCTACCAAACGACGTGCTAAGCATGCCGATGCTGCTCTTTTTAGCACCCGCGCACGCATTTGTGCGAAAACGCGTTTTAAGCATGCACATGCATCTCTTGGTAGACGCGGATGAAGTTTTCTGCAAGACCACAAGATGTGCATGCAAATGGTGCTTTTTGCAGAACGCGCACGTGGATTTCTACCAAACGACGTGCTAAGCATGCCGATGCTGCTATTTTTAGCACCCGCGCACGCATTTGTGCGAAAACGCGTTTTAAGCATGCACATGCATCTTTTGGTAGACGCGGATGAAGTTTTCTGCAAAACCACAAGATGTGCATGCAAATGGTGCTTTTTGCAGAACGCGCATTTGGATTTCTACCAAACGACGTGCTAAGCATGCCGATGCTGCTCTTTTTAGCACCCGCGCACGGATTTGTGCGAAAACGCGTTTTAAGCATGCACATGCATCTTTTGGTAGACGCGGATGAAGTTTTCTGCAAGACCACAAGATGTGCATGCAAATGGTGCTTTTTGCAGAACGCGCACGTGGATTTCTACCAAACGACGTGCTAAGCATGCCGATGCTGCTATTTTTAGCACCCGCGCACGCATTTGTGCGAAAACGCGTTTTAAGCATGCACATGCATCTTTTGGTAGACGCGGATGAAGTTTTCTGCAAAACCACAAGATGTGCATGCAAATGGTGCTTTTTGCAGAACGCGCACGTGGATTTCTACCAAACGACGTGCTAAGCATGCCGATGCTGCTCTTTTTAGCACCCGCTCACGGATTTGTGCGAAAACGCGTTTTAAGCATGCACATGCATCTTTTGGTAGACGCGGATGAAGTTTTCTGCAAAACCACAAGATGTGCATGCAAATGGTGCTTTTTGCAGAACGCGCACGTGGATTTCTACCAAACGACGTGCTAAGCATGCCGATGCTGCTATTTTTAGCACCCGCGCACGCATTTGTGCGAAAACGCGTTTTAAGCATGCACATGCATCTTTTGGTAGACGCGGATGAAGTTTTCTGCAAAACCACAAGATGTGCATGCAAATGGTGCTTTTTGCAGAACGCGCACGTGGATTTCTACCAAACGACGTGCTAAGCATGCCGATGCTGCTCTTTTTAGCACCCGCGCACGGATTTGTGCGAAAACGCGTTTTAAGCATGCACATGCATCTTTTGGTAGACGCGGATGAAGTTTTCTGCAAAACCACAAGATGTGCATGCAAATGGTGCTTTTTGCAGAACGCGCACGTGGATTTCTACCAAACGACGTGCTAAGCATGCCGATGCTGCTCTTTTTAGCACCCGCGCACGGATTTGTGCGAAAACGCGTTTTAAGCATGCACATGCATCTTTTGGTAGACGCGGATGAAGTTTTCTGCAAAACCACAAGATGTGCATGCAAATGGTGCTTTTGGCAGAACGCGCACGTAGATTTCTACCAAACGACGTGCTAAGCATGCCGATGCTGCTCTTTTTAGCACCCGCGCACGCATTTGTGCGAAAACGCGTTTTAAGCATGCACATGCATCTTTTGGTAGACGCGGATGAAGTTTTCTGCAAAACCACAAGATGTGCATGCAAATGGTGCTTTTTGCAGAACGCGCACGTGGATTTCTACCAAACGACGTGCTAAGCATGCCGATGCTGCTATTTTTAGCACCCGCGCACGCATTTGTGCGAAAACGCGTTTTAAGCATGCACATGCATCTTTTGGTAGACGCGGATGAAGTTTTCTGCAAAACCACAAGATGTGCATGCAAATGGTGCTTTTTGCAGAACGCGCACGTGGATTTCTACCAAACGACGTGCTAAGCATGCCGATGCTTCTCTTTTTAGCACCCGCGCACGGATTTGTGCGAAAACGCGTTTTAAGCATGCACATGCAACTTTTGGTAGACGCGGATGAAGTTTTCTGCAAAACCACAAGATGTGCATGCAAATGGTGCTTTTTGCAGAACGCGCACGTGGATTTCTACCAAACGACGTGCTAAGCATGCCGATGCTGCTCTTTTTAGCACCCGCGCACGGATTTGTGCGAAAACGCGTTTTAAGCATGCACATGCATCTTTTGGTAGACGCGGATGAAGTTTTCTGCAAAACCACAAGATGTGCATGCAAATGGTGCTTTTGGCAGAACGCGCACGTAGATTTCTACCAAACGACGTGCTAAGCATGCCGATGCTGCTCTTTTTAGCACCCGCGCACGCATTTGTGCGAAGACGCGTTTTAAGCATGCACATGCATCTTTTGGTAGACGCGGATGAAGTTTTCTGCAAAACCACAAGATGTGCATGCAAATGGTGCTTTTTGCAGAACGCGCACGTGCATTTCTACCAAACGACGTGCTAAGCATGCCGATGCTGCTCTTTTTAGCACCCGCGCACGCATTTGTGCGAAAACGCGTTTTAAGCATGCACATGCATCTTTTGGTAGACGCGGATGAAGTTTTCTGCAAGACCACAAGATGTGCATGCAAATGGTGCTTTTTGCAGAACGCGCACGTGGATTTCTACCAAACGACGTGCTAAGCATGCCGATGCTGCTATTTTTAGCACCCGCGCACGCATTTGTGCGAAAACGCGTTTTAAGCATGCACATGCATCTTTTGGTAGACGCGGATGAAGTTTTCTGCAAAACCACAAGATGTGCATGCAAATGGTGCTTTTGGCAGAACGCGCACGTGGATTTCTACCAAACGACGTGCTAAGCATGCCGATGCTGCTCTTTTTAGCACCCGCTCACGCATTTGTGCGAAAACGCGTTTTAAGCATGCACAGGCATCTTTTGGTAGACGCGGATGAAGTTTTCTGCAAAACCACAAGATGTGCATGCAAATGGTGCTTTTTGCAGAACGCGCACGTGGATTTCTACCAAACGACGTGCTAAGCATGCCGATGCTGCTCTTTTTCGCACCCGCGCACGGATTTGTGCGAAAACGCGTTTTAAGCATGGACATGCATCTTTTGGTAGACGCGGATGAAGTTTTCTGCAAAACCACGAGATGTGCATGCAAATGGTGCTTTTGGCAGAACGCGCACGTGGATTTCTACCAAACGACGTGCTAAGCATGCCGATGCTGCTCTTTTTAGCACCCGCGCACGCATTTCTGCGAAAACGCGTTTTAAGCATGCACATGCATCTTTTGGTAGACGCGGATGAAGTTTTCTGCAAAACCACAAGATGTGCATGCAAATGGTGCTTTTTGCAGAACGCGCTCGTGGATTTCTACCAAACGACGTGCTAAGCATGCCGATGCTGCTCTTTTTAGCACCCGCGCACGCATTTGTGCGAAAACGCGTTTTAAGCATGCACATGCATCTTTTGGTAGACGCGGATGAAGTTTTCTGCAAAACCACAAGATGTGCATGCAAATGGTGCTTTTTGCAGAACGCGCACGTGGATTTCTACCAAACGACGTGCTAAGCATGCCGATGCTGCTCTTTTTAGCACCCGCGCACGGATTTGTGCGAAAACGCGTTTTAAGCATGCACATGCATCTTTTGGTAGACGCGGATGAAGTTTTCTGCAAAACCACAAGATGTGCATGCAAATGGTGCTTTTGGCAGAACGCGCACGTAGATTTCTACCAAACGACGTGCTAAGCATGCCGATGCTGCTCTTTTTAGCACCCGCGCACGCATTTGTGCGAAGACGCGTTTTAAGCATGCACATGCATCTTTTGGTAGACGCGGATGAAGTTTTCTGCAAAACCACAAGATGTGCATGCAAATGGTGCTTTTGGCAGAACGCGCACGTGGATTTCTACCAAACGACGTGCTAAGCATGCCGATGCTGCTCTTTTTAGCACCCGCGCACGCATTTGTGCGAAAACGCGTTTTAAACATGCACATGCATCTTTTGGTAGACGCGGATGAAGTTTTCTGCAAAACCACAAGATGTGCATGCAAATGGTGCTTTTTGCAGAACGCGCACGTGGATTTCTACCAAACGACGTGCTAAGCATGCCGATGCTGCTATTTTTAGCACCCGCGCACGCATTTGTGCGAAAACGCGTTTTAAGCATGCACATGCATCTTTTGGTAGACGCGGATGAAGTTTTCTGCAAAACCACAAGATGTGCATGCAAATGGTGCTTTTTGCAGAACGCGCACGTGGATTTCTACCAAACGACGTGCTAAGCATGCCGATGCTTCTCTTTTTAGCACCCGCGCACGGATTTGTGCGAAAACGCGTTTTAAGCATGCACATGCAACTTTTGGTAGACGCGGATGAAGTTTTCTGCAAAACCACAAGATGTGCATGCAAATGGTGCTTTTTGCAGAACGCGCACGTGGATTTCTACCAAACGACGTGCTAAGCATGCCGATGCTGCTCTTTTTAGCACCCGCGCACGGATTTGTGCGAAAACGCGTTTTAAGCATGCACATGCATCTTTTGGTAGACGCGGATGAAGTTTTCTGCAAAACCACAAGATGTGCATGCAAATGGTGCTTTTGGCAGAACGCGCACGTAGATTTCTACCAAACGACGTGCTAAGCATGCCGATGCTGCTCTTTTTAGCACCCGCGCACGCATTTGTGCGAAGACGCGTTTTAAGCATGCA
This sequence comes from Dermacentor andersoni, assembly GCF_023375885.2. NCBI lineage: Eukaryota > Metazoa > Arthropoda > Arachnida > Ixodida > Ixodidae > Dermacentor > Dermacentor andersoni. Next base: position 589,881 of record NW_027314766.1, read on the forward strand.
CATGCATCTTTTGGTAGACGCGGATGAAGTTTTCTGCAAAACCACAAGATGTGCATGCAAATGGTGCTTTTTGCAGAACGCGCACGTGCATTTCTACCAAACGACGTGCTAAGCATGCCGATGCTGCTCTTTTTAGCACCCGCGCACGCATTTGTGCGAAAACGCGTTTTAAGCATGCACATGCATCTTTTGGTAGACGCGGATGAAGTTTTCTGCAAGACCACAAGATGTGCATGCAAATGGTGCTTTTTGCAGAACGCGCACGTGGATTTCTACCAAACGACGTGCTAAGCATGCCGATGCTGCTATTTTTAGCACCCGCGCACGCATTTGTGCGAAAACGCGTTTTAAGCATGCACATGCATCTTTTGGTAGACGCGGATGAAGTTTTCTGCAAAACCACAAGATGTGCATGCAAATGGTGCTTTTTGCAGAACGCGCATTTGGATTTCTACCAAACGACGTGCTAAGCATGCCGATGCTGCTCTTTTTAGCACCCGCGCACGGATTTGTGCGAAAACGCGTTTTAAGCATGCACATGCATCTTTTGGTAGACGCGGATGAAGTTTTCTGCAAGACCACAAGATGTGCATGCAAATGGTGCTTTTTGCAGAACGCGCACGTGGATTTCTACCAAACGACGTGCTAAGCATGCCGATGCTGCTATTTTTAGCACCCGCGCACGCATTTGTGCGAAAACGCGTTTTAAGCATGCACATGCATCTTTTGGTAGACGCGGATGAAGTTTTCTGCAAAACCACAAGATGTGCATGCAAATGGTGCTTTTTGCAGAACGCGCACGTGGATTTCTACCAAACGACGTGCTAAGCATGCCGATGCTGCTCTTTTTAGCACCCGCGCACGCATTTGTGCGAAAACGCGTTTTAAGCATGCACATGCATCTTTTGGCAGACGCGGATGAAGTTTTCTGCAAAACCACAAGATGTGCATGCAAATGGTGCTTTTTGCAGAACGCGCACGTGGATTTCTACCAAACATCGTGCTAAGCATGCCGATGCTGCTCTTTTTAGCACCCGCGCACGCATTTGTGCGAAAACGCGTTTTAAGCATGCACATGCATCTTTTGGTAGACGCGGATGAAGTTTTCTGCAAAACCACAAGATGTTCTTGCAGAACGCGCACGTGGATTTCTACCAAACGACGTGCTAAGCATGCCGATGCTGCTCTTTTTAGCACCCGCGCACGGATTTGTGCGAAAACGCGTTTTAAGCATGCACATGCATCTTTTGGTAGACGCGGATGAAGTTTTCTGCAAAACCACAAGATGTGCATGCAAATGGTGCTTTTGGCAGAACGCGCACGTGGATTTCTACCAAACGACGTGCTAAGCATGCCGATGCTGCTCTTTTTAGCACCCGCTCACGCATTTGTGCGAAAACGCGTTTTAAGCATGCACAGGCATCTTTTGGTAGACGCGGATGAAGTTTTCTGCAAAACCACAAGATGTGCATGCAAATGGTGCTTTTTGCAGAACGCGCACGTGGATTTCTACCAAACGACGTGCTAAGCATGCCGATGCTGCTCTTTTTCGCACCCGCGCACGGATTTGTGCGAAAACGCGTTTTAAGCATGGACATGCATCTTTTGGTAGACGCGGATGAAGTTTTCTGCAAAACCACGAGATGTGCATGCAAATGGTGCTTTTGGCAGAACGCGCACGTGGATTTCTACCAAACGACGTGCTAAGCATGCCGATGCTGCTCTTTTTAGCACCCGCGCACGCATTTCTGCGAAAACGCGTTTTAAGCATGCACATGCATCTTTTGGTAGACGCGGATGAAGTTTTCTGCAAAACCACAAGATGTGCATGCAAATGGTGCTTTTTGCAGAACGCGCTCGTGGATTTCTACCAAACGACGTGCTAAGCATGCCGATGCTGCTCTTTTTAGCACCCGCGCACGCATTTGTGCGAAAACGCGTTTTAAGCATGCACATGCATCTTTTGGTAGACGCGGATGAAGTTTTCTGCAAAACCACAAGATGTGCATGCAAATGGTGCTTTTTGCAGAACGCGCACGTGGATTTCTACCAAACGACGTGCTAAGCATGCCGATGCTGCTCTTTTTAGCACCCGCGCACGGATTTGTGCGAAAACGCGTTTTAAGCATGCACATGCATCTTTTGGTAGACGCGGATGAAGTTTTCTGCAAAACCACAAGATGTGCATGCAAATGGTGCTTTTGGCAGAACGCGCACGTGGATTTCTACCAAACGACGTGCTAAGCATGCCGATGCTGCTCTTTTTAGCACCCGCGCACGCATTTGTGCGAAAACGCGTTTTAAACATGCACATGCATCTTTTGGTAGACGCGGATGAAGTTTTCTGCAAAACCACAAGATGTGCATGCAAATGGTGCTTTTTGCAGAACGCGCACGTGGATTTCTACCAAACGACGTGCTAAGCATGCCGATGCTGCTCTTTTTAGCACCCGCGCACGGATTTGTGCGAAAACGCGTTTTAAGCATGCACATGCATCTTTTGGTAGACGCGGATGAAGTTTTCTGCAAAACCACAAGATGTGCATGCAAATGGTGCTTTTGGCAGAACGCGCACGTGGATTTCTACCAAACGACGTGCTAAGCATGCCGATGCTGCTCTTTTTAGCACCCGCGCACGGATTTGTGCGAAAACGCGTTTTAAGCATGCACATGCATCTTTTGGTAGACGCGGATGAAGTTTTCTGCAAAACCACAAGATGTGCATGCAAATGGTGCTTTTTGCAGAACGCGCACGTGGATTTCTACCAAACGACGTGCTAAGCATGCCGATGCTGCTCTTTTTAGCACCCGCGCACGGATTTGTGCGAAAACGCGTTTTAAGCATGCACATGCATCTTTTGGTAGACGCGGATGAAGTTTTCTGCAAAACCACAAGATGTGCATGCAAATGGTGCTTTTGGCAGAACGCGCACGTAGATTTCTACCAAACGACGTGCTAAGCATGCCGATGCTGCTCTTTTTAGCACCCGCGCACGCATTTGTGCGAAAACGCGTTTTAAGCATGCACATGCATCTTTTGGTAGACGCGGATGAAGTTTTCTGCAAAACCACAAGATGTGCATGCAAATGGTGCTTTTTGCAGAACGCGCACGTGGATTTCTACCAAACGACGTGCTAAGCATGCGGATGCTGCTATTTTTAGCACCCGCGCACGCATTTGTGCGAAAACGCGTTTTAAGCATGCACATGCATCTTTTGGTAGACGCGGATGAAGTTTTCTGCAAAACCACAAGATGTGCATGCAAATGGTGCTTTTTGCAGAACGCGCACGTGGATTTCTACCAAACGACGTGCTAAGCATGCCGATGCTTCTCTTTTTAGCACCCGCGCACGGATTTGTGCGAAAACGCGTTTTAAGCATGCACATGCAACTTTTGGTAGACGCGGATGAAGTTTTCTGCAAAACCACAAGATGTGCATGCAAATGGTGCTTTTTGCAGAACGCGCACGTGGATTTCTACCAAACGACGTGCTAAGCATGCCGATGCTGCTCTTTTTAGCACCCGCGCACGGATTTGTGCGAAAACGCGTTTTAAGCATGCACATGCATCTTTTGGTAGACGCGGATGAAGTTTTCTGCAAAACCACAAGATGTGCATGCAAATGGTGCTTTTGGCAGAACGCGCACGTAGATTTCTACCAAACGACGTGCTAAGCATGCCGATGCTGCTCTTTTTAGCACCCGCGCACGCATTTGTGCGAAGACGCGTTTTAAGCATGCACATGCATCTTTTGGTAGACGCGGATGAAGTTTTCTGCAAAACCACAAGATGTGCATGCAAATGGTGCTTTTTGCAGAACGCGCACGTGCATTTCTACCAAACGACGTGCTAAGCATGCCGATGCTGCTCTTTTTAGCACCCGCGCACGCATTTGTGCGAAAACGCGTTTTAAGCATGCACATGCATCTTTTGGTAGACGCGGATGAAGTTTTCTGCAAGACCACAAGATGTGCATGCAAATGGTGCTTTTTGCAGAACGCGCACGTGGATTTCTACCAAACGACGTGCTAAGCATGCCGATGCTGCTATTTTTAGCACCCGCGCACGCATTTGTGCGAAAACGCGTTTTAAGCATGCACATGCATCTTTTGGTAGACGCGGATCAAGTTTTCTGCAAAACCACAAGATGTGCATGCAAATGGTGCTTTTTGCAGAACGCGCATTTGGATTTCTACCAAACGACGTGCTAAGCATGCCGATGCTGCTCTTTTTAGCACCCGCGCACGGATTTGTGCGAAAACGCGTTTTAAGCATGCACATGCATCTTTTGGTAGACGCGGATGAAGTTTTCTGCAAGACCACAAGATGTGCATGCAAATGGTGCTTTTTGCAGAACGCGCACGTGGATTTCTACCAAACGACGTGCTAAGCATGCCGATGCTGCTATTTTTAGCACCCGCGCACGCATTTGTGCGAAAACGCGTTTTAAGCATGCACATGCATCTTTTGGTAGACGCGGATGAAGTTTTCTGCAAAACCACAAGATGTGCATGCAAATGGTGCTTTTTGCAGAACGCGCACGTGGATTTCTACCAAACGACGTGCTAAGCATGCCGATGCTGCCCTTTTTAGCACACGCGCACGGATTTGTGCGAAAACGCGTTTTAAGCATGCACATGCATCTTTTGGTAGACGCGGATGAAGTTTTCTGCAAAACCACAAGATGTGCATGCAAATGGTGCTTTTGGCAGAACGCGCACGTAGATTTCTACCAAACGACGTGCTAAGCATGCCGATGCTGCTCTTTTTAGCACCCGCGCACGCATTTGTGCGAAAACGCGTTTTAAGCATGCACATGCATCTTTTGGTAGACGCGGATGAAGTTTTCTGCAAAACCACAAGATGTGCATGCAAATGGTGCTTTTTGCAGAACGCGCACGTGGATTTCTACCAAACGACGTGCTAAGCATGCCGATGCTGCTATTTTTAGCACCCGCGCACGCATTTGTGCGAAAACGCGTTTTAAGCATGCACATGCATCTTTTGGTAGACGCGGATGAAGTTTTCTGCAAAACCACAAGATGTGCATGCAAATGGTGCTTTTTGCAGAACGCGCACGTGGATTTCTACCAAACGACGTGCTAAGCATGCCGATGCTTCTCTTTTTAGCACCCGCGCACGGATTTGTGCGAAAACGCGTTTTAAGCATGCACATGCAACTTTTGGTAGACGCGGATGAAGTTTTCTGCAAAACCACAAGATGTGCATGCAAATGGTGCTTTTTGCAGAACGCGCACGTGGATTTCTACCAAACGACGTGCTAAGCATGCCGATGCTGCTCTTTTTAGCACCCGCGCACGGATTTGTGCGAAAACGCGTTTTAAGCATGCACATGCATCTTTTGGTAGACGCGGATGAAGTTTTCTGCAAAACCACAAGATGTGCATGCAAATGGTGCTTTTGGCAGAACGCGCACGTAGATTTCTACCAAACGACGTGCTAAGCATGCCGATGCTGCTCTTTTTAGCACCCGCGCACGCATTTGTGCGAAGACGCGTTTTAAGCATGCACATGCATCTTTTGGTAGACGCGGATGAAGTTTTCTGCAAAACCACAAGATGTGCATGCAAATGGTGCTTTTTGCAGAACGCGCACGTGCATTTCTACCAAACGACGTGCTAAGCATGCCGATGCTGCTCTTTTTAGCACCCGCGCACGCATTTGTGCGAAAACGCGTTTTAAGCATGCACATGCATCTTTTGGTAGACGCGGATGAAGTTTTCTGCAAGACCACAAGATGTGCATGCAAATGGTGCTTTTTGCAGAACGCGCACGTGGATTTCTACCAAACGACGTGCTAAGCATGCCGATGCTGCTATTTTTAGCACCCGCGCACGCATTTGTGCGAAAACGCGTTTTTAAGCATGCACATGCATCTTTTGGTAGACGCGGATGAAGTTTTCTGCAAAACCACAAGATGTGCATGCAAATGGTGCTTTTTGCAGAACGCGCATTTGGATTTCTACCAAACGACGTGCTAAGCATGCCGATGCTGCTCTTTTTAGCACCCGCGCACGGATTTGTGCGAAAACGCGTTTTAAGCATGCACATGCATCTTTTGGTAGACGCGGATGAAGTTTTCTGCAAGACCACAAGATGTGCATGCAAATGGTGCTTTTTGCAGAACGCGCACGTGGATTTCTACCAAACGACGTGCTAAGCATGCCGATGCTGCTATTTTTAGCACCCGCGCACGCATTTGTGCGAAAACGCGTTTTAAGCATGCACATGCATCTTTTGGTAGACGCGGATGAAGTTTTCTGCAAAACCACAAGATGTGCATGCAAATGGTGCTTTTTGCAGAACGCGCACGTGGATTTCTACCAAACGACGTGCTAAGCATGCCGATGCTGCTCTTTTTAGCACCCGCTCACGGATTTGTGCGAAAACGCGTTTTAAGCATGCACATGCATCTTTTGGTAGACGCGGATGAAGTTTTCTGCAAAACCACAAGATGTGCATGCAAATGGTGCTTTTTGCAGAACGCGCACGTGGATTTCTACCAAACGACGTGCTAAGCATGCCGATGCTGCTCTTTTTAGCACCCGCGCACGGATTTGTGCGAAAACGCGTTTTAAGCATGCACATGCATCTTTTGGTAGACGCGGATGAAGTTTTCTGCAAAACCACAAGATGTGCATGCAAATGGTGCTTTTGGCAGAACGCGCACGTGGATTTCTACCAAACGACGTGCTAAGCATGCCGATGCTGCTCTTTTTAGCACCCGCGCACGCATTTGTGCGAAAACGCGTTTTAAGCATGCACATGCATCTTTTGGTAGACGCGGATGAAGTTTTCTGCAAAACCACAAGATGTGCATGCAAATGGTGCTTTTTGCAGAACGCGCACGTGGATTTCTACCAAACGACGTGCTAAGCATGCCGATGCTGCTCTTTTTAGCACCCGCGCACGGATTTGTGCGAAAACGCGTTTTAAGCATGCACATGCATCTTTTGGTAGACGCGGATGAAGGTTTCTGCAAAACCACAAGATGTGCATGCAAATGGTGCTTTTTGCAGAACGCGCACGTGGATTTCTGCCAAACGACGTGCTAAGCTTGCCGATGCTGCTCTTTTTAGCACCCGCGCACGGATTTGTGCGAAAACGCGTTTTAAGCATGCACATGCATCTTTTGGTAGACGCGGATGAAGTTTTCTGCAAAACCACAAGATGTGCATGCAAATGGTGCTTTTGGCAGAACGCGCACGTGGATTTCTACCAAACGACGTGCTAAGCATGCCGATGCTGCTCTTTTTAGCACCCGCGCACGCATTTGTGCGAAAACGCGTTTTAAGCATGCACATGCATCTTTTGATAGACGCGGATGAAGTTTTCTGCAAAACCACAAGATGTGCATGCAAATGGTGCTTTTTGCAGAACGCGCACGTGGATTTCTACCAAACGACGTGCTAAGCATGCCGATGCTGCTCTTTTTAGCACCCGCGCACGGATTTGTGCGAAAACGCGTTTTAAGCATGCACATGCATCTTTTGGTAGACGCGGATGAAGTTTTCTGCAAAACCACAAGATGTGCATGCAAATGGTGCTTTTGGCAGAACGCGCACGTAGATTTCTACCAAACGACGTGCTAAGCATGTCGATGCTGCTCTTTTTAGCACCCGCGCACGCATTTGTGCGAAAACGCGTTTTAAGCATGCACATGCATCTTTTGGTAGACGCGGATGAAGTTTTCTGCAAAACCACAAGATGTGCATGCAAATGGTGCTTTTTGCAGAACGCGCACGTGGATTTCTACCAAACGACGTGCTAAGCATGCCGATGGTGCTCTTTTTAGCACCCGCGCACGGATTTGTGCGAAAACGCGTTTTAAGCATGCACATGCATCTTTTGGTAGACGCGGATGAAGTTTTCTGCAAAACCACAAGATGTGCATGCAAATGGTGCTTTTTGCAGAACGCGCACGTGGATTTCTACCAAACGACGTGCTAAGCATGCCGATGCTGCTCTTTTTAGCACCCGCGCACGGATTTGTGCGAAAACGCGTTTTAAGCATGCACATGCATCTTTTGGTAGACGCGGATGAAGTTTTCAACAAAACCACAAGATGTGCATGCAAATGGTGCTTTTGGCAGAACGCGCACGTAGATTTCTACCAAACGACGTGCTAAGCATGCCGATGCTGCTCTTTTTAGCACCCGCGCACGGATTTGTGCGAAAACGCGTTTTAAGCATGCACATGCATCTTTTGGTAGACGCGGATAAAGTTTTCTGCAAAACCACAATATGTGCATGCAAATGGTGCTTTTTGCAGAACGCGCTCGTGGATTTCTACCAAACGACGTGCTAAGCATGCCGATGCTGCTCTTTTTAGCACCCGCGCATGCATTTGTGCGAAAACGCGTTTTAAGCATGCACATGCATCTTTTGGTAGACGCGGATGAAGTTTTCTGCAAAACCACAAGATGTGCATGCAAATGGTGCTTTTTGCAGAACGCGCACGTGGATTTCTACCAAGCGACGTGCTAAGCATGCCGATGCTGCTCTTTTTAGCACCCGCGCACGGATTTGTGCGAAAACGCGTTTTAAGCATGCACATGCATCTTTTGGTGGACGCGGATGAAGTTTTCTGCAAAACCACAAGATGTGCATGCAAATGGTGCTTTTGGCAGAACGCGCACGTAGGTTTCTACCAAACGACGTGCTAAGCATGCCGATGCTGCTCTTTTTAGCACCCGCGCACGCATTTGTGCGAAAACGCGTTTTAAGCATGCACATGCATCTTTTGGTAGACGCGGATGAAGTTTTCTGCAAAACCACAAGATGTGCATGCAAATGGTGCTTTTTGCAGAACGCGCACGTGGATTTCTTCCAAACGACGTGCTAAGCATGCCGATGCTGCTATTTTTAGCACCCGCGCACGCATTTGTGCGAAAACGCGTTTTAAGCATGCACATGCATCTTTTGGTAGACGCGGATGAAGTTTTCTGCAAAACCACAAGATGTGCATGCAAATGGTGCTTTTTGCAGAACGCGCACGTGGATTTCTACCAAACGACGTGCTAAGCATGCTGATGCTGCTCTTTTTAGCACCCGCGCACGGATTTGTGCGAAAACGCGTTTTAAGCATGCACATGCATCTTTTGGTAGACGCGGATGAAGTTTTCTGCAAAACCACAAGATGTGCATGCAAATGGTGCTTTTTGCAGAACGCGCACGTGGATTTCTACCAAACGACGTGCTAAGCATGCCGATGCTGCTCTTTTTAGCACCCGCGCACGGATTTGTGCGAAAACGCGTTTTAAGCATGCACATGCATCTTTTGGTAGACGCGGATGAAGTTTTCTGCAAAACCACAAGATGTGCATGCAAATGGTGCTTTTTGCAGAACGCGCACGTGGATTTCTACCAAACGACGTGCTAAGCATGCCGATGCTGCTCTTTTTAGCACCCGCGCACGGATTTGTGCGAAAACGCGTTTTAAGCATGCACATGCATCTTTTGGTAGACGCGGATGAAGTTTTCTGCAAAACCACAAGATGTGCATGCAAATGGTGCTTTTGGCAGAACGCGCACGTAGATTTCTACCAAACGACGTGCTAAGCATGCCGATGCTGCTCTTTTTAGCACCCGCGCACGGATTTGTGCGAAAACGCGTTTTAAGCATGCACATGCATCTTTTGGTAGACGCGGATGAAGTTTTCTGCAAAACCACAATATGTGCATGCAAATGGTGCTTTTTGCAGAACGCGCTCGTGGATTTCTACCAAACGACGTGCTAAGCATGCCGATGCTGCTCTTTTTAGCACCCGCGCATGCATTTGTGCGAAAACGCGTTTTAAGCATGCACATGCATCTTTTGGTAGACGCGGATGAAGTTTTCTGCAAAACCACAAGATGTGCATGCAAATGGTGCTTTTTGCAGAACGCGCACGTGGATTTCTACCAAACGACGTGCTAAGCATGCCGATGCTGCTCTTTTTAGCACCCGCGCACGGATTTGTGCGAAAACGCGTTTTAAGCATGCACATGCATCTTTTGGTAGACGCGGATGAAGTTTTCTGCAAAACCACAAGATGTGCATGCAGATGGTGCTTTTGGCAGAACGCGCACGTAGATTTCTACCAAACGACGTGCTAAGCATGCCGATGCTGCTCTTTTTAGCACCCGCGCACGCATTTGTGCGAAAACGCGTTTTAAGCATGCACATGCATCTTTTGGTAGACGCGGATGAAGTTTTCTGCAAAACCACAAGATGTGCATGCAAATGGTGCTTTTGGCAGAACGCGCACGTGGATTTCTACCAAACGACGTGCTAAGCATGCCGATGCTGCTCTTTTTAGCACCCGCGCACGGATTTGTGCGAAAACGCGTTTTAAGCATGCACATGCATCTTTTGGTAGACGCGGATGAAGTTTTCTGCAAAACCACAAGATGTGCATGCAAATGGTGCTTTTGGCAGAACGCGCACGTAGATTTCTACCAAACGACGTGCTAAGCATGCCGATGCTGCTCTTTTTAGCACCCGCGCACGCATTTGTGCGAAAACGCGTTTTAAGCATGCACATGCATCTTTTGGTAGACGCGGATGAAGTTTTCTGCAAAACCACAAGATGTGCATGCAAATGGTGCTTTTTGCAGAACGCGCACGTGGATTTCTACCAAACGACGTGCTAAGCATGCCGATGCTGCTATTTTTAGCACCCGCGCACGCATTTGTGCGAAAACGCGTTTTAAGCATGCACATGCATCTTTTGGTAGACGCGGATGAAGTTTTCTGCAAAACCACAAGATGTGCATGCAAATGGTGCTTTTTGCAGAACGCGCACGTGGATTTCTACCAAACGACGTGCTAAGCATGCCGATGCTTCTCTTTTTAGCACCCGCGCACGGATTTGTGCGAAAACGCGTTTTAAGCATGCACATGCAACTTTTGGTAGACGCGGATGAAGTTTTCTGCAAAACCACAAGATGTGCATGCAAATGGTGCTTTTTGCAGAACGCGCACGTGGATTTCTACCAAACGACGTGCTAAGCATGCCGATGCTGCTCTTTTTAGCACCCGCGCACGGATTTGTGCGAAAACGCGTTTTAAGCATGCACATGCATCTTTTGGTAGACGCGGATGAAGTTTTCTGCAAAACCACAAGATGTGCATGCAAATGGTGCTTTTGGCAGAACGCGCACGTGGATTTCTACCAAACGACGTGCTAAGCATGCCGATGCTGCTCTTTTTAGCACCCGCGCACGCATTTCTGCGAAAACGCGTTTTAAGCATGCACATGCATCTTTTGGTAGACGCGGATGAAGTTTTCTGCAAAACCACAAGATGTGCATGCAAATGGTGCTTTTTGCAGAACGCGCACGTGGATTTCTACCAAACGACGTGCTAAGCATGCCGATGCTGCTCATTTTAGCACCCGCGCACGGATTTGTGCGAAAACGCGTTTTAAGCATGCACATGCATCTTTTGGTAGACGCGGATGAAGTTTTCTGCAAAACCACAAGATGTGCATGCAAATGGTGCTTTTTGCAGAACGCGCACGTGGATTTCTACCAAACGACGTGCTAAGCATGCCGATGCTGCTCTTTTTAGCACCCGCGCACGGATTTGAGCGAAAACGCGTTTTAAGCATGCACATGCATCTTTTGGTAGACGCGGATGAAGTTTTCTGCAAAACCACAAGATGTGCATGCAAATGGTGCTTTTGGCAGAACGCGCACGTAGATTTCTACCAAACGACGTGCTAAGCATGCCGATGCTGCTCTTTTTAGCACCCGCGCATGCATTTGTGCGAAAACGCGTTTTAAGCATGCACATGCATCTTTTGGTAGACGCGGATGAAGTTTTCTGCAAAACCACAAGATGTGCATGCAAATGGTGCTTTTTGCAGAACGCGCACGTGGATTTCTACCAAACGACGTGCTAAGCATGCCGATGCTGCTCTTTTTAGCACCCGCGCACGGATTTGTGCGAAAACGCGTTTTAAGCATGCACATGCATCTTTTGGTAGACGCGGATGAAGTTTTCTGCAAAACCACAAGATGTGCATGGAAATGGTGCTTTTTGCAGAACGCGCACGTGGATTTCTACCAAACGACGTGCTAAGCATGCCGATGCTGCTCTTTTTAGCACCCGCGCACGCATTTGTGCGAAAACGCGTTTTAAGCATGCACATGCATCTTTTGGTAGACGCGGATGAAGTTTTCTGCAAAACCACAAGATGTGCATGCAAATGGTGCTTTTTGCAGAACGCGCACGTGGATTTCTACCAAACGACGTGCTAAGCATGCCGATGCTGCTCTTTTTAGCACCCGCGCACGGATTTGTGCGAAAACGCGTTTTAAGCATGCACATGCATCTTTTGGTAGACGCGGATGAAGTTTTCTGCAAAACCACAAGATGTGCATGCAAATGGTGCTTTTGGCAGAACGCGCACGTGGATTTCTACCAAACGACGTGCTAAGCATGCCGATGCTGCTCTTTTTAGCACCCGCGCACGCATTTGTGCGAAAACGCGTTTTAAACATGCACATGCATCTTTTGGTAGACGCGGATGAAGTTTTCTGCAAAACCACAAGATGTGCATGCAAATGGTGCTTTTTGCAGAACGCGCACGTGGATTTCTACCAAACGACGTGCTAAGCATGCCGATGCTGCTATTTTTAGCACCCGCGCACGCATTTGTGCGAAAACGCGTTTTAAGCATGCACATGCATCTTTTGGTAGACGCGGATGAAGTTTTCTGCAAAACCACAAGATGTGCATGCAAATGGTGCTTTTTGCAGAACGCGCACGTGGATTTCTACCAAACGACGTGCTAAGCATGCCGATGCTTCTCTTTTTAGCACCCGCGCACGGATTTGTGCGAAAACGCGTTTTAAGCATGCACATGCAACTTTTGGTAGACGCGGATGAAGTTTTCTGCAAAACCACAAGATGTGCATGCAAATGGTGCTTTTTGCAGAACGCGCACGTGGATTTCTACCAAACGACGTGCTAAGCATGCCGATGCTGCTCTTTTTAGCACCCGCGCACGGATTTGTGCGAAAACGCGTTTTAAGCATGCACATGCATCTTTTGGTAGACGCGGATGAAGTTTTCTGCAAAACCACAAGATGTGCATGCAAATGGTGCTTTTGGCAGAACGCGCACGTAGATTTCTACCAAACGACGTGCTAAGCATGCCGATGCTGCTCTTTTTAGCACCCGCGCACGCATTTGTGCGAAGACGCGTTTTAAGCATGCACATGCATCTTTTGGTAGACGCGGATGAAGTTTTCTGCAAAACCACAAGATGTGCATGCAAATGGTGCTTTTTGCAGAACGCGCACGTGCATTTCTACCAAACGACGTGCTAAGCATGCCGATGCTGCTCTTTTTAGCACCCGCGCACGCATTTGTGCGAAAACGCGTTTTAAGCATGCACATGCATCTTTTGGTAGACGCGGATGAAGTTTTCTGCAAGACCACAAGATGTGCATGCAAATGGTGCTTTTTGCAGAACGCGCACGTGGATTTCTACCAAACGACGTGCTAAGCATGCCGATGCTGCTATTTTTAGCACCCGCGCACGCATTTGTGCGAAAACGCGTTTTAAGCATGCACATGCATCTTTTGGTAGACGCGGATGAAGTTTTCTGCAAAACCACAAGATGTGCATGCAAATGGTGCTTTTTGCAGAACGCGCATTTGGATTTCTACCAAACGACGTGCTAAGCATGCCGATGCTGCTCTTTTTAGCACCCGCGCACGGATTTGTGCGAAAACGCGTTTTAAGCATGCACATGCATCTTTTGGTAGACGCGGATGAAGTTTTCTGCAAGACCACAAGATGTGCATGCAAATGGTGCTTTTTGCAGAACGCGCACGTGGATTTCTACCAAACGACGTGCTAAGCATGCCGATGCTGCTATTTTTAGCACCCGCGCACGCATTTGTGCGAAAACGCGTTTTAAGCATGCACATGCATCTTTTGGTAGACGCGGATGAAGTTTTCTGCAAAACCACAAGATGTGCATGCAAATGGTGCTTTTTGCAGAACGCGCACGTGGATTTCTACCAAACGACGTGCTAAGCATGCCGATGCTGCTCTTTTTAGCACCCGCGCACGCATTTGTGCGAAAACGCGTTTTAAGCATGCACATGCATCTTTTGGCAGACGCGGATGAAGTTTTCTGCAAAACCACAAGATGTGCATGCAAATGGTGCTTTTTGCAGAACGCGCACGTGGATTTCTACCAAACATCGTGCTAAGCATGCCGATGCTGCTCTTTTTAGCACCCGCGCACGCATTTGTGCGAAAACGCGTTTTAAGCATGCACATGCATCTTTTGGTAGACGCGGATGAAGTTTTCTGCAAAACCACAAGATGTTCTTGCAGAACGCGCACGTGGATTTCTACCAAACGACGTGCTAAGCATGCCGATGCTGCTCTTTTTAGCACCCGCGCACGGATTTGTGCGAAAACGCGTTTTAAGCATGCACATGCATCTTTTGGTAGACGCGGATGAAGTTTTCTGCAAAACCACAAGATGTGCATGCAAATGGTGCTTTTGGCAGAACGCGCACGTGGATTTCTACCAAACGACGTGCTAAGCATGCCGATGCTGCTCTTTTTAGCACCCGCTCACGCATTTGTGCGAAAACGCGTTTTAAGCATGCACAGGCATCTTTTGGTAGACGCGGATGAAGTTTTCTGCAAAACCACAAGATGTGCATGCAAATGGTGCTTTTTGCAGAACGCGCACGTGGATTTCTACCAAACGACGTGCTAAGCATGCCGATGCTGCTCTTTTTCGCACCCGCGCACGGATTTGTGCGAAAACGCGTTTTAAGCATGGACATGCATCTTTTGGTAGACGCGGATGAAGTTTTCTGCAAAACCACGAGATGTGCATGCAAATGGTGCTTTTGGCAGAACGCGCACGTGGATTTCTACCAAACGACGTGCTAAGCATGCCGATGCTGCTCTTTTTAGCACCCGCGCACGCATTTCTGCGAAAACGCGTTTTAAGCATGCACATGCATCTTTTGGTAGACGCGGATGAAGTTTTCTGCAAAACCACAAGATGTGCATGCAAATGGTGCTTTTTGCAGAACGCGCTCGTGGATTTCTACCAAACGACGTGCTAAGCATGCCGATGCTGCTCTTTTTAGCACCCGCGCACGCATTTGTGCGAAAACGCGTTTTAAGCATGCACATGCATCTTTTGGTAGACGCGGATGAAGTTTTCTGCAAAACCACAAGATGTGCATGCAAATGGTGCTTTTTGCAGAACGCGCACGTGGATTTCTACCAAACGACGTGCTAAGCATGCCGATGCTGCTCTTTTTAGCACCCGCGCACGGATTTGTGCGAAAACGCGTTTTAAGCATGCACATGCATCTTTTGGTAGACGCGGATGAAGTTTTCTGCAAAACCACAAGATGTGCATGCAAATGGTGCTTTTGGCAGAACGCGCACGTGGATTTCTACCAAACGACGTGCTAAGCATGCCGATGCTGCTCTTTTTAGCACCCGCGCACGCATTTGTGCGAAAACGCGTTTTAAACATGCACATGCATCTTTTGGTAGACGCGGATGAAGTTTTCTGCAAAACCACAAGATGTGCATGCAAATGGTGCTTTTTGCAGAACGCGCACGTGGATTTCTACCAAACGACGTGCTAAGCATGCCGATGCTGCTCTTTTAAGCACCCGCGCACGGATTTGTGCGAAAACGCGTTTTAAGCATGCACATGCATCTTTTGGTAGACGCGGATGAAGTTTTCTGCAAAACCACAAGATGTGCATGCAAATGGTGCTTTTGGCAGAACGCGCACGTGGATTTCTACCAAACGACGTGCTAAGCATGCCGATGCTGCTCTTTTTAGCACCCGCGCATGCATTTGTGCGAAAACGCGTTTTAAGCATGCACATGCATCTTTTGGTAGACGCGGATGAAGTTTTCTGCAAAACCACAAGATGTGCATGCAAATGGTGCTTTTTGCAGAACGCGCACGTGGATTTCTACCAAACGACGTGCTAAGCATGCCGATGCTGCTCTTTTTAGCACCCGCGCACGGATTTGTGCGAAAACGCGTTTTAAGCATGCACATGCATCTTTTGGTAGACGCGGATGAAGTTTTCTGCAAAACCACAAGATGTGCATGCAAATGGTGCTTTTGGCAGAACGCGCACGTAGATTTCTACCAAACGACGTGCTAAGCATGCCGATGCTGCTCTTTTTAGCACCCGCGCATGCATTTGTGCGAAAACGCGTTTTAAGCATGCACATGCATCTTTTGGTAGACGCGGATGAAGTTTTCTGCAAAACCACAAGATGTGCATGCAAATGGTGCTTTTTGCAGAACGCGCACGTGGATTTCTACCAAACGACGTGCTAAGCATGCCGATGCTGCTCTTTTTAGCACCCGCGCACGGATTTGTGCGAAAACGCGTTTTAAGCATGCACATGCATCTTTTGGTAGACGCGGATGAAGTTTTCTGCAAAACCACAAGATGTGCATGCAAATGGTGCTTTTTGCAGAACGCGCACGTGGATTTCTACCAAACGACGTGCTAAGCATGCCGATGCTGCTCTTTTTAGCACCCGCGCACGGATTTGTGCGAAAACGCGTTTTAAGCATGCACATGCATCTTTTGGTAGACGCGGATGAAGTTTTCTGCAAAACCACAAGATGTGCATGCAAATGGTGCTTTTGGCAGAACGCGCACGTAGATTTCTACCAAACGACGTGCTAAGCATGCCGATGCTGCTCTTTTTAGCACCCGCGCACGCATTTGTGCGAAAACGCGTTTTAAGCATGCACATGCATCTTTTGGTAGACGCGGATGAAGTTTTCTGCAAAACCACAAGATGTGCATGCAAATGGTGCTTTTTGCAGAACGCGCACGTGGATTTCTACCAAACGACGTGCTAAGCATGCGGATGCTGCTATTTTTAGCACCCGCGCACGCATTTGTGCGAAAACGCGTTTTAAGCATGCACATGCATCTTTTGGTAGACGCGGATGAAGTTTTCTGCAAAACCACAAGATGTGCATGCAAATGGTGCTTTTTGCAGAACGCGCACGTGGATTTCTACCAAACGACGTGATAAGCATGCCGATGCTTCTCTTTTTAGCACCCGCGCACGGATTTGTGCGAAAACGCGTTTTAAGCATGCACATGCAACTTTTGGTAGACGCGGATGAAGTTTTCTGCAAAACCACAAGATGTGCATGCAAATGGTGCTTTTTGCAGAACGCGCACGTGGATTTCTACCAAACGACGTGCTAAGCATGCCGATGCTGCTCTTTTTAGCACCCGCGCACGGATTTGTGCGAAAACGCGTTTTAAGCATGCACATGCATCTTTTGGTAGACGCGGATGAAGTTTTCTGCAAAACCACAAGATGTGCATGCAAATGGTGCTTTTGGCAGAACGCGCACGTAGATTTCTACCAAACGACGTGCTAAGCATGCCGATGCTGCTCTTTTTAGCACCCGCGCACGCATTTGTGCGAAGACGCGTTTTAAGCATGCACATGCATCTTTTGGTAGACGCGGATGAAGTTTTCTGCAAAACCACAAGATGTGCATGCAAATGGTGCTTTTTGCAGAACGCGCACGTGCATTTCTACCAAACGACGTGCTAAGCATGCCGATGCTGCTCTTTTTAGCACCCGCGCACGCATTTGTGCGAAAACGCGTTTTAAGCATGCACATGCATCTTTTGGTAGACGCGGATGAAGTTTTCTGCAAGACCACAAGATGTGCATGCAAATGGTGCTTTTTGCAGAACGCGCACGTGGATTTCTACCAAACGACGTGCTAAGCATGCCGATGCTGCTATTTTTAGCACCCGCGCACGCATTTGTGCGAAAACGCGTTTTAAGCATGCACATGCATCTTTTGGTAGACGCGGATCAAGTTTTCTGCAAAACCACAAGATGTGCATGCAAATGGTGCTTTTTGCAGAACGCGCATTTGGATTTCTACCAAACGACGTGCTAAGCATGCCGATGCTGCTCTTTTTAGCACCCGCGCACGGATTTGTGCGAAAACGCGTTTTAAGCATGCACATGCATCTTTTGGTAGACGCGGATGAAGTTTTCTGCAAGACCACAAGATGTGCATGCAAATGGTGCTTTTTGCAGAACGCGCACGTGGATTTCTACCAAACGACGTGCTAAGCATGCCGATGCTGCTATTTTTAGCACCCGCGCACGCATTTGTGCGAAAACGCGTTTTAAGCATGCACATGCATCTTTTGGTAGACGCGGATGAAGTTTTCTGCAAAACCACAAGATGTGCATGCAAATGGTGCTTTTTGCAGAACGCGCACGTGGATTTCTACCAAACGACGTGCTAAGCATGCCGATGCTGCCCTTTTTAGCACACGCGCACGGATTTGTGCGAAAACGCGTTTTAAGCATGCACATGCATCTTTTGGTAGACGCGGATGAAGTTTTCTGCAAAACCACAAGATGTGCATGCAAATGGTGCTTTTTGCAGAACGCGCACGTGGATTTCTACCAAACGACGTGCTAAGCATGCCGATGCTGCTCTTTTTAGCACCCGCGCACGGATTTGTGCGAAAACGCGTTTTAAGCATGCACATGCATCTTTTGGTAGACGCGGATGAAGTTTTCTGCAAAACCACAAGATGTGCATGCAAATGGTGCTTTTGGCAGAACGCGCACGTAGATTTCTACCAAACGACGTGCTAAGCATGCCGATGCTGCTCTTTTTAGCACCCGCGCACGCATTTGTGCGAAAACGCGTTTTAAGCATGCACATGCATCTTTTGGTAGACGCGGATGAAGTTTTCTGCAAAACCACAAGATGTGCATGCAAATGGTGCTTTTTGCAGAACGCGCACGTGGATTTCTACCAAACGACGTGCTAAGCATGCCGATGCTGCTATTTTTAGCACCCGCGCACGCATTTGTGCGAAAACGCGTTTTAAGCATGCACATGCATCTTTTGGTAGACGCGGATGAAGTTTTCTGCAAAACCACAAGATGTGCATGCAAATGGTGCTTTTTGCAGAACGCGCACGTGGATTTCTACCAAACGACGTGCTAAGCATGCCGATGCTTCTCTTTTTAGCACCCGCGCACGGATTTGTGCGAAAACGCGTTTTAAGCATGCACATGCAACTTTTGGTAGACGCGGATGAAGTTTTCTGCAAAACCACAAGATGTGCATGCAAATGGTGCTTTTTGCAGAACGCGCACGTGGATTTCTACCAAACGACGTGCTAAGCATGCCGATGCTGCTCTTTTTAGCACCCGCGCACGGATTTGTGCGAAAACGCGTTTTAAGCATGCACATGCATCTTTTGGTAGACGCGGATGAAGTTTTCTGCAAAACCACAAGATGTGCATGCAAATGGTGCTTTTGGCAGAACGCGCACGTAGATTTCTACCAAACGACGTGCTAAGCATGCCGATGCTGCTCTTTTTAGCACCCGCGCACGCATTTGTGCGAAGACGCGTTTTAAGCATGCACATGCATCTTTTGGTAGACGCGGATGAAGTTTTCTGCAAAACCACAAGATGTGCATGCAAATGGTGCTTTTTGCAGAACGCGCACGTGCATTTCTACCAAACGACGTGCTAAGCATGCCGATGCTGCTCTTTTTAGCACCCGCGCACGCATTTGTGCGAAAACGCGTTTTAAGCATGCACATGCATCTTTTGGTAGACGCGGATGAAGTTTTCTGCAAGACCACAAGATGTGCATGCAAATGGTGCTTTTTGCAGAACGCGCACGTGGATTTCTACCAAACGACGTGCTAAGCATGCCGATGCTGCTATTTTTAGCACCCGCGCACGCATTTGTGCGAAAACGCGTTTTAAGCATGCACATGCATCTTTTGGTAGACGCGGATGAAGTTTTCTGCAAAACCACAAGATGTGCATGCAAATGGTGCTTTTTGCAGAACGCGCATTTGGATTTCTACCAAACGACGTGCTAAGCATGCCGATGCTGCTCTTTTTAGCACCCGCGCACGGATTTGTGCGAAAACGCGTTTTAAGCATGCACATGCATCTTTTGGTAGACGCGGATGAAGTTTTCTGCAAGACCACAAGATGTGCATGCAAATGGTGCTTTTTGCAGAACGCGCACGTGGATTTCTACCAAACGACGTGCTAAGCATGCCAATGCTGCTATTTTTAGCACCCGCGCACGCATTTGTGCGAAAACGCGTTTTAAGCATGCACATGCATCTTTTGGTAGACGCGGATGAAGTTTTCTGCAAAACCACAAGATGTGCATGCAAATGGTGCTTTTTGCAGAACGCGCACGTGGATTTCTACCAAACGACGTGCTAAGCATGCCGATGCTGCTCTTTTTAGCACCCGCTCACGGATTTGTGCGAAAACGCGTTTTAAGCATGCACATGCATCTTTTGGTAGACGCGGATGAAGTTTTCTGCAAAACCACAAGATGTGCATGCAAATGGTGCTTTTTGCAGAACGCGCACGTGGATTTCTACCAAACGACGTGCTAAGCATGCCGATGCTGCTCTTTTTAGCACCCGCGCACGGATTTGTGCGAAAACGCGTTTTAAGCATGCACATGCATCTTTTGGTAGACGCGGATGAAGTTTTCTGCAAAACCACAAGATGTGCATGCAAATGGTGCTTTTGGCAGAACGCGCACGTGGATTTCTACCAAACGACGTGCTAAGCATGCCGATGCTGCTCTTTTTAGCACCCGCGCACGCATTTGTGCGAAAACGCGTTTTAAGCATGCACATGCATCTTTTGGTAGACGCGGATGAAGTTTTCTGCAAAACCACAAGATGTGCATGCAAATGGTGCTTTTTGCAGAACGCGCACGTGGATTTCTACCAAACGACGTGCTAAGCATGCCGATGCTGCTCTTTTTAGCACCCGCGCACGGATTTGTGCGAAAACGCGTTTTAAGCATGCACATGCATCTTTTGGTAGACGCGGATGAAGGTTTCTGCAAAACCACAAGATGTGCATGCAAATGGTGCTTTTTGCAGAACGCGCACGTGGATTTCTGCCAAACGACGTGCTAAGCTTGCCGATGCTGCTCTTTTTAGCACCCGCGCACGGATTTGTGCGAAAACGCGTTTTAAGCATGCACATGCATCTTTTGGTAGACGCGGATGAAGTTTTCTGCAAAACCACAAGATGTGCATGCAAATGGTGCTTTTGGCAGAACGCGCACGTGGATTTCTACCAAACGACGTGCTAAGCATGCCGATGCTGCTCTTTTTAGCACCCGCGCACGCATTTGTGCGAAAACGCGTTTTAAGCATGCACATGCATCTTTTGATAGACGCGGATGAAGTTTTCTGCAAAACCAGAAGATGTGCATGCAAATGGTGCTTTTTGCAGAACGCGCACGTGGATTTCTACCAAACGACGTGCTAAGCATGCCGATGCTGCTCTTTTTAGCACCCGCGCACGGATTTGTGCGAAAACGCGTTTTAAGCATGCACATGCATCTTTTGGTAGACGCGGATGAAGTTTTCTGCAAAACCACAAGATGTGCATGCAAATGGTGCTTTTGGCAGAACGCGCACGTAGATTTCTACCAAACGACGTGCTAAGCATGTGGATGCTGCTCTTTTTAGCACCCGCGCACGCATTTGTGCGAAAACGCGTTTTAAGCATGCACATGCATCTTTTGGTAGACGCGGATGAAGTTTTCTGCAAAACCACAAGATGTGCATGCAAATGGTGCTTTTTGCAGAACGCGCACGTGGATTTCTACCAAACGACGTGCTAAGCATGCCGATGGTGCTCTTTTTAGCACCCGCGCACGGATTTGTGCGAAAACGCGTTTTAAGCATGCACATGCATCTTTTGGTAGACGCGGATGAAGTTTTCTGCAAAACCACAAGATGTGCATGCAAATGGTGCTTTTTGCAGAACGCGCACGTGGATTTCTACCAAACGACGTGCTAAGCATGCCGATGCTGCTCTTTTTAGCACCCGCGCACGGATTTGTGCGAAAACGCGTTTTAAGCATGCACATGCATCTTTTGGTAGACGCGGATGAAGTTTTCAACAAAACCACAAGATGTGCATGCAAATGGTGCTTTTGGCAGAACGCGCACGTAGATTTCTACCAAACGACGTGCTAAGCATGCCGATGCTGCTCTTTTTAGCACCCGCGCACGGATTTGTGCGAAAACGCGTTTTAAGCATGCACATGCATCTTTTGGTAGACGCGGATAAAGTTTTCTGCAAAACCACAATATGTGCATGCAAATGGTGCTTTTTGCAGAACGCGCTCGTGGATTTCTACCAAACGACGTGCTAAGCATGCCGATGCTGCTCTTTTTAGCACCCGCGCATGCATTTGTGCGAAAACGCGTTTTAAGCATGCACATGCATCTTTTGGTAGACGCGGATGAAGTTTTCTGCAAAACCACAAGATGTGCATGCAAATGGTGCTTTTTGCAGAACGCGCACGTGGATTTCTACCAAGCGACGTGCTAAGCATGCCGATGCTGCTCTTTTTAGCACCCGCGCACGGATTTGTGCGAAAACGCGTTTTAAGCATGCACATGCATCTTTTGGTAGACGCGGATGAAGTTTTCTGCAAAACCACAAGATGTTCATGCAAATGGTGCTTTTGGCAGAACGTGCACGTAGATTTCTACCAAACGACGTGCTAAGCATGCCGATGCTGCTCTTTTTAGCACCCGCGCATGCATTTGTGCGAAAACGCGTTTTAAGCATGCACATGCATCTTTTGGTAGACGCGGATGAAGTTTTCTGCAAAACCACAAGATGTGCATGCAAATGGTGCTTTTTGCAGAACGCGCACGTGGATTTCTACCAAACGACGTGCTAAGCATGCCGATGCTGCTCTTTTTAGCACCCGCGCACGGATTTGTGCGAAAACGCGTTTTAAGCATGCACATGCATCTTTTGGTAGACGCGGATGAAGTTTTCTGCAAAACCACAAGATGTGCATGCAAATGGTGCTTTTTGCAGAACGCGCACGTGGATTTCTACCAAACGACGTGCTAAGCATGCCGATGCTGCTCTTTTTAGCACCCGCGCACGGATTTGTGCGAAAACGCGTTTTAAGCATGCACATGCATCTTTTGGTGGACGCGGATGAAGTTTTCTGCAAAACCACAAGATGTGCATGCAAATGGTGCTTTTGGCAGAACGCGCACGTAGTTTTCTACCAAACGACGTGCTAAGCATGCCGATGCTGCTCTTTTTAGCACCCGCGCACGCATTTGTGCGAAAACGCGTTTTAAGCATGCACATGCATCTTTTGGTAGACGCGGATGAAGTTTTCTGCAAAACCACAAGATGTGCATGCAAATGGTGCTTTTTGCAGAACGCGCACGTGGATTTCTTCCAAACGACGTGCTAAGCATGCCGATGCTGCTATTTTTAGCACCCGCGCACGCATTTGTGCGAAAACGCGTTTTAAGCATGCACATGACTCTTTTGGTAGACGCGGATGAAGTTTTCTGCAAAACCACAAGATGTGCATGCAAATGGTGCTTTTTGCAGAACGCGCACGTGGATTTCTACCAAACGACGTGCTAAGCATGCTGATGCTGCTCTTTTTAGCACCCGCGCACGGATTTGTGCGAAAACGCGTTTTAAGCATGCACATGCATCTTTTGGTAGACGCGGATGAAGTTTTCTGCAAAACCACAAGATGTGCATGCAAATGGTGCTTTTTGCAGAACGCGCACGTGGATTTCTACCAAACGACGTGCTAAGCATGCCGATGCTGCTCTTTTTAGCACCCGCGCACGGATTTGTGCGAAAACGCGTTTTAAGCATGCACATGCATCTTTTGGTAGACGCGGATGAAGTTTTCTGCAAAACCACAAGATGTGCATGCAAATGGTGCTTTTTGCAGAACGCGCACGTGGATTTCTACCAAACGACGTGCTAAGCATGCCGATGCTGCTCTTTTTAGCACCCGCGCACGGATTTGTGCGAAAACGCGTTTTAAGCATGCACATGCATCTTTTGGTAGACGCGGATGAAGTTTTCTGCAAAACCACAAGATGTGCATGCAAATGGTGCTTTTGGCAGAACGCGCACGTAGATTTCTACCAAACGACGTGCTAAGCATGCCGATGCTGCTCTTTTTAGCACCCGCGCACGGATTTGTGCGAAAACGCGTTTTAAGCATGCACATGCATCTTTTGGTAGACGCGGATGAAGTTTTCTGCAAAACCACAATATGTGCATGCAAATGGTGCTTTTTGCAGAACGCGCTCGTGGATTTCTACCAAACGACGTGCTAAGCATGCCGATGCTGCTCTTTTTAGCACCCGCGCATGCATTTGTGCGAAAACGCGTTTTAAGCATGCACATGCATCTTTTGGTAGACGCGGATGAAGTTTTCTGCAAAACCACAAGATGTGCATGCAAATGGTGCTTTTTGCAGAACGCGCACGTGGATTTCTACCAAACGACGTGCTAAGCATGCCGATGCTGCTCTTTTTAGCACCCGCGCACGGATTTGTGCGAAAACGCGTTTTAAGCATGCACATGCATCTTTTGGTAGACGCGGATGAAGTTTTCTGCAAAACCACAAGATGTGCATGCAGATGGTGCTTTTGGCAGAACGCGCACGTAGATTTCTACCAAACGACGTGCTAAGCATGCCGATGCTGCTCTTTTTAGCACCCGCGCACGGATTTGTGCGAAAACGCGTTTTAAGCATGCACATGCATCTTTTGGTAGACGCGGATGAAGTTTTCTGCAAAACCACAATATGTGCATGCAAATGGTGCTTTTTGCAGAACGCGCTCGTGGATTTCTACCAAACGACGTGCTAAGCATGCCGATGCTGCTCTTTTTAGCACCCGCGCATGCATTTGTGCGAAAACGCGTTTTAAGCATGCACATGCATCTTTTGGTAGACGCGGATGAAGTTTTCTGCAAAACCACAAGATGTGCATGCAAATGGTGCTTTTTGCAGAACGCGCACGTGGATTTCTACCAAACGACGTGCTAAGCATGCCGATGCTGCTCTTTTTAGCACCCGCGCACGGATTTGTGCGAAAACGCGTTTTAAGCATGCACATGCATCTTTTGGTAGACGCGGATGAAGTTTTCTGCAAAACCACAAGATGTGCATGCAGATGGTGCTTTTGGCAGAACGCGCACGTAGATTTCTACCAAACGACGTGCTAAGCATGCCGATGCTGCTCTTTTTAGCACCCGCGCACGCATTTGTGCGAAAACGCGTTTTAAGCATGCACATGCATCTTTTGGTAGACGCGGATGAAGTTTTCTGCAAAACCACAAGATGTGCATGCAAATGGTGCTTTTGGCAGAACGCGCACGTGGATTTCTACCAAACGACGTGCTAAGCATGCCGATGCTGCTCTTTTTAGCACCCGCGCACGGATTTGTGCGAAAACGCGTTTTAAGCATGCACATGCATCTTTTGGTAGACGCGGATGAAGTTTTCTGCAAAACCACAAGATGTGCATGCAAATGGTGCTTTTGGCAGAACGCGCACGTAGATTTCTACCAAACGACGTGCTAAGCATGCCGATGCTGCTCTTTTTAGCACCCGCGCACGCATTTGTGCGAAAACGCGTTTTAAGCATGCACATGCATCTTTTGGTAGACGCGGATGAAGTTTTCTGCAAAACCACAAGATGTGCATGCAAATGGTGCTTTTTGCAGAACGCGCACGTGGATTTCTACCAAACGACGTGCTAAGCATGCCGATGCTGCTATTTTTAGCACCCGCGCACGCATTTGTGCGAAAACGCGTTTTAAGCATGCACATGCATCTTTTGGTAGACGCGGATGAAGTTTTCTGCAAAACCACAAGATGTGCATGCAAATGGTGCTTTTTGCAGAACGCGCACGTGGATTTCTACCAAACGACGTGCTAAGCATGCCGATGCTTCTCTTTTTAGCACCCGCGCACGGATTTGTGCGAAAACGCGTTTTAAGCATGCACATGCAACTTTTGGTAGACGCGGATGAAGTTTTCTGCAAAACCACAAGATGTGCATGCAAATGGTGCTTTTTGCAGAACGCGCACGTGGATTTCTACCAAACGACGTGCTAAGCATGCCGATGCTGCTCTTTTTAGCACCCGCGCACGGATTTGTGCGAAAACGCGTTTTAAGCATGCACATGCATCTTTTGGTAGACGCGGATGAAGTTTTCTGCAAAACCACAAGATGTGCATGCAAATGGTGCTTTTGGCAGAACGCGCACGTGGATTTCTACCAAACGACGTGCTAAGCATGCCGATGCTGCTCTTTTTAGCACCCGCGCACGCATTTCTGCGAAAACGCGTTTTAAGCATGCACATGCATCTTTTGGTAGACGCGGATGAAGTTTTCTGCAAAACCACAAGATGTGCATGCAAATGGTGCTTTTTGCAGAACGCGCACGTGGATTTCTACCAAACGACGTGCTAAGCATGCCGATGCTGCTCTTTTTAGCACCCGCGCACGGATTTGTGCGAAAACGCGTTTTAAGCATGCACATGCATCTTTTGGTAGACGCGGATGAAGTTTTCTGCAAAACCACAAGATGTGCATGCAGATGGTGCTTTTGGCAGAACGCGCACGTAGATTTCTACCAAACGACGTGCTAAGCATGCCGATGCTGCTCTTTTTAGCACCCGCGCACGCATTTGTGCGAAAACGCGTTTTAAGCATGCACATGCATCTTTTGGTAGACGCGGATGAAGTTTTCTGCAAAACCACAAGATGTGCATGCAAATGGTGCTTTTGGCAGAACGCGCACGTGGATTTCTACCAAACGACGTGCTAAGCATGCCGATGCTGCTCTTTTTAGCACCCGCGCACGGATTTGTGCGAAAACGCGTTTTAAGCATGCACATGCATCTTTTGGTAGACGCGGATGAAGTTTTCTGCAAAACCACAAGATGTGCATGCAAATGGTGCTTTTGGCAGAACGCGCACGTAGATTTCTACCAAACGACGTGCTAAGCATGCCGATGCTGCTCTTTTTAGCACCCGCGCACGCATTTGTGCGAAAACGCGTTTTAAGCATGCACATGCATCTTTTGGTAGACGCGGATGAAGTTTTCTGCAAAACCACAAGATGTGCATGCAAATGGTGCTTTTTGCAGAACGCGCACGTGGATTTCTACCAAACGACGTGCTAAGCATGCCGATGCTGCTATTTTTAGCACCCGCGCACGCATTTGTGCGAAAACGCGTTTTAAGCATGCACATGCATCTTTTGGTAGACGCGGATGAAGTTTTCTGCAAAACCACAAGATGTGCATGCAAATGGTGCTTTTTGCAGAACGCGCACGTGGATTTCTACCAAACGACGTGCTAAGCATGCCGATGCTTCTCTTTTTAGCACCCGCGCACGGATTTGTGCGAAAACGCGTTTTAAGCATGCACATGCAACTTTTGGTAGACGCGGATGAAGTTTTCTGCAAAACCACAAGATGTGCATGCAAATGGTGCTTTTTGCAGAACGCGCACGTGGATTTCTACCAAACGACGTGCTAAGCATGCCGATGCTGCTCTTTTTAGCACCCGCGCACGGATTTGTGCGAAAACGCGTTTTAAGCATGCACATGCATCTTTTGGTAGACGCGGATGAAGTTTTCTGCAAAACCACAAGATGTGCATGCAAATGGTGCTTTTGGCAGAACGCGCACGTGGATTTCTACCAAACGACGTGCTAAGCATGCCGATGCTGCTCTTTTTAGCACCCGCGCACGCATTTCTGCGAAAACGCGTTTTAAGCATGCACATGCATCTTTTGGTAGACGCGGATGAAGTTTTCTGCAAAACCACAAGATGTGCATGCAAATGGTGCTTTTTGCAGAACGCGCACGTGGATTTCTACCAAACGACGTGCTAAGCATGCCGATGCTGCTCATTTTAGCACCCGCGCACGGATTTGTGCGAAAACGCGTTTTAAGCATGCACATGCATCTTTTGGTAGACGCGGATGAAGTTTTCTGCAAAACCACAAGATGTGCATGCAAATGGTGCTTTTTGCAGAACGCGCACGTGGATTTCTACCAAACGACGTGCTAAGCATGCCGATGCTGCTCTTTTTAGCACCCGCGCACGGATTTGAGCGAAAACGCGTTTTAAGCATGCACATGCATCTTTTGGTAGACGCGGATGAAGTTTTCTGCAAAACCACAAGATGTGCATGCAAATGGTGCTTTTGGCAGAACGCGCACGTAGATTTCTACCAAACGACGTGCTAAGCATGCCGATGCTGCTCTTTTTAGCACCCGCGCATGCATTTGTGCGAAAACGCGTTTTAAGCATGCACATGCATCTTTTGGTAGACGCGGATGAAGTTTTCTGCAAAACCACAAGATGTGCATGCAAATGGTGCTTTTTGCAGAACGCGCACGTGGATTTCTACCAAACGACGTGCTAAGCATGCCGATGCTGCTCTTTTTAGCACCCGCGCACGGATTTGTGCGAAAACGCGTTTTAAGCATGCACATGCATCTTTTGGTAGACGCGGATGAAGTTTTCTGCAAAACCACAAGATGTGCATGCAAATGGTGCTTTTTGCAGAACGCGCACGTGGATTTCTACCAAACGACGTGCTAAGCATGCCGATGCTGCTCTTTTTAGCACCCGCGCACGCATTTGTGCGAAAACGCGTTTTAAGCATGCACATGCATCTTTTGGTAGACGCGGATGAAGTTTTCTGCAAAACCACAAGATGTGCATGCAAATGGTGCTTTTTGCAGAACGCGCACGTGGATTTCTACCAAACGACGTGCTAAGCATGCCGATGCTGCTCTTTTTAGCACCCGCGCACGGATTTGTGCGAAAACGCGTTTTAAGCATGCACATGCATCTTTTGGTAGACGCGGATGAAGTTTTCTGCAAAACCACAAGATGTGCATGCAAATGGTGCTTTTGGCAGAACGCGCACGTGGATTTCTACCAAACGACGTGCTAAGCATGCCGATGCTGCTCTTTTTAGCACCCGCGCATGCATTTGTGCGAAAACGCGTTTTAAGCATGCACATGCATCTTTTGGTAGACGCGGATGAAGTTTTCTGCAAAACCACAAGATGTGCATGCAAATGGTGCTTTTTGCAGAACGCGCACGTGGATTTCTACCAAACGACGTGCTAAGCATGCCGATGCTGCTCTTTTTAGCACCCGCGCACGCATTTGTGCGAAAACGCGTTTTAAGCATGCACATGCATATTTTGGTAGACGCGGATGAAGTTTTCTGCAAAACCACAAGATGTGCATGCAAATGGTGCTTTTTGCAGAACGCGCACGTGGATTTCTACCAAACGACGTGCTAAGCATGCCGATGCTGCTCTTTTTAGCACCCGCGCACGGATTTGTGCGAAAACGCGTTTTAAGCATGCACATGCATCTTTTGGTAGACGCGGATGAAGTTTTCTGCAAAACAACAAGATGTGCATGCAAATGGTGCTTTTGGCAGAACGCGCACGTGGATTTCTACCAAACGACGTGCTAAGCATGCCGATGCTGCTCTTTTTAGCACCCGCGCACGGATTTGTGCGAAAACGCGTTTTAAGCATGCACATGCATCTTTTGGTAGACGCGGATGAAGTTTTCTGCAAAACCACAAGATGTGCATGCAAATGGTGCTTTTGGCAGAACGCGCACGTGGATTTCTACCAAACGACGTGCTAAGCATGCCGATGCTGCTCTTTTTAGCACCCGCGCACGCATTTCTGCGAAAACGCGTTTTAAGCATGCACATGCATCTTTTGGTAGACGCGGATGAAGTTTTCTGCAAAACCACAAGATGTGCATGCAAATGGTGCTTTTTGCAGAACGCGCACGTGGATTTCTACCAAACGACGTGCTAAGCATGCCGATGCTGCTCTTTTTAGCACCCGCGCACGGATTTGTGCGAAAACGCGTTTTAAGCATGCAAATGCATCTTTTGGTAGACGCGGATGAAGTTTTCTGCAAAACCACAAGATGTGCATGCAAATGGTGCTTTTGGCAGAACGCGCACGTGGATTTCTACCAAACGACGTGCTAAGCATGCCGATGCTGCTCTTTTTAGCACCCGCGCACGCATTTCTGCGAAAACGCGTTTTAAGCATGCACATGCATCTTTTGGTAGACGCGGATGAAGTTTTCTGCAAAACCACAAGATGTGCATGCAAATGGTGCTTTAGGCAGAACGCGCACGTAGATTTCTACCAAACGACGTGCTAAGCATGCCGATGCTGCTCTTTTTAGCACCCGCGCACGCATTTGTGCGAAAACGCGTTTTAAGCATGCACATGCATCTTTTGGTAGACGCGGATGAAGTTTTCTGCAAAACCACAAGATGTGCATGCAAATGGTGCTTTTTGCAGAACGCGCACGTGGATTTCTACCAAACGACGTGCTAAGCATGCCGATGCTGCTATTTTTAGCACCCGCGCACGCATTTGTGCGAAAACGCGTTTTAAGCATGCACATGCATCTTTTGGTAGACGCGGATGAAGTTTTCTGCAAAACCACAAGATGTGCATGCAAATGGTGCTTTTTGCAGAACGCGCACGTGGATTTCTACCAAACGACGTGCTAAGCATGCTGATGCTGCTCTTTTTAGCACCCGCGCACGGATTTGTGCGAAAACGCGTTTTAAGCATGCACATGCATCTTTTGGTAGACGCGGATGAAGTTTTCTGCAAAACCACAAGATGTGCATGCAAATGGTGCTTTTTGCCGAACGCGCACGTGGATTTCTACCAAACGACGTGCTAAGCATGCCCATGCTGCTCTTTTTAGCACCCGCGCACGGATTTGTGCGAAAACGCGTTTTAAGCATGCACATGCATCTTTTGGTAGACGCGGATGAAGTTTTCTGCAAAACCACAAGATGTGCATGCAAATGGTGCTTTTGGCAGAACGCGCACGTAGATTTCTACCAAACGACGTGCTAAGCATGCCGATGCTGCTCTTTTTAGCACCCGCGCACGCATTTGTGCGAAAACGCGTTTTAAGCATGCACATGCATCTTTTGGTAGACGCGGATGAAGTTTTCTGCAAAACCACAAGATGTGCATGCAAATGGTGCTTTTTGCAGAACGCGCACGTGGATTTCTACCAAACGACGTGCTAAGCATGCCGATGCTGCTCTTTTTAGCACCCGCGCACGCATTTGTGCGAAAACGCGTTTTAAGCATGCACATGCATCTTTTGATAGACGCGGATGAAGTTTTCTGCAAAACCACAAGATGTGCATGCAAATGGTGCTTTTTGCAGAACGCGCACGTGGATTTCTACCAAACGACGTGCTAAGCATGCCGATGCTGCTCTTTTTAGCACCCGCGCACGGATTTGTGCGAAAACGCGTTTTAAGCATGCACATGCATCTTTTGGTAGACGCGGATGAAGTTTTCTGCAAAACCACAAGATGTGCATGCAAATGGTGCTTTTGGCAGAACGCGCACGTGGATTTCTACCAAACGACGTGCTAAGCATGCCGATGCTGCTCTTTTTAGCACCCGCGCACGCATTTCTGCGAAAACGCGTTTTAAGCATGCACATGCATCTTTTGGTAGACGCGGATGAAGTTTTCTGCAAAACCACAAGATGTGCATGCAAATGGTGCTTTTGGCAGAACGCGCACGTAGATTTCTACCAAACGACGTGCTAAGCATGCCGATGCTGCTCTTTTTAGCACCCGCGCACGCATTTGTGCGAAAACGCGTTTTAAGCATGCACATGCATCTTTTGGTAGACGCGGATGAAGTTTTCTGCAAAACCACAAGATGTGCATGCAAATGGTGCTTTTTGCAGAACGCGCACGTGGATTTCTACCAAACGACGTGCTAAGCATGCCGATGCTGCTATTTTTAGCACCCGCGCACGCATTTGTGCGAAAACGCGTTTTAAGCATGCACATGCATCTTTTGGTAGACGCGGATGAAGTTTTCTGCAAAACCACAAGATGTGCATGCAAATGGTGCTTTTTGCAGAACGCGCACGTGGATTTCTACCAAACGACGTGCTAAGCATGCTGATGCTGCTCTTTTTAGCACCCGCGCACGGATTTGTGCGAAAACGCGTTTTAAGCTTGCACATGCATCTTTTGGTAGACGCGGATGAAGTTTTCTGCAAAACCACAAGATGTGCATGCAAATGGTGCTTTTTGCAGAACGCGCACGTGGATTTCTACCAAACATCGTGCTAAGCATGCCGATGCTGCTCTTTTTAGCACCCGCGCACGCATTTGTGCGAAAACGCGTTTTAAGCATGCACATGCATCTTTTGGTAGACGCGGATGAAGTTTTCTGCAAAACCACAAGATGTTCTTGCAGAACGCGCACGTGGATTTCTACCAAACGACGTGCTAAGCATGCCGATGCTGCTCTTTTTAGCACCCGCGCACGGATTTGTGCGAAAACGCGTTTTAAGCATGCACATGCATCTTTTGGTAGACGCGGATGAAGTTTTCTGCAAAACCACAAGATGTGCATGCAAATGGTGCTTTTGGCAGAACGCGCACGTGGATTTCTACCAAACGACGTGCTAAGCATGCCGATGCTGCTCTTTTTAGCACCCGCTCACGCATTTGTGCGAAAACGCGTTTTAAGCAAGCACAGGCATCTTTTGGTAGACGCGGATGAAGTTTTCTGCAAAACCACAAGATGTGCATGCAAATGGTGCTTTTTGCAGAACGCGCACGTGGATTTCTACCAAACGACGTGCTAAGCATGCCGATGCTGCTCTTTTTCGCACCCGCGCACGGATTTGTGCGAAAACGCGTTTTAAGCATGCACATGCATCTTTTGGTAGACGCGGATGAAGTTTTATGCAAAACCACGAGATGTGCATGCAAATGGTGCTTTTGGCAGAACGCGCACGTGGATTTCTACCAAACGACGTGCTAAGCATGCCGATGCTGCTCTTTTTAGCACCCGCGCACGCATTTCTGCGAAAACGCGTTTTAAGCATGCACATGCATCTTTTGGTAGACGCGGATGAAGTTTTCTGCAAAACCACAAGATGTGCATGCAAATGGTGCTTTTTGCAGAACGCGCTCGTGGATTTCTACCAAACGACGTGCTAAGCATGCCGATGCTGCTCTTTTTAGCACCCGCGCACGCATTTGTGCGAAAACGCGTTTTAAGCATGCACATGCATCTTTTGGTAGACGCGGATGAAGTTTTCTGCAAAACCACAAGATGTGCATGCAAATGGTGCTTTTTGCAGAACGCGCACGTGGATTTCTACCAAACGACGTGCTAAGCATGCCGATGCTGCTCTTTTTAGCACCCGCGCACGGATTTGTGCGAAAACGCGTTTTAAGCATGCACATGCATCTTTTGGTAGACGCGGATGAAGTTTTCTGCAAAACCACAAGATGTGCATGCAAATGGTGCTTTTGGCAGAACGCGCACGTGGATTTCTACCAAACGACGTGCTAAGCATGCCGATGCTGCTCTTTTTAGCACCCGCGCACGCATTTGTGCGAAAACGCGTTTTAAACATGCACATGCATCTTTTGGTAGACGCGGATGAAGTTTTCTGCAAAACCACAAGATGTGCATGCAAATGGTGCTTTTTGCAGAACGCGCACGTGGATTTCTACCAAACGACGTGCTAAGCATGCCGATGCTGCTCTTTTTAGCACCCGCGCACGGATTTGTGCGAAAACGCGTTTTAAGCATGCACATGCATCTTTTGGTAGACGCGGATGAAGTTTTCTGCAAAACCACAAGATGTGCATGCAAATGGTGCTTTTGGCAGAACGCGCACGTGGATTTCTACCAAACGACGTGCTAAGCATGCCGATGCTGCTCTTTTTAGCACCCGCGCATGCATTTGTGCGAAAACGCCTTTTAAGCATGCACATGCATCTTTTGGTAGACGCGGATGAAGTTTTCTGCAAAACCACAAGATGTGCATGCAAATGGTGCTTTTTGCAGAACGCGCACGTGGATTTCTACCAAACGACGTGCTAAGCATGCCGATGCTGCTCTTTTTAGCACCCGCGCACGGATTTGTGCGAAAACGCGTTTTAAGCATGCACATGCATCTTTTGGTAGACGCGGATGAAGTTTTCTGCAAAACCACAAGATGTGCATGCAAATGGTGCTTTTGGCAGAACGCGCACGTAGATTTCTACCAAACGACGTGCTAAGCATGCCGATGCTGCTCTTTTTAGCACCCGCGCATGCATTTGTGCGAAAACGCGTTTTAAGCATGCACATGCATCTTTTGGTAGACGCGGATGAAGTTTTCTGCAAAACCACAAGATGTGCATGCAAATGGTGCTTTTTGCAGAACGCGCACGTGGATTTCTACCAAACGACGTGCTAAGCATGCCGATGCTGCTCTTTTTAGCACCCGCGCACGGATTTGTGTGAAAACGCGTTTTAAGCATGCACATGCATCTTTTGGTAGACGCGGATGAAGTTTTCTGCAAAACCACAAGATGTGCATGCAAATGGTGCTTTTTGCAGAACGCGCACGTGGATTTCTACCAAACGACGTGCTAAGCATGCCGATGCTGCTCTTTTTAGCACCCGCGCACGGATTTGTGCGAAAACGCGTTTTAAGCATGCACATGCATCTTTTGGTAGACGCGGATGAAGTTTTCTGCAAAACCACAAGATGTGCATGCAAATGGTGCTTTTGGCAGAACGCGCACGTAGATTTCTACCAAACGACGTGCTAAGCATGCCGATGCTGCTCTTTTTAGCACCCGCGCACGCATTTGTGCGAAAACGCGTTTTAAGCATGCACATGCATCTTTTGGTAGACGCGGATGAAGTTTTCTGCAAAACCACAAGATGTGCATGCAAATGGTGCTTTTTGCAGAACGCGCACGTGGATTTCTACCAAACGACGTGCTAAGCATGCCGATGCTGCTATTTTTAGCACCCGCGCACGCATTTGTGCGAAAACGCGTTTTAAGCATGCACATGCATCTTTTGGTAGACGCGGATGAAGTTTTCTGCAAAACCACAAGATGTGCATGCAAATGGTGCTTTTTGCAGAACGCGCACGTGGATTTCTACCAAACGACGTGCTAAGCATGCCGATGCTTCTCTTTTTAGCACCCGCGCACGGATTTGTGCGAAAACGCGTTTTAAGCATGCACATGCCACTTTTGGTAGACGCGGATGAAGTTTTCTGCAAAACCACAAGATGTGCATGCAAATGGTGCTTTTTGCAGAACGCGCACGTGGATTTCTACCAAACGACGTGCTAAGCATGCCGATGCTGCTCTTTTTAGCACCCGCGCACGGATTTGTGCGAAAACGCGTTTTAAGCATGCACATGCATCTTTTGGTAGACGCGGATGAAGTTTTCTGCAAAACCACAAGATGTGCATGCAAATGGTGCTTTTGGCAGAACGCGCACGTAGATTTCTACCAAACGACGTGCTAAGCATGCCGATGCTGCTCTTTTTAGCACCCGCGCACGCATTTGTGCGAAGACGCGTTTTAAGCATGCACATGCATCTTTTGGTAGACGCGGATGAAGTTTTCTGCAAAACCACAAGATGTGCATGCAAATGGTGCTTTTTGCAGAACGCGCACGTGCATTTCTACCAAACGACGTGCTAAGCATGCCGATGCTGCTCTTTTTAGCACCCGCGCACGCATTTGTGCGAAAACGCGTTTTAAGCATGCACATGCATCTTTTGGTAGACGCGGATGAAGTTTTCTGCAAGACCACAAGATGTGCATGCAAATGGTGCTTTTTGCAGAACGCGCACGTGGATTTCTACCAAACGACGTGCTAAGCATGCCGATGCTGCTATTTTTAGCACCCGCGCACGCATTTGTGCGAAAACGCGTTTTAAGCATGCACATGCATCTTTTGGTAGACGCGGATGAAGTTTTCTGCAAAACCACAAGATGTGCATGCAAATGGTGCTTTTTGCAGAACGCGCATTTGGATTTCTACCAAACGACGTGCTAAGCATGCCGATGCTGCTCTTTTTAGCACCCGCGCACGGATTTGTGCGAAAACGCGTTTTAAGCATGCACATGCATCTTTTGGTAGACGCGGATGAAGTTTTCTGCAAGACCACAAGATGTGCATGCAAATGGTGCTTTTTGCAGAACGCGCACGTGGATTTCTACCAAACGACTTGCTAAGCATGCCGATGCTGCTATTTTTAGCACCCGCGCACGCATTTGTGCGAAAACGCGTTTTAAGCATGCACATGCATCTTTTGGTAGACGCGGATGAAGTTTTCTGCAAAACCACAAGATGTGCATGCAAATGGTGCTTTTTGCAGAACGCGCACGTGGATTTCTACCAAACGACGTGCTAAGCATGCCGATGCTGCTCTTTTTAGCACCCGCGCACGCATTTGTGCGAAGACGCGTTTTAAGCATGCACATGCATCTTTTGGTAGACGCGGATGAAGTTTTCTGCAAAACCACAAGATGTGCATGCAAATGGTGCTTTTTGCAGAACGCGCACGTGCATTTCTACCAAACGACGTGCTAAGCATGCCGATGCTGCTCTTTTTAGCACCCGCGCACGCATTTGTGCGAAAACGCGTTTTAAGCATGCACATGCATCTTTTGGTAGACGCGGATGAAGTTTTCTGCAAAACCACAAGATGTGCATGCAAATGGTGCTTTTTGCAGAACGCGCACGTGCATTTCTACCAAACGACGTGCTAAGCATGCCGATGCTGCTCTTTTTAGCACCCGCGCACGCATTTGTGCGAAAACGCGTTTTAAGCATGCACATGCATCTTTTGGTAGACGCGGATGAAGTTTTCTGCAAAACCACAAGATGTGCATGCAAATGGTGCTTTTTGCAGAACGCGCATTTGGATTTCTACCAAACGACGTGCTAAGCATGCCGATGCTGCTCTTTTTAGCACCCGCGCACGGATTTGTGCGAAAACGCGTTTTAAGCATGCACATGCATCTTTTGGTAGACGCGGATGAAGTTTTCTGCAAGACCACAAGATGTGCATGCAAATGGTGCTTTTTGCAGAACGCGCACGTGGATTTCTACCAAACGACGTGCTAAGCATGCCGATGCTGCTATTTTTAGCACCCGCGCACGCATTTGTGCGAAAACGCGTTTTAAGCATGCACATGCATCTTTTGGTAGACGCGGATGAAGTTTTCTGCAAAACCACAAGATGTGCATGCAAAT
Source organism: Dermacentor andersoni (assembly GCF_023375885.2). NCBI lineage: Eukaryota > Metazoa > Arthropoda > Arachnida > Ixodida > Ixodidae > Dermacentor > Dermacentor andersoni. The sequence goes on from NW_027314766.1 coordinate 626,949, forward strand.
GGTGCTTTTTGCAGAACGCGCACGTGGATTTCTACCAAACGACGTGCTAAGCATGCCGATGCTGCTCTTTTTAGCACCCGCGCACGGATTTGTGCGAAAACGCGTTTTAAGCATGGACATGCATCTTTTGGTAGACGCGGATGAAGTTTTCTGCAAAACCACAAGATGTGCATGCAAATGGTGCTTTTTGCAGAACGCGCACGTGGATTTCTACCAAACGACGTGCTAAGCATGCCGATGCTGCTCTTTTTAGCACCCGCGCACGGATTTGTGCGAAAACGCGTTTTAAGCATGCACATGCATCTTTTGGTAGACGCGGATGAAGTTTTCTGCAAAACCACAAGATGTGCATGCAAATGGTGCTTTTGGCAGAACGCGCACGTAGATTTCTACCAAACGACGTGCTAAGCATGCCGATGCTGCTCTTTTTAGCACCCGCGCACGCATTTGTGCGAAAACGCGTTTTAAGCATGCACATGCATCTTTTGGTAGACGCGGATGAAGTTTTCTGCAAAACCACAAGATGTGCATGCAAATGGTGCTTTTTGCAGAACGCGCACGTGGATTTCTACCAAACGACGTGCTAAGCATGCCGATGCTGCTATTTTTAGCACCCGCGCACGCATTTGTGCGAAAACGCGTTTTAAGCATGCACATGCATCTTTTGGTAGACGCGGATGAAGTTTTCTGCAAAACCACAAGATGTGCATGCAAATGGTGCTTTTTGCAGAACGCGCACGTGGATTTCTACCAAACGACGTGCTAAGCATGCCGATGCTTCTCTTTTTAGCACCCGCGCACGGATTTGTGCGAAAACGCGTTTTAAGCATGCACATGCAACTTTTGGTAGACGCGGATGAAGTTTTCTGCAAAACCACAAGATGTGCATGCAAATGGTGCTTTTTGCAGAACGCGCACGTGGATTTCTACCAAACGACGTGCTAAGCATGCCGATGCTGCTCTTTTTAGCACCCGCGCACGGATTTGTGCGAAAACGCGTTTTAAGCATGCACATGCATCTTTTGGTAGACGCGGATGAAGTTTTCTGCAAAACCACAAGATGTGCATGCAAATGGTGCTTTTGGCAGAACGCGCACGTAGATTTCTACCAAACGACGTGCTAAGCATGCCGATGCTGCTCTTTTTAGCACCCGCGCACGCATTTGTGCGAAGACGCGTTTTAAGCATGCACATGCATCTTTTGGTAGACGCGGATGAAGTTTTCTGCAAAACCACAAGATGTGCATGCAAATGGTGCTTTTTGCAGAACGCGCACGTGGATTTCTACCAAACGACGTGCTAAGCATGCCGATGCTGCTCTTTTTAGCACCCGCGCACGCATTTGTGCGAAAACGCGTTTTAAGCATGCACATGCATCTTTTGGTAGACGCGGATGAAGTTTTCTGCAAGACCACAAGATGTGCATGCAAATGGTGCTTTTTGCAGAACGCGCACGTGGATTTCTACCAAACGACGTGCTAAGCATGCCGATGCTGCTATTTTTAGCACCCGCGCACGCATTTGTGCGAAAACGCGTTTTAAGCATGCACATGCATCTTTTGGTAGACGCGGATGAAGTTTTCTGCAAAACCACAAGATGTGCATGCAAATGGTGCTTTTTGCAGAACGCGCATTTGGATTTCTACCAAACGACGTGCTAAGCATGCCGATGCTGCTCTTTTTAGCACCCGCGCACGGATTTGTGCGAAAACGCGTTTTAAGCATGCACATGCATCTTTTGGTAGACGCGGATGAAGTTTTCTGCAAGACCACAAGATGTGCATGCAAATGGTGCTTTTTGCAGAACGCGCACGTGGATTTCTACCAAACGACGTGCTAAGCATGCCGATGCTGCTATTTTTAGCACCCGCGCACGCATTTGTGCGAAAACGCGTTTTAAGCATGCACATGCATCTTTTGGTAGACGCGGATGAAGTTTTCTGCAAAACCACAAGATGTGCATGCAAATGGTGCTTTTTGCAGAACGCGCACGTGGATTTCTACCAAACGACGTGCTAAGCATGCCGATGCTGCTCTTTTTAGCACCCGCGCACGCATTTGTGCGAAAACGCGTTTTAAGCATGCACATGCATCTTTTGGCAGACGCGGATGAAGTTTTCTGCAAAACCACAAGATGTGCATGCAAATGGTGCTTTTTGCAGAACGCGCGCGTGGATTTCTACCAAACATCGTGCTAAGCATGCCGATGCTGCTCTTTTTAGCACCCGCGCACGCATTTGTGCGAAAACGCGTTTTAAGCATGCACATGCATCTTTTGGTAGACGCGGATGAAGTTTTCTGCAAAACCACAAGATGTTCTTGCAGAACGCGCACGTGGATTTCTACCAAACGACGTGCTAAGCATGCCGATGCTGCTCTTTTTAGCACCCGCGCACGGATTTGTGCGAAAACGCGTTTTAAGCATGCACATGCATCTTTTGGTAGACGCGGATGAAGTTTTCTGCAAAACCACAAGATGTGCATGCAAATGGTGCTTTTGGCAGAACGCGCACGTGGATTTCTACCAAACGACGTGCTAAGCATGCCGATGCTGCTCTTTTTAGCACCCGCTCACGCATTTGTGCGAAAACGCGTTTTAAGCATGCACAGGCATCTTTTGGTAGACGCGGATGAAGTTTTCTGCAAAACCACAAGATGTGCATGCAAATGGTGCTTTTTGCAGAACGCGCACGTGGATTTCTACCAAACGACGTGCTAAGCATGCCGATGCTGCTCTTTTTCGCACCCGCGCACGGATTTGTGCGAAAACGCGTTTTAAGCATGCACATGCATCTTTTGGTAGACGCGGATGAAGTTTTCTGCAAAACCACGAGATGTGCATGCAAATGGTGCTTTTGGCAGAACGCGCACGTGGATTTCTACCAAACGACGTGCTAAGCATGCCGATGCTGCTCTTTTTAGCACCCGCGCACGCATTTCTGCGAAAACGCGTTTTAAGCATGCACATGCATCTTTTGGTAGACGCGGATGAAGTTTTCTGCAAAACCACAAGATGTGCATGCAAATGGTGCTTTTTGCAGAACGCGCTCGTGGATTTCTACCAAACGACGTGCTAAGCATGCCGATGCTGCTCTTTTTAGCACCCGCGCACGCATTTGTGCGAAAACGCGTTTTAAGCATGCACATGCATCTTTTGGTAGACGCGGATGAAGTTTTCTGCAAAACCACAAGATGTGCATGCAAATGGTGCTTTTTGCAGAACGCGCACGTGGATTTCTACCAAACGACGTGCTAAGCATGCCGATGCTGCTCTTTTTAGCACCCGCGCACGGATTTGTGCGAAAACGCGTTTTAAGCATGCACATGCATCTTTTGGTAGACGCGGATGAAGTTTTCTGCAAAACCACAAGATGTGCATGCAAATGGTGCTTTTGGCAGAACGCGCACGTGGATTTCTACCAAACGACGTGCTAAGCATGCCGATGCTGCTCTTTTTAGCACCCGCGCACGCATTTGTGCGAAAACGCGTTTTAAACATGCACATGCATCTTTTGGTAGACGCGGATGAAGTTTTCTGCAAAACCACAAGATGTGCATGCAAATGGTGCTTTTTGCAGAACGCGCACGTGGATTTCTACCAAACGACGTGCTAAGCATGCCGATGCTGCTCTTTTTAGCACCCGCGCACGGATTTGTGCGAAAACGCGTTTTAAGCATGCACATGCATCTTTTGGTAGACGCGGATGAAGTTTTCTGCAAAACCACAAGATGTGCATGCAAATGGTGCTTTTGGCAGAACGCGCACGTGGATTTCTACCAAACGACGTGCTAAGCATGCCGATGCTGCTCTTTTTAGCACCCGCGCATGCATTTGTGCGAAAACGCGTTTTAAGCATGCACATGCATCTTTTGGTAGACGCGGATGAAGTTTTCTGCAAAACCACAAGATGTGCATGCAAATGGTGCTTTTTGCAGAACGCGCACGTGGATTTCTACCAAACGACGTGCTAAGCATGCCGATGCTGCTCTTTTTAGCACCCGCGCACGGATTTGTGCGAAAACGCGTTTTAAGCATGCACATGCATCTTTTGGTAGACGCGGATGAAGTTTTCTGCAAAACCACAAGATGTGCATGCAAATGGTGCTTCTGGCAGAACGCGCACGTAGATTTCTACCAAACGACGTGCTAAGCATGCCGATGCTGCTCTTTTTAGCACCCGCGCATGCATTTGTGCGAAAACGCGTTTTAAGCATGCACATGCATCTTTTGGTAGACGCGGATGAAGTTTTCTGCAAAACCACAAGATGTGCATGCAAATGGTGCTTTTTGCAGAACGCGCACGTGGATTTCTACCAAACGACGTGCTAAGCATGCCGATGCTGCTCTTTTTAGCACCCGCGCACGGATTTGTGCGAAAACGCGTTTTAAGCATGCACATGCATCTTTTGGTAGACGCGGATGAAGTTTTCTGCAAAACCACAAGATGTGCATGCAAATGGTGCTTTTTGCAGAACGCGCACGTGGATTTCTACCAAACGACGTGCTAAGCATGCCGATGCTGCTCTTTTTAGCACCCGCGCACGGATTTGTGCGAAAACGCGTTTTAAGCATGCACATGCATCTTTTGGTAGACGCGGATGAAGTTTTCTGCAAAACCACAAGATGTGCATGCAAATGGTGCTTTTGGCAGAACGCGCACGTAGATTTCTACCAAACGACGTGCTAAGCATGCCGATGCTGCTCTTTTTAGCACCCGCGCACGCATTTGTGCGAAAACGCGTTTTAAGCATGCACATGCATCTTTTGGTAGACGCGGATGAAGTTTTCTGCAAAACCACAAGATGTGCATGCAAATGGTGCTTTTTGCAGAACGCGCACGTGGATTTCTACCAAACGACGTGCTAAGCATGCGGATGCTGCTATTTTTAGCACCCGCGCACGCATTTGTGCGAAAACGCGTTTTAAGCATGCACATGCATCTTTTGGTAGACGCGGATGAAGTTTTCTGCAAAACCACAAGATGTGCATGCAAATGGTGCTTTTTGCAGAACGCGCACGTGGATTTCTACCAAACGACGTGCTAAGCATGCCGATGCTTCTCTTTTTAGCACCCGCGCACGGATTTGTGCGAAAACGCGTTTTAAGCATGCACATGCAACTTTTGGTAGACGCGGATGAAGTTTTCTGCAAAACCACAAGATGTGCATGCAAATGGTGCTTTTTGCAGAACGCGCACGTGGATTTCTACCAAACGACGTGCTAAGCATGCCGATGCTGCTCTTTTTAGCACCCGCGCACGGATTTGTGCGAAAACGCGTTTTAAGCATGCACATGCATCTTTTGGTAGACGCGGATGAAGTTTTCTGCAAAACCACAAGATGTGCATGCAAATGGTGCTTTTGGCAGAACGCGCACGTAGATTTCTACCAAACGACGTGCTAAGCATGCCGATGCTGCTCTTTTTAGCACCCGCGCACGCATTTGTGCGAAGACGCGTTTTAAGCATGCACATGCATCTTTTGGTAGACGCGGATGAAGTTTTCTGCAAAACCACAAGATGTGCATGCAAATGGTGCTTTTTGCAGAACGCGCACGTGCATTTCTACCAAACGACGTGCTAAGCATGCCGATGCTGCTCTTTTTAGCACCCGCGCACGCATTTGTGCGAAAACGCGTTTTAAGCATGCACATGCATCTTTTGGTAGACGCGGATGAAGTTTTCTGCAAGACCACAAGATGTGCATGCAAATGGTGCTTTTTGCAGAACGCGCACGTGGATTTCTACCAAACGACGTGCTAAGCATGCCGATGCTGCTATTTTTAGCACCCGCGCACGCATTTGTGCGAAAACGCGTTTTAAGCATGCACATGCATCTTTTGGTAGACGCGGATGAAGTTTTCTGCAAAACCACAAGATGTGCATGCAAATGGTGCTTTTTGCAGAACGCGCATTTGGATTTCTACCAAACGACGTGCTAAGCATGCCGATGCTGCTCTTTTTAGCACCCGCGCACGGATTTGTGCGAAAACGCGTTTTAAGCATGCACATGCATCTTTTGGTAGACGCGGATGAAGTTTTCTGCAAGACCACAAGATGTGCATGCAAATGGTGCTTTTTGCAGAACGCGCACGTGGATTTCTACCAAACGACGTGCTAAGCATGCCGATGCTGCTATTTTTAGCACCCGCGCACGCATTTGTGCGAAAACGCGTTTTAAGCATGCACATGCATCTTTTGGTAGACGCGGATGAAGTTTTCTGCAAAACCACAAGATGTGCATGCAAATGGTGCTTTTTGCAGAACGCGCACGTGGATTTCTACCAAACGACGTGCTAAGCATGCCGATGCTGCTCTTTTTAGCACCCGCGCACGGATTTGTGCGAAAACGCGTTTTAAGCATGCACATGCATCTTTTGGTAGACGCGGATGAAGTTTTCTGCAAAACCACAAGATGTGCATGCAAATGGTGCTTTTTGCAGAACGCGCACGTGGATTTCTACCAAACGACGTGCTAAGCATGCCGATGCTGCTCTTTTTAGCACCCGCGCACGGATTTGTGCGAAAACGCGTTTTAAGCATGCACATGCATCTTTTGGTAGACGCGGATGAAGTTTTCTGCAAAACCACAAGATGTGCATGCAAATGGTGCTTTTGGCAGAACGCGCACGTAGATTTCTACCAAACGACGTGCTAAGCATGCCGATGCTGCTCTTTTTAGCACCCGCGCACGCATTTGTGCGAAAACGCGTTTTAAGCATGCACATGCATCTTTTGGTAGACGCGGATGAAGTTTTCTGCAAAACCACAAGATGTGCATGCAAATGGTGCTTTTTGCAGAACGCGCACGTGGATTTCTACCAAACGACGTGCTAAGCATGCCGATGCTGCTATTTTTAGCACCCGCGCACGCATTTGTGCGAAAACGCGTTTTAAGCATGCACATGCATCTTTTGGTAGACGCGGATGAAGTTTTCTGCAAAACCACAAGATGTGCATGCAAATGGTGCTTTTTGCAGAACGCGCACGTGGATTTCTACCAAACGACGTGCTAAGCATGCCGATGCTTCTCTTTTTAGCACCCGCGCACGGATTTGTTCGAAAACGCGTTTTAAGCATGCACATGCAACTTTTGGTAGACGCGGATGAAGTTTTCTGCAAAACCACAAGATGTGCATGCAAATGGTGCTTTTTGCAGAACGCGCACGTGGATTTCTACCAAACGACGTGCTAAGCATGCCGATGCTGCTCTTTTTAGCACCCGCGCACGGATTTGTGCGAAAACGCGTTTTAAGCATGCACATGCATCTTTTGGTAGACGCGGATGAAGTTTTCTGCAAAACCACAAGATGTGCATGCAAATGGTGCTTTTGGCAGAACGCGCACGTAGATTTCTACCAAACGACGTGCTAAGCATGCCGATGCTGCTCTTTTTTAGCACCCGCGCACGCATTTGTGCGAAGACGCGTTTTAAGCATGCACATGCATCTTTTGGTAGACGCGGATGAAGTTTTCTGCAAAACCACAAGATGTGCATGCAAATGGTGCTTTTTGCAGAACGCGCACGTGCATTTCTACCAAACGACGTGCTAAGCATGCCGATGCTGCTCTTTTTAGCACCCGCGCACGCATTTGTGCGAAAACGCGTTTTAAGCATGCACATGCATCTTTTGGTAGACGCGGATGAAGTTTTCTGCAAGACCACAAGATGTGCATGCAAATGGTGCTTTTTGCAGAACGCGCACGTGGATTTCTACCAAACGACGTGCTAAGCATGCCGATGCTGCTATTTTTAGCACCCGCGCACGCATTTGTGCGAAAACGCGTTTTAAGCATGCACATGCATCTTTTGGTAGACGCGGATGAAGTTTTCTGCAAAACCACAAGATGTGCATGCAAATGGTGCTTTTTGCAGAACGCGCATTTGGATTTCTACCAAACGACGTGCTAAGCATGCCGATGCTGCTCTTTTTAGCACCCGCGCACGGATTTGTGCGAAAACGCGTTTTAAGCATGCACATGCATCTTTTGGTAGACGCGGATGAAGTTTTCTGCAAGACCACAAGATGTGCATGCAAATGGTGCTTTTTGCAGAACGCGCACGTGGATTTCTACCAAACGACGTGCTAAGCATGCCGATGCTGCTCTTTTTAGCACCCGCGCACACATTTGTGCGAAAACGCGTTTTAAGCATGCACATGCATCTTTTGGTAGACGCGGATGAAGTTTTCTGCAAGACCACAAGATGTGCATGCAAATGGTGCTTTTTGCAGAACGCGCACGTGGATTTCTACCAAACGACGTGCTAAGCATGCCGATGCTGCTATTTTTAGCACCCGCGCACGCATTTGTGCGAAAACGCGTTTTAAGCATGCACATGCATCTTTTGGTAGACGCGGATGAAGTTTTCTGCAAAACCACAAGATGTGCATGCAAATGGTGCTTTTTGCAGAACGCGCATTTGGATTTCTACCAAACGACGTGCTAAGCATGCCGATGCTGCTCTTTTTAGCACCCGCGCACGGATTTGTGCGAAAACGCGTTTTAAGCATGCACATGCATCTTTTGGTAGACGCGGATGAAGTTTTCTGCAAGACCACAAGATGTGCATGCAAATGGTGCTTTTTGCAGAACGCGCACGTGGATTTCTACCAAACGACGTGCTAAGCATGCCGATGCTGCTATTTTTAGCACCCGCGCACGCATTTGTGCGAAAACGCGTTTTAAGCATGCACATGCATCTTTTGGTAGACGCGGATGAAGTTTTCTGCAAAACCACAAGATGTGCATGCAAATGGTGCTTTTTGCAGAACGCGCACGTGGATTTCTACCAAACGACGTGCTAAGCATGCCGATGCTGCTCTTTTTAGCACCCGCGCACGGATTTGTGCGAAAACGCGTTTTAAGCATGCACATGCATCTTTTGGTAGACGCGGATGAAGTTTTCTGCAAAACCACAAGATGTGCATGCAAATGGTGCTTTTTGCAGAACGCGCACGTGGATTTCTACCAAACGACGTGCTAAGCATGCCGATGCTGCTCTTTTTAGCACCCGCGCACGGATTTGTGCGAAAACGCGTTTTAAGCATGCACATGCATCTTTTGGTAGACGCGGATGAAGTTTTCTGCAAAACCACAAGATGTGCATGCAAATGGTGCTTTTGGCAGAACGCGCACGTGGATTTCTACCAAACGACGTGCTAAGCATGCCGATGCTGCTCTTTTTAGCACCCGCGCACGGATTTGTGCGAAAACGCGTTTTAAGCATGCACATGCATCTTTTGGTAGACGCGGATGAAGTTTTCTGCAAAACCACAAGATGTGCATGCAAATGGTGCTTTTGGCAGAACGCGCACGTGGATTTCTACCAAACGACGTGCTAAGCATGCCGATGCTGCTCTTTTTAGCACCCGCGCACGCATTTGTGCGAAAACGCGTTTTAAGCATGCACATGCATCTTTTGGTAGACGCGGATGAAGTTTTCTGCAAAACCACAAGATGTGCATGCAAATGGTGCTTTTTGCAGAACGCGCACGTGGATTTCTACCAAACGACGTGCTAAGCATGCCGATGCTGCTCTTTTTAGCACCCGCGCACGGATTTGTGCGAAAACGCGTTTTAAGCATGCACATGCATCTTTTGGTAGACGCGGATGAAGGTTTCTGCAAAACCACAAGATGTGCATGCAAATGGTGCTTTTTGCAGAACGCGCACGTGGATTTCTGCCAAACGACGTGCTAAGCTTGCCGATGCTGCTCTTTTTAGCACCCGCGCACGGATTTGTGCGAAAACGCGTTTTAAGCATGCACATGCATCTTTTGGTAGACGCGGATGAAGTTTTCTGCAAAACCACAAGATGTGCATGCAAATGGTGCTTTTGGCAGAACGCGCACGTGGATTTCTACCAAACGACGTGCTAAGCATGCCGATGCTGCTCTTTTTAGCACCCGCGCACGCATTTGTGCGAAAACGCGTTTTAAGCATGCACATGCATCTTTTGATAGACGCGGATGAAGTTTTCTGCAAAACCACAAGATGTGCATGCAAATGGTGCTTTTTGCAGAACGCGCACGTGGATTTCTACCAAACGACGTGCTAAGCATGCCGATGCTGCTCTTTTTAGCACCCGCGCACGGATTTGTGCGAAAACGCGTTTTAAGCATGCACATGCATCTTTTGGTAGACGCGGATGAAGTTTTCTGCAAAACCACAAGATGTGCATGCAAATGGTGCTTTTGGCAGAACGCGCACGTAGATTTCTACCAAACGACGTGCTAAGCATGTCGATGCTGCTCTTTTTAGCACCCGCGCACGCATTTGTGCGAAAACGCGTTTTAAGCATGCACATGCATCTTTTGGTAGACGCGGATGAAGTTTTCTGCAAAACCACAAGATGTGCATGCAAATGGTGCTTTTTGCAGAACGCGCACGTGGATTTCTACCAAACGACGTGCTAAGCATGCCGATGGTGCTCTTTTTAGCACCCGCGCACGGATTTGTGCGAAAACGCGTTTTAAGCATGCACATGCATCTTTTGGTAGACGCGGATGAAGTTTTCTGCAAAACCACAAGATGTGCATGCAAATGGTGCTTTTTGCAGAACGCGCACGTGGATTTCTACCAAACGACGTGCTAAGCATGCTGATGCTGCTCTTTTTAGCACCCGCGCACGGATTTGTGCGAAAACGCGTTTTAAGCATGCACATGCATCTTTTGGTAGACGCGGATGAAGTTTTCAACAAAACCACAAGATGTGCATGCAAATGGTGCTTTTGGCAGAACGCGCACGTAGATTTCTACCAAACGACGTGCTAAGCATGCCGATGCTGCTCTTTTTAGCACCCGCGCACGGATTTGTGCGAAAACGCGTTTTAAGCATGCACATGCATCTTTTGGTAGACGCGGATAAAGTTTTCTGCAAAACCACAATATGTGCATGCAAATGGTGCTTTTTGCAGAACGCGCTCGTGGATTTCTACCAAACGACGTGCTAAGCATGCCGATGCTGCTCTTTTTAGCACCCGCGCATGCATTTGTGCGAAAACGCGTTTTAAGCATGCACATGCATCTTTTGGTAGACGCGGATGAAGTTTTCTGCAAAACCACAAGATGTGCATGCAAATGGTGCTTTTTGCAGAACGCGCACGTGGATTTCTACCAAACGACGTGCTAAGCATGCCGATGCTGCTCTTTTTAGCACCCGCGCACGGATTTGTGCGAAAACGCGTTTTAAGCATGCACATGCATCTTTTGGTAGACGCGGATGAAGTTTTCTGCAAAACCACAAGATGTGCATGCAAATGGTGCTTTTGGCAGAACGTGCACGTAGATTTCTACCAAACGACGTGCTAAGCATGCCGATGCTGCTCTTTTTAGCACCCGCGCATGCATTTGTGCGAAAACGCGTTTTAAGCATGCACATGCATCTTTTGGTAGACGCGGATGAAGTTTTCTGCAAAACCACAAGATGTGCATGCAAATGGTGCTTTTTGCAGAACGCGCACGTGGATTTCTACCAAACGACGTGCTAAGCATGCCGATGCTGCTCTTTTTAGCACCCGCGCACGGATTTGTGCGAAAACGCGTTTTAAGCATGCACATGCATCTTTTGGTAGACGCGGATGAAGTTTTCTGCAAAACCACAAGATGTGCATGCAAATGGTGCTTTTTGCAGAACGCGCACGTGGATTTCTACCAAACGACGTGCTAAGCATGCCGATGCTGCTCTTTTTAGCACCCGCGCACGGATTTGTGCGAAAACGCGTTTTAAGCATGCACATGCATCTTTTGGTAGACGCGGATGAAGTTTTCTGCAAAACCACAAGATGTGCATGCAAATGGTGCTTTTGGCAGAACGCGCACGTAGATTTCTACCAAACGACGTGCTAAGCATGCCGATGCTGCTCTTTTTAGCACCCGCGCACGCATTTGTGCGAAAACGCGTTTTAAGCATGCACATGCATCTTTTGGTAGACGCGGATGAAGTTTTCTGCAAAACCACAAGATGTGCATGCAAATGGTGCTTTTTGCAGAACGCGCACGTGGATTTCTTCCAAACGACGTGCTAAGCATGCCGATGCTGCTATTTTTAGCACCCGCGCACGCATTTGTGCGAAAACGCGTTTTAAGCATGCACATGCATCTTTTGGTAGACGCGGATGAAGTTTTCTGCAAAACCACAAGATGTGCATGCAAATGGTGCTTTTTCCAGAACGCGCACGTGGATTTCTACCAAACGACGTGCTAAGCATGCTGATGCTGCTCTTTTTAGCACCCGCGCACGGATTTGTGCGAAAACGCGTTTTAAGCATGCACATGCATCTTTTGGTAGACGCGGATGAAGTTTTCTGCAAAACCACAAGATGTGCATGCAAATGGTGCTTTTTGCAGAACGCGCACGTGGATTTCTACCAAACGACGTGCTAAGCATGCCGATGCTGCTCTTTTTAGCACCCGCGCACGGATTTGTGCGAAAACGCGTTTTAAGCATGCACATGCATCTTTTGGTAGACGCGGATGAAGTTTTCTGCAAAACCACAAGATGTGCATGCAAATGGTGCTTTTGGCAGAACGCGCACGTAGATTTCTACCAAACGACGTGCTAAGCATGCCGATGCTGCTCTTTTTAGCACCCGCGCACGGATTTGTGCGAAAACGCGTTTTAAGCATGCACATGCATCTTTTGGTAGACGCGGATGAAGTTTTCTGCAAAACCACAATATGTGCATGCAAATGGTGCTTTTTGCAGAACGCGCTCGTGGATTTCTACCAAACGACGTGCTAAGCATGCCGATGCTGCTCTTTTTAGCACCCGCGCATGCATTTGTGCGAAAACGCGTTTTAAGCATGCACATGCATCTTTTGGTAGACGCGGATGAAGTTTTCTGCAAAACCACAAGATGTGCATGCAAATGGTGCTTTTTGCAGAACGCGCACGTGGATTTCTACCAAACGACGTGCTAAGCATGCCGATGCTGCTCTTTTTAGCACCCGCGCACGGATTTGTGCGAAAACGCGTTTTAAGCATGCACATGCATCTTTTGGTAGACGCGGATGAAGTTTTCTGCAAAACCACAAGATGTGCATGCAAATGGTGCTTTTGGCAGAACGTGCACGTAGATTTCTACCAAACGACGTGCTAAGCATGCCGATGCTGCTCTTTTTAGCACCCGCGCATGCATTTGTGCGAAAACGCGTTTTAAGCATGCACATGCATCTTTTGGTAGACGCGGATGAAGTTTTCTGCAAAACCACAAGATGTGCATGCAAATGGTGCTTTTTGCAGAACGCGCACGTGGATTTCTACCAAACGACGTGCTAAGCATGCCGATGCTGCTCTTTTTAGCACCCGCGCACGGATTTGTGCGAAAACGCGTTTTAAGCATGCACATGCATCTTTTGGTAGACGCGGATGAAGTTTTCTGCAAAACCACAAGATGTGCATGCAAATGGTGCTTTTTGCAGAACGCGCACGTGGATTTCTACCAAACGACGTGCTAAGCATGCCGATGCTGCTCTTTTTAGCACCCGCGCACGGATTTGTGCGAAAACGCGTTTTAAGCATGCACATGCATCTTTTGGTAGACGCGGATGAAGTTTTCTGCAAAACCACAAGATGTGCATGCAAATGGTGCTTTTGGCAGAACGCGCACGTAGATTTCTACCAAACGACGTGCTAAGCATGCCGATGCTGCTCTTTTTAGCACCCGCGCACGCATTTGTGCGAAAACGCGTTTTAAGCATGCACATGCATCTTTTGGTAGACGCGGATGAAGTTTTCTGCAAAACCACAAGATGTGCATGCAAATGGTGCTTTTTGCAGAACGCGCACGTGGATTTCTTCCAAACGACGTGCTAAGCATGCCGATGCTGCTATTTTTAGCACCCGCGCACGCATTTGTGCGAAAACGCGTTTTAAGCATGCACATGCATCTTTTGGTAGACGCGGATGAAGTTTTCTGCAAAACCACAAGATGTGCATGCAAATGGTGCTTTTTGCAGAACGCGCACGTGGATTTCTACCAAACGACGTGCTAAGCATGCTGATGCTGCTCTTTTTAGCACCCGCGCACGGATTTGTGCGAAAACGCGTTTTAAGCATGCACATGCATCTTTTGGTAGACGCGGATGAAGCTTTCTGCAAAACCACAAGATGTGCATGCAAATGGTGCTTTTTGCAGAACGCGCACGTGGATTTCTACCAAACGACGTGCTAAGCATGCCGATGCTGCTCTTTTTAGCACCCGCGCACGGATTTGTGCGAAAACGCGTTTTAAGCATGCACATGCATCTTTTGGTAGACGCGGATGAAGTTTTCTGCAAAACCACAAGATGTGCATGCAAATGGTGCTTTTGGCAGAACGCGCACGTAGATTTCTACCAAACGACGTGCTAAGCATGCCGATGCTGCTCTTTTTAGCACCCGCGCACGCATTTGTGCGAAAAGGCGTTTTAAGCATGCACATGCATCTTTTGGTAGACGCGGATGAAGTTTTCTGCAAAACCACAAGATGTGCATGCAAATGGTGCTTTTTTGCAGAACGCGCACGTGGATTTCTACCAAACGACGTGCTAAGCATGCCGATGCTGCTCTTTTTAGCACCCGCGCACGCATTTGTGCGAAAACGCGTTTTAAGCATGCACATGCATCTTTTGATAGACGCGGATGAAGTTTTTTGCAAAACCACAAGATGTGCATGCAAATGGTGCTTTTTGCAGAACGCGCACGTGGATTTCTACCAAACGACGTGCTAAGCATGCCGATGCTGCTCTTTTTAGCACCCGCGCACGGATTTGTGCGAAAACGCGTTTTAAGCATGCACATGCATATTTTGGTAGACGCGGATGAAGTTTTCTGCAAAACCACAAGATGTGCATGCAAATGGTGCTTTTGGCACGTGCTAAGCATGCCGATGCTGCTCTTTTTAGCACCCGCGCACGCATTTGTGCGAAAACGCGTTTTAAGCATGCACATGCATCTTTTCGTAGACGCGGATGAAGTTTTCTGCAAAACCACAAGATGTGCATGCAAATGGTGCGTTTTGCAGAACGCGCACGTGGATTTCTACCAAACGACGTGCTAAGCATGCCGATGCTGCTATTTTTAGCACCCGCGCACGCATTTGTGCGAAAACGCGTTTTAAGCATGCACATGCATCTTTTGGTAGACGCGGATGAAGTTTTCTGCAAAACCACAAGATGTGCATGCAAATGGTGCATTTTGCAGAACGCGCACGTGGATTTCTACCAAACGACGTGCTAAGCATGCCGATGCTGCTCTTTTTAGCACCCGCGCACGCATTTGTGCGAAAACGCGTTTTAAGCATGCACATGCATATTTTGGTAGACGCGGATGAAGTTTTCTGCAAAACCACAAGATGTGCATGCAAATGGTGCTTTTTGCAGAACGCGCACGTGGATTTCTACCAAACGACGTGCTAAGCATGCCGATGCTGCTCTTTTTAGCACCCGCGCACGGATTTGTGCGAAAACGCGTTTTAAGCATGCACATGCATCTTTTAGTAGACGCGGATGAAGTTTTCTGCAAAACCACAAGATGTGCATGCAAATGGTGCTTTTGGCAGAACGCGCACGTGGATTTCTACCAAACGACGTGCTAAGCATGCCGATGCTGCTCTTTTTAGCACCCGCGCACGCATTTCTGCGAAAACGCGTTTTAAGCATGCACATGCATCTTTTGGTAGACGCGGATGAAGTTTTCTGCAAAACCACAAGATGTGCATGCAATTGGTGCTTTTTGCAGAACGCGCTCGTGGATTTCTACCAAACGACGTGCTAAACATGCCGATGCTGCTCTTTTTAGCACCCGCGCACGGATTTGTGCGAAAACGCGTTTTAAGCATGCACATGCATCTTTTGGTAGACGCGGATGAAGTTTTCTGCAAAACCACAAGATGTGCATGCAAATGGTGCTTTTGGCAGAACGTGCACGTAGATTTCTACCAAACGACGTGCTAAGCATGCCGATGCTGCTCTTTTTAGCACCCGCGCATGCATTTGTGCGAAAACGCGTTTTAAGCATGCACATGCATCTTTTGGTAGACGCGGATGAAGTTTTCTGCAAAACCACAAGATGTGCATGCAAATGATGCTTTTTGCAGAACGCGCACGTGGATTTCTACCAAACGACGTGCTAAGCATGCCGATGCTGCTCTTTTTAGCACCCGCGCACGGATTTGTGCGAAAACGCGTTTTAAGCATGCACATGCATCTTTTGGTAGACGCGGATGAAGTTTTCTGCAAAACCACAAGATGTGCATGCAAATGGTGCTTTTTGCAGAACGCGCACGTGGATTTCTACCAAACGACGTGCTAAGCATGCCGATGCTGCTCTTTTTAGCACCCGCGCACGGATTTGTGCGAAAACGCGTTTTAAGCATGCACATGCATCTTTTGGTAGACGCGGATGAAGTTTTCTGCAAAACCACAAGATGTGCATGCAAATGGTGCTTTTGGCAGAACGCGCACGTAGATTTCTACCAAACGACGTGCTAAGCATGCCGATGCTGCTCTTTTTAGCACCCGCGCACGCATTTGTGCGAAAACGCGTTTTAAGCATGCACATGCATCTTTTGGTAGACGCGGATGAAGTTTTCTGCAAAACCACAAGATGTGCATGCAAATGGTGCTTTTTGCAGAACGCGCACGTGGATTTCTTCCAAACGACGTGCTAAGCATGCCGATGCTGCTATTTTTAGCACCCGCGCACGCATTTGTGCGAAAACGCGTTTTAAGCATGCACATGCATCTTTTGGTAGACGCGGATGAAGTTTTCTGCAAAACCACAAGATGTGCATGCAAATGGTGCTTTTTGCAGAACGCGCACGTGGATTTCTACCAAACGACGTGCTAAGCATGCTGATGCTGCTCTTTTTAGCACCCGCGCACGGATTTGTGCGAAAACGCGTTTTAAGCATGCACATGCATCTTTTGGTAGACGCGGATGAAGTTTTCTGCAAAACCACAAGATGTGCATGCAAATGGTGCTTTTTGCAGAACGCGCACGTGGATTTCTACCAAACGACGTGCTAAGCATGCCGATGCTGCTCTTTTTAGCACCCGCGCACGGATTTGTGCGAAAACGCGTTTTAAGCATGCACATGCATCTTTTGGTAGACGCGGATGAAGTTTTCTGCAAAACCACAAGATGTGCATGCAAATGGTGCTTTTGGCAGAACGCGCACGTAGATTTCTACCAAACGACGTGCTAAGCATGCCGATGCTGCTCTTTTTAGCACCCGCGCACGCATTTGTGCGAAAACGCGTTTTAAGCATGCACATGCATCTTTTGGTAGACGCGGATGAAGTTTTCTGCAAAACCACAAGATGTGCATGCAAATGGTGCTTTTTGCAGAACGCGCACGTGGATTTCTACCAAACGACGTGCTAAGCATGCCGATGCTGCTCTTTTTAGCACCCGCGCACGCATTTGTGCGAAAACGCGTTTTAAGCATGCACATGCATCTTTTGATAGACGCGGATGAAGTTTTCTGCAAAACCACAAGATGTGCATGCAAATGGTGCTTTTTGCAGAACGCGCACGTGGATTTCTACCAAACGACGTGCTAAGCATGCCGATGCTGCTCTTTTTAGCACCCGCGCACGGATTTGTGCGAAAACGCGTTTTAAGCATGCACATGCATATTTTGGTAGACGCGGATGAAGTTTTCTGCAAAACCACAAGATGTGCATGCAAATGGTGCTTTTTGCAGAACGCGCACGTGGATTTCTACCAAACGACGTGCTAAGCATGCCGATGCTGCTATTTTTAGCACCCGCGCACGCATTTGTGCGAAAACGAGTTTTAAGCATGCACATGCATCTTTTGGTAGACGCGGATGAAGTTTTCTGCAAAACCACAAGATGTGCATGCAAATGGTGCATTTTGCAGAACGCGCACGTGGATTTCTACCAAACGACGTGCTAAGCATGCCGATGCTGCTCTTTTTAGCACCCGCGCACGCATTTGTGCGAAAACGCGTTTTAAGCATGCACATGCATATTTTGGTAGACGCGGATGAAGTTTTCTGCAAAACCACAAGATGTGCATGCAAATGGTGCTTTTTGCAGAACGCGCACGTGGATTTCTACCAAACGACGTGCTAAGCATGCCGATGCTGCTCTTTTTAGCACCCGCGCACGGATTTGTGCGAAAACGCGTTTTAAGCATGCACATGCATCTTTTAGTAGACGCGGATGAAGTTTTCTGCAAAACCACAAGATGTGCATGCAAATGGTGCTTTTGGCAGAACGCGCACGTGGATTTCTACCAAACGACGTGCTAAGCATGCCGATGCTGCTCTTTTTAGCACCCGCGCACGCATTTCTGCGAAAACGCGTTTTAAGCATGCACATGCATCTTTTGGTAGACGCGGATGAAGTTTTCTGCAAAACCACAAGATGTGCATGCAATTGGTGCTTTTTGCAGAACGCGCTCGTGGATTTCTACCAAACGACGTGCTAAGCATGCCGATGCTGCTCTTTTTAGCACCCGCGCACGCATTTGTGCGAAAACGCGTTTTAAGCATGCACATGCATCTTTTGGTAGACGCGGATGAAGTTTTCTGCAAAACCACAAGATGTGCATGCAAATGGTGCTTTTTGCAGAACGCGCACGTGGATTTCTACCAAACGACGTGCTAAGCATGCCGATGCTGCTCTTTTTAGCACCCGCGCACGGATTTGTGCGAAAACGCGTTTTAAGCATGCACATGCATCTTTTGGTAGACGCGGATGAAGTTTTCTGCAAAACCACAAGATGTGCATGCAAATGGTGCTTTTTGCAGAACGCGCACGTGGATTTCTACCAAACGACGTGCTAAGCATGCCGATGCTGCTCTTTTTAGCACCCGCGCACGCATTTGTGCGAAAACGCGTTTTAAGCATGCACATGCATCTTTTGGCAGACGCGGATGAAGTTTTCTGCAAAACCACAAGATGTGCATGCAAATGGTGCTTTTTGCAGAACGCGCACGTGGATTTCTACCAAACATCGTGCTAAGCATGCCGATGCTGCTCTTTTTAGCACCCGCGCAACGCATTTGTGCGAAAAACGCGTTTTAAGCATGCACATGCATCTTTTGTTAGACGCGGATGAAGTTTTCTGCAAAACCACAAGATGTTTTTGCAGAACGCGCACGTGGATTTCTACCAAACGACGTGCTAAGCATGCCGATGCTGCTCTTTTTAGCACCCGCGCACGGATTTGTGCGAAAACGCGTTTTAAGCATGCACATGCATCTTTTGGTAGACGCGGATGAAGTTTTCTGCAAAACCACAATGATGTGCATGCAAATGGTGCTTTTGGCAGAACGCGCACGTGGATTTCTACCAAACGACGTGCTAAGCATGGCCGATGCTGCTCTTTTTAGCACCCGCGCACGCATTTGTGGCGAAAACGCGTTTTAAACATGCACATGCATCTTTTGGTAGACGCGGAATGAAGTTTTTCTGCAAAACCACAAGATGTGCATGCAAATGGTGCTTTTTGCAGAACGCGCACGTGGATTTCTTACCAAACGACGTGCTAAGCATGCCGATGCTGCTCTTTTTAGCACCCGCGCACGGATTTGTGTGCGAAAACGCGTGTTTAAGCATGCACATGCATCTTTTGGTAGACGCGGATGAAGTTTTCTGCAAAACCAACAAGATGTGCATGCAAATGGTGCTTTTGGCAGAACGCGCACGTGGATTTTCTACCAAACGACGTGCTTAGCATGCCGATGCTGCTCTTTTTAGCACCCGCGCATGCATTTGTGCGAAAACGCGTTTTAAGCATGCACATGCATCTTTTGGTAGACGCGGATGAAGTTTTCTGCAAAACCACAAGATGTGCATGCAAATGGTGCTTTTTGCAGAACGCGCTCGTGGATTTCTACCAAACGACGTGCTAAGCATGCCGATGCTGCTCTTTTTAGCACCCGCGCACGCATTTGTGCGAAAACGCGTTTTAAGCATGCACATGCATCTTTCTGGTAGACGCGGATGAAGTTTTCTGCAAAACCACAAGATGTGCATGCAAATGGTGCTTTTTGCAGAACGCGCACGTGGATTTCTACCAAACGACGTGCTAAGCATGCCGATGCTGCTCTTTTTAGCACCCGCGCACGGATTTGTGCGAAAACGCGTTTTAAGCATGCACATGCATCTTTTGGTAGACGCGGATGAAGTTTTCTGCAAAACCACAAGATGTGCATGCAAATGGTGCTTTTTGCAGAACGCGCACGTGGATTTCTACCAAACGACGTGCTGAGCATGCCGATGCTGCTCTTTTTAGCACCCGCGCATGCATTTGTGCGAAAACGCGTTTTAAGCATGCACATGCATCTTTTGGTAGACGCGGATGAAGTTTTCTGCAAAACCACAAGATGTGCATGCAAATAGTGCTTTTTGCAGAACGCGCACGTGGATTTCTACCAAACGACGTGCTGAGCATGCCGATGCTGCTCTTTTTAGCACCCGCGCACGGATTTGTGCGAAAACGCGTTTTAAGCATGCACATGCATCTTTTGGTAGACGCGGATGAAGTTTTCTGCAAAACCACAAGATGTGCATGCAAATGGTGCTTTTGGCAGAACGCGCACGTGGATTTTCTACCAAACGACGTGCTAAGCATGCCGATGCTGCTCTTTTTAGCACCCTCGCGCAGGATTTGTGCGAAAACGCGTTTTAAGCATTGCACATGCATCTTTTGGTAGACGCGGATGAAGTTTTCTGCAAAACCACAAGATGTGCATGCAAATGGTGCTTTTTGCAGAACGCGCACGTGGATTTCTACCAAACGACGTGCTGAGCATG
Organism: Dermacentor andersoni; assembly: GCF_023375885.2. Taxonomy (NCBI): domain Eukaryota; kingdom Metazoa; phylum Arthropoda; class Arachnida; order Ixodida; family Ixodidae; genus Dermacentor; species Dermacentor andersoni. Next base: position 647,726 of record NW_027314766.1, read on the forward strand.
CCGATGCTGCTCTTTTTAGCACCCGCGCATGCATTTGTGCGAAAACGCGTTTTAAGCATGCACATGCATCTTTTGGCTAGACGCGGATGAAGTTATTCTGCAAAACCACAAGATGTGCATGCAAATAGGTGCTTTTTGCAGAACGCGCACGTGGATTTCTACCAAACGACGTGCTGAGCATGCCGATGCTGCTCTTTTTAGCACCCGCGCACGGATTTGTGCGAAAACGCGTTTTAAGCATGCACATGCATCTTTTGGTAGACGCGGATGAAGTTTTCTGCAAAACCACAAGATGTGCATGCAAATGGTGCTTTTGGCAGAACGCGCACGTGGATTTCTACCAAACGACGTGCTAAGCATGCCGATGCTGCTCTTTTTAGCACCCGCGCACGGATTTGTGCGAAAACGCGTTTTAAGCATGCACGTGCATCTTTTGGTAGACGCGGATGAAGTTTTCTGCAAAACCACAAGATGTGCATGCAAATGGTGCTTTTGTGCAGAACGCGCACGTGGATTTCTACCAAACGACGTGCTAAGCATGCCGATGCTGCTCTTTTTAGCACCCGCGCACGGATTTGTGCGAAAACGCGTTTTAAGCATGCACATGCATCTTTTGGTAGACGCGGAAGACGCGGATGAAGTTTTCTGCAAAACCACAAGATGTGCATGCAAATGGTGCTTTTGGCAGAACGCGCACGTGGATTTCTACCAAACGACGTGCTAAGCATGCCGATGCTGCTCTTTTTAGCACCCGCGCACGCATTTGTGCGAAAACGCGTTTTAAGCATGCACATGCATCTTTTGGTAGACGCGGATGAAGTTTTCTGCAAACCACAAGATGTGCATGCAAATGGTGCTTTTTGCAGAACGCGCACGTGGATTTCTACCAAACGACGTGCTAAGCATGCGATGCTGCTCTTTTTAGCACCCGCGCACGGATTTGTGCGAAAACGCGTTTTAAGCATGCACATGCATCTTTTGGTAGACGCGGATGAAGGTTTCTGCAAAACCACAAGATGTGCATGCAAATGGTGCTTTTTGCAGAACGCGCACGTGGATTTCTGCCAAACGACGTGCTAAGCTTGCCGATGCTGCTCTTTTAGCACCCGCACACGGATTTGTGCGAAAACGCGTTTTAAGCATGCACATGCATCTTTTGGTAGACGCGGATGAAGTTTTCTGCAAAACCACAAGATGTGCATGCAATGGTGCTTTTGGCAGAACGCGCACGTGGATTTCTACCAAACGACGTGCTAAGCATGCCGATGCTGCTCTTTTTAGCACCCGCGCACGCATTTGTGCGAAAACGCGTTTTAAGCATGCACATGCATCTTTTGATAGACGCGGATGAAGTTTTCTGCAAAACCACAAGATGTGCATGCAAATGGTGCTTTTTGCAGAACGCGCACGTGGATTTCTACCAAACGACGTGCTAAGCATGCCGATGCTGCTCTTTTTAGCACCCGCGCACGGATTTGTGCGAAAACGCGTTTTAAGCATGCACATGCATCTTTTGGTAGACGCGGATGAAGTTTTCTGCAAAACCACAAGATGTGCATGCAAATGGTGCTTTTGGCAGAACGCGCACGTAGATTTCTACCAAACGACGTGCTAAGCATGCCGATGCTGCTCTTTTTAGCACCCGCGCACGCATTTGTGCGAAAAACGCGTTTTAAGCATGCACATGCATCTTTTGGTAGACGCGGATGAAGTTTTCTGCAAAACCACAAGATGTGCATGTAAATGGTGCTTTTTGCAGAACGCGCACGTGGATTTCTACCAAACGACGTGCTAAGCATGCCGATGCTGCTCTTTTTAGCACCCGCGCACGCATTTGTGCGAAAACGCGTTTTAAGCATGCACATGCATCTTTTGATAGACGCGGATGAAGTTTTCTGCAAAACCACAAGATGTGCATGCAAATGGTGCTTTTTGCAGAACGCGCACGTGGATTTCTACCAAACGACGTGCTAAGCATGCCGATGCTGCTCTTTTTAGCACCCGCGCACGGATTTGTGCGAAAACGCGTTTTAAGCATGCACATGCATATTTTGGTAGACGCGGATGAAGTTTTCTGCAAAACCACAAGATGTGCATGCAAATGGTGCTTTTGGCAGAACGCGCACGTAGATTTCTACCAAACGACGTGCTAAGCATGCCGATGCTGCTCTTTTTAGCACCCGCGCACGCATTTGTGCGAAAACGCGTTTTAAGCATGCACATGCATCTTTTGGTAGACGCGGATGAAGTTTTCTGCAAAACCACAAGATGTGCATGCAAATGGTGCTTTTTGCAGAACGCGCACGTGGATTTCTACCAAACGACGTGCTAAGCATGCCGATGCTGCTATTTTTAGCACCCGCGCACGCATTTGTGCGAAAACGAGTTTTAAGCATGCACATGCATCTTTTGGTAGACGCGGATGAAGTTTTCTGCAAAACCACAAGATGTGCATGCAAATGGTGCATTTTGCAGAACGCGCACGTGGATTTCTACCAAACGACGTGCTAAGCATGCCGATGCTGCTCTTTTTAGCACCCGCGCACGCATTTGTGCGAAAACGCGTTTTAAGCATGCACATGCATATTTTGGTAGACGCGGATGAAGTTTTCTGCAAAACCACAAGATGTGCATGCAAATGGTGCTTTTTGCAGAACGCGCACGTGGATTTCTACCAAACGACGTGCTAAGCATGCCGATGCTGCTCTTTTTAGCACCCGCGCACGGATTTGTGCGAAAACGCGTTTTAAGCATGCACATGCATCTTTTAGTAGACGCGGATGAAGTTTTCTGCAAAACCACAAGATGTGCATGCAAATGGTACTTTTGGCAGAACGCGCACGTGGATTTCTACCAAACGACGTGCTAAGCATGCCGATGCTGCTCTTTTTAGCACCCGCGCACGCATTTCTGCGAAAACGCGTTTTAAGCATGCACATGCATCTTTTGGTAGACGCGGATGAAGTTTTCTGCAAAACCACAAGATGTGCATGCAATTGGTGCTTTTTGCAGAACGCGCTCGTGGATTTCTACCAAACGACGTGCTAAGCATGCCGATGCTGCTCTTTTTAGCACCCGCGCACGCATTTGTGCGAAAACGCGTTTTAAGCATGCACATGCATCTTTTGGTAGACGCGGATGAAGTTTTCTGCAAAACCACAAGATGTGCATGCAAATGGTGCTTTTTGCAGAACGCGCACGTGGATTTCTACCAAACGACGTGCTAAACATGCCGATGCTGCTCTCTTTAGCACCCGCGCACGGATTTGTGCGAAAACGCGTTTTAAGCATGCACATGCATCTTTTGGTAGACGCGGATGAAGTTTTCTGCAAAACCACAAGATGTGCATGCAAATGGTGCTTTTGGCAGAACGCGCACGTGGATTTCTACCAAACGACGTGCTAAGCATGCCGATGCTGCTCTTTTTAGCACCCGCGCACGCATTTGTGCGAAAACGCGTTTTAAGCATGCACATGCATCTTTTGGTAGACGCGGATGAAGTTTTCTGCAAAACCACAAGATGTGCATGCAAATGGTGCTTTTTGCAGAACGCGCACGTGGATTTCTACCAAACGACGTGCTAAGCATGCCGATGCTGCTCTTTTTAGCACCAGCGCACGGATTTGTGCGAAAACGCGTTTTAAGCATGCACATGCATCTTTTGGTAGACGCGGATGAAGTTTTCTGCAAAACCACAAGATGTGCATGCAAATGGTGCTTTTGGCAGAACGCGCACGTAGATTTCTACCAAACGACGTGCTAAGCATGCCGATGCTGCTCTTTTTAGCACCCGCGCACGCATTTGTGCGAAAACGCGTTTTAAGCATGCACATGCATCTTTTGGTAGACGCGGATGAAGTTTTCTGCAAAACCACAAGATGTGCATGCAAATGGTGCTTTTTGCAGAACGCGCACGTGGATTTCTACCAAACGACGTGCTAAGCATGCCGATGCTGCTCTTTTTAGCACCCGCGCACGGATTTGTGCGAAAACGCGTTTTAAGCATGCACATGCATCTTTTGGTAGACGCGGATGAAGTTTTCTGCAAAACCACAAGATGTGCATGCAAATGGTGCTTTTTGCAGAACGCGCACGTGGATTTCTACCAAACGACGTGCTAAGCATGCCGATGCTGCTCTTTTTAGCACCCGCGCACGCATTTGTGCGAAAACGCGTTTTAAGCATGCACATGCATCTTTTGGCAGACGCGGATGAAGTTTTCTGCAAAACCACAAGATGTGCATGCAAATGGTGCTTTTTGCAGAACGCGCACGTGGATTTCTACCAAACATCGTGCTAAGCATGCCGATGCTGCTCTTTTTAGCACCCGCGCACGCATTTGTGCGAAAACGCGTTTTAAGCATGCACATGCATCTTTTGGTAGACGCGGATGAAGTTTTCTGCAAAACCACAAGATGTTTTTGCAGAACGCGCACGTGGATTTCTACCAAACGACGTGCTAAGCATGCCGATGCTGCTCTTTTTAGCACCCGCGCACGGATTTGTGCGAAAACGCGTTTTAAGCATGCACATGCATCTTTTGGTAGACGCGGATGAAGTTTTCTGCAAAACCACAAGATGTGCATGCAAATGGTGCTTTTGGCAGAACGCGCCACGTGGATTTCTACCAAACGACGTGCTAAGCATGCCGATGCTGCTCTTTTTAGCACCCGCGCACGCATTTGTGCGAAAACGCGTTTTAAACATGCACATGCATCTTTTGGTAGACGCGGATGAAGTTTTCTGCAAAACCACAAGATGTGCATGCAAATGGTGCTTTTTGCAGAACGCGCACGTGGATTTCTACCAAACGACGTGCTAAGCATGCCGATGCTGCTCTTTTTAGCACCCGCGCACGGATTTGTGCGAAAACGCGTTTTAAGCATGCACATGCATCTTTTGGTAGACGCGGATGAAGTTTTCTGCAAAACCACAAGATGTGCATGCAAATGGTGCTTTTGGCAGAACGCGCACGTGGATTTCTACCAAACGACGTGCTAAGCATGCCGATGCTGCTCTTTTTAGCACCCGCGCATGCATTTGTGCGAAAACGCGTTTTTAAGCATGCACATGCATCTTTTGGTAGACGCGGATGAAGTTTTCTGCAAAACCACAAGATGTGCATGCAAATGGTGCTTTTTGCAGAACGCGCTCGTGGATTTCTACCAACAACGACGTGCTAAGCATGCCGATGCTGCTCTTTTTAGCACCCGCGCACGCATTTGTGCGAAAACGCGTTTTAAGCATGCACATGCATCTTTTGGTAGACGCGGATGAAGTTTTCTGCAAAACCACAAGATGTGCATGCAAATGGTGCTTTTTGCAGAACGCGCACGTGGATTTCTACCAAACGACGTGCTAAGCATGCCGATGCTGCTCTTTTAGCACCCGCGCACGGATTTGTGCGAAAACGCGTTTTAAGCATGCACATGCATTCTTTTGGTAGACGCGGATGAAGTTTTCTGCAAAACCACAAGATGTGCATGCAAATGGTGCTTTTTGCAGAACGCGCACGTGGATTTCTACCAAACGACGTGCTGAGCATGCCGATGCTGCTCTTTTTAGCACCCGCGCATGCATTTGTGCGAAAACGCGTTTTAAGCATGCACATGCATCTTTTGGTAGACGCGGATGAAGTTTTTCTGCAAAACCACAAGATGTGCATGCAAATAGTGCTTTTTGCAGATCGCGCACGTGGATTTCTACCAAACGACGTGCTGAGCATGCCGATGCTGCTCTTTTTAGCACCCGCGCACGGATTTGTGCGAAAACGCGTTTTAAGCATGCACATGCATCTTTTGGTAGACGCGGATGAAGTTTTCTGCAAAACCACAAGATGTGCATGCAAATGGTGCTTTTGGCAGAACGCGCACGTGGATTTCTACCAAACGACGTGCTAAGCATGCCGATGCTGCTCTTTTTAGCACCCCGCGCACGGATTTGTGCGAAAACGCGTTTTAAGCATGCACATGCATCTTTTGGTAGACGCGGATGAAGTTTTCTGCAAAACCACAAGATGTGCATGCAAATGGTGCTTTTTGCAGAACGCGCACGTGGATTTCTACCAAACGACGTGCTGAGCATGCCGATGCTGCTCTTTTTAGCACCCGCGCATGCATTTGTGCGAAAACGCGTTTTAAGCATGCACATGCATCTTTTGGTAGACGCGGATGAAGTTTTCTGCAAAACCACAAGATGTGCATGCAAATAGTGCTTTTTGCAGAACGCGCACGTGGATTTCTACCAAACGACGTGCTGAGCATGCCGATGCTGCTCTTTTTAGCACCCGCGCACGGATTTGTGCGAAAACGCGTTTTAAGCATGCACATGCATCTTTTGGTAGACGCGGATGAAGTTTTCTGCAAAACCACAAGATGTGCATGCAAATGGTGCTTTTGGCAGAACGCGCACGTGGATTTCTACCAAACGACGTGCTAAGCATGCCGATGCTGCTCTTTTAGCACCCGCGCACGGATTTGTGCGAAAACGCGTTTTAAGCATGCACGTGCATCTTTTGGTAGACGCGGATGAAGTTTTCTGCAAAACCACAAGATGTGCATGCAAATGGTGCTTTTTGCAGAACGCGCACGTGGATTTCTACCAAACGACGTGCTAAGCATGCCGATGCTGCTCTTTTTAGCACCCGCGCACGGATTTGTGCGAAAACGCGTTTTAAGCATGCACATGCATCTTTTGGTAGACGCGGATGAAGTTTTCTGCAAAACCACAAGATGTGCATGCAAATGGTGCTTTTGGCAGAACGCGCACGTGGATTTCTACCAAACGACGTGCTAAGCATGCCGATGCTGCTCTTTTTAGCACCCGCGCACGCATTTGTGCGAAAACGCGTTTTAAGCATGCACATGCATCTTTTGGTAGACGCGGATGAAGTTTTCTGCAAAACCACAAGATGTGCATGCAAATGGTGCTTTTTGCAGAACGCGCACGTGGATTTCTACCAAACGACGTGCTAAGCATGCCGATGCTGCTCTTTTTAGCACCCGCGCACGGATTTGTGCGAAAACGCGTTTTAAGCATGCACATGCATCTTTTGGTAGACGCGGATGAAGGTTTCTGCAAAACCACAAGATGTGCATGCAAATGGTGCTTTTTGCAGAACGCGCACGTGGATTTCTGCCAAACGACGTGCTAAGCTTGCCGATGCTGCTCTTTTTAGCACCCGCACACGGATTTGTGCGAAAACGCGTTTTAAGCATGCACATGCATCTTTTGGTAGACGCGGATGAAGTTTTCTGCAAAACCACAAGATGTGCATGCAATGGTGCTTTTGGCAGAACGCGCACGTGGATTTCTACCAAACGACGTGCTAAGCATGCCGATGCTGCTCTTTTTAGCACCCGCGCACGCATTTGTGCGAAAACGCGTTTTAAGCATGCACATGCATCTTTTGATAGACGCGGATGAAGTTTTCTGCAAAACCACAAGATGTGCATGCAAATGGTGCTTTTTGCAGAACGCGCACGTGGATTTCTACCAAACGACGTGCTAAGCATGCCGATGCTGCTCTTTTTAGCACCCGCGCACGGATTTGTGCGAAAACGCGTTTTAAGCATGCACATGCATCTTTTGGTAGACGCGGATGAAGTTTTCTGCAAAACCACAAGATGTGCATGCAAATGGTGCTTTTGGCAGAACGCGCACGTAGATTTCTACCAAACGACGTGCTAAGCATGTCGATGCTGCTCTTTTTAGCACCCGTGCACGCATTTGTGCGAAAACGCGTTTTAAGCATGCACATGCATCTTTTGGTAGACGCGGATGAAGTTTTCTGCAAAACCACAAGATGTGCATGCAAATGGTGCTTTTTGCAGAACGCGCACGTGGATTTCTACCAAACGACGTGCTAAGCATGCCGATGGTGCTCTTTTTAGCACCCGCGCACGGATTTGTGCGAAAACGCGTTTTAAGCATGCACATGCATCTTTTGGTAGACGCGGATGAAGTTTTCTGCAAAACCACAAGATGTGCATGCAAATGGTGCTTTTGGCAGAACGTGCACGTAGATTTCTACCAAACGACGTGCTAAGCATGCCGATGCTGCTCTTTTTAGCACCCGCGCATGCATTTTTGCGAAAACGCGTTTAAGCATGCACATGCATCTTTTGGTAGACGCGGATGAAGTTTTCTGCAAAACCACAAGATGTGCATGCAAATGGTGCTTTTTGCAGAACGCGCACGTGGATTTCTACCAAACGACGTGCTAAGCATGCCGATGCTGCTCTTTTTAGCACCCGCGCACGGATTTGTGCGAAAACGCGTTTTAAGCATGCACATGCATCTTTTGGAAGACGCGGATGAAGTTTTCTGCAAAACCACAAGATGTGCATGCAAATGGTGCTTTTTGCAGAACGCGCACGTGGATTTCTACCAAACGACGTGCTAAGCATGCCGATGCTGCTCTTTTTAGCACCCGCGCACGGATTTGTGCGAAAACGCGTTTTAAGCATGCACATGCATCTTTTGGTAGACGCGGATGAAGTTTTCTGCAAAACCACAAGATGTGCATGCAAATGGTGCTTTTGGCAGAACGCGCACGTAGATTTCTACCAAACGACGTGCTAAGCATGCCGATGCTGCTCTTTTTAGCACCCGCGCACGCATTTGTGCGAAAACGCGTTTTAAGCATGCACATGCATCTTTTGGTAGACGCGGATGAAGTTTTCTGCAAAACCACAAGATGTGCATGCAAATGGTGCTTTTTGCAGAACGCGCACGTGGATTTCTTCCAAACGACGTGCTAAGCATGCCGATGCTGCTATTTTTAGCACCCGCGCACGCATTTGTGCGAAAACGCGTTTTAAGCATGCACATGCATCTTTTGGTAGACGCGGATTGAAGTTTTCTGCAAAACCACAAGATGTGCATGCAAATGGTGCTTTTTGCAGAACGCGCACGTGGATTTCTACCAAACGACGTGCTAAGCATGCTGATGCTGCTCTTTTTAGCACCCGCGCGCGGATTTGTGCGAAAACGCGTTTTAAGCATGCACATGCATCTTTTGGTAGACGCGGATGAAGTTTTCTGCAAAACCACAAGATGTGCATGCAAATGGTGCTTTTTGCAGAACGCGCACGTGGATTTCTACCAAACGACGTGCTAAGCATGCCGATGCTGCTCTTTTTAGCACCCGCGCACGGATTTGTGCGAAAACGCGTTTTAAGCATGCACATGCATCTTTTGGTAGACGCGGATGAAGTTTTCTGCAAAACCACAAGATGTGCATGCAAATGGTGCTTTTGGCAGAACGCGCACGTAGATTTCTACCAAACGACGTGCTAAGCATGCCGATGCTGCTCTTTTTAGCACCCGCGCACGCATTTGTGCGAAAACGCGTTTTAAGCATGCACATGCATCTTTTGGTAGACGCGGATGAAGTTTTCTGCAAAACCACAAGATGTGCATGCAAATGGTGCTTTTTGCAGAACGCGCACGTGGATTTCTACCAAACGACGTGCTAAGCATGCCGATGCTGCTCTTTTTAGCACCCGCGCACGCATTTGTGCGAAAACGCGTTTTAAGCATGCACATGCATCTTTTGATAGACGCGGATGAAGTTTTCTGCAAAACCACAAGATGTGCATGCAAATGGTGCTTTTTGCAGAACGCGCACGTGGATTTCTACCAAACGACGTGCTAAGCATGCCGATGCTGCTCTTTTTAGCACCCGCGCACGGATTTGTGCGAAAACGCGTTTTAAGCATGCACATGCATATTTTGGTAGACGCGGATGAAGTTTTCTGCAAAACCACAAGATGTGCATGCAAATGGTGCTTTTGGCAGAACGCGCACGTAGATTTCTACCAAACGACGTGCTAAGCATGCCGATGCTGCTCTTTTTAGCACCCGCGCACGGATTTGTGCGAAAACGCGTTTTAAGCATGCACATGCATCTTTTGGTAGACGCGGATGAAGTTTTCTGCAAAACCACAAGATGTGCATGCAAATGGTGCTTTTTGCAGAACGCGCACGTGGATTTCTACCAAACGACGTGCTAAGCATGCCGATGCTGCTCTTCTTAGCACCCGCGCACGGATTTGTGCGAAAACGCGGTTTTAAGCATGCACATGCATCTTTTGGTAGACGCGGATGAAGTTTTCTGCAAAACCACAAGATGTGCATGCAAATGGTGCTTTTGGCAGAACGCGCACGTAGATTTCTACCAAACGACGTGCTAAGCATGCCGATGCTGCTCTTTTTAGCACCCGCGCACGCATTTGTGCGAAAACGCGTTTTAAGCATGCACATGCATCTTTTGGTAGACGCGGATGAAGTTTTCTGCAAAACCACAAGATGTGCATGCAAATGGTGCTTTTTGCAGAACGCGCACGTGGATTTCTTCCAAACGACGTGCTAAGCATGCCGATGCTGCTATTTTTAGCACCCGCGCACGCATTTGTGCGAAAACGCGTTTTAAGCATGCACATGCATCTTTTGGTAGACGCGGATGAAGTTTTCTGCAAAACCACAAGATGTGCATGCAAATGGTGCTTTTTGCAGAACGCGCACGTGGATTTCTACCAAACGACGTGCTAAGCATGCTGATGCTGCTCTTTTTAGCACCCGCGCACGGATTTGTGCGAAAACGCGTTTTAAGCATGCACATGCATCTTTTGGTAGACGCGGATGAAGTTTTCTGCAAAACCACAAGATGTGCATGCAAATGGTGCTTTTTGCAGAACGCGCACGTGGATTTCTACCAAACGACGTGCTAAGCATGCCGATGCTGCTCTTTTTAGCACCCGCGCACGGATTTGTGCGAAAACGCGTTTTAAGCATGCACATGCATCTTTTGGTAGACGCGGATGAAGTTTTCTGCAAAACCACAAGATGTGCATGCAAATGGTGCTTTTGGCAGAACGCGCACGTAGATTTCTACCAAACGACGTGCTAAGCATGCCGATGCTGCTCTTTTAGCACCCGCGCACGCATTTGTGCGAAAACGCGTTTTAAGCATGCACATGCATCTTTTGGTAGACGCGGATGAAGTTTTCTGCAAAACCACAAGATGTGCATGCAAATGGTGCTTTTTGCAGAACGCGCACGTGGATTTCTACCAAACGACGTGCTAAGCATGCCGATGCTGCTCTTTTTAGCACCCGCGCACGCATTTGTGCGAAAACGCGTTTTAAGCATGCACATGCATCTTTTGATAGACGCGGATGAAGTTTTCTGCAAAACACAAGATGTGCATGCAAATGGTGCTTTTTGCAGAACGCGCACGTGGATTTCTACCAAACGACGTGCTAAGCATGCCGATGCTGCTCTTTTTAGCACCCGCGCACGGATTTGTGCGAAAACGCGTTTTAAGCATGCACATGCATATTTTGGTAGACGCGGATGAAGTTTTCTGCAAAACCACAAGATGTGCATGCAAATGGTGCTTTTGGCAGAACGCGCACGTAGATTTCTACCAAACGACGTGCTAAGCATGCCGATGCTGCTCTTTTTAGCACCCGCGCACGCATTTGTGCGAAAACGCGTTTTAAGCATGCACATGCATCTTTTGGTAGACGCGGATGAAGTTTTCTGCAAAACCACAAGATGTGCATGCAAATGGTGCTTTTTGCAGAACGCGCACGTGGATTTCTACCAAACGACGTGCTAAGCATGCCGATGCTGCTATTTTTAGCAGCCGCGCACGCATTTGTGCGAAAACGCGTTTTAAGCATGCACATGCATCTTTTGGTAGACGCGGATGAAGTTTTCTGCAAAACCACAAGATGTGCATGCAAATGGTGCATTTTGCAGAACGCGCACGTGGATTTCTACCAAACGACGTGCTAAGCATGCCGATGCTGCTCTTTTTAGCACCCGCGCACGCATTTGTGCGAAAACGCGTTTTAAGCATGCACATGCATCTTTTGGTAGACGCGGATGAAGTTTTCTGCAAAACCACAAGATGTGCATGCAATTGGTGCTTTTGCAGAACGCGCTCGTGGATTTCTACCAAACGACGTGCTAAGCATGCCAATGCTGCTCTTTTTAGCACCCGCGCACGCATTTGTGCGAAAACGCGTTTTAAGCATGCACATGCATCTTTTGGTAGACGCGGATGAAGTTTTCTGCAAAACCACAAGATGTGCATGCAAATGGTGCTTTTTGCAGAACGCGCACGTGGATTTCTACCAAACGACGTGCTAAACATGCCGATGCTGCTCTTTTTAGCACCCGCGCACGGATTTGTGCGAAAACGCGTTTTAAGCATGCACATGCATCTTTTGGTAGACGCGGATGAAGTTTTCTGCAAAACCACAAGATGTGCATGCAAATGGTGCTTTTGGCAGAACGCGCACGTGGATTTCTACCAAACGACGTGCTAAGCATGCCGATGCTGCTCTTTTTAGCACCCGCGCACGCATTTGTGCGAAAACGCGTTTTAAGCATGCACATGCATCTTTTGGTAGACGCGGATGAAGTTTTCTGCAAAACCACAAGATGTGCATGCAAATGGTGCTTTTTGCAGAACGCGCACGTGGATTTCTACCAAACGACGTGCTAAGCATGCCGATGCTGCTCTTTTAGCACCCGCGCACGGATTTGTGCGAAAACGCGTTTTAAGCATGCACATGCATCTTTTGGTAGACGCGGATGAAGTTTTCTGCAAAACCACAAGATGTGCATGCAAATGGTGCTTTTGGCAGAACGCGCACGTAGATTTCTACCAAACGACGTGCTAAGCATGCCGATGCTGCTCTTTTTAGCACCCGCGCACGGATTTGTGCGAAAACGCGTTTTAAGCATGCACATGCATCTTTTGGTAGACGCGGATGAAGTTTTCTGCAAAACCACAAGATGTGCATGCAAATGGTGCTTTTTGCAGAACGCGCACGTGGATTTCTACCAAACGACGTGCTAAGCATGCCGATGCTGCTCTTTTTAGCACCCGCGCACGCATTTGTGCGAAAACGCGTTTTAAGCATGCACATGCATCTTTTGGCAGACGCGGATGAAGTTTTCTGCAAAACCACAAGATGTGCATGCGAATGGTGCTTTTTGCAGAACGCGCACGTGGATTTCTACCAAACATCGTGCTAAGCATGCCGATGCTGCTCTTTTTAGCACCCGCGCACGCATTTGTGCGAAAACGCGTTTTAAGCATGCATATGCATCTTTTGGTAGACGCGGATGAAGTTTTCTGCAAAACCACAAGATGTTTTTGCAGAACGCGCACGTGGATTTCTACCAAACGACGTGCTAAGCATGCCGATGCTGCTCTTTTTAGCACCCGCGCACGGATTTGTGCGAAAACGCGTTTTAAGCATGCACATGCATCTTTTGGTAGACGCGGATGAAGTTTTCTGCAAAACCACAAGATGTGCATGCAAATGGTGCTTTTGGCAGAACGCGCACGTGGATTTCTACCAAACGACGTGCTAAGCATGCCGATGCTGCTCTTTTTAGCACCCGCGCACGCATTTGTGCGAAAACGCGTTTTAAACATGCACATGCATCTTTTGGTAGACGCGGATGAAGTTTTCTGCAAAACCACAAGATGTGCATGCAAATGGTGCTTTTTGCAGAACGCGCACGTGGATTTCTACCAAACGACGTGCTAAGCATGCCGATGCTGCTCTTTTTAGCACCCGCGCACGGATTTGTGCGAAAACGCGTTTTAAGCATGCACATGCATCTTTTGGTAGACGCGGATGAAGTTTTCTGCAAAACCACAAGATGTGCATGCAAATGGTGCTTTTGGCAGAACGCGCACGTGGATTTCTACCAAACGACGTGCTAAGCATGCCGATGCTGCTCTTTTTAGCACCCGCGCATGCATTTGTGCGAAAACGCGTTTTAAGCATGCACATGCATCTTTTGGTAGACGCGGATGAAGTTTTCTGCAAAACCACAAGATGTGCATGCAAATGGTGCTTTTTGCAGAACGCGCTCGTGGATTTCTACCAAACGACGTGCTAAGCATGCCGATGCTGCTCTTTTTAGCACCCGCGCACGCATTTGTGCGAAAACGCGTTTTAAGCATGCACATGCATCTTTTGGTAGACGCGGATGAAGTTTTCTGCAAAACCACAAGATGTGCATGCAAATGGTGCTTTTTGCAGAACGCGCACGTGGATTTCTACCAAACGACGTGCTAAGCATGCCGATGCTGCTCTTTTTAGCACCCGCGCACGGATTTGTGCGAAAACGCGTTTTAAGCATGCACATGCATCTTTTGGTAGACGCGGATGAAGTTTTCTGCAAAACCACAAGATGTGCATGCAAATGGTGCTTTTTGCAGAACGCGCACGTGGATTTCTACCAAACGACGTGCTGAGCATGCCGATGCTGCTCTTTTTAGCACCCGCGCATGCATTTGTGCGAAAACGCGTTTTAAGCATGCACATGCATCTTTTGGTAGACGCGGATGAAGTTTTCTGCAAAACCACAAGATGTGCATGCAAATAGTGCTTTTTGCAGAACGCGCACGTGGATTTCTACCAAACGACGTGCTGAGCATGCCGATGCTGCTCTTTTTAGCACCCGCGCACGGATTTGTGCGAAAACGCGTTTTAAGCATGCACATGCATCTTTTGGTAGACGCGGATGAAGTTTTCTGCAAAACCACAAGATGTGCATGCAAATGGTGCTTTTGGCAGAACGCGCACGTGGATTTCTACCAAACGACGTGCTAAGCATGCCGATGCTGCTCTTTTTAGCACCCGCGCACGGATTTGTGCGAAAACGCGTTTTAAACATGCACATGCATCTTTTGGTAGACGCGGATGAAGTTTTCTGCAAAACCACAAGATGTGCATGCAAATGGTGCTTTTTGCAGAACGCGCACGTGGATTTCTACCAAACGACGTGCTGAGCATGCCGATGCTGCTCTTTTTAGCACCCGCGCATGCATTTGTGCGAAAACGCGTTTTAAGCATGCACATGCATCTTTTGGTAGACGCGGATGAAGTTTTCTGCAAAACCACAAGATGTGCATGCAAATAGTGCTTTTTGCAGAACGCGCACGTGGATTTCTACCAAACGACGTGCTGAGCATGCCGATGCTGCTCTTTTTAGCACCCGCGCACGGATTTGTGCGAAAACGCGTTTTAAGCATGCACATGCATCTTTTGGTAGACGCGGATGAAGTTTTCTGCAAAACCACAAGATGTGCATGCAAATGGTGCTTTTGGCAGAACGCGCACGTGGATTTCTACCAAACGACGTGCTAAGCATGCCGATGCTGCTCTTTTTAGCACCCGCGCACGGATTTGTGCGAAAACGCGTTTTAAGCATGCACATGCATCTTTTGGTAGACGCGGATGAAGTTTTCTGCAAAACCACAAGATGTGCATGCAAATGGTGCTTTTTGCAGAACGCGCACGTGGATTTCTACCAAACGACGTGCTAAGCATGCCGATGCTGCTCTTTTTAGCACCCGCGCACGGATTTGTGCGAAAACGCGTTTTAAGCATGCACATGCATCTTTTGGTAGACGCGGATGAAGTTTTCTGCAAAACCACAAGATGTGCATGCAAATGGTGCTTTTGGCAGAACGCGCACGTGGATTTCTACCAAACGACGTGCTAAGCATGCCGATGCTGCTCTTTTTAGCACCCGCGCACGCATTTGTGCGAAAACGCGTTTTAAGCATGCACATGCATCTTTTGGTAGACGCGGATGAAGTTTTCTGCAAAACCACAAGATGTGCATGCAAATGGTGCTTTTTGCAGAACGCGCACGTGGATTTCTACCAAACGACGTGCTAAGCATGCCGATGCTGCTCTTTTTAGCACCCGCGCACGGATTTGTGCGAAAACGCGTTTTAAGCATGCACATGCATCTTTTGGTAGACGCGGATGAAGGTTTCTGCAAAACCACAAGATGTGCATGCAAATGGTGCTTTTTGCAGAACGCGCACGTGGATTTCTGCCAAACGACGTGCTAAGCTTGCCGATGCTGCTCTTTTTAGCACCCGCACACGGATTTGTGCGAAAACGCGTTTTAAGCATGCACATGCATCTTTTGGTAGACGCGGATGAAGTTTTCTGCAAAACCACAAGATGTGCATGCAATGGTGCTTTTGGCAGAACGCGCACGTGGATTTCTACCAAACGACGTGCTAAGCATGCCGAT
The DNA here is from genome assembly GCF_023375885.2 of Dermacentor andersoni. Taxonomy (NCBI): domain Eukaryota; kingdom Metazoa; phylum Arthropoda; class Arachnida; order Ixodida; family Ixodidae; genus Dermacentor; species Dermacentor andersoni. The sequence continues at coordinate 663,819 of NW_027314766.1, forward strand.
GCTGCTCTTTTTAGCACCCGCGCACGCATTTGTGCGAAAACGCGTTTTAAGCATGCACATGCATCTTTTGATAGACGCGGATGAAGTTTTCTGCAAAACCACAAGATGTGCATGCAAATGGTGCTTTTTGCAGAACGCGCACGTGGATTTCTACCAAACGACGTGCTAAGCATGCCGATGCTGCTCTTTTTAGCACCCGCGCACGGATTTGTGCGAAAACGCGTTTTAAGCATGCACATGCATCTTTTGGTAGACGCGGATGAAGTTTTCTGCAAAACCACAAGATGTGCATGCAAATGGTGCTTTTGGCAGAACGCGCACGTAGATTTCTACCAAACGACGTGCTAAGCATGTCGATGCTGCTCTTTTTAGCACCCGTGCACGCATTTGTGCGAAAACGCGTTTTAAGCATGCACATGCATCTTTTGGTAGACGCGGATGAAGTTTTCTGCAAAACCACAAGATGTGCATGCAAATGGTGCTTTTTGCAGAACGCGCACGTGGATTTCTACCAAACGACGTGCTAAGCATGCCGATGGTGCTCTTTTTAGCACCCGCGCACGGATTTGTGCGAAAACGCGTTTTAAGCATGCACATGCATCTTTTGGTAGACGCGGATGAAGTTTTCTGCAAAACCACAAGATGTGCATGCAAATGGTGCTTTTGGCAGAACGTGCACGTAGATTTCTACCAAACGACGTGCTAAGCATGCCGATGCTGCTCTTTTTAGCACCCGCGCATGCATTTTTGCGAAAACGCGTTTTAAGCATGCACATGCATCTTTTGGTAGACGCGGATGAAGTTTTCTGCAAAACCACAAGATGTGCATGCAAATGGTGCTTTTTGCAGAACGCGCACGTGGATTTCTACCAAACGACGTGCTAAGCATGCCGATGCTGCTCTTTTTAGCACCCGCGCACGGATTTGTGCGAAAACGCGTTTTAAGCATGCACATGCATCTTTTGGAAGACGCGGATGAAGTTTTCTGCAAAACCACAAGATGTGCATGCAAATGGTGCTTTTTGCAGAACGCGCACGTGGATTTCTACCAAACGACGTGCTAAGCATGCCGATGCTGCTCTTTTTAGCACCCGCGCACGGATTTGTGCGAAAACGCGTTTTAAGCATGCACATGCATCTTTTGGTAGACGCGGATGAAGTTTTCTGCAAAACCACAAGATGTGCATGCAAATGGTGCTTTTGGCAGAACGCGCACGTAGATTTCTACCAAACGACGTGCTAAGCATGCCGATGCTGCTCTTTTTAGCACCCGCGCACGCATTTGTGCGAAAACGCGTTTTAAGCATGCACATGCATCTTTTGGTAGACGCGGATGAAGTTTTCTGCAAAACCACAAGATGTGCATGCAAATGGTGCTTTTTGCAGAACGCGCACGTGGATTTCTTCCAAACGACGTGCTAAGCATGCCGATGCTGCTATTTTTAGCACCCGCGCACGCATTTGTGCGAAAACGCGTTTTAAGCATGCACATGCATCTTTTGGTAGACGCGGATGAAGTTTTCTGCAAAACCACAAGATGTGCATGCAAATGGTGCTTTTTGCAGAACGCGCACGTGGATTTCTACCAAACGACGTGCTAAGCATGCTGATGCTGCTCTTTTTAGCACCCGCGCGCGGATTTGTGCGAAAACGCGTTTTAAGCATGCACATGCATCTTTTGGTAGACGCGGATGAAGTTTTCTGCAAAACCACAAGATGTGCATGCAAATGGTGCTTTTTGCAGAACGCGCACGTGGATTTCTACCAAACGACGTGCTAAGCATGCCGATGCTGCTCTTTTTAGCACCCGCGCACGGATTTGTGCGAAAACGCGTTTTAAGCATGCACATGCATCTTTTGGTAGACGCGGATGAAGTTTTCTGCAAAACCACAAGATGTGCATGCAAATGGTGCTTTTGGCAGAACGCGCACGTAGATTTTTACCAAACGACGTGCTAAGCATGCCGATGCTGCTCTTTTTAGCACCCGCGCACGCATTTGTGCGAAAACGCGTTTTAAGCATGCACATGCATCTTTTGGTAGACGCGGATGAAGTTTTCTGCAAAACCACAAGATGTGCATGCAAATGGTGCTTTTTGCAGAACGCGCACGTGGATTTCTACCAAACGACGTGCTAAGCATGCCGATGCTGCTCTTTTTAGCACCCGCGCACGCATTTGTGCGAAAACGCGTTTTAAGCATGCACATGCATCTTTTGATAGACGCGGATGAAGTTTTCTGCAAAACCACAAGATGTGCATGCAAATGGTGCTTTTTGCAGAACGCGCACGTGGATTTCTACCAAACGACGTGCTAAGCATGCCGATGCTGCTCTTTTTAGCACCCGCGCACGGATTTGTGCGAAAACGCGTTTTAAGCATGCACATGCATATTTTGGTAGACGCGGATGAAGTTTTCTGCAAAACCACAAGATGTGCATGCAAATGGTGCTTTTGGCAGAACGCGCACGTAGATTTCTACCAAACGACGTGCTAAGCATGCCGATGCTGCTCTTTTTAGCACCCGCGCACGGATTTGTGCGAAAACGCGTTTTAAGCATGCACATGCATCTTTTGGTAGACGCGGATGAAGTTTTCTGCAAAACCACAAGATGTGCATGCAAATGGTGCTTTTTGCAGAACGCGCACGTGGATTTCTACCAAACGACGTGCTAAGCATGCCGATGCTGCTCTTTTTAGCACCCGCGCACGGATTTGTGCGAAAACGCGTTTTAAGCATGCACATGCATCTTTTGGTAGACGCGGATGAAGTTTTCTGCAAAACCACAAGATGTGCATGCAAATGGTGCTTTTGGCAGAACGCGCACGTAGATTTCTACCAAACGACGTGCTAAGCATGCCGATGCTGCTCTTTTTAGCACCCGCGCACGCATTTGTGCGAAAACGCGTTTTAAGCATGCACATGCATCTTTTGGTAGACGCGGATGAAGTTTTCTGCAAAACCACAAGATGTGCATGCAAATGGTGCTTTTTGCAGAACGCGCACGTGGATTTCTTCCAAACGACGTGCTAAGCATGCCGATGCTGCTATTTTTAGCACCCGCGCACGCATTTGTGCGAAAACGCGTTTTAAGCATGCACATGCATCTTTTGGTAGACGCGGATGAAGTTTTCTGCAAAACCACAAGATGTGCATGCAAATGGTGCTTTTTGCAGAACGCGCACGTGGATTTCTACCAAACGACGTGCTAAGCATGCTGATGCTGCTCTTTTTAGCACCCGCGCACGGATTTGTGCGAAAACGCGTTTTAAGCATGCACATGCATCTTTTGGTAGACGCGGATGAAGTTTTCTGCAAAACCACAAGATGTGCATGCAAATGGTGCTTTTTGCAGAACGCGCACGTGGATTTCTACCAAACGACGTGCTAAGCATGCCGATGCTGCTCTTTTTAGCACCCGCGCACGGATTTGTGCGAAAACGCGTTTTAAGCATGCACATGCATCTTTTGGTAGACGCGGATGAAGTTTTCTGCAAAACCACAAGATTTGCATGCAAATGGTGCTTTTGGCAGAACGCGCACGTAGATTTCTACCAAACGACGTGCTAAGCATGCCGATGCTGCTCTTTTTAGCACCCGCGCACGCATTTGTGCGAAAACGCGTTTTAAGCATGCACATGCATCTTTTGGTAGACGCGGATGAAGTTTTCTGCAAAACCACAAGATGTGCATGCAAATGGTGCTTTTTGCAGAACGCGCACGTGGATTTCTACCAAACGACGTGCTAAGCATGCCGATGCTGCTCTTTTTAGCACCCGCGCACGCATTTGTGCGAAAACGCGTTTTAAGCATGCACATGCATCTTTTGATAGACGCGGATGAAGTTTTCTGCAAAACCACAAGATGTGCATGCAAATGGTGCTTTTTGCAGAACGCGCACGTGGATTTCTACCAAACGACGTGCTAAGCATGCCGATGCTGCTCTTTTTAGCACCCGCGCACGGATTTGTGCGAAAACGCGTTTTAAGCATGCACATGCATATTTTGGTAGACGCGGATGAAGTTTTCTGCAAAACCACAAGATGTGCATGCAAATGGTGCTTTTGGCAGAACGCGCACGTAGATTTCTACCAAACGACGTGCTAAGCATGCCGATGCTGCTCTTTTTAGCACCCGCGCACGCATTTGTGCGAAAACGCGTTTTAAGCATGCACATGCATCTTTTGGTAGACGCGGATGAAGTTTTCTGCAAAACCACAAGATGTGCATGCAAATGGTGCTTTTTGCAGAACGCGCACGTGGATTTCTACCAAACGACGTGCTAAGCATGCCGATGCTGCTATTTTTAGCAGCCGCGCACGCATTTGTGCGAAAACGCGTTTTAAGCATGCACATGCATCTTTTGGTAGACGCGGATGAAGTTTTCTGCAAAACCACAAGATGTGCATGCAAATGGTGCATTTTGCAGAACGCGCACGTGGATTTCTACCAAACGACGTGCTAAGCATGCCGATGCTGCTCTTTTTAGCACCCGCGCACGCATTTGTGCGAAAACGCGTTTTAAGCATGCACATGCATCTTTTGGTAGACGCGGATGAAGTTTTCTGCAAAACCACAAGATGTGCATGCAATTGGTGCTTTTTGCAGAACGCGCTCGTGGATTTCTACCAAACGACGTGCTAAGCATGCCAATGCTGCTCTTTTTAGCACCCGCGCACGCATTTGTGCGAAAACGCGTTTTAAGCATGCACATGCATCTTTTGGTAGACGCGGATGAAGTTTTCTGCAAAACCACAAGATGTGCATGCAAATGGTGCTTTTTGCAGAACGCGCACGTGGATTTCTACCAAACGACGTGCTAAACATGCCGATGCTGCTCTTTTTAGCACCCGCGCACGGATTTGTGCGAAAACGCGTTTTAAGCATGCACATGCATCTTTTGGTAGACGCGGATGAAGTTTTCTGCAAAACCACAAGATGTGCATGCAAATGGTGCTTTTGGCAGAACGCGCACGTGGATTTCTACCAAACGACGTGCTAAGCATGCCGATGCTGCTCTTTTTAGCACCCGCGCACGCATTTGTGCGAAAACGCGTTTTAAGCATGCACATGCATCTTTTGGTAGACGCGGATGAAGTTTTCTGCAAAACCACAAGATGTGCATGCAAATGGTGCTTTTTGCAGAACGCGCACGTGGATTTCTACCAAACGACGTGCTAAGCATGCCGATGCTGCTCTTTTTAGCACCCGCGCACGGATTTGTGCGAAAACGCGTTTTAAGCATGCACATGCATCTTTTGGTAGACGCGGATGAAGTTTTCTGCAAAACCACAAGATGTGCATGCAAATGGTGCTTTTGGCAGAACGCGCACGTAGATTTCTACCAAACGACGTGCTAAGCATGCCGATGCTGCTCTTTTTAGCACCCGCGCACGGATTTGTGCGAAAACGCGTTTTAAGCATGCACATGCATCTTTTGGTAGACGCGGATGAAGTTTTCTGCAAAACCACAAGATGTGCATGCAAATGGTGCTTTTTGCAGAACGCGCACGTGGATTTCTACCAAACGACGTGCTAAGCATGCCGATGCTGCTCTTTTTAGCACCCGCGCACGCATTTGTGCGAAAACGCGTTTTAAGCATGCACATGCATCTTTTGGCAGACGCGGATGAAGTTTTCTGCAAAACCACAAGATGTGCATGCAAATGGTGCTTTTTGCAGAACGCGCACGTGGATTTCTACCAAACATCGTGCTAAGCATGCCGATGCTGCTCTTTTTAGCACCCGCGCACGCATTTGTGCGAAAACGCGTTTTAAGCATGCACATGCATCTTTTGGTAGACGCGGATGAAGTTTTCTGCAAAACCACAAGATGTTTTTGCAGAACGTGCACGTGGATTTCTACCAAACGACGTGCTAAGCATGCCGATGCTGCTCTTTTTAGCACCCGCGCACGGATTTGTGCGAAAACGCGTTTTAAGCATGCACATGCATCTTTTGGTAGACGCGGATGAAGTTTTCTGCAAAACCACAAGATGTGCATGCAAATGGTGCTTTTGGCAGAACGCGCACGTGGATTTCTACCAAACGACGTGCTAAGCATGCCGATGCTGCTCTTTTTAGCACCCGCGCACGCATTTGTGCGAAAACGCGTTTTAAACATGCACATGCATCTTTTGGTAGACGCGGATGAAGTTTTCTGCAAAACCACAAGATGTGCATGCAAATGGTGCTTTTTGCAGAACGCGCACGTGGATTTCTACCAAACGACGTGCTAAGCATGCCGATGCTGCTCTTTTTAGCACCCGCGCACGGATTTGTGCGAAAACGCGTTTTAAGCATGCACATGCATCTTTTGGTAGACGCGGATGAAGTTTTCTGCAAAACCACAAGATGTGCATGCAAATGGTGCTTTTGGCAGAACGCGCACGTGGATTTCTACCAAACGACGTGCTAAGCATGCCGATGCTGCTCTTTTTAGCACCCGCGCATGCATTTGTGCGAAAACGCGTTTTAAGCATGCACATGCATCTTTTGGTAGACGCGGATGAAGTTTTCTGCAAAACCACAAGATGTGCATGCAAATGGTGCTTTTTGCAGAACGCGCTCGTGGATTTCTACCAAACGACGTGCTAAGCATGCCGATGCTGCTCTTTTTAGCACCCGCGCACGCATTTGTGCGAAAACGCGTTTTAAGCATGCACATGCATCTTTTGGTAGACGCGGATGAAGTTTTCTGCAAAACCACAAGATGTGCATGCAAATGGTGCTTTTTGCAGAACGCGCACGTGGATTTCTACCAAACGACGTGCTAAGCATGCCGATGCTGCTCTTTTTAGCACCCGCGCACGGATTTGTGCGAAAACGCGTTTTAAGCATGCACATGCATCTTTTGGTAGACGCGGATGAAGTTTTCTGCAAAACCACAAGATGTGCATGCAAATGGTGCTTTTTGCAGAACGCGCACGTGGATTTCTACCAAACGACGTGCTGAGCATGCCGATGCTGCTCTTTTTAGCACCCGCGCATGCATTTGTGCGAAAACGCGTTTTAAGCATGCACATGCATCTTTTGGTAGACGCGGATGTAGTTTTCTGCAAAACCACAAGATGTGCATGCAAATGGTGCTTTTTGCAGAACGGCACGTGGATTTCTACCAAACGACGTGCTAAGCATGCCGATGCTGCTCTTTTTAGCACCCGCGCACGGATTTGTGCGAAAACGCGTTTTAAGCATGCACATGCATCTTTTGGTAGACGCGGATGAAGTTTTCTGCAAAACCACAAGATGTGCATGCAAATGGTGCTTTTGGCAGAACGCGCACGTAGATTTCTACCAAACGACGTGCTAAGCATGCCGATGCTGCTCTTTTTAGCACCCGCGCACGCATTTGTGCGAAAACGCGTTTTAAGCATGCACATGCATCTTTTGGTAGACGCGGATGAAGTTTTCTGCAAAACCACAAGATGTGCATGCAAATGGTGCTTTTTGCAGAACGCGCACGTGGATTTCTACCAAACGACGTGCTAAGCATGCCGATGCTGCTATTTTTAGCACCCGCGCACGCATTTGTGCGAAAACGCGTTTTAAGCATGCACATGCATCTTTTGGTAGACGCGGATGAAGTTTTCTGCAAAACCACAAGATGTGCATGCAAATGGTGCTTTTTGCAGAACGCGCACGTGGATTTCTACCAAACGACGTGCTAAGCATGCTGATGCTGCTCTTTTTAGCACCCGCGCACGGATTTGTGCGAAAACGCGTTTTAAGCATGCACATGCATCTTTTGGTAGACGCGGATGAAGTTTTCTGCAAAACCACAAGATGTGCATGCAAATGGTGCTTTTTGCAGAACGCGCACGTGGATTTCTACCAAACGACGTGCTAAGCATGCCGATGCTGCTCTTTTTAGCACCCGCGCACGGATTTGTGCGAAAACGCGTTTTAAGCATGCACATGCATCTTTTGGTAGACGCGGATGAAGTTTTCTGCAAAACCACAAGATGTGCATGCAAATGGTGCTTTTGGCAGAACGCGCACGTAGATTTCTACCAAACGACGTGCTAAGCATGCCGATGCTGCTCTTTTTAGCACCCGCGCACGCATTTGTGCGAAAACGCGTTTTAAGCATGCACATGCATCTTTTGGTAGACGCGGATGAAGTTTTCTGCAAAACCACAAGATGTGCATGCAAATGGTGCTTTTTGCAGAACGCGCACGTGGATTTCTACCAAACGACGTGCTAAGCATGCCGATGCTGCTCTTTTTAGCACCCGCGCACGCATTTGTGCGAAAACGCGTTTTAAGCATGCACATGCATCTTTTGATAGACGCGGATGAATTTTTCTGCAAAACCACAAGATGTGCATGCAAATGGTGCTTTTTGCAGAACGCGCACGTGGATTTCTACCAAACGACGTGCTAAGCATGCCGATGCTGCTCTTTTTAGCACCCGCGCACGGATTTGTGCGAAAACGCGTTTTAAGCATGCACATGCATATTTTGGTAGACGCGGATGAAGTTTTCTGCAAAACCACAAGATGTGCATGCAAATGGTGCTTTTGGCAGAACGCGCACGTAGATTTCTACCAAACGACGTGCTAAGCATGCCGATGCTGCTCTTTTTAGCACCCGCGCACGCATTTGTGCAAAAACGCGTTTTAAGCATGCACATGCATCTTTTGGTAGACGCGGATGAAGTTTTCTGCAAAACCACAAGATGTGCATGCAAATGGTGCTTTTTGCAGAACGCGCACGTGGATTTCTACCAAACGACGTGCTAAGCATGCCGATGCTGCTATTTTTAGCACCCGCGCACGCATTTGTGCGAAAACGCGTTTTAAGCATGCACATGCATCTTTTGGTAGACGCGGATGAAGTTTTCTGCAAAACCACAAAATGTGCATGCAAATGGTGCATTTTGCAGAACGCGCACGTGGATTTCTACCAAACGACGTGCTAAGCATGCCGATGCTGCTCTTTTTAGCACCCGCGCACGCATTTGTGCGAAAACGCGTTTTAAGCATGCACATGCATATTTTGGTAGACGCGGATGAAGTTTTCTGCAAAACCACAAGATGTGCATGCAAATGGTGCTTTTTGCAGAACGCGCACGTGGATTTCTACCAAACATCGTGCTAAGCATGCCGATGCTGCTCTTTTTAGCACCCGCGCACGCATTTGTGCGAAAACGCGTTTTAAGCATGCACATGCATCTTTTGGTAGACGCGGATGAAGTTTTCTGCAAAACCACAAGATGTGCATGCAAATGGTGCTTTTTGCAGAACGCGCACGTGGATTTCTACCAAACGACGTGCTAAGCATGCCGATGCTGCTCTTTTTAGCACCCGCGCACGTATTTGTGCGAAAACGCGTTTTAAGCATGCACATGCATCTTTTGGCAGACGCGGATGAAGTTTTCTGCAAAACCACAAGATGTGCATGCAAATGGTGCTTTTTGCAGAACGCGCACGTGGATTTCTACCAAACATCGTGCTAAGCATGCCGATGCTGCTCTTTTTAGCACCCGCGGACGCATTTGTGCGAAAACGCGTTTTAAGCATGCACATGCATCTTTTGGTAGACGCGGATGAAGTTTTCTGCAAAACCACAAGATGTTTTTGCAGAACGTGCACGTGGATTTCTACCAAACGACGTGCTAAGCATGCCGATGCTGCTCTTTTTAGCACCCGCGCACGGATTTGTGCGAAAACGCGTTTTAAGCACGCACATGCATCTTTTGGTAGACGCGGATGAAGTTTTCTGCAAAACCACAAGATGTGCATGCAAATGGTGCTTTTGGCAGAACGCGCACGTGGATTTCTACCAAACGACGTGCTAAGCATGCCGATGCTGCTCTTTTTAGCACCCGCGCACGCATTTGTGCGAAAACGCGTTTTAAACATGCACATGCATCTTTTGGTAGACGCGGATGAAGTTTTCTGCAAAACCACAAGATGTGCATGCAAATGGTGCTTTTTGCAGAACGCGCACGTGGATTTCTACCAAACGACGTGCTAAGCATGCCGATGCTGCTCTTTTTAGCACCCGCGCACGGATTTGTGCGAAAACGCGTTTTAAGCATGCACATGCATCTTTTGGTAGACGCGGATGAAGTTTTCTGCAAAACCACAAGATGTGCATGCAAATGGTGCTTTTGGCAGAACGCGCACGTGGATTTCTACCAAACGACGTGCTAAGCATGCCGATGCTGCTCTTTTTAGCACCCGCGCATGCATTTGTGCGAAAACGCGTTTTAAGCATGCACATGCATCTTTTGGTAGACGCGGATGAAGTTTTCTGCAAAACCACAAGATGTGCATGCAAATGGTGCTTTTTGCAGAACGCGCTCGTGGATTTCTACCAAACGACGTGCTAAGCATGCCGATGCTGCTCTTTTTAGCACCCGCGCACGCATTTGTGCGAAAACGCGTTTTAAGCATGCACATGCATCTTTTGGTAGACGCGGATGAAGTTTTCTGCAAAACCACAAGATGTGCATGCAAATGGTGCTTTTTGCAGAACGCGCACGTGGATTTCTACCAAACGACGTGCTAAGCATGCCGATGCTGCTCTTTTTAGCACCCGCGCACGGATTTGTGCGAAAACGCGTTTTAAGCATGCACATGCATCTTTTGGTAGACGCGGATGAAGTTTTCTGCAAAACCACAAGATGTGCATGCAAATGGTGCTTTTTGCAGAACGCGCACGTGGATTTCTACCAAACGACGTGCTGAGCATGCCGATGCTGCTCTTTTTAGCACCCGCGCATGCATTTGTGCGAAAACGCGTTTTAAGCATGCACATGCATCTTTTGGTAGACGCGGATGTAGTTTTCTGCAAAACCACAAGATTTGCATGCAAATGGTGCTTTTTGCAGAACGGCACGTGGATTTCTACCAAACGACGTGCTAAGCATGCCGATGCTGCTCTTTTTAGCACCCGCGCACGGATTTGTGCGAAAACGCGTTTTAAGCATGCACATGCATCTTTTGGTAGACGCGGATGAAGTTTTCTGCAAAACCACAAGATGTGCATGCAAATGGTGCTTTTGGCAGAACGCGCACGTAGATTTCTACCAAACGACGTGCTAAGCATGCCGATGCTGCTCTTTTTAGCACCCGCGCACGCATTTGTGCGAAAACGCGTTTTAAGCATGCACATGCATCTTTTGGTAGACGCGGATGAAGTTTTCTGCAAAACCACAAGATGTGCATGCAAATGGTGCTTTTTGCAGAACGCGCACGTGGATTTCTACCAAACGACGTGCTAAGCATGCCGATGCTGCTATTTTTAGCACCCGCGCACGCATTTGTGCGAAAACGCGTTTTAAGCATGCACATGCATCTTTTGGTAGACGCGGATGAAGTTTTCTGCAAAACCACAAGATGTGCATGCAAATGGTGCTTTTTGCAGAACGCGCACGTGGATTTCTACCAAACGACGTGCTAAGCATGCTGATGCTGCTCTTTTTAGCACCCGCGCACGGATTTGTGCGAAAACGCGTTTTAAGCATGCACATGCATCTTTTGGTAGACGCGGATGAAGTTTTCTGCAAAACCACAAGATGTGCATGCAAATGGTGCTTTTTGCAGAACGCGCACGTGGATTTCTACCAAACGACGTGCTAAGCATGCCGATGCTGCTCTTTTTAGCACCCGCGCACGGATTTGTGCGAAAACGCGTTTTAAGCATGCACATGCATCTTTTGGTAGACGCGGATGAAGTTTTCTGCAAAACCACAAGATGTGCATGCAAATGGTGCTTTTGGCAGAACGCGCACGTAGATTTCTACCAAACGACGTGCTAAGCATGCCGATGCTGCTCTTTTTAGCACCCGCGCACGCATTTGTGCGAAAACGCGTTTTAAGCATGCACATGCATCTTTTGGTAGACGCGGATGAAGTTTTCTGCAAAACCACAAGATGTGCATGCAAATGGTGCTTTTTGCAGAACGCGCACGTGGATTTCTACCAAACGACGTGCTAAGCATGCCGATGCTGCTCTTTTTAGCACCCGCGCACGCATTTGTGCGAAAACGCGTTTTAAGCATGCACATGCATCTTTTGGCAGACGCGGATGAAGTTTTCTGCAAAACCACAAGATGTGCATGCAAATGGTGCTTTTTGCAGAACGCGCACGTGGATTTCTACCAAACATCGTGCTAAGCATGCCGATGCTGCTCTTTTTAGCACCCGCGGACGCATTTGTGCGAAAACGCGTTTTAAGCATGCACATGCATCTTTTGGTAGACGCGGATGAAGTTTTCTGCAAAACCACAAGATGTTTTTGCAGAACGTGCACGTGGATTTCTACCAAACGACGTGCTAAGCATGCCGATGCTGCTCTTTTTAGCACCCGCGCACGGATTTGTGCGAAAACGCGTTTTAAGCACGCACATGCATCTTTTGGTAGACGCGGATGAAGTTTTCTGCAAAACCACAAGATGTGCATGCAAATGGTGCTTTTGGCAGAACGCGCACGTGGATTTCTACCAAACGACGTGCTAAGCATGCCGATGCTGCTCTTTTTAGCACCCGCGCACGCATTTGTGCGAAAACGCGTTTTAAACATGCACATGCATCTTTTGGTAGACGCGGATGAAGTTTTCTGCAAAACCACAAGATGTGCATGCAAATGGTGCTTTTTGCAGAACGCGCACGTGGATTTCTACCAAACGACGTGCTAAGCATGCCGATGCTGCTCTTTTTAGCACCCGCGCACGGATTTGTGCGAAAACGCGTTTTAAGCATGCACATGCATCTTTTGGTAGACGCGGATGAAGTTTTCTGCAAAACCACAAGATGTGCATGCAAATGGTGCTTTTGGCAGAACGCGCACGTGGATTTCTACCAAACGACGTGCTAAGCATGCCGATGCTGCTCTTTTTAGCACCCGCGCATGCATTTGTGCGAAAACGCGTTTTAAGCATGCACATGCATCTTTTGGTAGACGCGGATGAAGTTTTCTGCAAAACCACAAGATGTGCATGCAAATGGTGCTTTTTGCAGAACGCGCTCGTGGATTTCTACCAAACGACGTGCTAAGCATGCCGATGCTGCTCTTTTTAGCACCCGCGCACGCATTTGTGCGAAAACGCGTTTTAAGCATGCACATGCATCTTTTGGTAGACGCGGATGAAGTTTTCTGCAAAACCACAAGATGTGCATGCAAATGGTGCTTTTTGCAGAACGCGCACGTGGATTTCTACCAAACGACGTGCTAAGCATGCCGATGCTGCTCTTTTTAGCACCCGCGCACGGATTTGTGCGAAAACGCGTTTTAAGCATGCACATGCATCTTTTGGTAGACGCGGATGAAGTTTTCTGCAAAACCACAAGATGTGCATGCAAATGGTGCTTTTTGCAGAACGCGCACGTGGATTTCTACCAAACGACGTGCTGAGCATGCCGATGCTGCTCTTTTTAGCACCCGCGCATGCATTTGTGCGAAAACGCGTTTTAAGCATGCACATGCATCTTTTGGTAGACGCGGATGTAGTTTTCTGCAAAACCACAAGATTTGCATGCAAATGGTGCTTTTTGCAGAACGGCACGTGGATTTCTACCAAACGACGTGCTAAGCATGCCGATGCTGCTCTTTTTAGCACCCGCGCACGGATTTGTGCGAAAACGCGTTTTAAGCATGCACATGCATCTTTTGGTAGACGCGGATGAAGTTTTCTGCAAAACCACAAGATGTGCATGCAAATGGTGCTTTTGGCAGAACGCGCACGTAGATTTCTACCAAACGACGTGCTAAGCATGCCGATGCTGCTCTTTTTAGCACCCGCGCACGCATTTGTGCGAAAACGCGTTTTAAGCATGCACATGCATCTTTTGGTAGACGCGGATGAAGTTTTCTGCAAAACCACAAGATGTGCATGCAAATGGTGCTTTTTGCAGAACGCGCACGTGGATTTCTACCAAACGACGTGCTAAGCATGCCGATGCTGCTATTTTTAGCACCCGCGCACGCATTTGTGCGAAAACGCGTTTTAAGCATGCACATGCATCTTTTGGTAGACGCGGATGAAGTTTTCTGCAAAACCACAAGATGTGCATGCAAATGGTGCTTTTTGCAGAACGCGCACGTGGATTTCTACCAAACGACGTGCTAAGCATGCTGATGCTGCTCTTTTTAGCACCCGCGCACGGATTTGTGCGAAAACGCGTTTTAAGCATGCACATGCATCTTTTGGTAGACGCGGATGAAGTTTTCTGCAAAACCACAAGATGTGCATGCAAATGGTGCTTTTTGCAGAACGCGCACGTGGATTTCTACCAAACGACGTGCTAAGCATGCCGATGCTGCTCTTTTTAGCACCCGCGCACGGATTTGTGCGAAAACGCGTTTTAAGCATGCACATGCATCTTTTGGTAGACGCGGATGAAGTTTTCTGCAAAACCACAAGATGTGCATGCAAATGGTGCTTTTGGCAGAACGCGCACGTAGATTTCTACCAAACGACGTGCTAAGCATGCCGATGCTGCTCTTTTTAGCACCCGCGCACGCATTTGTGCGAAAACGCGTTTTAAGCATGCACATGCATCTTTTGGTAGACGCGGATGAAGTTTTCTGCAAAACCACAAGATGTGCATGCAAATGGTGCTTTTTGCAGAACGCGCACGTGGATTTCTACCAAACGACGTGCTAAGCATGCCGATGCTGCTCTTTTTAGCACCCGCGCACGCATTTGTGCGAAAACGCGTTTTAAGCATGCACATGCATCTTTTGATAGACGCGGATGAATTTTTCTGCAAAACCACAAGATGTGCATGCAAATGGTGCTTTTTGCAGAACGCGCACGTGGATTTCTACCAAACGACGTGCTAAGCATGCCGATGCTGCTCTTTTTAGCACCCGCGCACGGATTTGTGCGAAAACGCGTTTTAAGCATGCACATGCATATTTTGGTAGACGCGGATGAAGTTTTCTGCAAAACCACAAGATGTGCATGCAAATGGTGCTTTTGGCAGAACGCGCACGTAGATTTCTACCAAACGACGTGCTAAGCATGCCGATGCTGCTCTTTTTAGCACCCGCGCACGCATTTGTGCGAAAACGCGTTTTAAGCATGCACATGCATCTTTTGGTAGACGCGGATGAAGTTTTCTGCAAAACCACAAGATGTGCATGCAAATGGTGCTTTTTGCAGAACGCGCACGTGGATTTCTACCAAACGACGTGCTAAGCATGCCGATGCTGCTATTTTTAGCACCCGCGCACGCATTTGTGCGAAAACGCGTTTTAAGCATGCACATGCATCTTTTGGTAGACGCGGATGAAGTTTTCTGCAAAACCACAAAATGTGCATGCAAATGGTGCATTTTGCAGAACGCGCACGTGGATTTCTACCAAACGACGTGCTAAGCATGCCGATGCTGCTCTTTTTAGCACCCGCGCACGCATTTGTGCGAAAACGCGTTTTAAGCATGCACATGCATATTTTGGTAGACGCGGATGAAGTTTTCTGCAAAACCACAAGATGTGCATGCAAATGGTGCTTTTTGCAGAACGCGCACGTGGATTTCTACCAAACGACGTGCTAAGCATGCCGATGCTGCTCTTTTTAGCACCCGCGCACGGATTTGTGCGAAAACGCGTTTTAAGCATGCACATGCATCTTTTGGTAGACGCGGATGAAGTTTTCTGCAAAACCACAAGATGTGCATGCAAATGGTGCTTTTGGCAGAACGCGCACGTGGATTTCTACCAAACGACGTGCTAAGCATGCCGATGCTGCTCTTTTTAGCACCCGCGCACGCATTTGTGCGAAAACGCGTTTTAAGCGTGCACATGCATCTTTTGGTAGACGCGGATGAAGTTTTCTGCAAAACCACAAGATGTGCATGCAAATGGTGCTTTTTGCAGAACGCGCACGTGGATTTCTACCAAACGACGTGCTAAGCATGCCGATGCTGCTCTTTTTAGCACCCGCGCACGGATTTGTGCGAAAACGCGTTTTAAGCATGCACATGCATCTTTTGGTAGACGCGGATGAAGTTTTCTGCAAAACCACAAGATGTGCATGCAAATGGTGCTTTTGGCAGAACGCGCACGTAGATTTCTACCAAACGACGTGCTAAGCATGCCGATGCTGCTCTTTTTAGCACCCGCGCACGCATTTGTGCGAAAACGCGTTTTAAGCATGCACATGCATCTTTTGGTAGACGCGGATGAAGTTTTCTGCAAAACCACAAGATGTGCATGCAAATGGTGCTTTTTGCAGAACGCGCACGTGGATTTCTACCAAACGACGTGCTAAGCATGCCGATGCTGCTCTTTTTAGCACCCGCGCACGCATTTGTGCGAAAACGCGTTTTAAGCATGCACATGCATCTTTTGGCAGACGCGGATGAAGTTTTCTGCAAAACCACAAGATGTGCATGCAAATGGTGCTTTTTGCAGAACGCGCACGTGGATTTCTACCAAACATCGTGCTAAGCATGCCGATGCTGCTCTTTTTAGCACCCGCGCACGCATTTGTGCGAAAACGCGTTTTAAGCATGCACATGCATCTTTTGGTAGACGCGGATGAAGTTTTCTGCAAAACCACAAGATGTGCATGCAAATGGTGCTTTTTGCAGAACGCGCACGTGGATTTCTACCAAACGACGTGCTAAGCATGCCGATGCTGCTCTTTTTAGCACCCGCGCACGGATTTGTGCGAAAACGCGTTTTAAGCATGCACATGCATCTTTTGGTAGACGCGGATGAAGTTTTCTGCAAAACCACAAGATGTGCATGCAAATGGTGCTTTTGGCAGAACGCGCACGTAGATTTCTACCAAACGACGTGCTAAGCATGCCGATGCTGCTCTTTTTAGCACCCGCGCACGCATTTGTGCGAAAACGCGTTTTAAGCATGCACATGCATCTTTTGGTAGACGCGGATGAAGTTTTCTGCAAAACCACAAGATGTGCATGCAAATGGTGCTTTTTGCAGAACGCGCACGTGGATTTCTACCAAACGACGTGCTAAGCATGCCGATGCTGCTATTTTTAGCACCCGCGCACGCATTTGTGCGAAAACGCGTTTTAAGCATGCACATGCATCTTTTGGTAGACGCGGATGAAGTTTTCTGCAAAACCACAAGATGTGCATGCAAATGGTGCTTTTTGCAGAACGCGCACGTGGATTTCTACCAAACGACGTGCTAAGCATGCCGATGCTGCTCTTTTTAGCACCCGCGCACGGATTTGTGCGAAAACGCGTTTTAAGCATGCACATGCATCTTTTGGTAGACGCGGATGAAGTTTTCTGCAAAACCACAAGATGTGCATGCAAATGGTGCTTTTGGCAGAACGCGCACGTAGATTTCTACCAAACGACGTGCTAAGCATGCCGATGCTGCTCTTTTTAGCACCCGCGCACGGATTTGTGCGAAAACGCGTTTTAAGCATGCACATGCATCTTTTGGTAGACGCGGATGAAGTTTTCTGCAAAACCACAAGATGTGCATGCAAATGGTGCTTTTTGCAGAACGCGCACGTGGATTTCTACCAAACGACGTGCTAAGCATGCCGATGCTGCTCTTTTTAGCACCCGCGCACGCATTTGTGCGAAAACGCGTTTTAAGCATGCACATGCATCTTTTGGCAGACGCGGATGAAGTTTTCTGCAAAACCACAAGATGTGCATGCAAATGGTGCTTTTTGCAGAACGCGCACGTGGATTTCTACCAAACATCGTGCTAAGCATGCCGATGCTGCTCTTTTTAGCACCCGCGCACGCATTTGTGCGAAAACGCGTTTTAAGCATGCACATGCATCTTTTGGTAGACGCGGATGAAGTTTTCTGCAAAACCACAAGATGTTTTTGCAGAACGTGCACGTGGATTTCTACCAAACGACGTGCTAAGCATACCGATGCTGCTCTTTTTAGCACCCGCGCACGGATTTGTGCGAAAACGCGTTTTAAGCATGCACATGCATCTTTTGGTAGACGCGGATGAAGTTTTCTGCAAAACCACAAGATGTGCATGCAAATGGTGCTTTTGGCAGAACGCGCACGTGGATTTCTACCAAACGACGTGCTAAGCATGCCGATGCTGCTCTTTTTAGCACCCGCGCACGCATTTGTGCGAAAACGCGTTTTAAACATGCACATGCATCTTTTGGTAGACGCGGATGAAGTTTTCTGCAAAACCACAAGATGTGCATGCAAATGGTGCTTTTTGCAGAACGCGCACGTGGATTTCTACCAAACGACGTGCTAAGCATGCCGATGCTGCTCTTTTTAGCACCCGCGCACGGATTTGTGCGAAAACGCGTTTTAAGCATGCACATGCATCTTTTGGTAGACGCGGATGAAGTTTTCTGCAAAACCACAAGATGTGCATGCAAATGGTGCTTTTGGCAGAACGCGCACGTGGATTTCTACCAAACGACGTGCTAAGCATGCCGATGCTGCTCTTTTTAGCACACGCGCATGCATTTGTGCGAAAACGCGTTTTAAGCATGCACATGCATCTTTTGGTAGACGCGGATGAAGTTTTCTGCAAAACCACAAGATGTGCATGCAAATGGTGCTTTTTGCAGAACGCGCTCGTGGATTTCTACCAAACGACGTGCTAAGCATGCCGATGCTGCTCTTTTTAGCACCCGCGCACGCATTTGTGCGAAAACGCGTTTTAAGCATGCACATGCATCTTTTGGTAGACGCGGATGAAGTTTTCTGCAAAACCACAAGATGTGCATGCAAATGGTGCTTTTTGCAGAACGCGCACGTGGATTTCTACCAAACGACGTGCTAAGCATGCCGATGCTGCTCTTTTTAGCACCCGCGCACGGATTTGTGCGAAAACGCGTTTTAAGCATGCACATGCATCTTTTGGTAGACGCGGATGAAGTTTTCTGCAAAACCACAAGATGTGCATGCAAATGGTGCTTTTTGCAGAACGCGCACGTGGATTTCTACCAAACGACGTGCTGAGCATGCCGATGCTGCTCTTTTTAGCACCCGCGCATGCATTTGTGCGAAAACGCGTTTTAAGCATGCACATGCATCTTTTGGTAGACGCGGATGTAGTTTTCTGCAAAACCACAAGATGTGCATGCAAATGGTGCTTTTTGCAGAACGGCACGTGGATTTCTACCAAACGACGTGCTAAGCATGCCGATGCTGCTCTTTTTAGCACCCGCGCAAGGATTTGTGCGAAAACGCGTTTTAAGCATGCACATGCATCTTTTGGTAGACGCGGATGAAGTTTTCTGCAAAACCACAAGATGTGCATGCAAATGGTGCTTTTGGCAGAACGCGCACGTAGATTTCTACCAAACGACGTGCTAAGCATGCCGATGCTGCTCTTTTTAGCACCCGCGCACGCATTTGTGCGAAAACGCGTTTTAAGCATGCACATGCATCTTTTGGTAGACGCGGATGAAGTTTTCTGCAAAACCACAAGATGTGCATGCAAATGGTGCTTTTTGCAGAACGCGCACGTGGATTTCTACCAAACGACGTGCTAAGCATGCCGATGCTGCTATTTTTAGCACCCGCGCACGCATTTGTGCGAAAACGCGTTTTAAGCATGCACATGCATCTTTTGGTAGACGCGGATGAAGTTTTCTGCAAAACCACAAGATGTGCATGCAAATGGTGCTTTTTGCAGAACGCGCACGTGGATTTCTACCAAACGACGTGCTAAGCATGCTGATGCTGCTCTTTTTAGCACCCGCGCACGGATTTGTGCGAAAACGCGTTTTAAGCATGCACATGCATCTTTTGGTAGACGCGGATGAAGTTTTCTGCAAAACCACAAGATGTGCATGCAAATGGTGCTTTTTGCAGAACGCGCACGTGGATTTCTACCAAACGACGTGCTAAGCATGCCGATGCTGCTCTTTTTAGCACCCGCGCACGGATTTGTGCGAAAACGCGTTTTAAGCATGCACATGCATCTTTTGGTAGACGCGGATGAAGTTTTCTGCAAAACCACAAGATGTGCATGCAAATGGTGCTTTTGGCAGAACGCGCACGTAGATTTCTACCAAACGACGTGCTAAGCATGCCGATGCTGCTCTTTTTAGCACCCGCGCACGCATTTGTGCGAAAACGCGTTTTAAGCATGCACATGCATCTTTTGGTAGACGCGGATGAAGTTTTCTGCAAAACCACAAGATGTGCATGCAAATGGTGCTTTTTGCAGAACGCGCACGTGGATTTCTACCAAACGACGTGCTAAGCATGCTGATGCTGCTCTTTTTAGCACCCGCGCACGGATTTGTGCGAAAACGCGTTTTAAGCATGCACATGCATCTTTTGGTAGACGCGGATGAAGTTTTCTGCAAAACCACAAGATGTGCATGCAAATGGTGCTTTTTGCAGAACGCGCACGTGGATTTCTACCAAACGACGTGCTAAGCATGCCGATGCTGCTCTTTTTAGCACCCGCGCACGGATTTGTGCGAAAACGCGTTTTAAGCATGCACATGCATCTTTTGGTAGACGCGGATGAAGTTTTCTGCAAAACCACAAGATGTGCATGCAAATGGTGCTTTTGGCAGAACGCGCACGTAGATTTCTACCAAACGACGTGCTAAGCATGCCGATGCTGCTCTTTTTAGCACCCGCGCACGCATTTGTGCGAAAACGCGTTTTAAGCATGCACATGCATCTTTTGGCAGACGCGGATGAAGTTTTCTGCAAAACCACAAGATGTGCATGCAAATGGTGCTTTTTGCAGAACGCGCACGTGGATTTCTACCAAACATCGTGCTAAGCATGCCGATGCTGCTCTTTTTAGCACCCGCGCACGCATTTGTGCGAAAACGCGTTTGAAGCATGCACATGCATCTTTTGGTAGACGCGGATGAAGTTTTCTGCAAAACCACAAGATGTTTTTGCAGAACGTGCACGTGGATTTCTACCAAACGACGTGCTAAGCATACCGATGCTGCTCTTTTTAGCACCCGCGCACGGATTTGTGCGAAAACGCGTTTTAAGCATGCACATGCATCTTTTGGTAGACGCGGATGAAGTTTTCTGCAAAACCACAAGATGTGCATGCAAATGGTGCTTTTGGCAGAACGCGCACGTGGATTTCTACCAAACGACGTGCTAAGCATGCCGATGCTGCTCTTTTTAGCACCCGCGCACGCATTTGTGCGAAAACGCGTTTTAAACATGCACATGCATCTTTTGGTAGACGCGGATGAAGTTTTCTGCAAAACCACAAGATGTGCATGCAAATGGTGCTTTTTGCAGAACGCGCACGTGGATTTCTACCAAACGACGTGCTAAGCATGCCGATGCTGCTCTTTTTAGCACCCGCGCACGGATTTGTGCGAAAACGCGTTTTAAGCATGCACATGCATCTTTTGGTAGACGCGGATGAAGTTTTCTGCAAAACCACAAGATGTGCATGCAAATGGTGCTTTTGGCAGAACGCGCACGTGGATTTCTACCAAACGACGTGCTAAGCATGCCGATGCTGCTCTTTTTAGCACACGCGCATGCATTTGTGCGAAAACGCGTTTTAAGCATGCACATGCATCTTTTGGTAGACGCGGATGAAGTTTTCTGCAAAACCACAAGATGTGCATGCAAATGGTGCTTTTTGCAGAACGCGCTCGTGGATTTCTACCAAACGACGTGCTAAGCATGCCGATGCTGCTCTTTTTAGCACCCGCGCACGCATTTGTGCGAAAACGCGTTTTAAGCATGCACATGCATCTTTTGGTAGACGCGGATGAAGTTTTCTGCAAAACCACAAGATGTGCATGCAAATGGTGCTTTTTGCAGAACGCGCACGTGGATTTCTACCAAACGACGTGCTAAGCATGCCGATGCTGCTCTTTTTAGCACCCGCGCACGGATTTGTGCGAAAACGCGTTTTAAGCATGCACATGCATCTTTTGGTAGACGCGGATGAAGTTTTCTGCAAAACCACAAGATGTGCATGCAAATGGTGCTTTTTGCAGAACGCGCACGTGGATTTCTACCAAACGACGTGCTGAGCATGCCGATGCTGCTCTTTTTAGCACCCGCGCATGCATTTGTGCGAAAACGCGTTTTAAGCATGCACATGCATCTTTTGGTAGACGCGGATGTAGTTTTCTGCAAAACCACAAGATGTGCATGCAAATGGTGCTTTTTGCAGAACGGCACGTGGATTTCTACCAAACGACGTGCTAAGCATGCCGATGCTGCTCTTTTTAGCACCCGCGCAAGGATTTGTGCGAAAACGCGTTTTAAGCATGCACATGCATCTTTTGGTAGACGCGGATGAAGTTTTCTGCAAAACCACAAGATGTGCATGCAAATGGTGCTTTTGGCAGAACGCGCACGTAGATTTCTACCAAACGACGTGCTAAGCATGCCGATGCTGCTCTTTTTAGCACCCGCGCACGCATTTGTGCGAAAACGCGTTTTAAGCATGCACATGCATCTTTTGGTAGACGCGGATGAAGTTTTCTGCAAAACCACAAGATGTGCATGCAAATGGTGCTTTTTGCAGAACGCGCACGTGGATTTCTACCAAACGACGTGCTAAGCATGCCGATGCTGCTATTTTTAGCACCCGCGCACGCATTTGTGCGAAAACGCGTTTTAAGCATGCACATGCATCTTTTGGTAGACGCGGATGAAGTTTTCTGCAAAACCACAAGATGTGCATGCAAATGGTGCTTTTTGCAGAACGCGCACGTGGATTTCTACCAAACGACGTGCTAAGCATGCTGATGCTGCTCTTTTTAGCACCCGCGCACGGATTTGTGCGAAAACGCGTTTTAAGCATGCACATGCATCTTTTGGTAGACGCGGATGAAGTTTTCTGCAAAACCACAAGATGTGCATGCAAATGGTGCTTTTTGCAGAACGCGCACGTGGATTTCTACCAAACGACGTGCTAAGCATGCCGATGCTGCTCTTTTTAGCACCCGCGCACGGATTTGTGCGAAAACGCGTTTTAAGCATGCACATGCATCTTTTGGTAGACGCGGATGAAGTTTTCTGCAAAACCACAAGATGTGCATGCAAATGGTGCTTTTGGCAGAACGCGCACGTAGATTTCTACCAAACGACGTGCTAAGCATGCCGATGCTGCTCTTTTTAGCACCCGCGCACGCATTTGTGCGAAAACGCGTTTTAAGCATGCACATGCATCTTTTGGTAGACGCGGATGAAGTTTTCTGCAAAACCACAAGATGTGCATGCAAATGGTGCTTTTTGCAGAACGCGCACGTGGATTTCTACCAAACGACGTGCTAAGCATGCCGATGCTGCTCTTTTTAGCACCCGCGCACGCATTTGTGCGAAAACGCGTTTTAAGCATGCACATGCATCTTTTGATAGACGGGGATGAATTTTTCTGCAAAACCACAAGATGTGCATGCAAATGGTGCTTTTTGCAGAACGCGCACGTGGATTTCTACCAAACGACGTGCTAAGCATGCCGATGCTGCTCTTTTTAGCACCCGCGCACGGATTTGTGCGAAAACGCGTTTTAAGCATGCACATGCATATTTTGGTAGACGCGGATGAAGTTTTCTGCAAAACCACAAGATGTGCATGCAAATGGTGCTTTTGGCAGAACGCGCACGTAGATTTCTACCAAACGACGTGCTAAGCATGCCGATGCTGCTCTTTTTAGCACCCGCGCACGCATTTGTGCGAAAACGCGTTTTAAGCATGCACATGCATCTTTTGGTAGACGCGGATGAAGTTTTCTGCAAAACCACAAGATGTGCATGCAAATGGTGCTTTTTGCAGAACGCGCACGTGGATTTCTACCAAACGACGTGCTAAGCATGCCGATGCTGCTATTTTTAGCACCCGCGCACGCATTTGTGCGAAAACGCGTTTTAAGCATGCACATGCATCTTTTGGTAGACGCGGATGAAGTTTTCTGCAAAACCACAAAATGTGCATGCAAATGGTGCATTTTGCAGAACGCGCACGTGGATTTCTACCAAACGACGTGCTAAGCATGCCGATGCTGCTCTTTTTAGCACCCGCGCACGCATTTGTGCGAAAACGCGTTTTAAGCATGCACATGCATATTTTGGTAGACGCGGATGAAGTTTTCTGCAAAACCACAAGATGTGCATGCAAATGGTGCTTTTTGCAGAACGCGCACGTGGATTTCTACCAAACATCGTGCTAAGCATGCCGATGCTGCTCTTTTTAGCACCCGCGCACGCATTTGTGCGAAAACGCGTTTTAAGCATGCACATGCATCTTTTGGTAGACGCGGATGAAGTTTTCTGCAAAACCACAAGATGTGCATGCAAATGGTGCTTTTTGCAGAACGCGCACGTGGATTTCTACCAAACGACGTGCTAAGCATGCCGATGCTGCTCTTTTTAGCACCCGCGCACGCATTTGTGCGAAAACGCGTTTTAAGCATGCACATGCATCTTTTGGCAGACGCGGATGAAGTTTTCTGCAAAACCACAAGATGTGCATGCAAATGGTGCTTTTTGCAGAACGCGCACGTGGATTTCTACCAAACATCGTGCTAAGCATGCCGATGCTGCTCTTTTTAGCACCCGCGGACGCATTTGTGCGAAAACGCGTTTTAAGCATGCACATGCATCTTTTGGTAGACGCGGATGAAGTTTTCTGCAAAACCACAAGATGTTTTTGCAGAACGTGCACGTGGATTTCTACCAAACGACGTGCTAAGCATGCCGATGCTGCTCTTTTTAGCACCCGCGCACGGATTTGTGCGAAAACGCGTTTTAAGCATGCACATGCATCTTTTGGTAGACGCGGATGAAGTTTTCTGCAAAACCACAAGATGTGCATGCAAATGGTGCTTTTGGCAGAACGCGCACGTGGATTTCTACCAAACGACGTGCTAAGCATGCCGATGCTGCTCTTTTTAGCACCCGCGCACGCATTTGTGCGAAAACGCGTTTTAAACATGCACATGCATCTTTTGGTAGACGCGGATGAAGTTTTCTGCAAAACCACAAGATGTGCATGCAAATGGTGCTTTTTGCAGAACGCGCACGTGGATTTCTACCAAACGACGTGCTAAGCATGCCGATGCTGCTCTTTTTAGCACCCGCGCACGGATTTGTGCGAAAACGCGTTTTAAGCATGCACATGCATCTTTTGGTAGACGCGGATGAAGTTTTCTGCAAAACCACAAGATGTGCATGCAAATGGTGCTTTTGGCAGAACGCGCACGTGGATTTCTACCAAACGACGTGCTAAGCATGCCGATGCTGCTCTTTTTAGCACCCGCGCATGCATTTGTGCGAAAACGCGTTTTAAGCATGCACATGCATCTTTTGGTAGACGCGGATGAAGTTTTCTGCAAAACCACAAGATGTGCATGCAAATGGTGCTTTTTGCAGAACGCGCTCGTGGATTTCTACCAAACGACGTGCTAAGCATGCCGATGCTGCTCTTTTTAGCACCCGCGCACGCATTTGTGCGAAAACGCGTTTTAAGCATGCACATGCATCTTTTGGTAGACGCGGATGAAGTTTTCTGCAAAACCACAAGATGTGCATGCAAATGGTGCTTTTTGCAGAACGCGCACGTGGATTTCTACCAAACGACGTGCTAAGCATGCCGATGCTGCTCTTTTTAGCACCCGCGCACGGATTTGTGCGAAAACGCGTTTTAAGCATGCACATGCATCTTTTGGTAGACGCGGATGAAGTTTTCTGCAAAACCACAAGATGTGCATGCAAATGGTGCTTTTTGCAGAACGCGCACGTGGATTTCTACCAAACGACGTGCTGAGCATGCCGATGCTGCTCTTTTTAGCACCCGCGCATGCATTTGTGCGAAAACGCGTTTTAAGCATGCACATGCATCTTTTGGTAGACGCGGATGTAGTTTTCTGCAAAACCACAAGATTTGCATGCAAATGGTGCTTTTTGCAGAACGGCACGTGGATTTCTACCAAACGACGTGCTAAGCATGCCGATGCTGCTCTTTTTAGCACCCGCGCACGGATTTGTGCGAAAACGCGTTTTAAGCATGCACATGCATCTTTTGGTAGACGCGGATGAAGTTTTCTGCAAAACCACAAGATGTGCATGCAAATGGTGCTTTTGGCAGAACGCGCACGTAGATTTCTACCAAACGACGTGCTAAGCATGCCGATGCTGCTCTTTTTAGCACCCGCGCACGCATTTGTGCGAAAACGCGTTTTAAGCATGCACATGCATCTTTTGGTAGACGCGGATGAAGTTTTCTGCAAAACCACAAGATGTGCATGCAAATGGTGCTTTTTGCAGAACGCGCACGTGGATTTCTACCAAACGACGTGCTAAGCATGCCGATGCTGCTATTTTTAGCACCCGCGCACGCATTTGTGCGAAAACGCGTTTTAAGCATGCACATGCATCTTTTGGTAGACGCGGATGAAGTTTTCTGCAAAACCACAAGATGTGCATGCAAATGGTGCTTTTTGCAGAACGCGCACGTGGATTTCTACCAAACGACGTGCTAAGCATGCTGATGCTGCTCTTTTTAGCACCCGCGCACGGATTTGTGCGAAAACGCGTTTTAAGCATGCACATGCATCTTTTGGTAGACGCGGATGAAGTTTTCTGCAAAACCACAAGATGTGCATGCAAATGGTGCTTTTTGCAGAACGCGCACGTGGATTTCTACCAAACGACGTGCTAAGCATGCCGATGCTGCTCTTTTTAGCACCCGCGCACGGATTTGTGCGAAAACGCGTTTTAAGCATGCACATGCATCTTTTGGTAGACGCGGATGAAGTTTTCTGCAAAACCACAAGATGTGCATGCAAATGGTGCTTTTGGCAGAACGCGCACGTAGATTTCTACCAAACGACGTGCTAAGCATGCCGATGCTGCTCTTTTTAGCACCCGCGCACGCATTTGTGCGAAAACGCGTTTTAAGCATGCACATGCATCTTTTGGTAGACGCGGATGAAGTTTTCTGCAAAACCACAAGATGTGCATGCAAATGGTGCTTTTTGCAGAACGCGCACGTGGATTTCTACCAAACGACGTGCTAAGCATGCCGATGCTGCTCTTTTTAGCACCCGCGCACGCATTTGTGCGAAAACGCGTTTTAAGCATGCACATGCATCTTTTGATAGACGCGGATGAATTTTTCTGCAAAACCACAAGATGTGCATGCAAATGGTGCTTTTTGCAGAACGCGCACGTGGATTTCTACCAAACGACGTGCTAAGCATGCCGATGCTGCTCTTTTTAGCACCCGCGCACGGATTTGTGCGAAAACGCGTTTTAAGCATGCACATGCATATTTTGGTAGACGCGGATGAAGTTTTCTGCAAAACCACAAGATGTGCATGCAAATGGTGCTTTTGGCAGAACGCGCACGTAGATTTCTACCAAACGACGTGCTAAGCATGCCGATGCTGCTCTTTTTAGCACCCGCGCACGCATTTGTGCGAAAACGCGTTTTAAGCATGCACATGCATCTTTTGGTAGACGCGGATGAAGTTTTCTGCAAAACCACAAGATGTGCATGCAAATGGTGCTTTTTGCAGAACGCGCACGTGGATTTCTACCAAACGACGTGCTAAGCATGCCGATGCTGCTATTTTTAGCACCCGCGCACGCATTTGTGCGAAAACGCGTTTTAAGCATGCACATGCATCTTTTGGTAGACGCGGATGAAGTTTTCTGCAAAACCACAAAATGTGCATGCAAATGGTGCATTTTGCAGAACGCGCACGTGGATTTCTACCAAACGACGTGCTAACCATGCCGATGCTGCTCTTTTTAGCACCCGCGCACGCATTTGTGCGAAAACGCGTTTTAAGCATGCACATGCATATTTTGGTAGACGCGGATGAAGTTTTCTGCAAAACCACAAGATGTGCATGCAAATGGTGCTTTTTGCAGAACGCGCACGTGGATTTCTACCAAACGACGTGCTAAGCATGCCGATGCTGCTCTTTTTAGCACCCGCGCACGGATTTGTGCGAAAACGCGTTTTAAGCATGCACATGCATCTTTTGGTAGACGCGGATGAAGTTTTCTGCAAAACCACAAGATGTGCATGCAAATGGTGCTTTTGGCAGAACGCGCACGTGGATTTCTACCAAACGACGTGCTAAGCATGCCGATGCTGCTCTTTTTAGCACCCGCGCACGCATTTGTGCGAAAACGCGTTTTAAGCATGCACATGCATCTTTTGGTAGACGCGGATGAAGTTTTCTGCAAAACCACAAGATGTGCATGCAAATGGTGCTTTTTGCAGAACGCGCACGTGGATTTCTACCAAACGACGTGCTAAGCATGCCGATGCTGCTCTTTTTAGCACCCGCGCACGGATTTGTGCGAAAACGCGTTTTAAGCATGCACATGCATCTTTTGGTAGACGCGGATGAAGTTTTCTGCAAAACCACAAGATGTGCATGCAAATGGTGCTTTTGGCAGAACGCGCACGTAGATTTCTACCAAACGACGTGCTAAGCATGCCGATGCTGCTCTTTTTAGCACCCGCGCACGCATTTGTGCGAAAACGCGTTTTAAGCATGCACATGCATCTTTTGGTAGACGCGGATGAAGTTTTCTGCAAAACCACAAGATGTGCATGCAAATGGTGCTTTTTGCAGAACGCGCACGTGGATTTCTACCAAACGACGTGCTAAGCATGCCGATGCTGCTCTTTTTAGCACCCGCGCACGCATTTGTGCGAAAACGCGTTTTAAGCATGCACATGCATCTTTTGGCAGACGCGGATGAAGTTTTCTGCAAAACCACAAGATGTGCATGCAAATGGTGCTTTTTGCAGAACGCGCACGTGGATTTCTACCAAACATCGTGCTAAGCATGCCGATGCTGCTCTTTTTAGCACCCGCGCACGCATTTGTGCGAAAACGCGTTTTAAGCATGCACATGCATCTTTTGGTAGACGCGGATGAAGTTTTCTGCAAAACCACAAGATGTGCATGCAAATGGTGCTTTTTGCAGAACGCGCACGTGGATTTCTACCAAACGACGTGCTAAGCATGCCGATGCTGCTCTTTTTAGCACCCGCGCACGGATTTGTGCGAAAACGCGTTTTAAGCATGCACATGCATCTTTTGGTAGACGCGGATGAAGTTTTCTGCAAAACCACAAGATGTGCATGCAAATGGTGCTTTTTGCAGAACGCGCACGTGGATTTCTACCAAACGACGTGCTAAGCATGCCGATGCTGCTATTTTTAGCACCCGCGCACGCATTTGTGCGAAAACGCGTTTTAAGCATGCACATGCATCTTTTGGTAGACGCGGATGAAGTTTTCTGCAAAACCACAAAATGTGCATGCAAATGGTGCATTTTGCAGAACGCGCACGTGGATTTCTACCAAACGACGTGCTAAGCATGCCGATGCTGCTCTTTTTAGCACCCGCGCACGCATTTGTGCGAAAACGCGTTTTAAGCATGCACATGCATATTTTGGTAGACGCGGATGAAGTTTTCTGCAAAACCACAAGATGTGCATGCAAATGGTGCTTTTTGCAGAACGCGCACGTGGATTTCTACCAAACGACGTGCTAAGCATGCCGATGCTGCTCTTTTTAGCACCCGCGCACGCATTTGTGCGAAAACGCGTTTTAAGCATGCACATGCATCTTTTGGTAGACGCGGATGAAGTTTTCTGCAAAACCACAAGATGTGCATGCAAATGGTGCTTTTTGCAGAACGCGCACGTGGATTTCTACCAAACGACGTGCTAAGCATGCCGATGCTGCTCTTTTTAGCACCCGCGCACGCATTTGTGCGAAAACGCGTTTTAAGCATGCACATGCATCTTTTGGCAGACGCGGATGAAGTTTTCTGCAAAACCACAAGATGTGCATGCAAATGGTGCTTTTTGCAGAACGCGCACGTGGATTTCTACCAAACATCGTGCTAAGCATGCCGATGCTGCTCTTTTTAGCACCCGCGGACGCATTTGTGCGAAAACGCGTTTTAAGCATGCACATGCATCTTTTGGTAGACGCGGATGAAGTTTTCTGCAAAACCACAAGATGTTTTTGCAGAACGTGCACGTGGATTTCTACCAAACGACGTGCTAAGCATGCCGATGCTGCTCTTTTTAGCACCCGCGCACGGATTTGTGCGAAAACGCGTTTTAAGCATGCACATGCATCTTTTGGTAGACGCGGATGAAGTTTTCTGCAAAACCACAAGATGTGCATGCAAATGGTGCTTTTGGCAGAACGCGCACGTGGATTTCTACCAAACGACGTGCTAAGCATGCCGATGCTGCTCTTTTTAGCACCCGCGCACGCATTTGTGCGAAAACGCGTTTTAAACATGCACATGCATCTTTTGGTAGACGCGGATGAAGTTTTCTGCAAAACCACAAGATGTGCATGCAAATGGTGCTTTTTGCAGAACGCGCACGTGGATTTCTACCAAACGACGTGCTAAGCATGCCGATGCTGCTCTTTTTAGCACCCGCGCACGGATTTGTGCGAAAACGCGTTTTAAGCATGCACATGCATCTTTTGGTAGACGCGGATGAAGTTTTCTGCAAAACCACAAGATGTGCATGCAAATGGTGCTTTTGGCAGAACGCGCACGTGGATTTCTACCAAACGACGTGCTAAGCATGCCGATGCTGCTCTTTTTAGCACCCGCGCATGCATTTGTGCGAAAACGCGTTTTAAGCATGCACATGCATCTTTTGGTAGACGCGGATGAAGTTTTCTGCAAAACCACAAGATGTGCATGCAAATGGTGCTTTTTGCAGAACGCGCTCGTGGATTTCTACCAAACGACGTGCTAAGCATGCCGATGCTGCTCTTTTTAGCACCCGCGCACGCATTTGTGCGAAAACGCGTTTTAAGCATGCACATGCATCTTTTGGTAGACGCGGATGAAGTTTTCTGCAAAACCATAAGATGTGCATGCAAATGGTGCTTTTTGCAGAACGCGCACGTGGATTTCTACCAAACGACGTGCTAAGCATGCCGATGCTGCTCTTTTTAGCACCCGCGCACGGATTTGTGCGAAAACGCGTTTTAAGCATGCACATGCATCTTTTGGTAGACGCGGATGAAGTTTTCTGCAAAACCACAAGATGTGCATGCAAATGGTGCTTTTTGCAGAACGCGCACGTGGATTTCTACCAAACGACGTGCTGAGCATGCCGATGCTGCTCTTTTTAGCACCCGCGCATGCATTTGTGCGAAAACGCGTTTTAAGCATGCACATGCATCTTTTGGTAGACGCGGATGTAGTTTTCTGCAAAACCACAAGATTTGCATGCAAATGGTGCTTTTTGCAGAACGGCACGTGGATTTCTGCCAAACGACGTGCTAAGCATGCCGATGCTGCTCTTTTTAGCACCCGCGCACGGATTTGTGCGAAAACGCGTTTTAAGCATGCACATGCATCTTTTGGTAGACGCGGATGAAGTTTTCTGCAAAACCACAAGATGTGCATGCAAATGGTGCTTTTGGCAGAACGCGCACGTAGATTTCTACCAAACGACGTGCTAAGCATGCCGATGCTGCTCTTTTTAGCACCCGCGCACGCATTTGTGCGAAAACGCGTTTTAAGCATGCACATGCATCTTTTGGTAGACGCGGATGAAGTTTTCTGCAAAACCACAAGATGTGCATGCAAATGGTGCTTTTGGCAGAACGCGCACGTAGATTTCTACCAAACGACGTGCTGAGCATGCCGATGCTGCTCTTTTTAGCACCCGCGCACGCATTTGTGCGAAAACGCGTTTTAAGCATGCACATGCATCTTTTGGTAGACGCGGATGAAGTTTTCTGCAAAACCACAAGATGTGCATGCAAATGGTGCTTTTTGCAGAACGCGCACGTGGATTTCTACCAAACGACGTGCTAAGCATGCCGATGCTGCTATTTTTAGCACCCGCGCACGCATTTGTGCGAAAACGCGTTTTAAGCATGCACATGCATCTTTTGGTAGACGCGGATGAAGTTTTCTGCAAAACCACAAGATGTGCATGCAAATGGTGCTTTTTGCAGAACGCGCACGTGGATTTCTACCAAACGACGTGCTAAGCATGCCGATGCTGCTCTTTTTAGCACCCGCGCACGGATTTGTGCGAAAACGCGTTTTAAGCATGCACATGCATCTTTTGGTAGACGCGGATGAAGTTTTCTGCAAAACCACAAGATGTGCATGCAAATGGTGCTTTTGGCAGAACGCGCACGTAGATTTCTACCAAACGACGTGCTAAGCATGCCGATGCTGCTCTTTTTAGCACCCGCGCACGGATTTGTGCGAAAACGCGTTTTAAGCATGCACATGCATCTTTTGGTAGACGCGGATGAAGTTTTCTGCAAAACCACAAGATGTGCATGCAAATGGTGCTTTTTGCAGAACGCGCACGTGGATTTCTACCAAACGACGTGCTAAGCATGCCGATGCTGCTCTTTTTAGCACCCGCGCACGCATTTGTGCGAAAACGCGTTTTAAGCATGCACATGCATCTTTTGGCAGACGCGGATGAAGTTTTCTGCAAAACCACAAGATGTGCATGCAAATGGTGCTTTTTGCAGAACGCGCACGTGGATTTCTACCAAACATCGTGCTAAGCATGCCGATGCTGCTCTTTTTAGCACCCGCGCACGCATTTGTGCGAAAACGCGTTTTAAGCATGCACATGCATCTTTTGGTAGACGCGGATGAAGTTTTCTGCAAAACCACAAGATGTTTTTGCAGAACGTGCACGTGGATTTCTACCAAACGACGTGCTAAGCATGCCGATGCTGCTCTTTTTAGCACCCGCGCACGGATTTGTGCGAAAACGCGTTTTAAGCATGCACATGCATCTTTTGGTAGACGCGGATGAAGTTTTCTGCAAAACCACAAGATGTGCATGCAAATGGTGCTTTTGGCAGAACGCGCACGTGGATTTCTACCAAACGACGTGCTAAGCATGCCGATGCTGCTCTTTTTAGCACCCGCGCACGCATTTGTGCGAAAACGCGTTTTAAACATGCACATGCATCTTTTGGTAGACGCGGATGAAGTTTTCTGCAAAACCACAAGATGTGCATGCAAATGGTGCTTTTTGCAGAACGCGCACGTGGATTTCTACCAAACGACGTGCTAAGCATGCCGATGCTGCTCTTTTTAGCACCCGCGCACGGATTTGTGCGAAAACGCGTTTTAAGCATGCACATGCATCTTTTGGTAGACGCGGATGAAGTTTTCTGCAAAACCACAAGATGTGCATGCAAATGGTGCTTTTGGCAGAACGCGCACGTGGATTTCTACCAAACGACGTGCTAAGCATGCCGATGCTGCTCTTTTTAGCACCCGCGCATGCATTTGTGCGAAAACGCGTTTTAAGCATGCACATGCATCTTTTGGTAGACGCGGATGAAGTTTTCTGCAAAACCACAAGATGTGCATGCAAATGGTGCTTTTTGCAGAACGCGCTCGTGGATTTCTACCAAACGACGTGCTAAGCATGCCGATGCTGCTCTTTTTAGCACCCGCGCACGCATTTGTGCGAAAACGCGTTTTAAGCATGCACATGCATCTTTTGGTAGACGCGGATGAAGTTTTCTGCAAAACCATAAGATGTGCATGCAAATGGTGCTTTTTGCAGAACGCGCACGTGGATTTCTACCAAACGACGTGCTAAGCATGCCGATGCTGCTCTTTTTAGCACCCGCGCACGGATTTGTGCGAAAACGCGTTTTAAGCATGCACATGCATCTTTTGGTAGACGCGGATGAAGTTTTCTGCAAAACCACAAGATGTGCATGCAAATGGTGCTTTTTGCAGAACGCGCACGTGGATTTCTACCAAACGACGTGCTGAGCATGCCGATGCTGCTCTTTTTAGCACCCGCGCATGCATTTGTGCGAAAACGCGTTTTAAGCATGCACATGCATCTTTTGGTAGACGCGGATGTAGTTTTCTGCAAAACCACAAGATGTGCATGCAAATGGTGCTTTTTGCAGAACGGCACGTGGATTTCTACCAAACGACGTGCTAAGCATGCCGATGCTGCTCTTTTTAGCACCCGCGCAAGGATTTGTGCGAAAACGCGTTTTAAGCATGCACATGCATCTTTTGGTAGACGCGGATGAAGTTTTCTGCAAAACCACAAGATGTGCATGCAAATGGTGCTTTTGGCAGAACGCGCACGTAGATTTCTACCAAACGACGTGCTAAGCATGCCGATGCTGCTCTTTTTAGCACCCGCGCACGCATTTGTGCGAAAACGCGTTTTAAGCATGCACATGCATCTTTTGGTAGACGCGGATGAAGTTTTCTGCAAAACCACAAGATGTGCATGCAAATGGTGCTTTTTGCAGAACGCGCACGTGGATTTCTACCAAACGACGTGCTAAGCATGCCGATGCTGCTATTTTTAGCACCCGCGCACGCATTTGTGCGAAAACGCGTTTTAAGCATGCACATGCATCTTTTGGTAGACGCGGATGAAGTTTTCTGCAAAACCACAAGATGTGCATGCAAATGGTGCTTTTTGCAGAACGCGCACGTGGATTTCTACCAAACGACGTGCTAAGCATGCTGATGCTGCTCTTTTTAGCACCCGCGCACGGATTTGTGTGAAAACGCGTTTTAAGCATGCACATGCATCTTTTGGTAGACGCGGATGAAGTTTTCTGCAAAACCACAAGATGTGCATGCAAATGGTGCTTTTTGCAGAACGCGCACGTGGATTTCTACCAAACGACGTGCTAAGCATGCCGATGCTGCTCTTTTTAGCACCCGCGCACGGATTTGTGCGAAAACGCGTTTTAAGCATGCACATGCATCTTTTGGTAGACGCGGATGAAGTTTTCTGCAAAACCACAAGATGTGCATGCAAATGGTGCTTTTGGCAGAACGCGCACGTAGATTTCTACCAAACGACGTGCTAAGCATGCCGATGCTGCTCTTTTTAGCACCCGCGCACGCATTTGTGCGAAAACGCGTTTTAAGCATGCACATGCATCTTTTGGTAGACGCGGATGAAGTTTTCTGCAAAACCACAAGATGTGCATGCAAATGGTGCTTTTTGCAGAACGCGCACGTGGATTTCTACCAAACGACGTGCTAAGCATGCCGATGCTGCTCTTTTTAGCACCCGCGCACGCATTTGTGCGAAAACGCGTTTTAAGCATGCACATGCATCTTTTGATAGACGCGGATGAATTTTTCTGCAAAACCACAAGATGTGCATGCAAATGGTGCTTTTTGCAGAACGCGCACGTGGATTTCTACCAAACGACGTGCTAAGCATGCCGATGCTGCTCTTTTTAGCACCCGCGCACGGATTTGTGCGAAAACGCGTTTTAAGCATGCACATGCATATTTTGGTAGACGCGGATGAAGTTTTCCGCAAAACCACAAGATGTGCATGCAAATGGTGCTTTTGGCAGAACGCGCACGTAGATTTCTACCAAACGACGTGCTAAGCATGCCGATGCTGCTCTTTTTAGCACCCGCGCACGCATTTGTGCGAAAACGCGTTTTAAGCATGCACATGCATCTTTTGGTAGACGCGGATGAAGTTTTCTGCAAAACCACAAGATGTGCATGCAAATGGTGCTTTTTGCAGAACGCGCACGTGGATTTCTACCAAACGACGTGCTAAGCATGCCGATGCTGCTATTTTTAGCACCCGCGCACGCATTTGTGCGAAAACGCGTTTTAAGCATGCACATGCATCTTTTGGTAGACGCGGATGAAGTTTTCTGCAAAACCACAAAATGTGCATGCAAATGGTGCATTTTGCAGAACGCGCACGTGGATTTCTACCAAACGACGTGCTAAGCATGCCGATGCTGCTCTTTTTAGCACCCGCGCACGCATTTGTGCGAAAACGCGTTTTAAGCATGCACATGCATATTTTGGTAGACGCGGATGAAGTTTTCTGCAAAACCACAAGATGTGCATGCAAATGGTGCTTTTTGCAGAACGCGCACGTGGATTTCTACCAAACATCGTGCTAAGCATGCCGATGCTGCTCTTTTTAGCACCCGCGCACGCATTTGTGCGAAAACGCGTTTTAAGCATGCACATGCATCTTTTGGTAGACGCGGATGAAGTTTTCTGCAAAACCACAAGATGTGCATGCAAATGGTGCTTTTTGCAGAACGCGCACGTGGATTTCTACCAAACGACGTGCTAAGCATGCCGATGCTGCTCTTTTTAGCACCCGCGCACGCATTTGTGCGAAAACGCGTTTTAAGCATGCACATGCATCTTTTGGCAGACGCGGATGAAGTTTTCTGCAAAACCACAAGATGTGCATGCAAATGGTGCTTTTTGCAGAACGCGCACGTGGATTTCTACCAAACATCGTGCTAAGCATGCCGATGCTGCTCTTTTTAGCACCCGCGGACGCATTTGTGCGAAAACGCGTTTTAAGCATGCACATGCATCTTTTGGTAGACGCGGATGAAGTTTTCTGCAAAACCACAAGATGTTTTTGCAGAACGTGCACGTGGATTTCTACCAAACGACGTGCTAAGCATGCCGATGCTGCTCTTTTTAGCACCCGCGCACGGATTTGTGCGAAAACGCGTTTTAAGCATGCACATGCATCTTTTGGTAGACGCGGATGAAGTTTTCTGCAAAACCACAAGATGTGCATGCAAATGGTGCTTTTGGCAGAACGCGCACGTGGATTTCTACCAAACGACGTGCTAAGCATGCCGATGCTGCTCTTTTTAGCACCCGCGCACGCATTTGTGCGAAAACGCGTTTTAAACATGCACATGCATCTTTTGGTAGACGCGGATGAAGTTTTCTGCAAAACCACAAGATGTGCATGCAAATGGTGCTTTTTGCAGAACGCGCACGTGGATTTCTACCAAACGACGTGCTAAGCATGCCGATGCTGCTCTTTTTAGCACCCGCGCACGGATTTGTGCGAAAACGCGTTTTAAGCATGCACATGCATCTTTTGGTAGACGCGGATGAAGTTTTCTGCAAAACCACAAGATGTGCATGCAAATGGTGCTTTTGGCAGAACGCGCACGTGGATTTCTACCAAACGACGTGCTAAGCATGCCGATGCTGCTCTTTTTAGCACCCGCGCATGCATTTGTGCGAAAACGCGTTTTAAGCATGCACATACATCTTTTGGTAGACGCGGATGAAGTTTTCTGCAAAACCACAAGATGTGCATGCAAATGGTGCTTTTTGCAGAACGCGCTCGTGGATTTCTACCAAACGACGTGCTAAGCATGCCGATGCTGCTCTTTTTAGCACCCGGGCACGCATTTGTGCGAAAACGCGTTTTAAGCATGCACATGCATCTTTTGGTAGACGCGGATGAAGTTTTCTGCAAAACCACAAGATGTGCATGCAAATGGTGCTTTTTGCAGAACGCGCACGTGGATTTCTACCAAACGACGTGCTAAGCATGCCGATGCTGCTCTTTTTAGCACCCGCGCACGGATTTGTGCGAAAACGCGTTTTAAGCATGCACATGCATCTTTTGGTAGACGCGGATGAAGTTTTCTGCAAAACCACAAGATGTGCATGCAAATGGTGCTTTTTGCAGAACGCGCACGTGGATTTCTACCAAACGACGTGCTGAGCATGCCGATGCTGCTCTTTTTAGCACCCGCGCATGCATTTGTGCGAAAACGCGTTTTAAGCATGCACATGCATCTTTTGGTAGACGCGGATGTAGTTTTCTGCAAAACCACAAGATTTGCATGCAAATGGTGCTTTTTGCAGAACGGCACGTGGATTTCTACCAAACGACGTGCTAAGCATGCCGATGCTGCTCTTTTTAGCACCCGCGCACGGATTTGTGCGAAAACGCGTTTTAAGCATGCACATGCATCTTTTGGTAGACGCGGATGAAGTTTTCTGCAAAACCACAAGATGTGCATGCAAATGGTGCTTTTGGCAGAACGCGCACGTAGATTTCTACCAAACGACGTGCTAAGCATGCCGATGCTGCTCTTTTTAGCACCCGCGCACGCATTTGTGCGAAAACGCGTTTTAAGCATGCACATGCATCTTTTGGTAGACGCGGATGAAGTTTTCTGCAAAACCACAAGATGTGCATGCAAATGGTGCTTTTTGCAGAACGCGCACGTGGATTTCTACCAAACGACGTGCTAAGCATGCCGATGCTGCTATTTTTAGCACCCGCGCACGCATTTGTGCGAAAACGCGTTTTAAGCATGCACATGCATCTTTTGGTAGACGCGGATGAAGTTTTCTGCAAAACCACAAGATGTGCATGCAAATGGTGCTTTTTGCAGAACGCGCACGTGGATTTCTACCAAACGACGTGCTAAGCATGCTGATGCTGCTCTTTTTAGCACCCGCGCACGGATTTGTGCGAAAACGCGTTTTAAGCATGCACATGCATCTTTTGGTAGACGCGGATGAAGTTTTCTGCAAAACCACAAGATGTGCATGCAAATGGTGCTTTTTGCAGAACGCGCACGTGGATTTCTACCAAACGACGTGCTAAGCATGCCGATGCTGCTCTTTTTAGCACCCGCGCACGGATTTGTGCGAAAACGCGTTTTAAGCATGCACATGCATCTTTTGGTAGACGCGGATGAAGTTTTCTGCAAAACCACAAGATGTGCATGCAAATGGTGCTTTTGGCAGAACGCGCACGTAGATTTCTACCAAACGACGTGCTAAGCATGCCGATGCTGCTCTTTTTAGCACCCGCGCACGCATTTGTGCGAAAACGCGTTTTAAGCATGCACATGCATCTTTTGGTAGACGCGGATGAAGTTTTCTGCAAAACCACAAGATGTGCATGCAAATGGTGCTTTTTGCAGAACGCGCACGTGGATTTCTACCAAACGACGTGCTAAGCATGCCGATGCTGCTCTTTTTAGCACCCGCGCACGCATTTGTGCGAAAACGCGTTTTAAGCATGCACATGCATCTTTTGATAGACGCGGATGAATTTTTCTGCAAAACCACAAGATGTGCATGCAAATGGTGCTTTTTGCAGAACGCGCACGTGGATTTCTACCAAACGACGTGCTAAGCATGCCGATGCTGCTCTTTTTAGCACCCGCGCACGGATTTGTGCGAAAACGCGTTTTAAGCATGCACATGCATATTTTGGTAGACGCGGATGAAGTTTTCTGCAAAACCACAAGATGTGCATGCAAATGGTGCTTTTGGCAGAACGCGCACGTAGATTTCTACCAAACGACGTGCTAAGCATGCCGATGCTGCTCTTTTTAGCACCCGCGCACGCATTTGTGCGAAAACGCGTTTTAAGCATGCACATGCATCTTTTGGTAGACGCGGATGAAGTTTTCTGCAAAACCACAAGATGTGCATGCAAATGGTGCTTTTTGCAGAACGCGCACGTGGATTTCTACCAAACGACGTGCTAAGCATGCCGATGCTGCTATTTTTAGCACCCGCGCACGCATTTGTGCGAAAACGCGTTTTAAGCATGCACATGCATCTTTTGGTAGACGCGGATGAAGTTTTCTGCAAAACCACAAAATGTGCATGCAAATGGTGCATTTTGCAGAACGCGCACGTGGATTTCTACCAAACGACGTGCTAAGCATGCCGATGCTGCTCTTTTTAGCACCCGCGCACGCATTTGTGCGAAAACGCGTTTTAAGCATGCACATGCATATTTTGGTAGACGCGGATGAAGTTTTCTGCAAAACCACAAGATGTGCATGCAAATGGTGCTTTTTGCAGAACGCGCACGTGGATTTCTACCAAACGACGTGCTAAGCATGCCGATGCTGCTCTTTTTAGCACCCGCGCACGGATTTGTGCGAAAACGCGTTTTAAGCATGCACATGCATCTTTTGGTAGACGCGGATGAAGTTTTCTGCAAAACCACAAGATGTGCATGCAAATGGTGCTTTTGGCAGAACGCGCACGTGGATTTCTACCAAACGACGTGCTAAGCATGCCGATGCTGCTCTTTTTAGCACCCGCGCACGCATTTGTGCGAAAACGCGTTTTAACCATGCACATGCATCTTTTGGTAGACGCGGATGAAGTTTTCTGCAAAACCACAAGATGTGCATGCAAATGGTGCTTTTTGCAGAACGCGCACGTGGATTTCTACCAAACGACGTGCTAAGCATGCCGATGCTGCTCTTTTTAGCACCCGCGCACGGATTTGTGCGAAAACGCGTTTTAAGCATGCACATGCATCTTTTGGTAGACGCGGATGAAGTTTTCTGCAAAACCACAAGATGTGCATGCAAATGGTGCTTTTGGCAGAACGCGCACGTAGATTTCTACCAAACGACGTGCTAAGCATGCCGATGCTGCTCTTTTTAGCACCCGCGCACGCATTTGTGCGAAAACGCGTTTTAAGCATGCACATGCATCTTTTGGTAGACGCGGATGAAGTTTTCTGCAAAACCACAAGATGTGCATGCAAATGGTGCTTTTTGCAGAACGCGCACGTGGATTTCTACCAAACGACGTGCTAAGCATGCCGATGCTGCTCTTTTTAGCACCCGCGCACGCATTTGTGCGAAAACGCGTTTTAAGCATGCACATGCATCTTTTGGCAGACGCGGATGAAGTTTTCTGCAAAACCACAAGATGTGCATGCAAATGGTGCTTTTTGCAGAACGCGCACGTGGATTTCTACCAAACATCGTGCTAAGCATGCCGATGCTGCTCTTTTTAGCACCCGCGCACGCATTTGTGCGAAAACGCGTTTTAAGCATGCACATGCATTTTTTGGTAGACGCGGATGAAGTTTTCTGCAAAACCACAAGATGTGCATGCAAATGGTGCTTTTTGCAGAACGCGCACGT
This sequence comes from Dermacentor andersoni, assembly GCF_023375885.2. Lineage (NCBI taxonomy): Eukaryota > Metazoa > Arthropoda > Arachnida > Ixodida > Ixodidae > Dermacentor > Dermacentor andersoni. The sequence goes on from NW_027314766.1 coordinate 704,443, forward strand.
GGATTTCTACCAAACGACGTGCTAAGCATGCCGATGCTGCTCTTTTTAGCACCCGCGCACGGATTTGTGCGAAAACGCGTTTTAAGCATGCACATGCATCTTTTGGTAGACGCGGATGAAGTTTTCTGCAAAACCACAAGATGTGCATGCAAATGGTGCTTTTGGCAGAACGCGCACGAAGATTTCTACCAAACGACGTGCTAAGCATGCCGATGCTGCTCTTTTTAGCACCCGCGCACGCATTTGTGCGAAAACGCGTTTTAAGCATGCACATGCATCTTTTGGTAGACGCGGATGAAGTTTTCTGCAAAACCACAAGATGTGCATGCAAATGGTGCTTTTTGCAGAACGCGCACGTGGATTTCTACCAAACGACGTGCTAAGCATGCCGATGCTGCTATTTTTAGCACCCGCGCACGCATTTGTGCGAAAACGCGTTTTAAGCATGCACATGCATCTTTTGGTAGACGCGGATGAAGTTTTCTGCAAAACCACAAAATGTGCATGCAAATGGTGCATTTTGCAGAACGCGCACGTGGATTTCTACCAAACGACGTGCTAAGCATGCCGATGCTGCTCTTTTTAGCACCCGCGCACGCATTTGTGCGAAAACGCGTTTTAAGCATGCACATGCATATTTTGGTAGACGCGGATGAAGTTTTCTGCAAAACCACAAGATGTGCATGCAAATGGTGCTTTTTGCAGAACGCGCACGTGGATTTCTACCAAACGACGTGCTAAGCATGCCGATGCTGCTCTTTTTAGCACCCGCGCACGCATTTGTGCGAAAACGCGTTTTAAGCATGCACATGCATCTTTTGGTAGACGCGGATGAAGTTTTCTGCAAAACCACAAGATGTGCATGCAAATGGTGCTTTTTGCAGAACGCGCACGTGGATTTCTACCAAACGACGTGCTAAGCATGCCGATGCTGCTCTTTTTAGCACCCGCGCACGCATTTGTGCGAAAACGCGTTTTAAGCATGCACATGCATCTTTTGGCAGACGCGGATGAAGTTTTCTGCAAAACCACAAGATGTGCATGCAAATGGTGCTTTTTGCAGAACGCGCACGTGGATTTCTACCAAACATCGTGCTAAGCATGCCGATGCTGCTCTTTTTAGCACCCGCGGACGCATTTGTGCGAAAACGCGTTTTAAAGCATGCACATGCATCTTTTGGTAGACGCGGATGAAGTTTTCTGCAAAACCACAAGATGTTTTTGCAGAACGTGCACGTGGATTTCTACCAAACGACGTGCTAAGCATGTCGATGCTGCTCTTTTAGCACCCGCGCACGGATTTGTGCGAAAACGCGTTTTAAGCATGCACATGCATCTTTTGGTAGACGCGGATGAAGTTTTTCTGCAAAACCACAAGATGTGCATGCAAATGGTGCTTTTGGCAGAACGCGCACGTGGATTTCTACCAAACGACGTGCTAAGCATGCCGATGCTGCCTCTTTTTAGCACCCGCGCACGCATTTGTGCGAAAACGCGTTTTAAACATGCACATGCATCTTTTGGTAGACGCGAATGAAGTTTTCTGCAAAACCACAAGATGTGCATGCAAATGGTGCTTTTTGCAGAACGCGCACGTGGATTTCTACCAAACGACGTGCTAAGCATGCCGATGCTGCTCTTTTTAGCACCCGCGCACGGATTTGTGCGAAAACGCGTTTTAAGCATGCACATGCATCTTTTGGTAGACGCGGATGAAGTTTTCTGCAAAACCACAAGATGTGCATGCAAATGGTGCTTTTGGCAGAACGCGCACGTGGATTTCTACCAAACGACGTGCTAAGCATGCCGATGCTGCTCTTTTTAGCACCCGCGCATGCATTTGTGCGAAAACGCGTTTTAAGCATGCACATGCATCTTTTGGTAGACGCGGATGAAGTTTTCTGCAAAACCACAAGATGTGCATGCAAATGGTGCTTTTTGCAGAACGCGCTCGTGGATTTCTACCAAACGACGTGCTAAGCATGCCGATGCTGCTCTTTTTAGCACCCGCGCACGCATTTGTGCGAAAACGCGTTTTAAGCATGCACATGCATCTTTTGGTAGACGCGGATGAAGTTTTCTGCAAAACCACAAGATGTGCATGCAAATGGTGCTTTTTTGCAGAACGCGCACGTGGATTTCTACCAAACGACGTGCTAAGCATGCCGATGCTGCTCTTTTTAGCACCCGCGCACGGATTTGTGCGAAAAACGCGTTTTAAGCATGCACATGCATCTTTTGGTAGACGCGGATGAAGTTTTCTGCAAAACCACAAGATGTGCATGCAAATGGTGCTTTTTGCAGAACGCGCACGTGGGATTTCTACCAAACGACGTGCTGAGCATGCCGATGCTGCTCTTTTTAGCACCCCGCGCATGCATTTGTGCGGAAAAACGCGTTTTTAAGCATAGCACATGCATCTTTTGGTAGACGCGGATGTAGTTTTCTGCAAAAACCACAAGATTTGCATGCAAATGGTGCTTTTTGCAGAACGGCACGTGGATTTTCTACCAAACGACGTGCTAAGCATGCCGATGCTGCTCTTTTTAGCACCCGCGCACGGATTTGTGCGAAAACGCGTTTTAAGCATGCACATGCATCTTTTGGTAGACGCGGATGAAGTTTTCTGCAAAACCACAAGATGTGCATGCAAATGGTGCTTTTGGCAGAACGCGCACGTAGATTTCTACCAACGACGTGCTAAGCATGCCGATGCTGCTCTTTTTAGCACCCGCGCACGCATTTGTGCGAAAACGCGTTTTAAGCATGCACATGCATCTTTTGGTAGACGCGGATGAAGTTTTCTGCAAAACCACAGATGTGCATGCAAATGGTGCTTTTTGCAGAACGCGCACGTGGATTTCTACCAAACGACGTGCTAAGCATGCCGATGCTGCTATTTTTAGCACCCGCGCACGCATTTGTGCGAAAACGCGTTTTAAGCATGCACATGCATCTTTTGGTAGACGCGGATGAAGTTTTCTGCAAAACCACAAGATGTGCATGCAAATGGTGCTTTTTGCAGAACGCGCACGTGGATTTCTACCAAACGACGTGCTAAGCATGCTGATGCTGCTCTTTTTAGCACCCGCGCACGGATTTGTGCGAAAACGCGTTTTAAAGCATGCACATGCATCTTTTGGTAGACGCGGATGAAGTTTTCTGCAAACCACAAGATGTGCATGCAAATGGTGCTTTTTTGCAGAACGCGCACGTGGATTTCTACCAAACGACGTGCTAAGCATGCCGATGCTGCTCTTTTTAGCACCCGCGCACGGATTTGTGCGAAAACGCGTTTTAAGCATGCACATGCATCTTTTGGTAGACGCGGATGAAGTTTTCTGCAAAACCACAAGATGTGCATGCAAATGGTGCTTTTGGCAGAACGCGCACGTAGATTTCTACCAACGACGTGCTAAGCATGCCGATGCTGCTCTTTTTAGCACCCGCGCACGCATTTGTGCGAAAACGCGTTTTAAGCATGCACATGCATCTTTTGGTAGACGCGGATGAAGTTTTCTGCAAAACCACAAGATGTGCATGCAAATGGTGCTTTTTGCAGAACGCGCACGTGGATTTCTACCAAACGACGTGCTAAGCATGCCGATGCTGCTCTTTTTAGCACCCGCGCACGCATTTGTGCGAAAACGCGTTTTAAGCATGCACATGCATCTTTTGATAGACGCGGATGAATTTTTCTGCAAAACCACAAGATGTGCATGCAAATGGTGCTTTTTGCAGAACGCGCACGTGGATTTCTACCAAACGACGTGCTAAGCATGCCGATGCTGCTCTTTTTAGCACCCGCGCACGGATTTGTGCGAAAACGCGTTATTAAGCATGCACATGCATATTTTGGTAGACGCGGATGAAGTTTTCTGCAAAACCACAAGATGTGCATGCAAATGGTGCTTTTGGCAGAACGCGCACGTAGATTTCTACCAAACGACGTGCTAAGCATGCCGATGCTGCTCTTTTTAGCACCCGCGCACGCATTTGTGCGAAAACGCGTTTTTAAGCATGCACATGCATCTTTTGGTAGACGCGGATGAAGTTTTCTGCAAAACCACAAGATGTGCATGCAAATGGTGCTTTTTGCAGAACGCGCACGTGGATTTCTACCAAACGACGTGCTAAGCATGCCGATCCTGCTGTTTTTAGCACCCGCGCACGCATTTGTGCGAAAACGCGTTTTAAGCATGCACATGCATCTTTTGGTAGACGCGGATGAAGTTTTCTGCAAAACCACAAAATGTGCATGCAAATGGTGCATTTTGCAGAACGCGCACGTGGATTTCTACCAAACGACGTGCTAAGCATGCCGATGCTGCTCTTTTTAGCACCCGCGCACGCATTTGTGCGAAAACGCGTTTTAAGCATGCACATGCATAATTTTGGTAGACGCGGATGAAGTTTTCTGCAAAACCACAAGATGTGCATGCAAATGGTGCTTTTTGCAGAACGCGCACGTGGATTTCTACCAAACGACGTGCTAAGCATGCCGATGCTGCTCTTTTTAGCACCCGCGCACGGATTTGTGCGAAAACGCGTTTTAAGCATGCACATGCATCTTTTGGTAGACGCGGATGAAGTTTTCTGCAAAACCACAAGATGTGCATGCAAATGGTGCTTTTGGCAGAACGCGCACGTGGATTTCTACCAAACGACGTGCTAAGCATGCCGATGCTGCTCTTTTTAGCACCCGCGCACGCATTTGTGCGAAAACGCGTTTTAAGCATGCACATGCATCTTTTGGTAGACGCGGATGAAGTTTTCTGCAAAACCACAAGATGTGCATGCAAATGGTGCTTTTTGCAGAACGCGCACGTGGATTTCTACCAAACGACGTGCTAAGCATGCCGATGCTGCTCTTTTTAGCACCCGCGCACGGATTTGTGCGAAAACGCGTTTTAAGCATGCACATGCATCTTTTGGTAGACGCGGATGAAGTTTTCTGCAAAACCACAAGATGTGCATGCAAATGGTGCTTTTGGCAGAACGCGCACGTAGATTTCTACCAAACGACGTGCTAAGCATGCCGATGCTGCTCTTTTTAGCACCCGCGCACGCATTTGTGCGAAAACGCGTTTTAAGCATGCACATGCATCTTTTGGTAGACGCGGATGAAGTTTTCTGCAAAACCACAAGATGTGCATGCAAATGGTGCTTTTTGCAGAACGCGCACGTGGATTTCTACCAAACGACGTGCTAAGCATGCCGATGCTGCTCTTTTTAGCACCCGCGCACGCATTTGTGCGAAAACGCGTTTTAAGCATGCACATGCATCTTTTGGCAGACGCGGATGAAGTTTTCTGCAAAACCACAAGATGTGCATGCAAATGGTGCTTTTTGCAGAACGCGCACGTGGATTTCTACCAAACATCGTGCTAAGCATGCCGATGCTGCTCTTTTTAGCACCCGCGCACGCATTTGTGCGAAAACGCGTTTTAAGCATGCACATGCATCTTTTGGTAGACGCGGATGAAGTTTTCTGCAAAACCACAAGATGTGCATGCAAATGGTGCTTTTTGCAGAACGCGCACGTGGATTTCTACCAAACGACGTCCTAAGCATGCCGATGCTGCTCTTTTTAGCACCCGCGCACGGATTTGTGCGAAAACGCGTTTTAAGCATGCACATGCATCTTTTGGTAGACGCGGATTAAGTTTTCTGCAAAACCACAAGATGTGCATGCAAATGGTGCTTTTGGCAGAACGCGCACGTAGATTTCTACCAAACGACGTGCTAAGCATGCCGATGCTGCTCTTTTTAGCACCCGCGCACGCATTTGTGCGAAAACGCGTTTTAAGCATGCACATGCATCTTTTGGTAGACGCGGATGAAGTTTTCTGCAAAACCACAAGATGTGCATGCAAATGGTGCTTTTTGCAGAACGCGCACGTGGATTTCTACCAAACGACGTGCTAAGCATGCCGATGCTGCTATTTTTAGCACCCGCGCACGCATTTGTGCGAAAACGCGTTTTAAGCATGCACATGCATCTTTTGGTAGACGCGGATGAAGTTTTCTGCAAAACCACAAAATGTGCATGCAAATGGTGCATTTTGCAGAACGCGCACGTGGATTTCTACCAAACGACGTGCTAAGCATGCCGATGCTGCTCTTTTTAGCACCCGCGCACGCATTTGTGCGAAAACGCGTTTTAAGCATGCACATGCATATTTTGGTAGACGCGGATGAAGTTTTCTGCAAAACCACAAGATGTGCATGCAAATGGTGCTTTTTGCAGAACGCGCACGTGGATTTCTACCAAACGACGTGCTAAGCATGCCGATGCTGCTCTTTTTAGCACCCGCGCACGGATTTGTGCGAAAACGCGTTTTAAGCATGCACATGCATCTTTTGGTAGACGCGGATGAAGTTTTCTGCAAAACCACAAGATGTGCATGCAAATGGTGCTTTTGGCAGAACGCGCACGTGGATTTCTACCAAACGACGTGCTAAGCATGCCGATGCTGCTCTTTTTAGCACCCGCGCACGCATTTGTGCGAAAACGCGTTTTAAGCATGCACATGCATCTTTTGGTAGACGCGGATGAAGTTTTCTGCAAAACCACAAGATGTGCATGCAAATGGTGCTTTTTGCAGAACGCGCACGTGGATTTCTACCAAACGACGTGCTAAGCATGCCGATGCTGCTCTTTTTAGCACCCGCGCACGGATTTGTGCGAAAACGCGTTTTAAGCATGCACATGCATCTTTTGGTAGACGCGGATGAAGTTTTCTGCAAAACCACAAGATGTGCATGCAAATGGTGCTTTTGGCAGAACGCGCACGTAGATTTCTACCAAACGACGTGCTAAGCATGCCGATGCTGCTCTTTTTAGCACCCGCGCACGCATTTGTGCGAAAACGCGTTTTAAGCATGCACATGCATCTTTTGGTAGACGCGGATGAAGTTTTCTGCAAAACCACAAGATGTGCATGCAAATGGTGCTTTTTGCAGAACGCGCACGTGGATTTCTACCAAACGACGTGCTAAGCATGCCGATGCTGCTCTTTTTAGCACCCGCGCACGCATTTGTGCGAAAACGCGTTTTAAGCATGCACATGCATCTTTTGGCAGACGCGGATGAAGTTTTCTGCAAAACCACAAGATGTGCATGCAAATGGTGCTTTTTGCAGAACGCGCACGTGGATTTCTACCAAACATCGTGCTAAGCATGCCGATGCTGCTCTTTTTAGCACCCGCGCACGCATTTGTGCGAAAACGCGTTTAAGCATGCACATGCATCTTTTGGTAGACGCGGATGAAGTTTTCTGCAAAACCACAAGATGTGCATGCAAATGGTGCTTTTTGCAGAACGCGCACGTGGATTTCTACCAAACGACGTGCTAAGCATGCCGATGCTGCTCTTTTTAGCACCCGCGCACGGATTTGTGCGAAAACGCGTTTTAAGCATGCACATGCATCTTTTGGTAGACGCGGATGAAGTTTTCTGCAAAACCACAAGATGTGCATGCAAATGGTGCTTTTGGCAGAACGCGCACGTAGATTTCTACCAAACGACGTGCTAAGCATGCCGATGCTGCTGTTTTTAGCACCCGCGCACGCATTTGTGCGAAAACGCGTTTTAAGCATGCACATGCATCTTTTGGTAGACGCGGATGAAGTTTTCTGCAAAACCACAAGATGTGCATGCAAATGGTGCTTTTTGCAGAACGCGCACGTGGATTTCTACCAAACGACGTGCTAAGCATGCCGATGCTGCTCTTTTTAGCACCCGCGCACGGATTTGTGCGAAAACGCGTTTTAAGCATGCACATGCATCTTTTGGTAGACGCGGATGAAGTTTTCTGCAAAACCACAAGATGTGCATGCAAATGGTGCTTTTTGCAGAACGCGCACGTGGATTTCTACCAAACGACGTGCTAAGCATGCCGATGCTGCTCTTTTTAGCACCCGCGCACGCATTTGTGCGAAAACGCGTTTTAAGCATGCACATGCATCTTTTGGCAGACGCGGATGAAGTTTTCTGCAAAACCACAAGTTGTGCATGCAAATGGTGCTTTTTGCAGAACGCGCACGTGGATTTCTACCAAACATCGTGCTAAGCGTGCCGATGCTGCTCTTTTTAGCACACGCGCACGCATTTGTGCGAAAACGCGTTTTAAGCATGCACATGCATCTTTTGGTAGACGCGGATGAAGTTTTCTGCAAAACCACAAGATGTTTTTGCAGAACGCGCACGTGGATTTCTACCAAACGACGTGCTAAGCATGCCGATGCTGCTCTTTTTAGCACCCGCGCACGGATTTGTGCGAAAACGCGTTTTAAGCATGCACATGCATCTTTTGGTAGACGCGGATGAAGTTTTCTGCAAAACCACAAGATGTGCATGCAAATGGTGCTTTTGGCAGAACGCGCACGTGGATTTCTACCAAACGACGTGCTAAGCATGCCGATGCTGCTCTTTTTAGCACCCGCGCACGCATTTGTGCGAAAACGCGTTTTAAACATGCACATGCATCTTTTGGTAGACGCGGATGAAGTTTTCTGCAAAACCACAAGATGTGCATGCAAATGGTGCTTTTTGCAGAACGCGCACGTGGATTTCTACCAAACGACGTGCTAAGCATGCCGATGCTGCTCTTTTTAGCACCCGCGCACGGATTTGTGCGAAAACGCGTTTTAAGCATGCACATGCATCTTTTGGTAGACGCGGATGAAGTTTTCTGCAAAACCACAAGATGTGCATGCAAATGGTGCTTTTGGCAGAACGCGCACGTGGATTTCTACCAAACGACGTGCTAAGCATGCCGATGCTGCTCTTTTTAGCACCCGCGCATGCATTTGTGCGAAAACGCGTTTTAAGCATGCACATGCATCTTTTGGTAGACGCGGATGAAGTTTTCTGCAAAACCACAAGATGTGCATGCAAATGGTGCTTTTTGCAGAACGCGCTCGTGGATTTCTACCAAACGACGTGCTAAGCATGCCGATGCTGCTCTTTTTAGCACCCGCGCACGCATTTGTGCGAAAACGCGTTTTAAGCATGCACATGCATCTTTTGGTAGACGCGGATGAAGTTTTCTGCAAAACCACAAGATGTGCATGCAAATGGTGCTTTTTGCAGAACGCGCACGTGGATTTCTACCAAACGACGTGCTAAGCATGCCGATGCTGCTCTTTTTAGCACCCGCGCACGGATTTGTGCGAAAACGCGTTTTAAGCATGCACATGCATCTTTTGGTAGACGCGGATGAAGTTTTCTGCAAAACCACAAGATGTGCATGCAAATGGTGCTTTTTGCAGAACGCGCACGTGGATTTCTACCAAACGACGTGCTGAGCATGCCGATGCTGCTCTTTTTAGCACCCGCGCATGCATTTGTGCGAAAACGCGTTTTAAGCATGCACATGCATCTTTTGGTAGACGCGGATGAAGTTTTCTGCAAAACCACAAGATGTGCATGCAAATAGTGCTTTTTGCAGAACGCGCACGTGGATTTCTACCAAACGACGTGCTGAGCATGCCGATGCTGCTCTTTTTAGCACCCGCGCACGGATTTGTGCGAAAACGCGTTTTAAGCATGCACATGCATCTTTTGGTAGACGCGGATGAAGTTTTCTGCAAAACCACAAGATGTGCATGCAAATGGTGCTTTTGGCAGAACGTGCACGTAGATTTCTACCAAACGACGTGCTAAGCATGCCGATGCTGCTCTTTTTAGCACCCGCGCATGCATTTGTGCGAAAACGCGTTTTAAGCATGCACATGCATCTTTTGGTAGACGCGGATGAAGTTTTCTGCAAAACCACAAGATGTGCATGCAAATGGTGCTTTTTGCAGAACGCCCACGTGGATTTCTACCAAACGACGTGCTAAGCATGCCGATGCTGCTCTTTTTAGCACCCGCGCACGGATTTGTGCGAAAACGCGTTTTAAGCATGCACATGCATCTTTTGGTAGACGCGGATGTAGTTTTCTGCAAAACCACAAGATGTGCATGCAAATGGTGCTTTTTGCAGAACGGCACGTGGATTTCTACCAAACGGCGTGCTAAGCATGCCGATGCTGCTCTTTTTAGCACCCGCGCACGGATTTGTGCGAAAACGCGTTTTAAGCATGCACATGCATCTTTTGGTAGACGCGGATGAAGTTTTCTGCAAAACCACAAGATGTGCATGCAAATGGTGCTTTTGGCAGAACGCGCACGTAGATTTCTACCAAACGACGTGCTAAGCATGCCGATGCTGCTCTTTTTAGCACCCGCGCACGCATTTGTGCGAAAACGCGTTTTAAGCATGCACATGCATCTTTTGGTAGACGCGGATGAAGTTTTCTGCAAAACCACAAGATGTGCATGCAAATGGTGCTTTTTGCAGAACGCGCACGTGGATTTCTACCAAACGACGTGCTAAGCATGCCGATGCTGCTATTTTTAGCACCCGCGCACGCATTTGTGCGAAAACGCGTTTTAAGCATGCACATGCATCTTTTGGTAGACGCGGATGAAGTTTTCTGCAAAACCACAAGATGTGCATGCAAATGGTGCTTTTTGCAGAACGCGCACGTGGATTTCTACCAAACGACGTGCTAAGCATGCTGATGCTGCTCTTTTTAGCACCCGCGCACGGATTTGTGCGAAAACGCGTTTTAAGCATGCACATGCATCTTTTGGTAGACGCGGATGAAGTTTTCTGCAAAACCACAAGATGTGCATGCAAATGGTGCTTTTTGCAGAACGCGCACGTGGATTTCTACCAAACGACGTGCTAAGCATGCCGATGCTGCTCTTTTTAGCACCCGCGCACGGATTTGTGCGAAAACGCGTTTTAAGCATGCACATGCATCTTTTGGTAGACGCGGATGAAGTTTTCTGCAAAACCACAAGATGTGCATGCAAATGGTGCTTTTGGCAGAACGCGCACGTAGATTTCTACCAAACGACGTGCTAAGCATGCCGATGCTGCTCTTTTTAGCACCCGCGCACGCATTTGTGCGAAAACGCGTTTTAAGCATGCACATGCATCTTTTGGTAGACGCGGATGAAGTTTTCTGCAAAACCACAAGATGTGCATGCAAATGGTGCTTTTTGCAGAACGCGCACGTGGATTTCTACCAAACGACGTGCTAAGCATGCCGATGCTGCTCTTTTTAGCACCCGCGCACGCATTTGTGCGAAAACGCGTTTTAAGCATGCACATGCATCTTTTGATAGACGCGGATGAATTTTTCTGCAAAACCACAAGATGTGCATGCAAATGGTGCTTTTTGCAGAACGCGCACGTGGATTTCTACCAAACATCGTGCTAAGCATGCCGATGCTGCTCTTTTTAGCACCCGCGCACGCATTTGTGCGAAAACGCGTTTTAAGCATGCACATGCATCTTTTGGTAGACGCGGATGAAGTTTTCTGCAAAACCACAAGATGTGCATGCAAATGGTGCTTTTTGCAGAACGCGCACGTGGATTTCTACCAAACGACGTGCTAAGCATGCCGATGCTGCTCTTTTTAGCACCCGCGCACGGATTTGTGCGAAAACGCGTTTTAAGCATGCACATGCATCTTTTGGTAGACGCGGATGAAGTTTTCTGCAAAACCACAAGATGTGCATGCAAATGGTGCTTTTGGCAGAACGCGCACGTAGATTTCTACCAAACGACGTGCTAAGCATGCCGATGCTGCTCTTTTTAGCACCCGCGCACGCATTTGTGCGAAAACGCGTTTTAAGCATGCACATGCATCTTTGGTAGACGCGGATGAAGTTTTCTGCAAAACCACAAGATGTGCATGCAAATGGTGCTTTTTGCAGAACGCGCACGTGGATTTCTACCAAACGACGTGCTAAGCATGCCGATGCTGCTCTTTTTAGCACCCGCGCACGGATTTGTGCGAAAACGCGTTTTAAGCATGCACATGCATCTTTTGGTAGACGCGGATGAAGTTTTCTGCAAAACCACAAGATGTGCATGCAAATGGTGCTTTTTGCAGAACGCGCACGTGGATTTCTACCAAACGACGTGCTAAGCATGCCGATGCTGCTCTTTTTAGCACCCGCGCACGCATTTGTGCGAAAACGCGTTTTAAGCATGCACATGCATCTTTTGGCAGACGCGGATGAAGTTTTCTGCAAAACCACAAGATGTGCATGCAAATGGTGCTTTTTGCAGAACGCGCACGTGGATTTCTACCAAACATCGTGCTAAGCGTGCCGATGCTGCTCTTTTTAGCACACGCGCACGCATTTGTGCGAAAACGCGTTTTAAGCATGCACATGCATCTTTTGGTAGACGCGGATGAAGTTTTCTGCAAAACCACAAGATGTTTTTGCAGAACGCGCACGTGGATTTCTACCAAACGACGTGCTAAGCATGCCGATGCTGCTCTTTTTAGCACCCGCGCACGGATTTGTGCGAAAACGCGTTTTAAGCATGCACATGCATCTTTTGGTAGACGCGGATGAAGTTTTCTGCAAAACCACAAGATGTGCATGCAAATGGTGCTTTTGGCAGAACGCGCACGTGGATTTCTACCAAACGACGTGCTAAGCATGCCGATGCTGCTCTTTTTAGCACCCGCGCACGCATTTGTGCGAAAACGCGTTTTAAACATGCACATGCATCTTTTGGTAGACGCGGATGAAGTTTTCTGCAAAACCACAAGATGTGCATGCAAATGGTGCTTTTTGCAGAACGCGCACGTGGATTTCTACCAAACGACGTGCTAAGCATGCCGATGCTGCTCTTTTTAGCACCCGCGCACGGATTTGTGCGAAAACGCGTTTTAAGCATGCACATGCATCTTTTGGTAGACGCGGATGAAGTTTTCTGCAAAACCACAAGATGTGCATGCAAATGGTGCTTTTGGCAGAACGCGCACGTGGATTTCTACCAAACGACGTGCTAAGCATGCCGATGCTGCTCTTTTTAGCACCCGCGCATGCATTTGTGCGAAAACGCGTTTTAAGCATGCACATGCATCTTTTGGTAGACGCGGATGAAGTTTTCTGCAAAACCACAAGATGTGCATGCAAATGGTGCTTTTTGCAGAACGCGCTCGTGGATTTCTACCAAACGACGTGCTAAGCATGCCGATGCTGCTCTTTTTAGCACCCGCGCACGCATTTGTGCGAAAACGCGTTTTAAGCATGCACATGCATCTTTTGGTAGACGCGGATGAAGTTTTCTGCAAAACCACAAGATGTGCATGCAAATGGTGCTTTTTGCAGAACGCGCACGTGGATTTCTACCAAACGACGTGCTGAGCATGCCGATGCTGCTCTTTTTAGCACCCGCGCATGCATTTGTGCGAAAACGCGTTTTAAGCATGCACATGCATCTTTTGGTAGACGCGGATGAAGTTTTCTGCAAAACCACAAGATGTGCATGCAAATAGTGCTTTTTGCAGAACGCGCACGTGGATTTCTACCAAACGACGTGCTGAGCATGCCGATGCTGCTCTTTTTAGCACCCGCGCACGGATTTGTGCGAAAACGCGTTTTAAGCATGCACATGCATCTTTTGGTAGACGCGGATGAAGTTTTCTGCAAAACCACAAGATGTGCATGCAAATGGTGCTTTTGGCAGAACGTGCACGTAGATTTCTACCAAACGACGTGCTAAGCATGCCGATGCTGCTCTTTTTAGCACCCGCGCATGCATTTGTGCGAAAACGCGTTTTAAGCATGCACATGCATCTTTTGGTAGACGCGGATGAAGTTTTCTGCAAAACCACAAGATGTGCATGCAAATGGTGCTTTTTGCAGAACGCCCACGTGGATTTCTACCAAACGACGTGCTAAGCATGCCGATGCTGCTCTTTTTAGCACCCGCGCACGGATTTGTGCGAAAACGCGTTTTAAGCATGCACATGCATCTTTTGGTAGACGCGGATGTAGTTTTCTGCAAAACCACAAGATGTGCATGCAAATGGTGCTTTTTGCAGAACGGCACGTGGATTTCTACCAAACGACGTGCTAAGCATGCCGATGCTGCTCTTTTTAGCACCCGCGCACGGATTTGTGCGAAAACGCGTTTTAAGCATGCACATGCATCTTTTGGTAGACGCGGATGAAGTTTTCTGCAAAACCACAAGATGTGCATGCAAATGGTGCTTTTGGCAGAACGCGCACGTAGATTTCTACCAAACGACGTGCTAAGCATGCCGATGCTGCTCTTTTTAGCACCCGCGCACGCATTTGTGCGAAAACGCGTTTTAAGCATGCACATGCATCTTTTGGTAGACGCGGATGAAGTTTTCTGCAAAACCACAAGATGTGCATGCAAATGGTGCTTTTTGCAGAACGCGCACGTGGATTTCTACCAAACGACGTGCTAAGCATGCCGATGCTGCTATTTTTAGCACCCGCGCACGCATTTGTGCGAAAACGCGTTTTAAGCATGCACATGCATCTTTTGGTAGACGCGGATGAAGTTTTCTGCAAAACCACAAGATGTGCATGCAAATGGTGCTTTTTGCAGAACGCGCACGTGGATTTCTACCAAACGACGTGCTAAGCATGCTGATGCTGCTCTTTTTAGCACCCGCGCACGGATTTGTGCGAAAACGCGTTTTAAGCATGCACATGCATCTTTTGCTAGACGCGGATGAAGTTTTCTGCAAAACCACAAGATGTGCATGCAAATGGTGCTTTTTGCAGAACGCGCACGTGGATTTCTACCAAACGACGTGCTAAGCATGCCGATGCTGCTCTTTTTAGCACCCGCGCACGGATTTGTGCGAAAACGCGTTTTAAGCATGCACATGCATCTTTTGGTAGACGCGGATGAAGTTTTCTGCAAAACCACAAGATGTGCATGCAAATGGTGCTTTTGGCAGAACGCGCACGTAGATTTCTACCAAACGACGTGCTAAGCATGCCGATGCTGCTCTTTTTAGCACCCGCGCACGCATTTGTGCGAAAACGCGTTTTAAGCATGCACATGCATCTTTTGGTAGACGCGGATGAAGTTTTCTGCAAAACCACAAGATGTGCATGCAAATGGTGCTTTTTGCAGAACGCGCACGTGAATTTCTACCAAACGACGTGCTAAGCATGCCGATGCTGCTCTTTTTAGCACCCGCGCACGCATTTGTGCGAAAACGCGTTTTAAGCATGCACAAGCATCTTTTGATAGACGCGGATGAATTTTTCTGCAAAACCACAAGATGTGCATGCAAATGGTGCTTTTTGCAGAACGCGCACGTGGATTTCTACCAAACGACGTGCTAAGCATGCCGATGCTGCTCTTTTTAGCACCCGCGCACGGATTTGTGCGAAAACGCGTTTTAAGCATGCACATGCATATTTTGGTAGACGCGGATGAAGTTTTCTGCAAAACCACAAGATGTGCATGCAAATGGTGCTTTTGGCAGAACGCGCACGTAGATTTCTACCAAACGACGTGCTAAGCATGCCGATGCTGCTCTTTTTAGCACCCGCGCACGCATTTGTGCGAAAACGCGTTTTAAGCATGCACATGTATCTTTTGGTAGACGCGGATGAAGTTTTCTGCAAAACCACAAGATGTGCATGTAAATGGTGCTTTTTGCAGAACGCGCACGTGGATTTCTACCAAACGACGTGCTAAGCATGCCGATGCTGCTATTTTTAGCACCCGCGCACGCATTTGTGCGAAAACGCGTTTTAAGCATGCACATGCATCTTTTGGTAGACGCGGATGAAGTTTTCTGCAAAACCAGAAGATGTGCATGCAAATGGTGCTTTTTGCAGAACGCGCACGTGGATTTCTACCAAACGACGTGCTAAGCATGCCGATGCTGCTATTTTTAGCACCCGCGCACGCATTTGTGCGAAAACGCGTTTTAAGCATGCACATGCATCTTTTGGTAGACGCGGATGAAGTTTTCTGCAAAACCACAAAATGTGCATGCAAATGGTGCATTTTGCAGAACGCGCACGTGGATTTCTACCAAACGACGTGCTAAGCATGCCGATGCTGCTCTTTTTAGCACCCGCGCACGCATTTGTGCGAAAACGCGTTTTAAGCATGCACATGCATCTTTTGGTAGACGCGGATGAAGTTTTCTGCAAAACCACAAGATGTGCATGCAAATGGTGCTTTTTGCAGAACGCGCACGTGGATTTCTACCAAACGACGTGCTAAGCATGCCGATGCTGCTCTTTTTAGCACCCGCGCACGGATTTGTGCGAAAACGCGTTTTAAGCATGCACATGCATCTTTTGGTAGACGCGGATGAAGTTTTCTGCAAAACCACAAGATGTGCATGCAAATGGTGCTTTTTGCAGAACGCGCACGTGGATTTCTACCAAACGACGTGCTGAGCATGCCGATGCTGCTCTTTTTAGCACCCGCGCACGGATTTGTGCGAAAACGCGTTTTAAGCATGCACATGCATCTTTTGGTAGACGCGGATGAAGTTTTCTGCAAAACCACAAGATGTGCATGCAAATGGTGCTTTTGGCAGAACGTGCACGTAGATTTCTACCAAACGACGTGCTAAGCATGCCGATGCTGCTCTTTTTAGCACCCGCGCATGCATTTGTGCGAAAACGCGTTTTAAGCATGCACATGCATCTTTTGGTAGACGCGGATGAAGTTTTCTGCAAAACCACAAGATGTGCATGCAAATGGTGCTTTTTGCAGAACGCCCACGTGGATTTCTACCAAACGACGTGCTAAGCATGCCGATGCTGCTCTTTTTAGCACCCGCGCACGGATTTGTGCGAAAACGCGTTTTAAGCATGCACATGCATCTTTTGGTAGACGCGGATGTAGTTTTCTGCAAAACCACAAGATGTGCATGCAAATGGTGCTTTTTGCAGAACGGCACGTGGATTTCTACCAAACGACGTGCTAAGCATGCCGATGCTGCTCTTTTTAGCACCCGCGCACGGATTTGTGCGAAAACGCGTTTTAAGCATGCACATGCATCTTTTGGTAGACGCGGATGAAGTTTTCTGCAAAACCACAAGATGTGCATGCAAATGGTGCTTTTGGCAGAACGCGCACGTAGATTTCTACCAAACGACGTGCTAAGCATGCCGATGCTGCTCTTTTTAGCACCCGCGCACGCATTTGTGCGAAAACGCGTTTTAAGCATGCACATGCATCTTTTGGTAGACGCGGATGAAGTTTTCTGCAAAACCACAAGATGTGCATGCAAATGGTGCTTTTTGCAGAACGCGCACGTGGATTTCTACCAAACGACGTGCTAAGCATGCCGATGCTGCTATTTTTAGCACCCGCGCACGCATTTGTGCGAAAACGCGTTTTAAGCATGCACATGCATCTTTTGGTAGACGCGGATGAAGTTTTCTGCAAAACCACAAGATGTGCATGCAAATGGTGCTTTTTGCAGAACGCGCACGTGGATTTCTACCAAACGACGTGCTAAGCATGCTGATGCTGCTCTTTTTAGCACCCGCGCACGGATTTGTGCGAAAACGCGTTTTAAGCATGCACATGCATCTTTTGGTAGACGCGGATGAAGTTTTCTGCAAAACCACAAGATGTGCATGCAAATGGTGCTTTTTGCAGAACGCGCACGTGGATTTCTACCAACGACGTGCTAAGCATGCCGATGCTGCTCTTTTTAGCACCCGCGCACGGATTTGTGCGAAAAACGCGTTTTAAGCATGCACATGCATCTTTTGGTAGACGCGGATGAAGTTTTCTGCAAAACCACAAGATGTGCATGCAAATGTTGCTTTTGGCAGAAACGCGCACGTAGATTTCTACCAAACGACGTGCTAAGCATGCCGATGCTGCTCTTTTTAGCACCCGCGCACGCATTTGTGCGAAAACGCGTTTTAAGCATGCACATGCATCTTTTGGTAGACGCGGATGAAGTTTTCTGCAAAACCACAAGATGTGCATGCAAATGGTGCTTTTTGCAGAACGCGCACGTGGATTTCTACCAAACGACGTGCTGAGCATGCCGATGCTGCTCTTTTTAGCACCCGCGCATGCATTTGTGCGAAAACGCGTTTTAAGCATGCACATGCATCTTTGGTAGACGCGGATGAAGTTTTCTGCAAAACCACAAGATGTGCATGCAAATAGTGCTTTTTGCAGAACGCGCACGTGGATTTCTACCAAACGACGTGCTGAGCATGCCGATGCTGCTCTTTTTAGCACCCGCGCACGGATTTGTGCGAAAACGCGTTTTAAGCATGCACATGCATCTTTTGGTAGACGCGGATGAAGTTTTCTGCAAAACCACAAGATGTGCATGCAAATGGTGCTTTTGGCAGAACGTGCACGTAGATTTCTACCAAACGACGTGCTAAGCATGCCGATGCTGCTCTTTTTAGCACCCGCGCATGCATTTGTGCGAAAACGCGTTTTAAGCATGCACATGCATCTTTTGGTAGACGCGGATGAAGTTTTCTGCAAAACCACAAGATGTGCATGCAAATGGTGCTTTTTGCAGAACGCCCACGTGGATTTCTACCAAACGACGTGCTAAGCATGCCGATGCTGCTCTTTTTAGCACCCGCGCACGGATTTGTGCGAAAACGCGTTTTAAGCATGCACATGCATCTTTTGGTAGACGCGGATGTAGTTTTCTGCAAAACCACAAGATGTGCATGCAAATGGTGCTTTTTGCAGAACGGCACGTGGATTTCTACCAACGACGTGCTAAGCATGCCGATGCTGCTCTTTTTAGCACCCGCGCACGGATTTGTGCGAAAACGCGTTTTAAGCATGCACATGCATCTTTTGGTAGACGCGGATGAAGTTTTCTGCAAAACCACAAGATGTGCATGCAAATGGTGCTTTTGGCAGAACGCGCACGTGATTTCTACCAAACGACGTGCTAAGCATGCCGATGCTGCTCTTTTTAGCACCCGCGCACGCATTTGTGCGAAAACGCGTTTTAAGCATGCACATGCATCTTTTGGTAGACGCGGATGAAGTTTTCTGCAAAACCACAAGATGTGCATGCAAATGGTGCTTTTTGCAGAACGCGCACGTGGATTTCTACCAAACGACGTGCTAAGCATGCCGATGCTGCTCTTTTTAGCACCCGCGCACGGATTTGTGCGAAAACGCGTTTTAAGCATGCACATGCATCTTTTGGTAGACGCGGATGAAGTTTTTCTGCAAAACCACAAGATGTGCATGCAAATGGTGCTTTTGGCAGAACGCGCACGTAGATTTCTACCAAACGACGTGCTAAGCATGCCGATGCTGCTCTTTTTAGCACCCGCGCACGCATTTGTGCGAAAACGCGTTTTAAGCATGCACATGCATCTTTTGGTAGACGCGGATGAAGTTTTCTGCAAAACCACAAGATGTGCATGCAAATGGTGCTTTTTGCAGAACGCGCACGTGGATTTCTACCAAACGACGTGCTAAGCATGCCGATGCTGCTCTTTTTAGCACCCGCGCACGCATTTGTGCGAAAACGCGTTTTAAGCATGCACATGCATCTTTTGGTAGACGCGGATGAAGTTTTCTGCAAAACCACAAGATGTGCATGCAAATGGTGCTTTTTGCAGAACGCGCACGTGGATTTCTACCAAACGACGTGCTAAGCATGCCGATGCTGCTCTTTTTAGCACCCGCGCACGGATTTGTGCGAAAACGCGTTTTAAGCATGCACATGCATCTTTTGATAGACGCGGATGAATTTTTCTGCAAAACCACAAGATGTGCATGCAAATGGTGCTTTTTGCAGAACGCGCACGTGGATTTCTACCAAACGACGTGCTAAGCATGCCGATGCTGCTCTTTTTAGCACCCGCGCACGCATTTGTGCGAAAACGCGTTTTAAGCATGCACATGCATCTTTTGATAGACGCGGATGAATTTTTCTGCAAAACCACAAGATGTGCATGCAAATGGTGCTTTTTGCAGAACGCGCACGTGGATTTCTACCAAACGACGTGCTAAGCATGCCGATGCTGCTCTTTTTAGCACCCGCGCACGGATTTGTGCGAAAACGCGTTTTAAGCATGCACATGCATCTTTTGGTAGACGCGGATGAAGTTTTCTGCAAAACCACAAGATGTGCATGCAAATGGTGCTTTTGGCAGAACGCGCACGTGGATTTCTACCAAACGACGTGCTAAGCATGCCGATGCTGCTCTTTTTAGCACCCGCGCACGCATTTGTGCGAAAACGCGTTTTAAGCATGCACATGCATCTTTTGGTAGACGCGGATGAAGTTTTCTGCAAAACCACAAGATGTGCATGCAAATGGTGCTTTTTGCAGAACGCGCACGTGGATTTCTACCAAACGACGTGCTAAGCATGCCGATGCTGCTCTTTTTAGCACCCGCGCACGGATTTGTGCGAAAACGCGTTTTAAGCATGCACATGCATCTTTTGGTAGACGCGGATGAAGTTTTCTGCAAAACCACAAGATGTGCATGCAAATGGTGCTTTTGGCAGAACGCGCACGTAGATTTCTACCAAACGACGTGCTAAGCATGCCGATGCTGCTCTTTTTAGCACCCGCGCACGCATTTGTGCGAAAACGCGTTTTAAGCATGCACATGCATCTTTTGGTAGACGCGGATGAAGTTTTCTGCAAAACCACAAGATGTGCATGCAAATGGTGCTTTTTGCAGAACGCGCACGTGGATTTCTACCAAACGACGTGCTAAGCATGCCGATGCTGCTCTTTTTAGCACCCGCGCACGCATTTGTGCGAAAACGCGTTTTAAGCATGCACATGCATCTTTTGGCAGACGCGGATGAAGTTTTCTGCAAAACCACAAGATGTGCATGCAAATGGTGCTTTTTGCAGAACGCGCACGTGGATTTCTACCAAACATCGTGCTAAGCATGCCGATGCTGCTCTTTTTAGCACCCGCGCACGCATTTGTGCGAAAACGCGTTTTAAGCATGCACATGCATCTTTTGGTAGACGCGGATGAAGTTTTCTGCAAAACCACAAGATGTTTTTGCAGAACGCGCACGTGGATTTCTACCAAACGACGTGCTAAGCATGCCGATGCTGCTCTTTTTAGCACCCGCGCACGGATTTGTGCGAAAACGCGTTTTAAGCATGCACATGCATCTTTTGGTAGACGCGGATGAAGTTTTCTGCAAAACCACAAGATGTGCATGCAAATGGTGCTTTTGGCAGAACGCGCACGTGGATTTCTACCAAACGACGTGCTAAGCATGCCGATGCTGCTCTTTTTAGCACCCGCTCACGCATTTGTGCGAAAACGCGTTTTAAGCATGCACATGCATCTTTTGGTAGACGCGGATGAAGTTTTCTGCAAAACCACAAGATGTGCATGCAAATGGTGCTTTTTGCAGAACGCGCACGTGGATTTCTACCAAACGACGTGCTAAGCATGCCGATGCTGCTCTTTTTAGCACCCGCGCACGCATTTGTGCGAAAACGCGTTTTAAGCATGCACATGCATCTTTTGATAGACGCGGATGAATTTTTCTGCAAAACCACAAGATGTGCATGCAAATGGTGCTTTTTGCAGAACGCGCACGTGGATTTCTACCAAACGACGTGCTAAGCATGCCGATGCTGCTCTTTTTAGCACCCGCGCACGGATTTGTGCGAAAACGCGTTTTAAGCATGCACATGCATCTTTTGGTAGACGCGGATGAAGTTTTCTGCAAAACCACAAGATGTGCATGCAAATGGTGCTTTTGGCAGAACGCGCACGTGGATTTCTACCAAACGACGTGCTAAGCATGCCGATGCTGCTCTTTTTAGCACCCGCGCACGCATTTGTGCGAAAACGCGTTTTAAGCATGCACATGCATCTTTTGGTAGACGCGGATGAAGTTTTCTGCAAAACCACAAGATGTGCATGTAAATGGTGCTTTTTGCAGAACGCGCACGTGGATTTCTACCAAACGACGTGCTAAGCATGCCGATGCTGCTATTTTTAGCACCCGCGCACGCATTTGTGCGAAAACGCGTTTTAAGCATGCACATGCATCTTTTGGTAGACGCGGATGAAGTTTTCTGCAAAACCACAAGATGTGCATGCAAATGGTGCTTTTTGCAGAACGCGCACGTGGATTTCTACCAAACGACGTGCTAAGCATGCCGATGCTGCTATTTTTAGCACCCGCGCACGCATTTGTGCGAAAACGCGTTTTAAGCATGCACATGCATCTTTTGGTAGACGCGGATGAAGTTTTCTGCAAAACCACAAAATGTGCATGCAAATGGTGCATTTTGCAGAACGCGCACGTGGATTTCTACCAAACGACGTGCTAAGCATGCCGATGCTGCTCTTTTTAGCACCCGCGCACGCATTTGTGCGAAAACGCGTTTTAAGCATGCACATGCATCTTTTGGTAGACGCGGATGAAGTTTTCTGCAAAACCACAAGATGTGCATGCAAATGGTGCTTTTTGCAGAACGCGCACGTGGATTTCTACCAAACGACGTGCTAAGCATGCCGATGCTGCTCTTTTTAGCACCCGCGCACGGATTTGTGCGAAAACGCGTTTTAAGCATGCACATGCATCTTTTGGTAGACGCGGATGAAGTTTTCTGCAAAACCACAAGATGTGCATGCAAATGGTGCTTTTTGCAGAACGCGCACGTGGATTTCTACCAAACGACGTGCTGAGCATGCCGATGCTGCTCTTTTTAGCACCCGCGCATGCATTTGTGCGAAAACGCGTTTTAAGCATGCACATGCATCTTTTGGTAGACGCGGATGAAGTTTTCTGCAAAACCACAAGATGTGCATGCAAATAGTGCTTTTTGCAGAACGCGCACGTGGATTTCTACCAAACGACGTGCTGAGCATGCCGATGCTGCTCTTTTTAGCACCCGCGCACGGATTTGTGCGAAAACGCGTTTTAAGCATGCACATGCATCTTTTGGTAGACGCGGATGAAGTTTTCTGCAAAACCACAAGATGTGCATGCAAATGGTGCTTTTGGCAGAACGTGCACGTAGATTTCTACCAAACGACGTGCTAAGCATGCCGATGCTGCTCTTTTTAGCACCCGCGCATGCATTTGTGCGAAAACGCGTTTTAAGCATGCACATGCATCTTTTGGTAGACGCGGATGAAGTTTTCTGCAAAACCACAAGATGTGCATGCAAATGGTGCTTTTTGCAGAACGCCCACGTGGATTTCTACCAAACGACGTGCTAAGCATGCCGATGCTGCTCTTTTTAGCACCCGCGCACGGATTTGTGCGAAAACGCGTTTTAAGCATGCACATGCATCTTTTGGTAGACGCGGATGTAGTTTTCTGCAAAACCACAAGATGTGCATGCAAATGGTGCTTTTTGCAGAACGGCACGTGGATTTCTACCAAACGACGTGCTAAGCATGCCGATGCTGCTCTTTTTAGCACCCGCGCACGGATTTGTGCGAAAACGCGTTTTAAGCATGCACATGCATCTTTTGGTAGACGCGGATGAAGTTTTCTGCAAAACCACAAGATGTGCATGCAAATGGTGCTTTTGGCAGAACGCGCACGTAGATTTCTACCAAACGACGTGCTAAGCATGCCGATGCTGCTCTTTTTAGCACCCGCGCACGCATTTGTGCGAAAACGCGTTTTAAGCATGCACATGCATCTTTTGGTAGACGCGGATGAAGTTTTCTGCAAAACCACAAGATGTGCATGCAAATGGTGCTTTTTGCAGAACGCGCACGTGGATTTCTACCAAACGACGTGCTAAGCATGCCGATGCTGCTATTTTTAGCACCCGCGCACGCATTTGTGCGAAAACGCGTTTTAAGCATGCACATGCATCTTTTGGTAGACGCGGATGAAGTTTTCTGCAAAACCACAAGATGTGCATGCAAATGGTGCTTTTTGCAGAACGCGCACGTGGATTTCTACCAAACGACGTGCTAAGCATGCTGATGCTGCTCTTTTTAGCACCCGCGCACGGATTTGTGCGAAAACGCGTTTTAAGCATGCACATGCATCTTTTGGTAGACGCGGATGAAGTTTTCTGCAAAACCACAAGATGTGCATGCAAATGGTGCTTTTTGCAGAACGCGCACGTGGATTTCTACCAAACGACGTGCTAAGCATGCCGATGCTGCTCTTTTTAGCACCCGCGCACGGATTTGTGCGAAAACGCGTTTTAAGCATGCACATGCATCTTTTGGTAGACGCGGATGAAGTTTTCTGCAAAACCACAAGATGTGCATGCAAATGGTGCTTTTGGCAGAACGCGCACGTAGATTTCTACCAAACGACGTGCTAAGCATGCCGATGCTGCTCTTTTTAGCACCCGCGCACGCATTTGTGCGAAAACGCGTTTTAAGCATGCACATGCATCTTTTGGTAGACGCGGATGAAGTTTTCTGCAAAACCACAAGATGTGCATGCAAATGGTGCTTTTTGCAGAACGCGCACGTGGATTTCTACCAAACGACGTGCTAAGCATGCCGATGCTGCTCTTTTTAGCACCCGCGCACGCATTTGTGCGAAAACGCGTTTTAAGCATGCACATGCATCTTTTGGTAGACGCGGATGAAGTTTTCTGCAAAACCACAAGATGTGCATGCAAATGGTGCTTTTTGCAGAACGCGCACGTGGATTTCTACCAAACGACGTGCTAAGCATGCCGATGCTGCTCTTTTTAGCACCCGCGCACGGATTTGTGCGAAAACGCGTTTTAAGCATGCACATGCATCTTTTGGTAGACGCGGATGAAGTTTTCTGCAAAACCACAAGATGTGCATGCAAATGGTGCTTTTGGCAGAACGCGCACGTAGATTTCTACCAAACGACGTGCTAAGCATGCCGATGCTGCTCTTTTTAGCACCCGCGCACGCATTTGTGCGAAAACGCGTTTTAAGCATGCACATGCATCTTTTGGTAGACGCGGATGAAGTTTTCTGCAAAACCACAAGATGTGCATGCAAATGGTGCTTTTTGCAGAACGCGCACGTGGATTTCTACCAAACGACGTGCTAAGCATGCCGATGCTGCTCTTTTTAGCACCCGCGCACGCATTTGTGCGAAAACGCGTTTTAAGCATGCACATGCATCTTTTGGCAGACGCGGATGAAGTTTTCTGCAAAACCACAAGATGTGCATGCAAATGGTGCTTTTTGCAGAACGCGCACGTGGATTTCTACCAAACATCGTGCTAAGCATGCCGATGCTGCTCTTTTTAGCACCCGCGCACGCATTTGTGCGAAAACGCGTTTTAAGCATGCACATGCATCTTTTGGTAGACGCGGATGAAGTTTTCTGCAAAACCACAAGATGTTTTTGCAGAACGCGCACGTGGATTTCTACCAAACGACGTGCTAAGCATGCCGATGCTGCTCTTTTTAGCACCCGCGCACGGATTTGTGCGAAAACGCGTTTTAAGCATGCACATGCATCTTTTGGTAGACGCGGATGAAGTTTTCTGCAAAACCACAAGATGTGCATGCAAATGGTGCTTTTGGCAGAACGCGCACGTGGATTTCTACCAAACGACGTGCTAAGCATGCCGATGCTGCTCTTTTTAGCACCCGCTCACGCATTTGTGCGAAAACGCGTTTTAAGCATGCACATGCATCTTTTGGTAGACGCGGATGAAGTTTTCTGCAAAACCACAAGATGTGCATGCAAATGGTGCTTTTTTGCAGAACGCGCACGTGGATTTCTACCAAACGACGTGCTAAGCATGCCGATGCTGCTCTTTTTAGCACCCGCGCACGCATTTGTGCGAAAACGCGTTTTAAGCATGCACATGCATCTTTTGATAGACGCGGATGAATTTTTCTGCAAAACCACAAGATGTGCATGCAAATGGTGCTTTTTGCAGAACGCGCACGTGGATTTCTACCAAACGACGTGCTAAGCATGCCGATGCTGCTCTTTTTAGCACCCGCGCACGGATTTGTGCGAAAACGCGTTTTAAGCATGCACATGCATCTTTTGGTAGACGCGGATGAAGTTTTCTGCAAAACCACAAGATGTGCATGCAAATGGTGCTTTTGGCAGAACGCGCACGTGGATTTCTACCAAACGACGTGCTAAGCATGCCGATGCTGCTCTTTTTAGCACCCGCGCACGCATTTGTGCGAAAACGCGTTTTAAGCATGCACATGCATCTTTTGGTAGACGCGGATGAAGTTTTCTGCAAAACCACAAGATGTGCATGCAAATGGTGCTTTTTGCAGAACGCGCACGTGGATTTCTACCAAACGACGTGCTAAGCATGCCGATGCTGCTCTTTTTAGCACCCGCGCACGGATTTGTGCGAAAACGCGTTTTAAGCATGCACATGCATCTTTTGGTAGACGCGGATGAAGTTTTCTGCAAAACCACAAGATGTGCATGCAAATAGTGCTTTTGGCAGAACGCGCACGTAGATTTCTACCAAACGACGTGCTAAGCATGCCGATGCTGCTCTTTTAGCACCCGCGCACGCATTTGTGCGAAAACGCGTTTTAAGCATGCACATGCATCTTTTGGTAGACGCGGATGAAGTTTTCTGCAAAACCACAAGATGTGCATGCAAATGGTGCTTTTTGCAGAACGCGCACGTGGATTTCTACCAAACGACGTGCTAAGCATGCCGATGCTGCTCTTTTTAGCACCCGCGCACGCATTTGTGCGAAAACGCGTTTTAAGCATGCACATGCATCTTTTGGCAGACGCGGATGAAGTTTTCTGCAAAACCACAAGATGTGCATGCAAATGGTGCTTTTTGCAGAACGCGCACGTGGATTTCTACCAAACATCGTGCTAAGCATGCCGATGCTGCTCTTTTTAGCACCCGCGCACGCATTTGTGCGAAAACGCGTTTTAAGCATGCACATGCATCTTTTGGTAGACGCGGATGAAGTTTTCTGCAAAACCACAAGATGTTTTTGCAGAACGCGCACGTGGATTTCTACCAAACGACGTGCTAAGCATGCCGATGCTGCTCTTTTTAGCACCCGCGCACGGATTTGTGCGAAAACGCGTTTTAAGCATGCACATGCATCTTTTGGTAGACGCGGATGAAGTTTTCTGCAAAACCACAAGATGTGCATGCAAATGGTGCTTTTGGCAGAACGCGCACGTGGATTTCTACCAAACGACGTGCTAAGCATGCCGATGCTGCTCTTTTTAGCACCCGCGCACGCATTTGTGCGAAAACGCGTTTTAAACATGCACATGCATCTTTTGGTAGACGCGGATGAAGTTTTCTGCAAAACCACAAGATGTGCATGCAAATGGTGCTTTTGGCAGAACGCGCACGTGGATTTCTACCAAACGACCGTGCTAAGCATGCCGATGCTGCTCTTTTTAGCACCCGCGCATGCATTTGTGCGAAAACGCGTTTTAAGCATGCACATGCATCTTTTGGTAGACGCGGATGAAGTTTTCTGCAAAACCACAAGATGTGCATGCAAATGGTGCTTTTTGCAGAACGCGCTCGTGGATTTCTACCAAACGACGTGCTAAGCATGCCGATGCTGCTCTTTTTAGCACCCGCGCACGCATTTGTGCGAAAACGCGTTTTAAGCATGCACATGCATCTTTTGGTAGACGCGGATGAAGTTTTCTGCAAAACCACAAGATGTGCATGCAAATGGTGCTTTTTGCAGAACGCGCACGTGGATTTCTACCAAACGACGTGCTAAGCATGCCGATGCTGCTCTTTTTAGCACCCGCGCACGGATTTGTGCGAAAACGCGTTTTAAGCATGCACATGCATCTTTTGGTAGACCGCGGATGAAGTTTTCTGCAAAACCACAAGATGTGCATGCAAATGGTGCTTTTTGCAGAACGCGCACGTGGATTTCTACCAAACGACGTGCTGAGCATGCCGATGCTGCTCTTTTTAGCACCCGCGCATGCATTTGTGCGAAAACGCGTTTTAAGCATGCACATGCATCTTTTGGTAGACGCGGATGTAGTTTTCTGCAAAACCACAAGATTTGCATGCAAATGGTGCTTTTTGCAGAACGGCACGTGGATTTCTACCAAACGACGTGCTAAGCATGCCGATGCTGCTCTTTTTAGCACCCGCGCACGGATTTGTGCGAAAACGCGTTTTAAGCATGCACATGCATCTTTTGGTAGACGCGGATGAAGTTTTCTGCAAAACCACAAGATGTGCATGCAAATGGTGCTTTTGGCAGAACGCGCACGTAGATTTCTACCAAACGACGTGCTAAGCATGCCGATGCTGCTCTTTTTAGCACCCGCGCACGCATTTGTGCGAAAACGCGTTTTAAGCATGCACATGCATCTTTTGGTAGACGCGGATGAAGTTTTCTGCAAAACCACAAGATGTGCATGCAAATGGTGCTTTTGGCAGAACGCGCACGTAGATTTCTACCAAACGACGTGCTAAGCATGCCGATGCTGCTCTTTTTAGCACCCGCGCACGCATTTGTGCGAAAACGCGTTTTAAGCATGCACATGCATCTTTTGGTAGACGCGGATGAAGTTTTCTGCAAAACCACAAGATGTGCATGCAAATGGTGCTTTTTGCAGAACGCGCACGTGGATTTCTACCAAACGACGTGCTAAGCATGCCGATGCTGCTATTTTTAGCACCCGCGCACGCATTTGTGCGAAAACGCGTTTTAAGCATGCACATGCATCTTTTGGTAGACGCGGATGAAGTTTTCTGCAAAACCACAAGATGTGCATGCAAATGGTGCTTTTTTGCAGAACGCGCACGTGGATTTCTACCAAACGACGTGCTAAGCATGCCGATGCTGCTCTTTTTAGCACCCGCGCACGGATTTGTGCGAAAACGCGTTTTAAAGCATGCACATGCATCTTTTGGTAGACGCGGATGAAGTTTTCTGCAAAACCACAAGATGTGCATGCAAATGGTGCTTTTGGCAGAACGCGCACGTAGATTTCTACCAAACGACGTGCTAAGCATGCCGATGCTGCTCTTTTTAGCACCCGCGCACGGATTTGTGCGAAAACGCGTTTTAAGCATGCACATGCATCTTTTGGTAGACGCGGATGAAGTTTTCTGCAAAACCACAAGATGTGCATGCAAATGGTGCTTTTTGCAGAACGCGCACGTGGATTTCTACCAAACGACGTGCTAAGCATGCCGATGCTGCTCTTTTTAGCACCCGCGCACGCATTTGTGCGAAAACGCGTTTTAAGCATGCACATGCATCTTTTGGCAGACGCGGATGAAGTTTTCTGCAAAACCACAAGATGTGCATGCAAATGGTGCTTTTTGCAGAACGCGCACGTGGATTTCTACCAAACATCGTGCTAAGCATGCCGATGCTGCTCTTTTTAGCACCCGCGCACGCATTTGTGCGAAAACGCGTTTTAAGCATGCACATGCATCTTTTGGTAGACGCGGATGAAGTTTTCTGCAAAACCACAAGATGTTTTTGCAGAACGTGCACGTGGATTTCTACCAAACGACGTGCTAAGCATGCCGATGCTGCTCTTTTTAGCACCCGCGCACGGATTTGTGCGAAAACGCGTTTTAAGCATGCACATGCATCTTTTGGTAGACGCGGATGAAGTTTTCTGCAAAACCACAAGATGTGCATGCAAATGGTGCTTTTGGCAGAACGCGCACGTGGATTTCTACCAAACGACGTGCTAAGCATGCCGATGCTGCTCTTTTTAGCACCCGCGCACGCATTTGTGCGAAAACGCGTTTTAAACATGCACATGCATCTTTTGGTAGACGCGGATGAAGTTTTCTGCAAAACCACAAGATGTGCATGCAAATGGTGCTTTTTGCAGAACGCGCTCGTGGATTTCTACCAAACGACGTGCTAAGCATGCCGATGCTGCTCTTTTTAGCACCCGCGCACGCATTTGTGCGAAAACGCGTTTTAAACATGCACATGCATCTTTTGGTAGACGCGGATGAAGTTTTCTGCAAAACCATAAGATGTGCATGCAAATGGTGCTTTTTGCAGAACGCGCACGTGGATTTCTACCAAACGACGTGCTAAGCATGCCGATGCTGCTCTTTTTAGCACCCGCGCACGGATTTGTGCGAAAACGCGTTTTAAGCATGCACATGCATCTTTTGGTAGACGCGGATGAAGTTTTCTGCAAAACCACAAGATGTGCATGCAAATGGTGCTTTTTGCAGAACGCGCACGTGGATTTCTACCAAACGACGTGCTGAGCATGCCGATGCTGCTCTTTTTAGCACCCGCGCATGCATTTGTGCGAAAACGCGTTTTAAGCATGCACATGCATCTTTTGGTAGACGCGGATGTAGTTTTCTGCAAAACCACAAGATGTGCATGCAAATGGTGCTTTTTGCAGAACGGCACGTGGATTTCTACCAAACGACGTGCTAAGCATGCCGATGCTGCTCTTTTTAGCACCCGCGCAAGGATTTGTGCGAAAACGCGTTTTAAGCATGCACATGCATCTTTTGGTAGACGCGGATGAAGTTTTCTGCAAAACCACAAGATGTGCATGCAAATGGTGCTTTTGGCAGAACGCGCACGTAGATTTCTACCAAACGACGTGCTAAGCATGCCGATGCTGCTCTTTTTTAGCACCCGCGCACGCATTTGTGCGAAAACGCGTTTTAAGCATGCACATGCATCTTTTGGTAGACGCGGATGAAGTTTTCTGCAAAACCACAAGATGTGCATGCAAATGGTGCTTTTTGCAGAACGCGCACGTGGATTTCTACCAAACGACGTGCTAAGCATGCCGATGCTGCTATTTTTAGCACCCGCGCACGCATTTGTGCGAAAACGCGTTTTAAGCATGCACATGCATCTTTTGGTAGACGCGGATGAAGTTTTCTGCAAAACCACAAGATGTGCATGCAAATGGTGCTTTTTGCAGAACGCGCACGTGGATTTCTACCAAACGACGTGCTAAGCATGCTGATGCTGCTCTTTTTAGCACCCGCGCA
Source organism: Dermacentor andersoni (assembly GCF_023375885.2). NCBI lineage: Eukaryota > Metazoa > Arthropoda > Arachnida > Ixodida > Ixodidae > Dermacentor > Dermacentor andersoni. The sequence goes on from NW_027314766.1 coordinate 735,185, forward strand.
CGGATTTGTGCGAAAACGCGTTTTAAGCATGCACATGCATCTTTTGGTAGACGCGGATGAAGTTTTCTGCAAAACCACAAGATGTGCATGCAAATGGTGCTTTTGGCAGAACGCGCACGTAGATTTCTACCAAACGACGTGCTAAGCATGCCGATGCTGCTCTTTTTAGCACCCGCGCACGCATTTGTGCGAAAACGCGTTTTAAGCATGCACATGCATCTTTTGGTAGACGCGGATGAAGTTTTCTGCAAAACCACAAGATGTGCATGCAAATGGTGCTTTTTGCAGAACGCGCACGTGGATTTCTACCAAACGAGGTGCTAAGCATGCCGATGCTGCTCTTTTTAGCACCCGCGCACGCATTTGTGCGAAAACGCGTTTTAAGCATGCACATGCATCTTTTGATAGACGCGGATGAATTTTTCTGCAAAACCACAAGATGTGCATGCAAATGGTGCTTTTTGCAGAACGCGCACGTGGATTTCTACCAAACGACGTGCTAAGCATGCCGATGCTGCTCTTTTTAGCACCCGCGCACGGATTTGTGCGAAAACGCGTTTTAAGCATGCACATGCATATTTTGGTAGACGCGGATGAAGTTTTCCGCAAAACCACAAGATGTGCATGCAAATGGTGCTTTTGGCAGAACGCGCACGTAGATTTCTACCAAACGACGTGCTAAGCATGCCGATGCTGCTCTTTTTAGCACCCGCGCACGCATTTGTGCGAAAACGCGTTTTAAGCATGCACATGCATCTTTTGGTAGACGCGGATGAAGTTTTCTGCAAAACCACAAGATGTGCATGCAAATGGTGCTTTTTGCAGAACGCGCACGTGGATTTCTACCAAACGACGTGCTAAGCATGCCGATGCTGCTATTTTTAGCACCCGCGCACGCATTTGTGCGAAAACGCGTTTTAAGCATGCACATGCATCTTTTGGTAGACGCGGATGAAGTTTTCTGCAAAACCACAAAATGTGCATGCAAATGGTGCATTTTGCAGAACGCGCACGTGGATTTCTACCAAACGACGTGCTAAGCATGCCGATGCTGCTCTTTTTTAGCACCCGCGCACGCATTTGTGCGAAAACGCGTTTTAAGCATGCACATGCATATTTTGGTAGACGCGGATGAAGTTTTCTGCAAAACCACAAGATGTGCATGCAAATGGTGCTTTTTGCAGAACGCGCACGTGGATTTCTACCAAACATCGTGCTAAGCATGCCGATGCTGCTCTTTTTAGCACCCGCGCACGCATTTGTGCGAAAACGCGTTTTAAGCATGCACATGCATCTTTTGGTAGACGCGGATGAAGTTTTCTGCAAAACCACAAGATGTGCATGCAAATGGTGCTTTTTGCAGAACGCGCACGTGGATTTCTACCAAACGACGTGCTAAGCATGCCGATGCTGCTCTTTTTAGCACCCGCGCACGCATTTGTGCGAAAACGCGTTTTAAGCATGCACATGCATCTTTTGGCAGACGCGGATGAAGTTTTCTGCAAAACCACAAGATGTGCATGCAAATGGTGCTTTTTGCAGAACGCGCACGTGGATTTCTACCAAACATCGTGCTAAGCATGCCGATGCTGCTCTTTTTAGCACCCGCGGACGCATTTGTGCGAAAACGCGTTTTAAGCATGCACATGCATCTTTTGGTAGACGCGGATGAAGTTTTCTGCAAAACCACAAGATGTTTTTGCAGAACGTGCACGTGGATTTCTACCAAACGACGTGCTAAGCATGCCGATGCTGCTCTTTTTAGCACCCGCGCACGGATTTGTGCGAAAACGCGTTTTAAGCATGCACATGCATCTTTTGGTAGACGCGGATGAAGTTTTCTGCAAAACCACAAGATGTGCATGCAAATGGTGCTTTTGGCAGAACGCGCACGTGGATTTCTACCAAACGACGTGCTAAGCATGCCGATGCTGCTCTTTTTAGCACCCGCGCACGCATTTGTGCGAAAACGCGTTTTAAACATGCACATGCATCTTTTGGTAGACGCGGATGAAGTTTTCTGCAAAACCACAAGATGTGCATGCAAATGGTGCTTTTTGCAGAACGCGCACGTGGATTTCTACCAAACGACGTGCTAAGCATGCCGATGCTGCTCTTTTTAGCACCCGCGCACGGATTTGTGCGAAAACGCGTTTTAAGCATGCACATGCATCTTTTGGTAGACGCGGATGAAGTTTTCTGCAAAACCACAAGATGTGCATGCAAATGGTGCTTTTGGCAGAACGCGCACGTGGATTTCTACCAAACGACGTGCTAAGCATGCCGATGCTGCTCTTTTTAGCACCCGCGCATGCATTTGTGCGAAAACGCGTTTTAAGCATGCACATACATCTTTTGGTAGACGCGGATGAAGTTTTCTGCAAAACCACAAGATGTGCATGCAAATGGTGCTTTTTGCAGAACGCGCTCGTGGATTTCTACCAAACGACGTGCTAAGCATGCCGATGCTGCTCTTTTTAGCACCCGCGCACGCATTTGTGCGAAAACGCGTTTTAAGCATGCACATGCATCTTTTGGTAGACGCGGATGAAGTTTTCTGCAAAACCACAAGATGTGCATGCAAATGGTGCTTTTTGCAGAACGCGCACGTGGATTTCTACCAAACGACGTGCTAAGCATGCCGATGCTGCTCTTTTTAGCACCCGCGCACGGATTTGTGCGAAAACGCGTTTTAAGCATGCACATGCATCTTTTGGTAGACGCGGATGAAGTTTTCTGCAAAACCACAAGATGTGCATGCAAATGGTGCTTTTTGCAGAACGCGCACGTGGATTTCTACCAAACGACGTGCTGAGCATGCCGATGCTGCTCTTTTTAGCACCCGCGCATGCATTTGTGCGAAAACGCGTTTTAAGCATGCACATGCATCTTTTGGTAGACGCGGATGTAGTTTTCTGCAAAACCACAAGATTTGCATGCAAATGGTGCTTTTTGCAGAACGGCACGTGGATTTCTACCAAACGACGTGCTAAGCATGCCGATGCTGCTCTTTTTAGCACCCGCGCACGGATTTGTGCGAAAACGCGTTTTAAGCATGCACATGCATCTTTTGGTAGACGCGGATGAAGTTTTCTGCAAAACCACAAGATGTGCATGCAAATGGTGCTTTTGGCAGAACGCGCACGTAGATTTCTACCAAACGACGTGCTAAGCATGCCGATGCTGCTCTTTTTAGCACCCGCGCACGCATTTGTGCGAAAACGCGTTTTAAGCATGCACATGCATCTTTTGGTAGACGCGGATGAAGTTTTCTGCAAAACCACAAGATGTGCATGCAAATGGTGCTTTTTGCAG